>NC_139022.1:6738049-7938049 GCF_964662115.1 Mustela nivalis | reverse complement strand
GGACATTATAATCATTCCCACCTTCAAATTAGGAGTAAAATAAGCCATGAAGTTCACAGATAGTCAATGAGGAATCAGTCCACAGGCCCCATTCTTGCAGGTCTGCTGCCCAGGTCTGTGCCCCAGTCACTAGTTCTTTAACTACTACTGCCTGAGATTAGAATTATACAATTCTGGATCTCTATGGGGGCAGAAGATGCCAGTGGGCAGGTAAAGCAGAGTGGGAACACTGGACTGATATTTGAAAATAAACGAAAGGGGGAGGGAGCCACTAGAAGCAACTCACTGGAAAGCAATACTTCTATATAAGAGTACCCTGTGATTGGGAACCAGCATTGACTTGGAGTCTGGTTGAAAGCACTCAAAAAGAGCAAAAGAACTTAAGGGAAAATTGGTGGGATTGGACGAGAGGGACAGGGAATTAAGCCCATGGACCCAGGATGGCCACCATGGGCGGGGAACCAGAGAGCACAGCAAAGAAGTCAGGTCTTGGTCCCTGAGCAGCCAGTGCACATGAAAGCATCTGGGTGGCCACACCCAGGAGAGTCTGGGGTGGATTCCAGCTGGCACTATCTAGAACCACAGCCTTTTGTGCTCTGCACCCGTGCTGTGGGGCCAGGGAATTGGGTCACGCTCCACACCTTCTCTGAGAAAGGTCCATATAGGGACTAGCCAGCACTCTCTAGTAATGGGAGATTCTGAACACTCTCAGCCCAGGGCAGCATGAAAAACTCAGGTGCTATCTCTGGTTGGGACCTCTCTGGTCATCTAGAACTGCTCAGACAGTCAAGGCTAATATTTCTTGTGGTTTTGGGTATAAGAGGGAGTTCCTGTGACCCCAGAGACTGTGACTGGGGATGTGCTCTACCAGGGCCAGAGGGGGAATTTATGTGCTCTGGAGCACCCATAGAAGAACAGACTGAGGCTTCTCTCAGAGATGGAGGTCTGGATGCAGTTTGCTTCCTTCTATACCTCCAAAGAACTGCCAAAAGCCTCCAAGGGGAGAAAAAACAAACTAACAAAAAAATCTCCAGAGAAAAAAAGCCTGAAAAACTGGTTTTCTCAGAGCCCAGCCCATTGATGGGGGTAGGAGAACTCAAGTACAGCAAGACTCCCTGAAAAACCACACAGTAAGCCCGTCCCCCAGAAAGCCAGCCAAAAAACAAAATCAAAAACAGAAACAAAAACAACAAAACAACAACAACAAAAACAAGAGGACAACCACCACTATATCATAGATACAACTTTTACTTTTTGTTTTTGTTTTGTTTTGTTTTTAATTTTTTTATTTTTTATAAAACTTTTATTTTTAATTTGTTCCCAATATTCTGGTTCTTTTCATTTTATTATATAGCATTGTAATCTATTTACCATCACAATGAGATGTTTAGTACATCAAATTCCATAATAACCTTTTAACCTAAAATTTTTTGATATATACCTGTTTCTCTTCTGCTTTGCTATGTTTTTAAATTTATTTTATTTAAAAAATATTTATATAGAGATAAGCTTCAAGATAATTACCTTTGCCAATCAGTGCTATCCCTATATGTAAACCATTATTAATCTCACTTTACTTCAGGAAACATGAGTCCTTTAACAAAGATATCAAGACACACCCAGGAAAAATCAAAATAACTTTCCTAAACCACATTGAAAATTTATAAACATTCTCCCATCTTTTTCTTCTATCAGTGTTTCTGTATATTTATTTTTGTTCTAGTATATAAATCTTGTATTTGGGGTTCATTTTGACAAGGTTCTTATTTATTTATTTATTTATTTATTTATTTTTCTCTTGTCATCTACTTTTGACAGTCTTTTTGTTTGTTTTTCTTTGCATACTTTATAAATCTTACCTTTGGCGCCCATTCAGTCAGGACTTTCTCTTTTATTATATCTTTCTTTCTTTCTTTCTTTTTCTGCCTCCTTCTCTCTTTTTCTTTCTTTTTGATGGGAACTTCGATTGCTCAGAAGCATTCCAGAGTGCACATTGCTTGCACCACAGTTGATACACTCAGCTACACATCTGTCCAGCCATCTCTCACCAAAATGATTAGGAGGAGGAATTTCCAACAGAGGAAAAGTTCAGAGACTGGGCCCTCCCTATCAGAGCTTTTTGATATGGACATAAAGTGTATTTCAGATAGGGAATTCAGGCTAACAATTAAGCAGTCAATAGCTAGGTTGGAGAAAGCCTTTGATGACAAAATGGAATTGATTAGGGCATAAATGAAAGTCACCAGGGATGATGTTAACAATGTTCTCAATAAGTTCCAAACTGATCTAAATTTTCTAAAAGCTAAGGTAACTGAGACAGAAGATAAAATTAGTGATCTGGAGGACAAACTGATAGAGAAAAATGAATAGGAGGAAGCCTGGAACAAACAGCTCAGACACCATGAAAACAGAATCAGGGAAATAAATGACACCATGAAATGTTCCAACGTCAGAATTATTGGAATCCCTGAATGGGAGGAGAAAGAAAAAAGACTACAAGATATAGTTGAACAAATTCTCCATGAAAATTTTCCCAATCGGGCAAATGGAACCAGAGTTCATGTACTAGAGGCAGAAAGGGCTACCCCCAAGATCACAGATTCTAGAAAGACCTCAAGACACCTGATTGTGAAAATGATGAATCATAATTTTAGACAGGAGTTCTTGAAAGAAGCTAAGGGGAAGACATTCCTTAGGTATAGAGGAAAGCCCATTAGAATAATGTCAGACATATCCACAGAAACCTGGCAAGCCAGAAGGGCTGATAAGATGTATTTAGGGCACTAAATGAGAAGAACGTGCATCTAAGAATACTTTATCCAGCATGTATGATATTCAAAATGGATAGAGAGATAAAGAGCTTCAAAGACTGGAAAGGTTTAAAAGAGTATGTGACCACCAAGCTGGCACTACAAAAAATTTTAAGGGGGGTTCTATAAAAGGGGGGAAAAACCCAAGAATATCATTGAACAGAAATATATAGAGATAGTTTATAGAAATAAAGACTTCACAGGTAACACAATGTCAATAAAAACGTATCTCTCAATAATCACTCTCAACATGAATCTCTGAAATAAACCCATAAAACGTCACAGGGTTTCAGATTGAATAAAACGACAGGACCCATCTGTATGTTGTCTACAAGAGACCCATTTTGAACCTAAGGATACATCCAGACTGAAATTGAAGGGATGGAGAAGACTCTTTCACACCAATGGGCCTCAGAAGAAGGCCGGAGTAGTGATTCTTATATCAGATAAATTAGATTTTAAGCTAAAGACTGTAGTCAGGGGCGCCTGGATGGCTCAGTGGGATAAGCCACTGCTTTCAGTTCAGGTCATGATCTCAGGGTCCTGGGATAAAGCCCCACATCGGGCTTTCTGCTCAGCAGGTAGCCTGCTTCCCTTCCTCTCTCTCTGCCCGCCTCTCTGCCTACTTGTAATCTCTCACTGTCAAATAAATAAATAAAATATTAAAAAAATAAAGACTGTAGTCAGAGATACGGAAGGACACTACATTATTATTAAAGGGACTATCCACCCAGAAGATCTAACAATTTTAAATATTTATGCCCACAATATGGGAGCAACAAATTACATAAGAAAACTGTTAACCAAGATAAAGAGTCATATTGATATGAATACATTAATAGTAGATCTTAACACACCACTTTCAGTAATAGAGAGATCATCCAAGCAGAAAATCAACAAAGAAACAAGAGCATTGAATGACACATTGGACCAGATGTACCTCATATATAAATATAGAACAGAATACCCATTCTTCTTCAAGTGCACATGGAACTTTCCCCAGAATAGACCACATACTGGGTCACAAATCAGGGTTCAACCAATACCAAAAGATTGAAATTATTCCCTTCATATTATCAGATCACAGTGCTTTAAAACCAGAATTCAACCACAGGGAAAAGTTGGGAAGGAACTCAAACAGCTGGAAGCTGAAGACTACCTTGCTTAGAATGCCCAGATCAACCAGGAAATAAAAGAAAAACTTCAACAATTCATGGAAACCAATGAGAATGAAGACACTTCAGTCCAAAACCTATGGGATACAGCAAAGGTGGTCCTAAGGGGGAAATACATAGCCATCCAAGCCTCCCTCTAAAAATCTGAAAAATCCAGAATACACCAGCTATCCTTACACTGTAAAGAACTGGAGAATCAACAACAAATTAAGCCAATTCCACACATAAGAAGGGAAATAATCAAGATTCAAGCAGAGATCAATGAGGTAGAAACTAGAGATACAGCAGAACACATCAATGAAACTAGAAGCTGTTTTGGTTTTTTTTTTAAATCAGTAAGATTGATAAACCATTGGCCAAATAATCCAAAAGAAAAGAGAGAAGGCCCAAATTAATAAAATTATGAATGAAATGAGAGAGATCACAACTAACACCAAGGAAATAGAAATAGTCATCAGAAATTATCAAGAGTTATATGCCAATAAGTCAAGCAGCCTAGATGAAATGGATGCATTCCTAGAAAACTGTAAACTTCCAAAACTGAATCAGGAAGAAATTGATAACCTGAGTAGACTGCTAACTAGTAAAGAGATTGAAGCAGTGATCAAAAACCTCCCAAAAAACAAGAGCCCAGTACCTAATGGATTCCCTGGGGAATTCTACCAAACTTTCAAAGAAGAAATAACACCTATATTCCTGAAGCTATTTCAAAAAAATGAAGGAGAAGGACAACTTCCAAACTTTTTTTTTTTTTTTTGAAGCCAGCATTACACGGATCCCCAAAGGAGGCAATTCAAAAAGGAGAATTTCAGACCAATATCCCTGAGGAATATGGATGCCAAGATTCTCAACAAGATCCTAGCAAATAGGATCCAACAGCACATTAAAAAGATTGTCCACCATGACCAGGTGGGATTCATCCCTGGGCTACAATGATGGTTCAACATTTGGAAATCAATCACTGTGACAGAACAAATCAACAAAAGAAAAAAGAAGAACCACATGGGCCTGCCAATTGATACAGAAAAAACATTTGACAAAATCAAGCACCTATTCCTGATTAAAATGTTACAAAGTATAGAAACAGAAGGAACATTCCTGAATTTCATAAAATTCATCTATGAAAAATCCACAGCGAATTTCATTCTCATTGGGGAAAAACTAACACCCATCCCATTGAGATCAGGAACATGACAAGGATGCCCACTCTCACCACTCTTGTTCAACACAGTATTAGAAGTCCTAGCAACAGCAATCACACAACAAAGAAAAATAAAACGTATCCAAATTGGAAATGAAGAATTCAAACTCTCTCTCTTCACAGATGACATGATACTTTATCTGGAAAACCCAATAGACTCCTCCCTGAAACTAATAGAACTCAGACAACAATTCAGTAATGTGGCAGGATACAAAGTCAATGTATCAAAATCAGTTGTTTTCACTATCATATGATCTCCCTGATATGAAGAAGTGGTGATGCAACATGGGGGTTTAAGTGGGTAGGAGAAGAATAAATGAAACAAGATGGGATTGGGAGGGAGACAAACCATAAGTGACTCCTAATCTCACAAAACAGACTGAGGGTTGCTGGGGGGAGGATGGTTGGGAGAAGGGGGTGGGATTATGGACATTGGAGAGGGTATGTGCTTTGGTGAGTGCTGTGAAGTGTGTAAACCTGGTGATTCACAGACCTGTACCCCTGGGGATAAAAATATATGTTTATAAAAAATAAAAAATTAAAAAAAATCAGTTGTTTTTTTAGACACTATCAATGAAAGCACAGAAAAGGAAATTAGAGAATCGATTCGATTTATTATAACACCAAGAACCATAAGATACCTGGGAATAAACCTAACCAAAGAGGTAAAGGATCTGTACTTGAGAAACTAGAGAACACTAATTAATGAAATTGAAGAAGACACAAAAAGATGAAAGACTATTCCATGCTCATGGACCGGGAAAATAAACATTGTTAAAATGTCTATTCTGCCTAGCACAGTATAGAATGCCTAGTCTATACTTTCAATGCCATTCCAATCAAAATTCCATGGGCATTTTTCAGTGAGCTGGAGCAAACATTCTTAAAATTTATATGGAATCAGAAGAGACCCCGAATTACTAAGGAAATGTTGAAAAAGAAAAAACAAAACTGGGGGTGTGACATTGCCTGATTTCAAGCTTTACTACAAAGCAGTGATCACAAAGACAGCATGGTCCTGGCATAAAAACAGACACATAGACCAGTGGAACAAAGTAGAGGGCCCAGATATGGACCCTCAACTCTATGGGAAAATAATCTTCGACAAAGCAGGAAAAAATATACAGTGGAAATAAGACAGTCTCTTCAATAAATGGTGCTGGGAAAATGGGACTCCTATATATAGAACAATGAAACTCCTCCATTCTCTTATACCATACAGAAAGATAAACTCAAAATGGATAAAAGACCTCAACATGAGGCAGGAATCTATCAGAACCCTAGTGGAGAACATAGGCAGTAACATCTTGGATATCGGCCAAAGCAACTTCATTCAGGATATGCCTCCAAAGGCAAACTAAACAAAAGTGAAAATGAAGTTTTGGGACTTCATCAAGATCAAAAACTTCTGCACAGCAAAGGAAACAGTCAACAAAACAAAGAGGGAACCCACAGAATAAAAGAAGATATTTGCAAATGACAGTACAGACAAAAGGCTGATATCCAGGATCTATAAAGAACTCCACAAACTTAACACACACAAAACAGATAATCATCAAAAAATGGGCAGAAGACAGGAACAGACACTTCTTCAATGAAGACATAAAAATGGCTATAAGACACATGAAAAAAAAAATGTTCATCATCACTAGCCCTCAGGGAGATTCAAATTAGAACCACATTGAGATGCCACCTTACACCAGTTAGAATGCCCAAAATTAACAAGACAGTAAACAACGTGTGTTGGAGAGGATGTGGAGAAAGGGGAACCCTCGTCCACTATTGGGAATGCAAGTTGGTGCAGTCAATTTGAAGAAACATGTGGAGATTCCTTAAGAAATTAAAAATAGAGCTTCACTATGACCCTGCAATTGCAGTACTGGGTACAAACTTAGTGAAAAGAAGGGCCATCAGTACCCCAATGTTCATAGCAGCGATGACCATCTTGCCAAACTGATGACCAGTTGTTAAACTGTGGAAAGAACAAGATGCCCTTCAATGTATTAATGGATAAAGAAGTTGTGGTTCATATATACTATGGAGTACTATGCCTCCATCACAAAGGATGAATACCCAACTTTTGTATCAACATGGACAGGACTGGAGGAGATTATGCTGAGTGAAATAAGTCAAGCAGATAGAGTCAATTATCATATGGTTTAACTTACTTGTGGAGCGTAAGCAATAACATGGAGGACATTGGGTGAAGGAGAGGAGAAGTGAGTTGGGGGAAATCAGAGGGGGAGCGAAGCTTTAAGAGACTCTGGACTCTGAGAAACAATCTGAGAGTTTTGAAGGGGTAGGAGTGGGAGGTTGGGTGAGCCCGGTGGTGGGTATTATGGAGGGCACACTTTGCATGGAACACTGGGTGTGGTATATAACAATAAATTCTTATACACTGCAAGGAAATTTTAAAAGTAAATAAATAAATAAAATAAAAAATCTAAGAAAAGAAAAGAAAACTGTACTGTCCATGGTAATAAAATCTAGTGCAGCCACTGTGGACAACCATAAGGAGTTTTCCCTAAATATGAAAAATTCAACCACCCTACAATCTGTTAACCACTCTTCTGGTACTCAAATACAAAATACAGAAACACTAATTCAAGGAGATACATGAATCCTTGTGTTTATTGCAGCATTATCTACAAAAGTCAAATTATAGAAGCTGCCCAGTGTCAATCCATTGATAAATGGAGAAAGAAGATATGGCATACATATATAATTATCATTCAACCATTAAAAAGAATGAACTCTTGCCTTTTGCAATGACATGAAAGGATCTAGAAAGTATAATGTAACTGTAATAAGCCAGTTAGAGAAAAACGAAAATTATGTGATTTCATTCATATGTGGAATCAGGGTAATGCTGGTATCATAAAAAGAGTCTGGAAGTTTTCCTTCTGCTTCAATTTTTTGAAACAGCTTCAGGAGAATAGGTGTTATTTCTTCTTTGAAAGTTTGGTAGAATTCCTCAGGGAATCCATCAGGTCCTGGGCTCTTGTTTTTTGGGAGGTTTTGATCACTGCTTCAATCTCGTTACTAGATATCATCAGTCTATTCAGGTTGTCAATGTCTTCCGGTTTCAATTTTGGGAGTTGATAGTTTTCCAGGAATGCATCTATTTCATCTAGGTTACTTAGCTTATTGGCATATAACTGTTGATAATAACTTCTGATGATTGTTTCTATTTCCTTGGTGTTAGTTGTGATCTCTCCCTTTTCATTCATAATTTTGTTAATTTGGTCTTTCTCTCTTTCTTTGGGATTAGTGTGGCCAATGGTTTATTGATCTTATTGATTCTTTCAAAAAAACCAGCTTCTAGTTTCATTGATATGTTCTACTCTATCTCTAGTTTCTACCTCATTGATGTCTGCTCTAATCTTAATTATTTCCCTTCTTATGTGTGGAGTTGGATTGATCTGTTGTTGATTCTCCAGTTCTTTAAGGTGTAGAGACAGCTGGTGTATTCTGGATTTTTCAATTTTTTTGAGGGAGGCTTGGATGCCTATGTATTTCCCCCTTAGTACTGCCTTTGCTGCATTCCATAGGTTTTGGACAAAAGTGTCTTCATTTTCATTGGTTTCCATGAATTATTTAAGTTCATCTTTGATATCCTGGTTGATCCAAGCATTCTTAAGCAAGGTGGTCTTTAGCTTCTAGATGTTTGTGTTCCTTCGGAACTTTTCTTTGTGATTGAGCTCCAGTTTCAAAGCATTGTGATCTGAGAATATGCAGGAAATAATGTCAGTCTTTTGGTATCATTTTAGTCCTGATTTGTGACCCAGTATGTGGTCTATTCTTGAGAATGTTCCATGTGCACTTGAGAAGAATGAGTATCTGTTGTTTTAGGGTGGAATGTTCTGTATTTATCTATGAGCTCCATCTGGTCCAATGTGTCATTCAATGCTCTTGTTTCTTTATTGATTTTCTGCTTTGATGATTCTGTCTATTTGGGACAGGCATTTTAAGATCTCCTACTATTAATGTATTTATATCAATATGACTCTTTATCTTGATTAACAGTTTTCTTATGTAATTGGCTGCTCCCATATTGGGAGCATAGATATTTACAATTGTTAGATCATCTTGCTGGATAGTCCCTTTAAGAATGATGTAGTGTCCTTCTGTATCTCTGACTACAGTCTTTAGTTTAAAATCTAATTTATCTGATACGAGAATCACTACCCCAGCCTTCTTTCGAGGCCCATTGGCATGAAAGATGCTTCTCCATTCCTACACTTTCAGTCTGGGTGTATCTTTAGGTTCAGAATGGGTCTCTTGTAGACAACATATGGATGGGTCCTGTCATTTTATCCAATCTGCAACCCTGTGTCATTTTATGGGTGTATTTAGGCCATTTATATTGAGAGTGATTATTGATAGATATGTTTTTATTGACATCGTGTTACCTTTGAAGTCTTTCTTTCTGTAGATTGTCTCTATATTTCTGTTCAATGCTATTCTTAGGGATTTTTCCTCTTTTATAGAATCCCATTCCTACAGTGTTGGCTTGGTGGTTCCATAGTCTTTTAAGGCTTGCTGATCTTGGAAACTCTTTCTCTTTCCATCCATTTTGAATGTCAGTCTTGCTGGATAAAGTATTCTTGACTGCATGTTCTTCTCATTTAGTGCCCTGAATATATCTTGCCAGCCCTTTCTGGCTTGCCAGGTCTCTGTGGACACGTCTGACATTATTCTGATGGGCTTTCCTCTGTAATTAAGGAGCCTCTTTGCCCTAGCAGCTTTCAAGAGATTGTTTCTACAATTATGATTCCTCAATTTAACGATCAGGTGCCTTGATGCTTGTTTGTTTGTTTGTTTTTGGAATCTGTAATCTTGGGTGGAGATCATTCCCCTCTAGTACAAGAACACTGGTTCCATTCACGAGATTTGGAAAGTTTTCATGAAGAACTTGTTTGACTATATCTTTGAGATTTCTTTCTTTGTCCTCCCCTTCAAGGATTCCAATAATTCTGAGGTTGGAACGTTTCATGTTGTTTTTCATGTCATTTCCCTGATTCTGTTTTTGTGGTTTCTAAGCTGTTTGTTCTAGGCTTTCTCCTGATCCTTTCTCTCTATCTGTTTTTCTTCCAGATCACTAATTCTATATTCTGTCTCAGTTACCCTAGCTTTTAGAGAATTTAGATTAGATTGGAACTCTTTGAGAGCATTATGATCCTCATCCCTGGTGGCTTTCAGTTCTGCCATAACATTGTGAACATCATCCCTGGTCGCTTTCAGTTCTGCCCTGATAAATTCTGTTTGGTCATCCATGGATTTCTCCAACCTAGCTATTGCCTGTGTAATTGTTAGCCTGAATTCTCTTTCCAACATATTGTCTATGTTGATAGCCATTAGCTCTATTGCAGAAGGCCCATCCTCTTTATTTTTCTTCTGTAGGGCATTCCTCCTCCCAGTCATTTTGGTTAGAGATGACTGAACGGATGTAGCTGGATGTATCAACCATGGTGCTTTCAAGGTACACCCTGGAATGCTTTTGAGCAATCAGGATTCTCCACCCAAGAGAAAAAAAGAAAAGAAAAAGAAAAAAAAGAGAGATACAGGAAAAAAAGAGAAGATAAAATAGAAGGTTCAGCCCAAATGTGCCCCCAAGGTAAGATTTATGAAGTATACAAACAAAAACAGACAAACGAAAATCCTTTATTTGCATATATATATATATATATAAAGGAAGAACCTCATCAGAAAGAACCCCAAGTATAAGATTTATATACTATCAGGACAAAAAAAATATATATACAGAGACACTGGCAGAAGAAAAGGATGGGAGAGTGGTTATAAATTCTCAGTGTGGGCGAGGTAGGTTGTTTTGATTCTTCCTTAATGTATCTTGATATATTTGTTAAAGGATTCAATTTTCCTAAGATAAAGGGGGATTAAAAATTGGTTTACCTATAGGCATAGCAGTGATTGGGGAAAGGGGATTACTTTGACGTTTAACTCTATATGAATATTAGAAAATAAAAATAAGAAAAGAATAAACTAGACTAAACTAAACTAAAATGAAAAAAATAAAAAAAAAAGAAATGCAAAAGAAAAACACAGGTGTATGCATCAAAAATTTCAGGTTAGAGGGTTATTATAGAATTTGATGTACTGGATCTCACTTTAATGGTAAATAGTTTAAAAAATTATCTATATAAAAAAATGATCCAGAATGTGGGAATGAGTTAAAAATAAAAGTTGTCCTATGAAGTAGTGGTGGTTGTTCTCTTGTTTTTTTTTTTTTTTTTTTATTAGTTAGTTTTTTTTTTTTTTTCTTTCCTGCTTGGTTTTCTGGGGGAGGGGCCTGCCACGTGGGTTTTCAGTCAGTGTTGTTCCCTAAGTTAAGTCCTCCTGCCCCCCTCAATGGGGTGGGCACTGAGGAAACCGGTTTTTTCAGGCTTTTGTTCTCCGGAGGTTTTTATGTTTGTTCACTTTTTTTTTTCTCTCTCGCTTTGACCGCTTTTCATGGCTTTTGTAGGTTTAGAGGAAAGCACACTGCAGCCCGACCTCCCTTTCAGAGAGAAGCCTCAGTCTGGTCCCCTGTGGGTGCTGCAGAGCCCATATAAATTCCCCCTTGCCCACTGGCATAGCAGATTCCAAGTTGCGGTCCCTGGGGATGCAGGATCTTCTGCTTGTACCCAAAGCCATGGCAGCGGTGGCTGTCTGGGCAGCTGCAGACCACCAGACAGGTTCCAAGCAGCGATTACACACTGAGATATTCCCGCTGTCCCGGGCTGGGAGTGCCTGGTCTTTCTGGGTCTATGAGCGCCAAGATTGTGCCCACCTTTCTCAGGGGAAGGTGAGGGGCTTGAGCGTCTCAGGCTCTGTTAGCACAGCTTGGCATTCTGCCATCTGGTGAGGCTCCCAGCCCCTCACAGGAGCCAGACCCCATGCATTCTCTGTGCCATGATGGCTCTGGAACCAAGACCTTGTTTCTCCGCCACACTTTCTCTGGCTCAGCACCAGGGGAGTCTGTCCTGGGTCTGCGGACTTAAGCCCCTGTCTCTAGCCACCCTGATTTCCACAATTTCCTCCCCCCAAGATCCTTAGCTTTTTTTGAGTGCTTTCAACCAATCTTCAAGTTAATTCTGGTCCCCAGACACAGGCCACTCTCATATTAGGGATATTACTTTCCAATTGGTCACCTCTGGTGACTCCCTCCCTCTTTTGTTTATCTTCCAATATCAGTCTGACATTCCCACTGCGCTTTACCTGCCCACTGGCATCTTCTGCTCCTGTAGAGATCCAGATGTGTATAATTCTGATCTCAGGCTGATTTCATGGGTGATTGGAGTTTTTTGGTAGGTAGTCAGCTCACTTTAGGGTGCAGGTTGAAACTGCCCCTCATCCTACTTCCCCGCCATCTTGTCTCCAAAAGATTTTATTTATGTATTTGACAGACAGATATCACTAGAGGCAGGCAGAGAGAGAGAAGGAAGCAGGCTCCCTACTGAGCAAAGAGCCCAATGTGGGGCTCAATCCCAGGACCCTGAGATCACGGCCTGGTCCAATGGCATAGGCTTTAACGGACTGAGCCACCAGGCGTCCCTGTAAGAGATTCATTTTAAACTCAAGTTACCTCCAGTTTTAAAGTAAAGAGGTGGAAAATAATTTACCCTGCTAGTGGACATCAAAAGAAAGCTGGGATGGGAATCATTTATCAGTTAAATTATATTTTAAACCAAAGACTATACTAGGAGATGAGGAAGGACGCTATATCATAATTAGAGGGTCTATTCAAGAAGATCTAACAATTGCAAATATTTATACCACTAACATGGGAGCAGCAAATTATATAAGTCAATTAATAAGAAACTCAAAGAAGCATTGACAATAATACAGTAATAGTTGGAGACTTTAACACCCCCTCACTGCAATGGACAGATCGTCTAATAAGATCAAGAAGGAAATAAGGGCTTTGAAAAACACAGAAATATATTCAGAACATTCTACTCTAAAACAACAGAATACACATTATTCTCCAGTGCACACTGAACATTCTCCAGAATGGATCTCATCCCAGATTACAAATTAAATCTCAACCAGGAACAAAATATTGGGATCATTTCCTGTGTTTTTTTTGAATCACAGTGCTTTGAAGCTGGAACTCAACAAAAGGAAAGTTGGAAAGAACTC
Source organism: Mustela nivalis (assembly GCF_964662115.1). Lineage (NCBI taxonomy): Eukaryota > Metazoa > Chordata > Mammalia > Carnivora > Mustelidae > Mustela > Mustela nivalis. The sequence continues at coordinate 7,924,718 of NC_139022.1, read as the reverse complement.
AAATACATGAAATCTTAAGAGCATCCTGCTAAAGAATGAATGAGTCAACCAGGAGATTAAAGAAGGATTTTAAAAAAAATCAATAGAAAGTTCTCAGATACACAACCTAACCCTGGACCTAAAAGAGCTGGAGAAATAACAACAAATAAAGCCTAAAGTCAGCAAACGAAGAAAAATAACAAAGATTGGCATGGAAAAGCTTTTGCACAGCAAAGGAAACAGTTAACAAAATCAAAAGACAACTGACAGAATGGGAGAAGATATTTGCAAACGACATATCAGATAAAGGACTAGTGTCCAGAATCTATAAAGAACTTAGCAAACTCAACACCCAAAGAACAAATAATCCAATCAAGAAATGGGCAGAGGACATGAACAGACATTTCTGTAAAGAAGACATCCAGATGGCCAACAGACACATGAAAAAGTGCTCCATATCACTCGGCATCAGGGAAATACAAATCAAAACCACAATGAGATATCACCTCACACCAGTCAGATTGGCTAAAATCAACAAGTCACGAAATGACAGATGCTGGCGAGGATGTGGAGAAAGGGGAACCCTCCTACATTGTTGGTGGGAATGCAAGCTGGTGCAGCCACTCTGGAAAACAGCATGGAGGTTCCTCAGAATGTTGAAAATAGAACTGCCCTATGACCCAGCAATTGCACTATTGGGTATTTACCCTAAAGATACAAACGTAGTGATCCCAAGGGGCACGTGCACTCAAATGTTTATAGCAGCAATGTCCACAATAGCCAAACTATGGAAAGAACCTAGATGTCCATCAACAGATGAATGGATCAAGAAGACGTAGTATATATACACAATGGAATACTATGCAGCCATCAAAAGAAATGACATCTTGCCATTTGCGACAACATGGATGGAACCAGAGGGTATCATGCTTAGCGAAATAAGTCAAACAGAGAAAGACAACTATCATATGATCTCCCTGATATGAGGAAGTGGTGATGCAACATGGGGGCTTAAGTGGGTAGGAGAAGAATCAATGAAACAAGATGGAAATGGGAGGGAGACAAACCATAAGTAACTCTTAATCTCACAAAACAAACTGAGGGTTGCTGGGGGCAGGGGGTTGGGAGAAGGGGGGTGGGGTTATGGACATTGGGGAGGGTATGTGCTTTGGTGAGTGCTGTGATGTGTGTAAATCTGGTGATTCACAGACCTGTACCCCTGGGGATAAAAATATATGTTTATAAAAAATTAAAAATTAAAAAAAAATAAAAATAAAGCATAGGAGAAGATTTTCAGGACATAGGGATTTCTGGGTTCTTAAAATAGCCCTGAAAGTATACTGCATTAAAGAAAAGAAAAAAAAACACTTGATAAATAGGATTTTACCAAAATTGAAAACTTTTGCTCTCCTAAGAACTTTGCTTGTATTAAGAACATGAAAAGACAAGCTATAAATGAGGTGAGTGTAATTGCAAAGCATATTATTTGACAAAGATCTTCTGTATAGAAATGCAAAGAACTATATATATATATATATATCTCCCCAAATATAAAATGAGCAAAAAATATGAACAGACATTTCTCCAAAGGGAACACGCAGATGACAAATAAGCACAAGAGAAAAAAAAAAAATGTTCAACATCACTAGCCATGAGGGAAATGCAAATGAAAACCTGACTGAATTCTCATTATTACCCACTTGTTAGGACAGTTGGTAAATATAAAACAGTAAAACATCAAATGTTGGCAAGAGCCAGCTCCCCTACATTGCTGTTGAGAATGTAAATGGAACAGAGACTCTGGTAACACAGTTTGGTAGGTTCTACAGAAGCAAAGCATAAACCCTACAACCTAGCAAGCTGTTTGACCTTTATCTCAGAGAATGAAAATTCAAATTCCCACAAAATACTTTGCACAAATGTTCACTGCAGGTTTATTTGCAATTGCTGAAAGACTGGAAACAACAAAAATGGTTGTCTGTCAAGGGACCTTTCTCTACTATCTGCAGCTTCTTGTGAATCTATAAATCTACCTCTTCCATTCCCTACTTATATGTAGCAGTGTTCTACCTGTCAACACACCTCAGAATAGTCCTTAAAACTAGCAGTCCCACCCTGGCTCACAGGAGCACCAAGCATCCCTAAAAGCCTAAGGACCCTAAGGTGTGTTTATCATGTAGCAGTGAAGGAGGCAGGAGGTGTCTGGTGCAGATCTGTGACTGGGTGGGTGCTGGGCTGTGAAGCCTTGTAACTCTAAGGGGCAGAGAAGGCCAGGTATGGGATAGAGGCATCACCCAGACTGCTGTCCTCCCAGAGCTGATGCTTTTGCCTTTGGGGAGGAAAGGCCAGGACAGGGACCCAGCTCACAGTTCACCCTTGTTTCTTACCCCCCTGCCCTGGACTGCATCAGTCCCCTGACCTGGTAGATCCCCTCCCCAAACCTGTCACCCCTGTCTCCTGCTCACAGAATTACCTCCAAACAAAGTTGCTCCCATTGTAGAGATTAAGGAATGGGGATTCAAGGGGTGAGCAGCACTGGGGTGCTAGCCTACTCAGGACCCTGGTGTTTGTGGAACCCAAGTCATGGTAAACAGGGTCTGAGCAGCTCACCAGAGGAGGTTGCAAGTTCTGGGATCACATAAGCAACCCACATCCCCCATACATCTAAGTGATCTGGACTCTACCAGTCTCTACCCTGGCTCCTGAAAGCACCACTGTCAAATCACCTCAGACACCATCCATCTTATTAGAAATGTAAGCCTCCCAATTCCCATGTCTCTCTGAAGTTCACTTTCCATGCCCAGAGGAAGCTTCCTTATGGATCCCATCTGTGTATGTCCAGGTGCTATGAGTACACTGCCTTGATTGAGCTCAGACCAGGAGCCACAGATCTAAGCCCTTCCCCTTCCAGTGGAGCTGTAGCCATATGTGGGCACCAGTTTACTGAGATCTATACCTCACCTGAGCTTCCAGCCCACATCCCTGGAGCTAAGAGGGACCATTTCCCAGGAGGTCCTTAACCTGGAACCTCACTTTTTTTTTTTTTTTTTTTTTTTTTAACAAATAAGTTGTAACTTTAGGGTTGTTTTTTTTTTTTAATTTTATTTATTTGTCAGAGAGAGAGTGAGTGAGAGCGAGCACAGGCAGACAGAGTGGAAGGAAGAGTCAGAGGGAGAAGCAGGCTCCCTGCGGAGCAAGGAGCCCGATGTGGGACTCGATCCCAGGACGCTGGGATCATGACCTGAGCTGAAGGCAGCTGCTTAACCAACTGAGCCACCCAGGCGTCCCGGAACCTCACTTTCTAACTCCCTTCTGAGCCCAATGTCCGATTTATCATAAAACCAGCATTCTACCTCTTAGAAGTAGTCCTTTTCCTTCATGCCCGAGTAGACACTACAGTCTCTAAGGTGCACCTTTTCCACCTCCCTTGCAATGTACCTTACTCTGTGCAAACACTAAGGCACCTAAAGCACCTAATGTGAATCCTCCAGGTCTCCCCCATTTCTAGCAGTGCTTCTATGGTGAGAACAGAGCCACCATCCTGGCCCTTCACACCACTCTGCCTACTGTCCTGACTCCACACCTCCTCATCAAGAAACAGGGAATGTCCCATGTCTCTGGACCCCCTCCATCCTGACACCCTGATCTTGTCATATTTGTTCTTCCAAGGTCTGCATCATACAGGAACCTGTCATGGAGAAACCCCTGTTGTCATGGCCACAGTCTGAAGCCATAATATTAGGGTACCACCTCAAGATTAGCAACAGTCCACTAGGAGGTCTCATCCAGAAATACTTTATGCAAAAAATTTTTGAATAAAGCCATACTGTTTTTCTTTTCCTTTCAATTATAATGGTGCTGATCTCATCAACTGTGCTTGGGTTGTAGAGATGAGTATATCTGAAAGTGTTGATGGTTACAGGCACATTGTGCTCAGGGTCAGCTCTGCTTCACCAACACATTATTAGAGCTGGGAGACCCCAGCGTCAGGAGGATGAGATAAATAATCAGGGCAGTAGTGACTGCAAGCCAGACTGCGTGTCACAATCACCCTGGGGGTTGTTTCTCATAAATAACTCATTTAGAAATGATCATTTAAAGTAGCTTATTTTACCTAATATTCAAATTCATTCCACACCCCCACTCCTGGAGATGACCACAGCGTTGCCAACTTCCTTTTTATGTCATAATGAGTGGGTGCACAGGTTTTACCCCTTGGGCACTGTGTGTAAGGCAGAAACTTCCAGAAAGACCTTCACTGGAATGAGGAAACTCTCCACCTCATGGAGCTGAGCCTGCCTCTCACTGCACTGCTTGACCTCTTGTTTTAAGACCCCTACATCTCCCTTGAGGATGGAGCATCTCTCCTTCAACTGGAAGATCTCAATGACTCCACAGTGATCCAGGCCTGAGTTTCATCTACAACATCCTCTCACTCTCCCATTTCCTGTCTTGAATTTTAATACAAAGTCTTCAAACTACAGGGATGTTTCATCTTCTAGGACATGGTGTCATTCTCTTCTGAGGAGGAAACCTCCCCAAAAGATGAATAATGCACAGGTAGCAGGCCCCAAGGACCTCAGTCTTAAGTAAATCCCAGGTGAGAAGGAACTCGAATGCTCACTTCTCTGTGGAGTTGAAAGGTGTCCAGCCAGAAAGTGTTGGGTCACACTGGTGTCCCAGTGGCTTTTTTACCCAGTGATAAGCTGCAATGGAGGGCTCATGGTGTGAAGACTCCCAGGTGGCCATGGGTCCAATGGACACATAGGTACAGTGCTGAGCAGGTTTGGAGGTCCCATAATCTGAGACCAAGTGGCAAACCCAATGTTCGATTGTTTTGTGCTTTGGGGAAAGAAATGATCCACATCCAAGTGCACAAGGTGAACCTGCTGTCCAGGTGCATGCTTGGATTAGAGCAGAGCTGTGTTGTTGGTCTTCAGCTCCTTTAGGACATGAGGAGCTCTTTATACAGGTGCCTGTTTGGCCCAGCACAAAGGTGAGTTGCTGGTCTCACTATCAATTACACATGACTAGATCACTGTCCATGTGTCTGTGTGGCCTATCACAGAATTGTATTGTTAGTCTCCAGGTCCCAGAGCACATGGTATGCCTGCTTTCTAGATGTGTGCTTGGCCTAGCCCAGAGCTGAGTTGTTGGTCTCCAGGTCCATAGGCATGTGGGTAATTTGCTGTCCAAGTGCCTGTTTGGCTTATCACAGAACTGCTGTTTTGGTCTCCAGGTCAAACAGCACAAGGTGAGCTGCTGTCAAGTTGCATGCTTGGTCTAGTATAACTTCACTATTGGACTCTGGGTCAAAAGGTACATGGGAACCTGCTACTCCAGGTCTTTGGGTTCCTGGTGGATACTCCATTCTGGGGACTGAATTTCTCTTTGTTTTGCTATATTTGAATCTTTGTGACCTGTGGCCTCCTGGTCAGCCAGGTGTCTAGGAGATTATATTTTCCCTGCTGAGCTGGTTCAGTCAGCTCATGATCTGAGGGCCTGTGTTCCAAGAACTCCACATGATGTGGTTGGTTGTTCATTGTCCCAGAACCTACTTAAGTGCTTCCTAAAACTCCCTCTCTGCCAAGTGTCTGGATGCATTGTACACATTGTGAACATCTGGCTTGGCTGGATATTCAGGGTATTCATGTGCCCTGTGCTGTGCAGAGTTGGAGAACTCCCAGGAAGTAATATTCCTAGTGTTTCCTCAGGATATGGACTCAGCTTTCCTGTCTTGAACCCACTTTTGACCCCAGAGGTTTGGGAGCCAGCTGGCTAAGAATCCATGGTTCTCTGATTTCCAGCATCCCATTCCCACATGCCAAATGGGAATGTGTCCCTGAGAACCTGCATTATCCACATAGTGGGAAGCAGGTCCAGGAGTCACCAGGTGTGGGTTCTAGGACTCTAAGGACCAACGAGGGGCACAAAAGTAGATGTAAATATGAAGGTGGAGTGCAGAGTATAGATGAGAGGCCTAGAGCAGGAGAAATTGCCAGGGGTCTTTCCATGGTCTAGGACAAAGAACAGGGCAGAGAACTTGAGGAATAGCAGGAAGGGCCGTGACTGAAGCACCATCTCCCTCCTCAGTGTAGCCTGTGCTGTTGCCAACCTTTTGCAACAGTCCTGGGGCATTTTAATGCCTTCTTGTGGTGTCGCCACTATGCCCTGGCAAATTATCAGGAATTTCTCAGATTAGCTTCATTTTAGTGTCCAATCACCAGATAGTTCAACTGGCAATTCCTGATGGCGCTCTTAGTGATCCTCCTGACATCATCACCTGGAAACCATGTTTTAAAGGAAAAAAGATAAGTTTTCCTTCAAGATGAAAAATAAATATTTGGGTTGTATTTATAGTGAAGGCCATGGTAAGGCTGAAATATTTGACCAGTACAAAGTTCAATATGTCACTCACAGTTACAATTCACTAAAATGTTGACACCGATGTTAATGAAAACATGGCCATTAGACTTCACAAAAGGTCACACTTGTGGGGTAAGTCAACAACATGGCACTAGAGCAAATGCAACTTTCAAGTCATCCATCAAAGCTTCAATATCAGTATAGAAAATGGTAGACATTATTTTTGGTAATCTTCCCACAATTAAAACCTGAAAAGGATGAAGCTGTGTTAAAGACATTACCTGCTTGCTAAAATGACATTAAATTCTCATAGAAGGTTGACAACAAAATCCAGCCTGCCACCAGGTTCATAGTCTTTGTGTCCACACAAATTAGATGTGCCCATACAATCAGAAAAGCTTAGGGGGAGGAGCTAGGTTTGTCTCTTCCCTCAAATATAACTACATATAAAATCAGCCTGAACACCTAAGAAATCAATCAGAGATCTAAGACTATAAATGCTGCAGTTATACAAGTAGGAAAGGAATCTCCCTTTGGGAGGGAGGAGGTGTAGAGACTTGAATCTTCCATGATATAGTTGAGGATGCAGTGGAAAGGAGGGTGTCTGCTTGAGGAGTCTACTGCAAAGTATTCTAAGCAGCTGAATGTGAAATTGAATCACTTAGAAGTCTAGCTAACAAAGATTTGTTACATATAAGCAATAGAATATATCTCAGCCACCAAGAAAAATGATATCTTTACATTTGCAATGATGTGGATGGAACTAGAGAGTATAATGCTATTTGAAATTAGTCAGTCAGAGAAAGACAAATACTATATGATTTCACTCATATGTGTAACTTAAGGAACAAAATTGATAAACATAGGGGAAGGGAAGAAAAAACAATATACAATGAGAAACAGGGAGCTAAACTGTAAGAAACTCTTAACCAGGCACCTGGGTGACTCAGTCATTAAGCATCTGCATTTGGCTCAGGTCAAGATCCCAGGGTCCTGGGATTAAGCCCAGCATAGGGCTGCCTGCTCCCCGAGAAGCATGCTTCTCCCTCTCCCACTTCTCCTGTTGTGTTCCCTCTCTGGCTGTGTCTTTCTCTGCCAAATAAATAAATGAAATATTTTTAAAAAGGGAAGAAACTATAAAAATCAAACAGGGTTGCTGGAAGGGAGCTGGGTAGGGACATGGGGTAACTGGGTGATGGGCATTAGGGAGGACACTTGGAATGAGCATTTGGTGTTATATGCAAATGATGCATATTAAATTCTAACCCTGAAACTGATATTAATAATAATAATAATAATAAGTAATGTGTTCAGGAGCCCTTCATGTTTGATCCCCACTGGCACACAGGAAGATCCTATTAATTACTTGTTGGAAGAGTGAGCTCAGCTGGAGCTGCCTCCACACAGCAGGTATGCAGGCTCTGGGGCTGAGAGGAGAGAAGTGGAATAAGCAGAGAGGTGCTCTCTGAAGCCGGGGGAATAGACGGGTTTCCCCATGAGGACCATGAAGAGAAGAAGAGCACGTGGCCTAGGACTGAATACCAATCCCACAAGGGGCAAACAGGAAAAATGTGTCAAAATAATCTGAAACAGAAATCAGGAAAGAAGGGAACTGGAAGTAAAATTATCACCGAAGTAAAGAGCAGGGTGTCCCCAAGAGACCAGAGTTACCTGCTGCCCCTAGACAGGCTGAATGAGGCTAATTCCAGCTGGACTGCATTTGGGTTTCTGTCACTATCAGGCAAACCCTATATATATATTTTTTTCTTGTCTCTTTTTTAAATTAAAACATACTTGACGCACAATATTATGTTAGCTTCAGGTGGACATTATAGTGATTGGACAGGTTTTTACCTTATGCTATATTGACCACAAGTGTAGCTACCACCCATCACCAGATACATTATTACAATATCATTAATCATATTCCCTATGCTGTACCTTTCATCCCTGTGACATATTCATCCCATAAGGGGAAGACTGTGTCTCCCATTCCTCTTTAACCATTTCTCCCTTGCCTCCCTTACTTCCCCTTTGGCAACCATCAGTTTGTTCTCTGTATTTATAGGTCTGATTCTGCTTTTTGCTTGGTTGTGTATTCATTTGTTTTGCTTTTTCAGATTCCATATAGGAGTGAAGTCATATGATACTTGTCGTTCTTTGTCTAACCTATTTCACTTAAATTTATGCCCTTGGGGTCCATTTATGTTGTTTCATAGGGCAAGATCTCATCCTTTTTATGACCAAGTAATTTCCCATTGTGTATATATACCACCAGTATATAAATTCATTTATTTTTTTTGTAGGTAGTGGGTATTGCATTCTGAATGGCTACAAGCACCAGCCAGTTCTTTTCATCCAGCCCTGAATTACTGACAGTTGGGGGCTGGGAGCAAGCCTCCGAAAGAGGGAAAAGCCTTTACATTCACAGACCACATCACACCTGGAGCCTTTACTTCAGAGGGGGATTTGTATATGGGTAACAGCCTCAGATTTCTCATGGTTGGGTACAGATGGCCCACATTTCAGGTTTGGGTTGTTCTTCCTGATCTGTATCCTGATCTTCTAAGTGTCTTACAGAGTCACTGAATGAGTTAGGGAGGAAGGATCCATGGGGCCAGTTCTTCCCTGTCTGAAAATGGGGAAACTACTTGGGAGCCAAGAATGTTGTCGTGGTGGGTTGTGAATAGGCAGTGGGAGGTTTATGAGTCCATAGCATGGTCTACATCTTCTGGGTTTCATTCTCAGAAGGCAGCATGGAGTGGGTGCATGGGAACTTGTGACTGATACTTACAGCCAACTCACCTGGATGTGGCAGAAATCCCGAGTTTCACAGGCAGAGGAGGCCTCTGGGAACAACAAAGGAAAGCCTGCTGGATTCACAGGATGCATGTGGGTGGGTTTCAGAAGATGAGGAGTGGGGTTGGCAGGTGGTCTTTGCTGTGTGGAGGATCTGCAGGGACACATAGTTTCTCAGTGTGTCCCCAAGTTTCTCTTTGTTTAACAGGATGACTAGCTTGAAAACTATGTGTTACAGAAGGGAGGTGGGCTGGCACACATGGCTGTCTGAGGGAGGTTGGGGAATGGTCCTTGCTGTGGCGCAGTCAGGTGACAGTGACATGGGGACTGGAGCCAAAGTGGAATCCTCTCTCCACAACTGGAGCACCAGGTACCTGGATTTCATAACTGCTTGCACTAGGATGCCTAAGTCACCACCATGAATTGGCCAATCATGAGGTAATGTCCCCACCCCCAATCCAGGGTCAATCACTTGTCAGCTGTCCCCACCCACTGTCCCTGGCCAATCTCGAGGCAGCTATCTGTCAGTATCTCTCTTCTGTGGCCAATCACCAGGCAGCACAACCATCCAGTCAGCAGGCAGCTCTCACTTCTAGCCTCCTGTCCTCCTCCACCAGTGGCCATCTTGGACCCACAAGCTGCTGCACGGTGTCCATTGCTGGACCTTTCTGGGACAGAACCTGTTCCCTCTTCTCTCTAGCCCAGCCTTCCATTCCCAGGTGAGAAACAAGAAGTCGGGGTGGTGACCTGATCCTCACAGTTCCCGGGATCTGAGAGCCATCATCAGCAGGCCCCTTCTGAAGCTCTGGCAAGGTTTTCCTTGCTGATCCAGAGGGAGCCAGGATCCCGCAGCTGCTCTACCTGAGAGCAGGTTCTGAGCACCGGGTCCTGGGGTGGGCTGCAGCTGGACTGGGGCAGGAACAGTAGAGGGGGTGTCCTGAGGGCAGGAAGGGTCTGCACACCATGATTAAGATTTAGCAGCAGCCACCAGCAAATGTAGGGGGCTATGCAGGGGTATTACTTGTAAGACCTGGAAATGACATAGCACCTGGGACTGGGCTTTTGTAGTTATTGGAGTGCTGTGTGGGGGCAGAGGGCTTTAGGGTTCATTCATTCTTGATTAATTCAAATGTAAGAATTTCAAGCACAGCAGGAGAAAATGTAAGGGGCCCAAATGGTCAGGAATCAAAATCCACCCAGGTTCTCCAAAACAAAGGAACTTCAGGATGGGGAGGTGGCCTGGAGGTCTCCTTGATTGGCTAGCAGTGTGTTTATTGCAGACAGTGCTCTTGGAGGTGGAAATATCAGTCATCAGAGCTTAAGTTAGGAGCTTGCTTGGTGTAAAAAATAAAAATAAAAATTAAAAAAATTTAAAAAGATGGAAAAAATCTACTTGTCTACTCTCAGGCCTTGCAGCACAATCTAGCCTGTGATGCTGAAGCATCAGAGTCTAGGTGAGGACAATAACTGCCTGGGTAGCTGGTATGGTAAAATTAAAAGTAGGATGAATTAACCCAGAAAAGGCACATGTAAATAAGTAGACATGAGCAGACATTTCTCTAAAGAAGACATCCATGAAAGACACATGAAAACCTTCTCAACAATACTCATCATCAGGGAAATACAAATCAAAACCATAATGAGATATCACCCCACATCTGTCAGAATGGCTAAATTTAAAAACCAAGTAAACAACATGCTGGTAAGGCTATGGAGAAAGGGGAATCCTCTTGTATTTCTGGTGGGAATGCAGACTGCTGCAGCCATTCTGGAAAACACAATGGAGGTTCCTCAAAAACTGAAAAATAGAGATTCCCTACAACCTTGCAATTAGCACTAGCAGGTATTTATCCAAAAGATATAAACATAGTGATTTGAAGGGACACGCTCACCTTAATGTTTAGAGCAACAGTGTTCACAATAGCTAAAATATGGAAAGAGCCCAGGTGTCCATCTATGGGTGAATGGATAAAGAATTGTGCTACATATACACAATGGAATATGACACAGCCATCAGAAATAATGAAATCTTCCCATTTGTAAACTCATGGTTGGAACTGGAGGTTGTTATGCTAAGCGAAATAAGTCAATGAAAGAAAGACAATTATATGGTTTCACTCATATGTAGAAATTAAAAAACAGAAAGATTGAACATAGGGGAAGGGAGGGAACAGTAAGAAATCAGAGAGAGAAAAACCATAAGGACTCTAAGCTCTAGAAACCAACAAAGGATTGTTGGAGGGGAGATGTGTGAGGGGATGGGGTAACTGGGTAATGGGTATTAAGGAGGCAGGTGATGTAATGAGCACTGTGTGTTATATGTGTGGTTTACAATGAACAGAGTTAGAATCTAATACTTACAAACTTATGTTGTGAAACATAATTTTCTCTTTAAATTTATCATCCCCAAATATAGTTCAAAGGTCTTAAATGTCCCTCCATACTCGAAGTTCAATTTTCTCTCATGTCCAGGCTATACATCAGGGCTGAAGATCACTGGGCTCTATCCAGTTCCACTCTCCCAGTCTCTTTCAATTGAGGATTTTCTTTTTTACTAATGTGGAAAGTTTTGTGCATATAAAAGATTATTCCCAAATATTTAGTTGATTATAAATACTAAAATGAGAAATAATAAAATATAAATCACCTAACTTCCAAACATAGCCATACTGAGACTAATTCCTTTTCAGTATAAGTCTAGTTTCAATATACTTGGGCTGGCTATTTACAAAAATTCAACAAGAATAGCAATTCATACATTAATAGTAGGAGATCTTAACATGCCTCTCTCAGAAATAGACAGATCATCAAAGCAGAAAAACCAATAAAGAAACAAGAGCATTGAATGACACATTAGACCAGGAGGACCTCATAGGTATATACAGAACATTCCACCCTAAAACAACAGAATATTCATTCTTATCAAGTGCACATAGAACTTTTGCAAGAATCGACCACATACTGGGTCACAAATCAAGACTCAAACAATACCAAAAGATTGACATTATTCCCTGCATATTCTCAGATCACAATGCTTTGAAAATGGAGCTCAATTACAAAGAAAAGTTCTGAAGGAACTCAAACACATGGAAGCTAAAGTCCACCTTGCTTAAGAATGCTTGGATCAACTAGTATGTCAAAGAAGAACTTAAACAATTAATGGAAACCAATGAAAATGAAGACAATTTAGTCCAAAATCTATGGGATACAGCAAAGGTGGTACTAAGGGGGAAATACATAGGCATCCAAGCCTCCCTCAAAAAAATTGAAAAATCCAGAATACACCAGCTGTCTCTACACCTTAAAGAACTGGAGGATCAACAACAGATCAATCCAACTCCACACATAAGAAGGGAAATAATTAAGATTAGAGCAGAGATCTATGAGGTAGAAAGTAGACATAGAGTAGAATGTATCAATGAAACTAGAAGCTGTTTTTTTGGTTTTTTGAAAGAATCAATAAGATAGATAAACCATTGGCCACACTAATCCCAAAGAAAAGAGAGAAAGACCAAATTAACAAAATTATAAATGAAAAGGGAGAGATCAAAACTAACACCAAGGAAGTGGAAACAATCATCAGAAGTTATTATCAATAGTTATATGCCAATAAGCTACACAACCTAGAAGAAATGGATGCATTCCTGGAAAACTATAAACTTCCAAAACTGAACCAGGAAGAAATTGACAACCTGGATAGACCAATATCTAGTAACGAGATTGAAGCAGTGATCAAAATCTCCTAAAAAACAAGAGCCCAGGACCTGACGGATTCCCTGGGGAATGCTACCAAATGTTCAAAGAAGAAATAAGACCTATTCTCTTGAAGCTGTTTCAAAAAATTGAAGCAGAAGGAAAACTTCCAGATTCTTTTTATGACACCAGCATTACCCTGATCCCCAAAACAGGCAAAGACTCCACCAAACAAGGGGATTTCAGACCAATATCACCGATGAGTATGGATGCTAAGATTCTCAAGAAGATTCTAGCAAACAGGATCTATCCCACAGCACATTCAATAGATTATCCACCATGACCAGGTGGGATTCCTCCATGAGTTACAAGGATGGTTCAACATTGGCCAATCAATCAATGTGATAGAACAAATTAATAAAAGAAGAGAGAAGAACCATATAGTCTTCTCAATTGGTGCAGAAAAAAGCACTGGAAAAAATCCAGCATCCATTCCTGATTAAAATGCTTCAAAGTATAGGGATATAGGGAACATTCCTGAACTTCATAAAATCTATCTATGAAAGATCCACAGCAAATATCATCCTCAATGGGAAAACGCTGGCAGCCTTCCCATTGAGATCAGGAACATGACAAGGATGCCCACTCTCACCACTCTTGTTCAACATAGTATTAGAAGTCCCAGCAACAGCAATCAGACAACAAAGAGAAATAAAAGGTATCCAAATTGACAATTAAGAAGTCAAACTCTCTCTCTTCACAGATGATATGATTCTTTATATGGAAAACCCAAATGACTCCACGCCCAACTACTATAACTCATACAGCAATTCAGTAATGTGGCAGGATACAAAGTCAATGTACAGAAATCAGTGGCTTTCTTATACATTAACAATAAAAACACAGAAAGGGAAATTAGAGAATTGATTCCATTTACTATAGCACCAAGAACCATAAGATACCTGGGAATAAACCTATCCAAAGAGGTAAAGGAACTGTACTCGAGGAACTACAAAACACTCATGGAAGAAATTGAAGAAGACACAGAAGGAAGACCATTCCATGCTCTTGGATCAGAAGAATAAACATTGTTAACACGTCTCTACTGCCTAGAGCAATCTATACTTTTAATGCCATTCCGATCAAAATTTCACCAATATTTTTCAAAGAGCTGGAACAAATAATCCAAAAATTTGTATGGAATCAGAAGAGACTCTGAATCACTAAGGAAATGTTGAAAAATAAAAATAATACTGGGGACATTACGTTACCTGATTTCAAGCTTTACTACAAATCTGTGATCACCCAGACAGCACAGTACTGGCATAAAACAGACACATAGACCAGTGGAACAGAGTAGAGATCCCAGACATGGACCCTTACCTCCATGGGCAAATAATATTTGACAAAACAGGAAAAAATAATATACAGTGGAAAAAGACAGTCTCTTCAATAAATGGTGCTGGGAAAACTGGACAGCTATATGTAGAAGAATGAAACTTAACCATTCTCTTATATCTTACACAAATATAAACTAAAAATGCATAAAAGACCTCAATGTAAGACAGGATTCCATCAGAATCCTAGAGGAAAACATAGGCAGTAACCTCTTTGATATCAGCCACAGCAACTTCTTTCAAGATATGTCTCCAAAGGCAAAGGAAACAAAAGCATAAATGAACTTGTGGGACTTCATCAAAATCAAAGCTTCTGCACAGCAAAGGAAACAGCCAACAAAACGAAGAGGCAACCCACGGAATGGGAGAAGATATTTGCAAATGACAGTACAGACAAAAGTTTGATACCCAGGATCTATAAAGAACTCCTCAAACTCAACAGAAACAAAACAGAGAATCATATATATAAAAAAAAAAAAGGCAGAAGATATAAACAGACACTTCTCCCATGAAGACATACAAATAGCTATCAGAAACATGAAAAAATGTTCATCATCACTAGCCATCAGGGAGATTCAAATTAAAACCACATTGAGATACCACCTTACACCACTTAGAATGGCCAAAATTAGCAAGACAGGAAACAACGTGTGTTGGAGAGGATTTGGAGAAAGGGGAACCCTCTTCCACTGTTGGTGGGAATGCAAGTTGGTGCAGCCACTTTGGAGAAAAGTGTGGAGATTCCTTAGGAAATTAAAAATAGAGCTACCCTATTACCGTGTAATTGCACTACTGAGTATTTACCCCAAAGATACAGATGTAGTGAAAAGAAGGGCCATCTGTACCCCAATGTTTATAGCAGCAATTGCCACAGTCGCCAAACTGTGGAAAGAACCAAGGTGCTCTTCAACCGAGGAATGTATAAGGAAGATGTGGTCCATATACACTATGGAGTATTATGCCTCCATCAGAAAGGATGAATACCCAACGTTTGTATCAACATGGACTGGACTGGAAGAGATTATGCTGAGTGAAATTAGTCAAGCAGAGAGAGTCAATTATCATATGCTTTCACTTATTTTTGGAGCATAACAAATAACATGGAGGACAAGGGGAAATGGAGAGGAGAAGGGAGTTCAGGGAAATTGAAAGGGGAGGTGAACCATGAGAGACTATGGACTCTGAAAACAACCTGATTGTTTTCAAGGGGCGGGGACTGGTCATAAGATGACAGCTCAACATCTCAGGATGTGCTGCTGAGCCAGCAAGATCTGAATAACTTGCTGGCTTTGGAAAAGTAAATGAAAGCCTTTTGCACAAAAGCACTTCCATTACAGAGACATAGAAAGAAAACAGCAATGTCATGGAATCCAGCTAATTCTGTCCAGGAGCAGGTCACAATAACTACATGTAAAGTGTTTTCTTTTCAAGGTGTTGAGAGAAAGGGACTGGGCTTTTCATTTAGTAGTTTATTCTCTTACTACTGATGCTGATTGTAGATCTCCCATGGGGTCCTGGTGGTCTCTGTTAGGGGATGTGTAGTTGGAAAAATGATGAGGGCTAAGGGGTCAACCTGGCTCTGGGGATGTGAGCCTCTGTCTTGGGCTCTCAGTGCTTTGAGATCCCTTCCTTCCAGAAGCAGGGCTCAGCAGGGGTCAGTTTGGCAGTGGATTCCCCAGTATGTGAGCTGGCTGGCTGGACCAGCAAGCTCTTCACTCACAGCTGGTAACAGTCACCTGACAATAGACCTACTAAAGCTTGAAGGATCACAAAGTATCCAAGAAGTATTCTAAATGATTATGTGGATGAAGAAACATGGGAGGAGAGATGGTGACAAGAAGGGGAAATTTAGCTTCTGCAATATAGGCACTAGAGTAGTTCAAATAGTTTATTTGTTTATTACAAAGAGTGAGAAGCCAATTAACCTACTGTCCCACCGCCACCCCCCCCATCCCAAATTCCTCTTCTGCTCATGTAGAAGGAAATACTGTCTGGTATGTGGAGGCATGCCAGCTGCTGGGCTGTCTTGTCTAAAGACAAAGACTTCTCCAGCCTCATCCTATGTCTGCAGTGTCCTTATAGCTATCATGTCAGCAGAGCTGTTTCCCCAATGGACTCCAAGTCCACCTGTGAAGGAAGCCAGAGGCTGTGTTGTACATGTCTTGCATGGTCATTGTCTGATTTTGAGGGGCTCTGGGGACAAATTACTTCTCCATCCTCCAAGACCAGCCATCTAGAGCCTCAGGGTGCCTTTGGGGTGACCTACCTGGCAGGCTCTTCTGCCCATGAACCAGTGGCCTAAGTAACCCAGTTATGCAGAGTAGCCTCTGCAAAAGGTTACAGTGATCCAGAATGCAGAAGTTGGGGGTTGACCACAGAACCTGCAAAGGGGACTTGTAGACACCAGGGGTCACTGCGTCCCCACCAGCCTGCCAAACTTCAGAGCATGGGCTGAGAGATGGTTATGGGCAGTGCATATTCAGGTCTGTTTGAAGCATTCAGGGTCTCAAAGGTGCCCAGCTTGTGTGGTCATGAGTCTCTCAGCACTGTGGCTTTCGTCACCAGCCCCCTGCCATGGTCCTGCTGTCCTGAGGTTCTATCTGCTCCAGGTCTCATCGGCATTTGGTTTCAGAGTATGGCTTACTCAGCAACAAAGCAGTCCAGTTCAGGGTCCTGGAGAGTACTCTCTCCTCAGCAGACAATACTTTAAGGCATAGGCATATAGTGAAGATTTGGAGGCTATGTGGTCCTCTCAGATGAATAGCTACTGTTCAGATAATGACTTCATAATGCATAGAACTTGATTGAGTTGAATTTTTTCTTTCCATGTGACTTGCCTTAAAGAATAATGTATTAGTGCAAAATACCTACTGGATACTGACCAAATTGAGGGATTCAGTTCCTGGGCTCATGGAGGTAGCATTCTGGGAGAAAGGATTCAGTGAACTGAAGTAATGTCGATGACCAGTATGTTAGCTCAGGGGATGGATGGATGGGACTGAGTGATGGACTAGTTTGTGGAAGGAGACCTTCTCTGATGAGAACCCTAAGTGGCCAAGGTACAAGGGAATGGGGATCAGGAGTCCAGGGGAGTTAGCTAGTGAAAAGGGGGGGGTGACATGCAGGCCTGGGGATCTCTAGAGCGTGTGGTAGAATGATGAGCATGTGTCCTGGAAACCACAAAAGGTCTCAGGAGGGCCACTGTGGGATATAGGGTGTTATTTAGCTTTCACTCAGTTCCCCACAGGGAGAACACCTATCCAGCAGAGAGAAGCAAAAGCAGGGAGACACGTGCATCCTGAAAAAGAGTCATAGGAGATACTTTGCTTTGGGGCATAAGTGAGTAGGAGAATAGGGCCATTTGCTGAAGAGAAATTGGGAAGACCATCTCCGGACTTTGAAGCATTTTTCCTCTCTGTTTTCTTCATTTTTCATAGTGGAAAGCAAAATTCTCCAGAGGCTTCTACAAGTTGCAGCACAATCATACTCCCTTGAAGCTCACTGTGTGTTGTGACATTCCACTGGAGAGTTTACCTAGGACATAGCTGCTGCTGTGCCTGGATCACCCCTCCAGCTCACCACTCTGCAGCTGTGTCCTCCACTGCTGCCACATTGAGGGGCAGAGCATGAATATGGTAAACCCATCTTCAGTTTTCCCATGTGGAATTGAAATGCCTGACTTTGAAAATGTGGTTTAAGGACATCACTTCTATTGTAGGTAACACACTCCTTTGAAGGAAAGGATCATGGTTAATTTTGGAAACAGAGTTTCCCAAAGAAATGTTTCATTTCACCCAGAATGAATGGAATCCCCCATCTGTGAGGCCAGATATAATGTACTGTAGAGAGGTATTGGAACAGAGTTGGTCTGAAATGCCTGATATGTACTTATTCCCTTAATTCTGTCCTATTAGTGAGATCTAAATAGTCAACATATTCCAGCAGTTGTGTGATGTGGGTACTCTAGTTCAAGAGGAGAATTTGCCTTTGGCTACACAGAGCAAGAGGTTACCAGTCAGGAAGCAAGCCCAGAGAAGGTTGGATTAGGGCTTATAATGGTACTGGGAGTATGCCTGATGGGCGAACCATCCATGAGACCCCTGGTCCTGTAGTAAGTGGTGAGTGGTGTGCTTTCCCAAGGGAGTGACAAGGTGGACTTGTCACTTCTGGACAGACTGATGCAGACAGAGGGAGAGACTGGTCTTTGGGGCTTCCAGGTGTGCTACCAGGAAGTTCTCCCTTTGTGACTCTACTGTGATTATAGGGATGAGGGTAATGGTTATTCCCAAGCTGGGATTTGCAAATGTGGGTAGAGAGGGGAATCTGTGTCTCACTTCACACAAGTCAGCACACCAGATCGGGTCACACCCTTCTTTGTGACTTAGACTCCCACAGCAGGTCCTGGGGGAATGATATCTACGATGAGGACACTAGTAAGAGGGGCCACCTTTGACGTAAGTTTGAGCAAGCCCAACATCAATGCCAACCACCCCTGTAAGCCCAGTCTTACCTACTTCTCTCAGCATAAACTAAACTACTCCAATGACATCAATACACAGAACACACTTTTCCTGAAAACCCTCCACTCCCAATTAGACTTTTGGTCTTCACAAAGCCCTCATGCATCCATCCACAGAAATAAATTCGGCAAGCAACAGGTTTTAACTGCCACGTACCCTCACTTCTGTCTGCAGGGAAGAAAGCCACAAAGATGTGACTTTCCACACAGGTTGCCCAGCTTTGTCTGGCCAGGCTTAGTTTCCTTCTCCTGGTTGGCGCACAGCACTGGGTCTACCCTTATTAGCCACATGCATGTTGACCCACCACCTGCTCACACACCAAAGAGGATCCAGGGTTTCATGGTATAATACCCCAAATATAAAAGATGAATAATTAAGAATATTCACCTTTCTAAAGTCCAGAGAAATGTCACATTGAACATACTGTCCAAGCTGAAGACACCCCCCCCAAAGGCACTGATGACCTAGATGTTGAGATTGTGAATGGATTTGAATGGAACCATCAAATCTTCAACAAGAAAATGCAGTTGTGCTTGTAAAAAATAAGTCTCAGGACAGAAAGAAAGACAGAAAAAAGAACTTAACAATTAGAAATGAAAAAAATACAATAACTAAATTTTTGCAACACACTAAGTGAGCTCAATAGAACAATGTAGATGATAGAAGAAGAGCCATTAACTTTAAGGTACAACATCAGAAAGACCTCATCTGAACAATACAGAGAAAAGAGACTATAAATTTAAAAAATGAGCAGAATCTCCATACTCATGAAACAAACAAAACAGCAACAACAACAATAAAAATCTCATGTTACAGGAATTCTAGATGGCAAAAAGAACAAAAGCAGGGATTAAAAAACTATTTCAAGTAAAGGTAAATTTTTAAGAAAAAATTGCTGATAATCTCCCAAATTTGACAAAAGACATGAACATAAAATTTAAGAAAATGAGCAAAGCCAAAATGGTGGAACCCCAAGAAACCCATCGAGACATGTGGTATGGATTAACCTATATCCCTCCATGCCATTCACATGTTTCCATTCTAACCCCTATAAAATTAAATGTGTTGCCTTGGAAGATGCATAGCTCTGTTTATGTCACCAGGTTAGGACTCTCATGATGGGGTTAGCATGCTTAAAAGAAGAGACACCAGAGATCTGGCACTCTTCATACACACACAAAAAGAACTTATGTGAACACACAACGAGAAGGTGCCCACTGACAGACTTCGAGGAAGATGTATTTCCTCAGGACCTGACCACGCTGGTGCTTTATGTTGGACTTCTACCCCAGATAACTGTGAGAAAATACATTATGGATGTTAGCCATTCTCTAAACCTAGAGTTTGGTGCATTTTACACAAAACAATAAGGCAGAATTCATAAGGTATAACTTTGGACTTTATCAAGATTAAAATCTTCTGTTCTAGTAAAGATTCTGTTAGGAGAATGAGAAGACAATCTATAGACTAGGAGAACATATTTGCAAACCACATATCTGACAAGGAACTTCTATCTATAATATATAAAGAACTCAGAACTCAATAGGAAACAAGAGAAAATGAAACAAACTGTCTAGATAGAAAATGGGCAAAACATGAGCAGACATTTCACCAAAGGGAATATGCAGATGGAAAATAAGCACATGAAAAAAAAAAAAAAAGATTCACCACTAGCCCTGAGGGAAATGTAAATGAAAACCTGACTGAGTAATCACTACTGCCCACTTGTTAGGACAACTGGTTAATAGAAAACACAGTAAAAAATCAAATGTTGGAAAGAGCCACCTCTCCTACATTGCTGGTGGGAATGTAAATGGAGCAGCCACTCTGGTAAGACAGCTTGAAAGGTTCTATAAAAGTGAAACATAAGTGCTACAATCCAGCAATCACTCTGCTGGTCCTTTATCTCAGAGAATGAAAATTTAAAATCCCACTAAACACTGCATAAATGTTCACTGTGGGATTATTTGTAGTTTCTAAAGACTGGGAACACCCAAAATATCCCTCCAAAGGTGACTGGATAAATAAACTGACATTTCCATATAAGGGATCCCTAGTCAGTGATAAAGAAGCCATAAAGCTGTGATAGACAAAACTTGGATAGATCCCAGAGATATTATCATGAATGAAAACAAATAAAAACCAACATTGCATGTCACAACTGGAGGATTCCCCTCTTATAACAAAATGACAACACTTCCAAAATGTAAAACACAGGGTTGTTTGCAATGGGCAGGAATAGTGGTACCAGGTGTGGGTAGCATGAAGGAGATCTTTGTCCTGATGGAATACTTCAATACCTGGATTTTTTTGTTGAATATATGAATGTCCATGGCATACTGACAGAACTAGACCTGGATATCACACCACTATCAGTTTCCTGGTGTTAATAGTGTTTTTCAATGATTTAGGATGCTATCTTGGGGCAAAATGGGCCAAGAATGCCTCTGTGACAGGAAATTTCTGTAGTACCTGCAGTTTCCTGTGAATCTATAAATGTACCTACATCCCTCCCTACCTATATTGGTGCTCTACTTGTCAATAAACATTAGAATAATTCCATAAAGCTAGCAGTCCTACCCTGGCTCCCTGTAAGTCCAAGCTTCCCAGGACTGTGATGTGTGGATGTCAAGCAGTGGCAATGAAGCAGGAGGGTCCTGGTGCTGGCCTGTGACTAGGCAGGTGCTAGACAGTTATGCCCTGTATCTAAGTGGCAGAGAAAGCCAGGTGTGGGACAGGACAGAGGCAGAACACAGACTGCTGTCCTCCCAGAAGTGATGCTTTGCCTTTGGGAAGAGAACAACAGGAAAAAGACCTAGTTCACAGCCTGCTCTCCCTCCTCTGGACTGAATATGACCCTTGCCCTTGTGAATCTCCTCTACAAACCTGTCATCTCCTGCCTCTTGCTCACACAACCATCCTCCCAAAGTTGCCAGAATTTTACCAGAAGATGGAATGGGGAATCAAGGAGTGAGTGGCTCTGCTTCACAGTCCCAAAGTGTGAAGAACCCCCAAAAGTGGGGTCCCAGCACCTGCAGGAGCCTGTCATGTGCAGAAACACAGGTGGGGAAAGTGGAATCTGAGCAGTTGACCACCGGAGATTAGCAGCTCTTGGATCACATAAGTGCTCCACTTCCCCCTCACATCCATGTGATTAGAATCTATCAGCCTCCCCACTAGCTCCTGAAAGAAGCTGCCCTCTTATAAGTTAGGCTAACCTCTCTCCTCCCAAGTCCCCCTCATTTTTAACTCCCCTGTAAGAGCCATCTTCCTCATGACTCCCATCAGTTTATGTGCAGGTGTTATGAGGACAGTGTCTTGAGCTCCTGCAAAGGACTATGGTTGTAGGCTCATTCCCCTCAGCTACAACAACATGCAGGCCCCAGCTTAATGGTATCTACAAAGCACTTAAGCTCCCACATCATCACTAGAGGTAAAAGGGAAAATCTCCAGGGAGAAGAAGAACATGGAAACTTCATTTCCTCCTCCTTTCTGTCAGGTTTATGGAAGAATCTCAGCTCTGCTCTTTAGAGGTAGCTACCTTTCTCCATATCCATAGACACCATTGAGTCTTCCAGATGCACCTCTTCCCACCTGTTCTTACCTGTCTCCCTCTCTGCCTTACTCTGTCCATCCACACTTCTACTGGAGCAGCCAGTAGGAATTTATATGTCTCCCTCAAATTCTCAGTGTTTCTGTGGCCCAGAGCAGATAGCCCAAACACCAGGCTCCTCATTCCAGTCTATAACTCACAGGAACTCCCCTCACAGGATCTGACCCAGAGACATAGAATGGTCCCATGCCTCTGGCCCCTCTCCACCCTGGTTCCCTCATCATCTTGTCAAATTTTCTCTTCAAAGTCCTGCATCATGCAGGAACATGTAGTCAGGAAATATTTGCTGTTGTGGCTCTGGCCATAATTTGGAACACTTCACATCAGGGTCTAAATTAAAATTTGCTGCAGTGTGAGTGGTAGGTCTAGGGGCAAAACTTGATTGTGCAAATTGCCTTTGCATGGACATAAGCTTTTCTTTTCTTTTCTTTTCCTTTTCTTTCTTTTTTTCTTTTTTTTTTTTTTTTTTGTTTTCCCTGTAAGAATGGGGCTGAGTTCATCAACTGACCTTGCTTTCTAGAAATCAATATGTCTGTTAGTGTTGATGGTTTGAGGCAGGTTGTGTCACGGTCAGCTCTGCATACACAGACACTTTCTCAGAGTTGTGGGGCTATCTTCCCACCATCAGGAGAAGCTGATAACTCATAAGGTGCAGTAGTGACTGTAAACCATACTTGCACATTACAATCACCAAGGGGTTGTTTCTTTTAAATTACTCATTCTCCACTCCTGGACATGGCCACACTTTTCCAGGTACCTTTTTATGCCATCTTGGATGGGTGGGTGCAGGGACATAACTACCTGGACAATATTGCCTGGAGGGCAAAAGCTTCCAGGAAGTCCCAGTGTGCACAACTAGGTATTAGAGGAATGTTCCTCCTTGGTTTGGTATTGTTAGGACTCAATTGTACTGTGCTCTTTGGGCTGTAGATCTCCCATTTAGAGATCCAAGGTCCAAGTGTCAAAGGTCTCCTTTACCGTGCTGAAATGGATTGCAGCACTCATGATCTGGAGGCTCCTGGCAAGCATTGTGTTCTGTGGACTTGACTGTCTTGTGCTCTGCTGGACTGGAGTACCCCTGTTCAGAGGGCTCTCCCTCAGCCTGGTGTCCAGTGTCCTTATTTGTGAAGTGCACAGTTGGGCTTTAGGTTTCATTCCTCAGGGCTCCCAGGAGGTCTGGTGTTCTGGAGACTCAGTTGTCCTGTTCTTTGTTGCATTGAAAGGCTTG
Source organism: Mustela nivalis (assembly GCF_964662115.1). Lineage (NCBI taxonomy): Eukaryota > Metazoa > Chordata > Mammalia > Carnivora > Mustelidae > Mustela > Mustela nivalis. Next base: position 7,901,123 of record NC_139022.1, on the reverse strand, counting down.
CCCTTGGCCCAGTGTATTTGTGATTCCTTTGCCTGGTATAAAGCTGAGATGGAGGGCTTATGGGCTGATGTCTCCTGGTCACACCCCTGTCCAGATAACAGTTGTCTAGTGCCAAATTTAGTTGGAGGAGGTTGGTCAGAGGACTCCTTGCAAGCTTGGGGTTCTGGGGACTTGACTGTCCTATGGTTCTTCTATACTTAAACAACAAAAAGAAATAAAATGTATCTGAATTGGGAAGGAGGAAGTAAAACTTTCACTTTGTAGAGGATATGATACTTTACAGAAAACTCTAAAGATCCCACCAAAACAAACAAACAAACAAAAAAAGAAAAAATCTATTAGAACTGATCAATGAGTTTATTAAAATCACAGAATAAAAAAAATCAATGTGGAGAACTCTGTTGTATTTCTATATATTACAAATGAAGCAGCAGAAAGAGAAAGTAAGAAAACAATGTTATTTGTAATTGCACACAAAATAGTAAGATACCTAAGAGTAAACCTAACCAGAGAAGTGAAAGACTTATACTCTGAAAACTACAAAACATCTATAAAAGAAATTGAAGAAGGCATGAGTAAATGCAAAGACATTCCAAGTTCATGGTTGAAAGAGTAAATATTATTAAAATGTCTCTATTACACAAAGCAATCCACAGATATAATGCAATCCTTATCAAAACACCAACCGCACTTTTCACAGAGCTAAAACAAGCAATCTTAAAATTTGTATGGCATCACAAAAGATTCCTAATACCCAAAGCAATCTTGGAAAAGAAAAATGAGGGCACGTGTTGTGATAAGCACTGGGTGTTATACACAACCAATGAGTCATTGAACACTACATCAAAAATTATGTTGGTTAATTGAACATAATAAAAAATAAATATTAAAAAAAAAGAAAAATGAAATGGGATGCATCATTATTCCAGTCTTCAAGTTATATTACAAAGGTGTAGTAAACAACATAGTATGGTACAATCATAAAAATGGACACATAGATCAATGGAACAGAATTAAAACCCCATAAATATGCTCACACTTATATTAATGAAAAAAATACGTATACTAAAAAAAATTACTTAACAGTAAAAAATTCATGCCATTTGCAATGACATGAATGAAGCTACAAAGTGTTATGCTAAGTGAAATAAGTTAGTAAGATAAAGACAAATACCATATGATTTCAATCATATATATATTCAAGAGGTAAAGGAGCAAAAGGGAAAACACGAGAGAGCGCCAAACCAATAAACAGACCCTTAACTCTAGAGAACAAGCTAATGGTTACCAGAGGGGATGGTGTGGGGGACAGGTGTTGTATGGACGTGTTAGCATACTATACTGCTGAAACTAATATTATATTGTACATTATCTAACTGGAACTGAAATAAAATCTTTAAGGTGTGACAGATGATCTAATTTTAGGTGCAGTGGACAATTTGTGTAGCAATCTGTTAATATATCTCCCTTCAATAATACTGAAATGTCTAAGAGAATTCACTTTGCATTTAATTGTTGCAAATGGTTCTCAGGGTATATATTTGGAAACAATTATGAGATGTTGTTGTTGCTGTTTTTTAATCTATTAATGACCAATCCTGCTATTGGTAAAATAATAAAATTATATAAAGTGATATAATTAATAAAGTGATATAACCTAATTCTCTTTGGTAAAATTAACATATATATCCACAATATAGCACACACATATATAATATATAAAGGTAAGATGCAAAACACTGAACCATAATAAAACAAATAAATTTAGCACAAACAAACAAATTTAGCACATTTGAAATTCCTGGATTAATGTCAATCCCTATCATAGCTAGGGTTTTGTGAGATTTCATTCCTACCCACAGTAGCCAGACATGTTGTAGAACAGTTGTGGCTCTGTTATGTTTTGATGACTTTCAGAAAGGGGTTTTCTGTTCTCCATACCACCAGTGGTTCCTCGCCTAAAAATAACCATTCTTATTTGTTTGGATGACATCAACTTTGCTGCTTAGACCTTGACTGATTCAATTGAATTATAAATAGAAAATGCCTGGTAATCATTTGTGTTCTCACCAATGTGGCTATTTCACTGTAAACTGCAAGTATTCACTTAAAAGTGATTTACTAAAATAGGATTTCCAACAGCTTTTATGAGTGTACCAATGCTGGGGTGCTCAGATACCTCAGTGAATTAGGGTCTGACTCTTGATTTTGCCTCAGGTGATGTGAGATGGAGTCCCATGCTGGGCTCCAAACTGGGTGTGGAATCTGCTTAAAATTATTTCTCCCTTTCCCTCTGCCCCTACCCCCACCACTCTAGAAAAATAAAAATGAAGTGTACAGATACTTATATTACCATATGTAATGCAAAGGATAAAAACAACAACACACCAGTCTCATTTAAAAGAGATGCCAGTTTCTTTGCATATAATTGTATGTCATTGTCAGGGCTTCACACCCATAGCTTTCCATTTAAGCAATCTGGGATGAGGTTTCCTGGCCTGGTTACCTGTTTTATTGGACATCCCTTCTCTTGTTTTAGCCTAGCCCAGGAAAACAGTGTTTCTGTTTTCACATATTCAATAGTCATGTACCGATATATTCAATAACCATGTTATGATAATAATACTGTTTTAAAAAGTGATGACAAAGTGAAGAGGCCTGAAATACTCTTCATTCTTTCTGTGAGGTAACACGTTGAAGTTTACATTACTGAGACTGAGAGTCTTTCATAATAAAAACCACTGGTCAGGACTGGGGTTATAGGTCAGTAACTGAAGAACTTGTCACTCACCAGAAATGCTCTCTGTGCTCAGGGAAGTACAGGGAGGGATGTTCTCACCCACCTACTGAGTACCTCTTGAATTTCATACCTTTGAGGGCAGGTATGACAAGCAGTCCACTCAGGTGTGCCGTCATCACAGAAACACACCACAAGGATATAACATCTTGAGCATAAATATGTGAAAATGGGATGAAACTAAGTGCACCACTTCCTCTGATGTATTCAAATATTCTCTCTGTGTGGATGCCTCCTGCTTCCATTTCTTTTTTCTCTTTGCTCCATAACACTTTTCCTGACTGGAACATCTGACACAGTGTTGTGTGTGTTGGTTTTATGTTTCTATGATCATGGCCCCTAACTGAAAAACTGCTTCAGCAAAGTGTTTTATATTTCTCTCTCTGATAACAACACCAAATTATGCTTCCACCAAAGAACTGTCTAACCTGAAAAACAAAACGAATGCATTTTTTTGGTTTATGTTAGTCAATAGAGGACCAAAAAGATAATTTTGAAAATTACTCTTAATTGTGTTAAGTTATAAAATTTCTAGCTGGAAGCAATAAATTAGTATTTTGTATCTTCCAGTATTTATACAGAAGACACCTCCATGAAAGTAAATTCAATTGAAAATTCACAAAATATAGTCTTCAATTACCAGCTACTTTTAATTATAAACTAAATTACGTGACTTCATAAATGAGTCTGTAACCTGGAACAGAGATCTGTGAAAGTCTCACACGAACAAGGAAGACTGGGAGTTCTGTGAGGGCAGCAGCCTTCTGCTTCCCACTCAGTCTCCAGCATCTAGGGTAGATCAGTAGATCCTGGTTCTCCCTGCTAGGAGTTAGTATGTATTGTATATATGTATGTGTGTTATTTATTTCTTTGTTTTTATTTTTAACTGGTACCCAAGAATGAGCATGAATAAATGTCCAAAACCAGAAAAAAGAACCATAGGGGAGGTTGCAGAACCAGAAGGGGAAGCAGGACAAAGAGGATTACAAAGAGAAAAGAGCAGGTGGAAGGTGTCCCCTCAGCTGAGATAGCACTGTGGGAGTGGGAGGGGACTGGCAGGTATCAGCCAAGACTCCTGGAATTTCTTCCCAGGGAACAAATAGGGAGAGCTATGCACTTGAAAAGAGTTACATGTTGGCTATTTGCACCTAATTAAAACAAACACACACACAAGTAACAAAACATTGAGATTTAGCTTTTTTCTGTAACTTTTAGATTATAAAAGCAATGCTTGCCTAAATAAACATAATTTTGACCATAAAAAAAAAATGAGGAAAGCCATGGCCACCTCCCTACCACATGCAAGTCCACCAGCCCTGCTGGCAAGCAACAGGTTATCTTGGGAAGAGGGAGAACAGTAGACACTGGATTTCTGGGGGTCCTGAATGGCCCTCAGGGGGTGGTGGTGGGCATTTGGCATTTGTTGCCTGTTGGGGCATGTATTTCCCATCTGCCTCCTGGTGGGGACAACTGTTCTCTGCACCAGGACAGGGCTCCTGCCAATACTCTCATGAGAACTTCATCACCCCACCCCTCTTCCTCCCAGGTCCAGCCCCCAAGTTCTGACCAGTGTCCACACCCAAGCAGAGGAAGTGCTGAGGGGATTAGAACTCTTCCCAGTATCTGTGGGGTTTAACCAGCTTGTCCCCCACACCAGAAACTGTACTCAAGTTGTGCTAGGTGAATCCTCCTTTCCGTCCTCTGGGGAGATGGGCAGGGTACTAGGTCAGAGGACATGAGTACACCTGGGCCAGCATCACAGTTACCTGCCTGATTGGTGTAAGCATTTTCTAGGGGTGGGAAGAGTCTTTTGGTGTCCTCTGCCTTTTACAGCTTTTAGTCATGGATTAAAGTTCATGGAATGTGCTGTCCCTTATCTCCACCTTTATTCACTTGCAGACATTCTTACTCTATTTATGACCTCAGATGGAAACTAAATAAAAGCATATTCTGGTCATTGTTACTGCTGATAATACTGCCTGTATAGACAGATGTAGTTAGCTTAGTCACTGCAGCAGACAGGGCCACTTCCATGCCCACGACTCATACTTCAAGCTTGTGTGGACTCCTCTAGGTTTGCCACTGTCTTCTGGTTGGAGAAGTTATAGAAAGCCTTGGAGGCAGCCTTCAGTTTTAGTCCTTAACCAAGATAAGTGGTGTGGTGGGGGGTTTAGGGGGGTGCTCTGATAGTGTTTTCTAGTTCTCCCTTAACTTAAAAAGGATAAAGTGAGAAACAGGTGTTGGTGGATGGTTTGTTCTTGGGTCTTAGTAATACAGACTGTGAATGCATTTAGCCCTTCACAAGTTGATAAAAATGCTAACTTCACTTACTCCTCCTGGTACTCTAGAATCAGAAGAAAAGGTTGAAAGAGGAGTGATCTCTGGATCATCCAAATGGATTGGATTCTGCTGTACTAAAGTGGAGTGTTAATTGGTAAATAGGAAAGATGGGCTTAAAATTGCTGTTGAATATATACCATATCTTCTTTCTCCATTAATGTGACCATGCACCCTGGGCTCTTTCCCATATATAGGGTATGGTGGACAACTCTGCTATAATATTTGGGGAAACTGGTGCCCTTCTGAATCACTATGTGTGTATCCTTTGGAAAAATATCTCTTAGTACAGCTGCTGGGTCATAGGGTAGTTCTTTTTTTTTTTTTTTTTTTTTTAAGATGTATTTATTTGAAGAACAAAGACAAGATGGCGGGGAAGTAGAGGAGGTGCCTTTTCAACCTGTACCATAAAGTGAGCTGATTACCTACCAAAGAATTCTCATCACCCGTGAAAACAGCCTGAGATCAAAATTATACACGTCTGGATCTCTACAGGGGCAGAAGATGCCAGTGGGCAGGTAAAGCAGAGTGGGAACTTTGGACTGATATTGGAAGATAAACAAAAGGGGGAGGGAGCCACCAGAGGCAACTGATTGGAAAGTAATATCCCAATCCAAGAGTGCCCTGCGTCTGGGGACCAGCATTAACTTGGAGTCTGGTTGAAAGCACTCAAAGAGACAAAAGGATCACAGGGGGAAATTGTGAGAATCTGGGCAGCTAGGGACAGGGGCTTAAGTCCCCGGACCCAGGACAGCCTCCCTTGGCACTGAGCCAGAGAGATTGTGGCGGAGAAACCAGGTCTTGGTCCTGAGCCGCCAGCGCACCCAAGATCGCGTGGGGTCCAGCTCCTGTGAGGGGCTGGGAGCCTCACCAGGAGGCAGAGGTTCCAGAGCCAGAGGGCAGGTGCTACAGAGCCTGAGACACGCCCCCCCCACCAGGTGCTTAGACCTGCTCCATTCCACCAGAGCCTGAGACACGCACGGGCCCCACACACTCCGCTAAGAGAGGTGTGGAAAGGCCCAGCCTGGTGCTCTTGGACTTGCACCATTCCACCAGAGCCTGAGACGCACGCACATGCACCACACACACTCCCCTGAGAGAGATGAGTGCAAGCCCAGCACTCCTAGACCCAGAAAGACCAGGTACTCCCAGCCCGGGCCAGTGGAAAATTCTCAGTGTGCGATAGCTGCGTAGAACCTCTCTGGCAGTCTCCAGCCACCGCTGCCATGGTTTGGGTACTAACAGAAGATCCTGTGTCCCCAGGGACTGTGACTCAACTGGAAACCTGCTCTGCCAGCAGCCAAGAAGGAATTTATTTGGGCTCTGCAGACAGAGTGAGGCTTCTCTCTCAAAGGGAAGTCAGGATGCAGTTTGCTTTCCTCAAATCCTACAAAAACCATTAAAAAAGGATCAAGGAAATGAAAACAAAGTAAACAAACAAAAAAACCTCCAGAGAACAAAAGCCTGAAAAAAACCAGTATCCTCAGAGCCCACCCCCTTGAGGGGGGCAGCAAGACTTAACTCAGGAAACATCATTGACTGAAAACCCACGTGGCAGGCCCCTCCCCCAGAAAACCAACCAGGAAAGAAGAAAAAAAAAAAAAAAAGACAAGAGAACAAATGAAAGACCCCCCCCCTGTCGTTAACTAATTAACTGCTCTTTTGTTGTGTAAGAGTACCCCTCCACCCCTTGCAGTGAAAAGACCCTTCCCCCAGGGTTGAATTCAATGTAACTGCTCTTTTGCCTTTCTGTAACTGCTTGGCTTTTAGGGCATGACACTTGTCTCCTGTTTGAACAAGATACCTTCTCCTAATAGCCGAGGCATGGTCACATAGGCAAGGGGGCTGCATGGTCACGTAGGTCACGTAGACAGGGGGCTGCATAGTCACGTAGACATGATGTCTTTCTGCTGAGTAATAAGGTCAAACTTCCCCTCTTTGTTTCCCCTTCCCGCCTTTCTCTTCGCGCGAGGGGGTCTTCCAAAGCCAATCTGCTAACACCAAGTATGCCTTTTTTCAAATGTTCAAATTGTCAGCCAATCGGCCCCGTCCCATCCGGGACTTGTATGTACCTGTCTATAAAAATCCTGCACCACCCCATCCAGGTGTACTCAGCTAGCAGGAGCTGCTGACCACCTGCAGGCGCTCGCTGACCACCCGCAGGCGCCTGCATAACAATAAAGAACCTCTTGCTGTTTGCATCCTGTGGCAGTGTTGAATTCTTGGGTAAGGGGATCCACTGGTCTTTCACAGCCACCACTACTTCATAGGACAACTTTTCTTTTAACTCATTCTTACTATTCTGGAACATTTTTTTAATATACATAATATTTTAACCTATTTACCATCACAGTGAGCTGTCCAGTACATCAAATTCCATAATAACCTTCTAACCTGAACTTTTTGATTCATACAACTGTGTTTTTCTTTTGCATTTCTACTTTTTTTTTATTTTTTAAATTTTAGTTTAGTTTAGTCTAGTTTATTCCTTTTTTATTTTTATTCATATAGAGTTAAACTTCAAGGTAATCCCCTTTCCCCAATCAATGCTAACCCTATAGGTAAACGAATTTTTAATCCCTCTTTATCTTAGGAAAGTTGAGTCCATTAACAAAGATATCAAGATACATTCAGGAAGAATTAAATCAACCTTCCTCGCCCACACTGAGAATTTATTACCACTCTCCCATCTTTTTCTTCCACCAGGGTTTCTGTTTTTGTGTTTGTCCTGTTAGTATATAAATCTTATACTTGGGGTTCTTTATGACCAGTTTCTTCCTCTATTTGCTTACATATATATTTTTCTTTTTTTCTCTATTGTCATATACTTTTATCAGTCTTTTTGTTTGTCTGTTTTTGTTTGTATACTTCACATATCTTACCTTGGGGCCCATTTGGACTGAACCTTCTCTTTTATCTTCCCTTTCTTTCCTGTCTCTCTCTTTCTCTCTCTCTCTTTTTCTTTTTCTTTTTTTTTTCTCTCATTTGGGTGGGGAATCCTGATTGCTCAGGAGCATTCCAGGGTGCACCTTGACTGCACCATGGTCAGTACATCCACCTACACCCTTTCAGTCATCTCTCACCAAAATGACTAGGAGGAGGATTCCCAAGAGAAGAAAAATATAGAGGATGGGCCTTCTGCAACAGAGTTAATGGTTATCAACATAGAAAAAAGGTTGGAAAGAGAATTCAGGCTAACAATTATCCAGCCAATAGCTAGGTTGGAGAAAGCCATGGATGACCAAACGGAATTGATTAGGGCTGAACTAAAAGCGACCAGGGAAGATGTTCAGAATGTTAAGGCTGAGCTAAAAGATACCAGGGATGATGTTCACAATGCTCTCAATGAGTTCCAATCTAATCTAAATTCTCTCAAAGCTGGGGTAACTGAGACAGAAGATAGAATTAGTGATCTGGAGGACAAACAGATAGAGAGAAAGGAACAGGAGGAAGCCTGAAACAAACATCTTAGAAGCCATGAAAACAGAATCAGGGAAATAAATTATAAAATGAAACGTTTCAACGTCAGAATTATTGGAATCCCTGAAGCAGAAGAGAAAGAAAGAAGTCTAGAAGACATAGTGGAACAAGGTCTTCATGAAAATTTTCCCAATCTCGCGAATGGAACCAGCATTCATGTACTAGAGCCCAAATGGTCTCCACCCAAGAATATTGATTCCAGAAAATCATCAAAGCACCTGTAGTCAAATTGAGGAATCATAATTATAGCTATAATCTCTTGAAAGCCTCTAGGACAATAAAGCTCCTTACTTACAGAGGAAAGCCCATCAGAATAACGTCAGACCTGTCCACAGAGACCTGGGAAGCCAGAAAGCTCTGGCAAGATATATTCAGGGCACTAAATGAAAAGAACATGCAGCCAAGAATACTTTATCCAGCAAGACTGACATTCAAAATGGATGAAGAGATAAAGAGTTTCCCAGACCGGAAAGACTTAAGAGAAAATGTAACCACCAAATTGACACTGCAGGAAATATTAAGGGGTACTATAAAAGAGGAAAAATCTTAAGAATAGCATTTAACAGAAATATAGATACAATCTACAGAAAGAAAGACTTCAAAGGTAGCACGATGTCAATAAAAACGTATCTATCAATAATCACTCTCAATGTGAATGGTCTAAATGCGCCCATAAAATGACACAGGTAGATTGGATAAAATGACAGAACCCATCCATATTTTGTCTACAAGAGACCCATTTTGAACCTAAAGATATACCCAGACTTAAAGTGAAGGGATGGAGAAGATTCTTTCATGCCAATGGGTCTCAAAAGAAGGCCGGGGTACCAATTCTCATATCAGACAAATTATATTTTAAACTAAAGACTGTTTAGTTTAGTTTAGTTTAGTTTAGTTTAGTTTAGTTTAGGGATATAAAAGGACGCTACATCATTAAAAGGACTATCCACCAAGATTATCTAAAAATTGTACATATCTATGCCCCCAATATGGGAGCAGCCAATTACATAGGAAAACTGTTAATCAAGATAAAGAGCTGTATTGGTATGAATACATTAATAGTAATACATCTTAACACACCTCTCCCAGAAATAGATCATCAAAGCAGAGAATCAATAAAGAGACAAGAGCATTGAATGACAAACTGGACCACATGGACCTCATAGATATATACAGAACATTCCACCCTAAAACAACAGAATACTCATTCTTCTCAAGTGCGCATGGAACCTTCTCCAGAATAGAACACATACTGGGTTACAAATCAGGACTCAACCGATACCAAAAGACTGAGATTATTCCCTGCACATTCTCAGATCACAATGCCTTGAAACTGGTGCTCAGTCACAAGGAAAAGTTCTGAAGGAACTCAAAAACCTGGAAGCTAAAGGACACCATGTTTAAGGATGCTTGTATCAACCAGCAGATCAAAGAAGAACTGAAACAATTCATGGAAACCAATGAGAATGAAGACACTTTGATTGAAAACCTATGGGATACAGCAAAGGTGGTTCTAAGGGGGGAATACATAGCCATCCAAGCCTCCCTCAAAAAAATTGAAAAATCCAGAATACAGCAGCTGTTTCTACACCTTAAAGAACTGGAGAATCAACAACAAATCAAACTAACTGCACACAATAGAGGGAAATCATAAAGATTAGAGCAGATATCAATAAAGTAGAAACCAGAGATACAGTATAACATATCAATGAAACTAGAAGCTGGTTTTTTGAAAGAATATGTAAGATGGGTAAAACATTGGCCACACTAATCCAAAGGAAAAGAGCAAAAGCCCAAATTAATAAAATTCGGAAAGAAAATGGAGAGATCACAACTAATACCAAGGAAGTAGAAACAATCATCAGAACTTATTATCAACAATCATATGCCAATAAGCTATGCAACCTAGATGAAATGGGCGCATTCCTGGAAAACTATAAACTCCCAAAATTGAAACAGGAAGAAGTTCACAATCTGAATAGACCAATATCTAGTAACGAGGTTGAAGCAGTAATCAAAATCTCCCAAAAAACAAGAGCCCAGGACCTGACGGATTCCCTGGGGAATTCTACTAAACTTCCAAAGAAAAAACAACACCTATTCTCCTGAAGCTGTTTCAAAAATTGAAGCAGAAGGAAATCTTTCAGACTCTTTTTATGAAGCCAGCATTATCCTGATTCACAAAGGAGGCAAAGACCCTAGCAAAAAGGAGAATTTCAGACCAATATCACTGATGAATATGGATGCTAAGATTCTCAAACAGGATCCAACAGCACATTAAAAAGATTATCCACCATGACCAGGTGGGATTCCTCCCTGGGCTACAAGAATGGTTCAACATTCGCAAATGAATCAATGTGATAGAACAAATTATTAAGAGAAGAGAAGAACCACATGGTCCTTGAAATTGATGCAAAAAGCATTGGACAAAATCCAGCATCCATTGCTGATTAAAACGTTTCAAAGTATAGGGATAGAGGGAACATTCCTGAACTTCATAAAATCTATCTATATAAGACCCACAGCAAATATCATCCTCAATGGGAAAAAGCCTGCAGCTTTCCCGCTGAGATCAGGAAAATGTCAAGAATGCCCAGTCACCAATATTGTTCAATATAGTATTAGAAGTCCTAGCAACAGCAATCAGACAACAAAGGGAAATAAAAGGTATCCAAATTGGCAATGAAAAAGTCAAACTCTCTCTCTTTGCAGATGACATGATTCTTTATATGGAAAACCCAAAAGACTCCACCCCCAAACTACTCGAACTCATACAGCAATTCAGTATCGTGGAAGGACACAAAGTCAACGTACAGAAATCAGTGGTTTTCTTATACATTAACAATGAAAACACAGAAAGGGAAATTAGAGAATCGAGTCCATTTACTGTAGCACCAAGAACCATAAGATACCTGGGAATAAACCTAACCAAAGAGGTAAAGGAACTGTAATTGAGTAACTACAAAACACTCATGGAAGAAATTGAAGAAGACACAAAAAGATAGAAGACCACTCTATACTCTTGGATCAGAAGAATAAACATTGTTAACATGTCTCTACCGCCTAGAACCATCTATACTTTTAAAGCCATTCCGATCAAAATTCCACCAGTATTTTTCAAAGAGCTAAAGCAAATAATCCAAAAATTGTATGGAATCAGAAGAGACCCCGAATCGCTAAGGAATGTTGAAAAACAAAAATAAAACTGGGAGCATCTCGCTACCTGATTTCAAGCTTTACTACAAAGCTGTGATCACCAAGACAGCATGGTACTGGCATAAAAACAGACACAAAGACCAGTGGGACAGAGTACAGAGCCCAGATATGGACCCTCAACTCTATGGGTAAATAATATTCGACAAAACTGGAAAAAAATATGCAGTGGATAAAAGACAATCTCTTCAATAAATGGTGTTGGGAAAACTGGACAGCTATATGTAGAAGAATGAAACTCAACCATTCTCTTACACCATACACAAAGATAAACTCAAAATAGATAAAATTTCTCAACATCAGACAGGAATCCCTCAGAATCCTGGAGGAGTCATAAGCAGTAACCTCTTCATTATCAGCCACAGCAACTTCTTTCAAGATACGTCTCCAAAGGCAAAGGAAAAAAAAGTGAAGATGAACTTTTGGGACTTCATCAAAATCAAAATATTCTGCACAGCAAAGGAAATAGTCAACAAAACAAAGAGGCAACCCAAGGAATAAGAGAAGATATTTTCAAATAACAGTACAGGCAAAATGTTGATATCCAAGATCTATAAAGAACTCCGCAAATGCAACAATGTCTGCAACAATTGTCTGCAAACAGACAATCATATCAAAAAATGGGAAGAAGATATGAACAGACACTTCTCCAATAATGACATACAAATGGCTATCAAACACATGTAAAGATGTTAATCATCACTAGCCATCAGGGAGATTCAAATTAAAACCACATTGAGATACCACCTTACACCACTAGGAATGGCCAAAATTAGCAAGACAGGAAACAACGTGTGTTGGAGAGGATGTGGAGAAAGGGGAACCCTCTTACCCTGTTGGTGGGAATGCAAGTTGGGGCAACCACTTTGGAGAACAGTGTGGAGATTCCTTAAGAAATTAAAATAGAGCTTTCCTATGACCCTGCCATTGCACTACTGGTTATTTACCCCAAAGATACAGATGTAGTGAAAAGAAGGGCCATCTGTACCCTGATGTTTACAGCAGCAATGGCCACTGCCTAATTGTGGTAAGAACCAAGATGCCCTTCAACAGACGAATGGATAAGGATGATGTGGTCCTTATACACTATGGAGTATTATGCCTCCATCAGAAAGGATGAATACCCAACTTTTGTAGCAAAATGGATAGGACTGGAAATTTGTTTAATTCATTCTCCATCTTTAAATTATTTAAAGTGTTAGTATCTAAAATATATAAAGAACTTATAGAATTCAACACCCCAAAATCAATCTCATCAAAAGCAGGGCAGAAGACCTAAAAAGCCATTTCCAAAGAAGATCCCCAGATGGTCTGTAGATACTAAAGGGAAATTCTATTCAGAACCATAATGATGCCACCTCATACTTCTCACAATGGCTAAAATTAACCACCCAGGAAACAACAGATGTTGTCAATGTTGCAGAGAAAGGGGCACCCTCTTTAACTCCTGGTGGGATTGCAAACTGGTGAAGCCAACCTGGAAAATTTTATGGTGGTTACTCACAAAGTTAATAATGGAACTACCACACAATCCAGAAAACACAATACTGAATATTTACCCCCAAAATACAAAAACAAGTAGTCAAAGGACTATATGCTTCCCTAGTTTTTAGGAGCATTATCTACAATCACCAAATTATGGAAACAACTCTGTGTTCATCAGGTGATGAATGGATAAAGAAGATGTGGTATATATACACAATGGAATATTGCTCAGTGATCAAGGAGAATAAAATATTGCCATTTGCAATGACATGGGCATATCTTGAGCATATAATACTAAGCCAAATAAGTCTAAGGAAGTTGTGAAATATAAAATATGATTTCAATCATCTGTGGAATATTAAGAAGTAAAAAAAGCAATCAAAGAAAGAGAGACAAACCAAGGAATAGACTTAACTAGAGAACAAAAAGATGGTTCCCAGAGGTCCAGTGGGCAGTGGTTGGGAGAAAGAGATAAAGGGATAAAGAACACAGTTATCATGTGGAGCACTGAGCAAGGTACATAATTGTCAAATCACTGTCCTGTACTCCTGAAAGTAATGTAGCACTGTTTCTTAATTCTGTTTCTCAAAATATAGTGTAAAGAAAGCATTGTGTCTTAGCTTTCCAACAAGGAAACACCTGTGGCAAAGGAAGCCCATTACACTGGTGGAATTACTTCCCTTTTGTTTCAAATGTCGGACTACGTATAATTAAAACATTCAGAGATTTCATGTGGCTTCAAATGCCACATCTAGCCAGATTACATCTAGAAACCAATTAGATTAGGAAACAATAAGAAAAGTGCATTAGAAATCAGTTTGAGGACAAATTCCAGCCCTTTCTGTTCCTGAATCTTGTACTCAAACCCACAATCAGAGAGTGCCTGTTTGTGTTAGGGATGCTGAGCAAACAGTGGAGTGTTGTCAATGATTGCTCCTGGCAGTCTTCAAATGTCAGGCACCTGAGAGTGAGTGGGGCTCAGCAGGGTAGTGGAGCAAGTGACATGGTCTGTGTTCAAGACAGGAGAGCACCCTGGGCTTAAGGGGCACTTCTGCTTATCTGCTGGGCCTGTGTGAAGGATGGATGCCTTAGGGACACTGAGTTCTTTGTATAAGGCCTAACATCTTATCCCACCAATCAAAATTAGAAATCCATTTCTTCAAAAGTATCTGTAGAGTAAAGATGGTGGAAATGCAGGAGAGCTAAATTCGTCTTGTCCCTTGAATACAACTAGAATGTTACTAAATCATTCTCAACACCTAAGAAATCAACTGAAGCTCTGAGAAAACAAATGCTGCAAGTCTAAAAGCAGAAAAGCCACCACTGTTTGGAAGGTAGGAGGTGGGAAGATCTAATCCAGTGTGATCCAGATGAGGATATGGTGGACGGGAGGGAGCCTGCTTGAGGAAGCTACTGAAAAGTGTTATAAGCAGCAGAGCACAGAGTCACAACTTTTGGATTTATGCTACAGTGGGGAACGTGCCTGGCTTAAATGTGCTCAAGTGGAAACCAAGGAGAATACCAGGTGTGACAGAGTAGTCCTAGGATCCCCAAGGTCACATGGAAAATGGATGGTGCCTGATGGTGGCAGACTACCCAGAATTCAAAATTTTAGTATAGATCAACCTAGTGATCCAGCTGTAAGAACAGGAAAGCAGGTTGAGAACAATGAGTCTAAGTGCCAGCTTTCTGCTTTGTGTTGTCGTGAACTGCAAATCACTGCAGAGTCACGTGATCACTTTCCTGTAATAGGGCAGAAAAAGGAAGCAGTATGTGAGACCCTTCAGGGGAAGAACCGCTGGAGTCCATCCGGAACATTTGTAGTTTTGAAACTCTGTCATATGCTTGAGATAAAGAAACCTCAGGCACAGGCCCGTCAACAAAGAGTTCTGATGGAAACAAGGAAGGGAAGACTGATTGATTGCTGTTCTGAGAGGACTCACTGAAGAGTGAGGGGCTGGGGGGAGAGGAATTTTCAGCTGCAGGACTAGAGAGGGAAGCAGTGCCAATTCACTCCATCCATCAGCTCTAAAAGCCTGCAGGTAGGAAAACAATGACACCAACTGGAACCTAGAGGAGCTTACACACAAGCCTACCTCCCCCCGCACAGGAAGAGCTGTTCCATTAGGGCAAGATGACCTGAGAATCAGCTCAACAGGCTCCTTTCCCAGAAGTTCAGCACAAATAACTCTCTCTCAAACCTAGTTAAGCTATCAAAGAGGGCTTCAAAAGTTTAGCTCTTGGGAAAAATAGTGTATAGAATTCTTTGCATATTTATTCTTCTTCTTCTTTCTTTTTTTTTAAATTTCTTTTCAGCATAACAGAATTCATTTATGCACAATACCCATTGCTCCATGCAATACGTGCCTTCCATAATACTCACCACCTGACTCCCCCAACCTCCCAACCCCTGCCCCTTCAAAACCCTCAGGTTATTTTTCAGAGTCCACAGTCTCTCATGTTTCATCTCCCCTTCCAATTTCCCTCAACTCCCTTTTCCTCTCCATCTCCTTATGTCCTCCATGTTATTTGTTATACTCCACAAATGAGTGAAACCATATGATAATTGACTCTCTCTGCTTGGCTTACTTCACTCAGCATAATCTCTCCCAGTCCCATCTATGTTAATACAAAAGTTGGGTATTCATCCTTTCTGATGAAGGCATCATAATCCATAGTGTATATGGACTATATCTTCCTTATCCATTCGTCTGTTGAAGGGCACCTTGGTTCTTTCCACAGTTTGGAGACCGTGGCTATTGCTGCTATAAACATTGGGGTACAGATGGCCCTTCTTTTTACTACATCTGTATCTTTGAGGTCAATAACCAGGAGTGCAATTACATGGACATAGGGAAACTCTATTTTTAATTGCTTAAGGAATCTCCACACTGTTCTTCAACGTGGCTGCACCAGCAGGCATTACCACCAACAGGGTAAGAGGGTTCCCCTTTCTCCACATCCTCTCCAACACACGTTGTTTCCTGTCTTGCTAATTTTGGCCATTATACGTGGTGTAAGGTGGTATCTCAATGTGGTTTTAATTTTAATCTCCCTGATGGCTAGTGACAACACTTTTTCATGTGTCTAATAGCCATTTGTATGTCTCAATTAGAGAAGTGTCTGTTCATATCTTCTGCCGATTTTTTGATATGATTATCTGTTTTATGTGTGTTGAGTTTGAGAAGTTCTTTATAGATCCTGGATATCAGCCTTTTGTCTGTACTGTCACTTGTAATATCTTCTCCAATTCCGTGGGTTGCCTATTCATTTTGTTGACTGTTTCCTTTGCTGCACAGAAGCTTTTGATCTTGATGAAGTCCCAAAAGTTCATTTTCACTTTTGTTTCCTTTGCCTTTGGAAACATATCTTGAAAGAAATTGCTGTGGTTGATATCAAAGAGGTTACTGCCTATGTTCTCCTCTAGGATTCTGATGGATTCCTGTCTCACATTGAGGTCTTTTATGCATTTCGAGTTTATATTTGTGTAAGATGTAAGAGAATGGTTAAGTTTCATTCTCCTACGTATAGCTGCCCAGTTTTCCCAGCACCATTTATTGAAGCGACTGTCTTTTTTCCACTGTATATATTTTTTTCCCATTTTGTCAAAGATTATTTGCCCATGGAGTTGAGGGTCCATGTCTGGGATCTCTACTCTGTTCAACTTCACTATGTGTCTGTTTTTATGCCAGTATGTTGCTGTCTTGGTGATCACGGCTTTGTAGTAAAGATTGAAATCAGGTAACGTGATGCCCCCAGCTGTATTTTTGTTTTTCAACATTTCTTTAGTGATTCGGAGTCTCTTCTGATTCCATACCAATTTTTGGATTATTTGCTCTAGCTCTTTGAAAAATACTGGTGGAATTTTGATCGGAATGGCATTAAAAGTATAGATTGCTCTAGGCAGTCTATAGTAGAGACATGTTAACAATGTTTATTCTTCCAATCCAAGAGCATGAAATTATCTTCCATCTTTTTGTGTCTTCTTCAATTTCTTCCATGAGTGTTTTATAGTTCCTCGAGTACAGTTCCTTAACCTCTTTGGTTAGGTTTATCCCCAGGTATCTTATGATTCTTGGTGCTATGGAATTGATTCTTTAATTTTCCTTTCTGTTTTTTCATTGTTAGTGTATAAGAAAGCTACTGATTTCTATACATTGACTTTGTATCCTGTCACATTACTGAATTGTTGTATGAGTCCTAGCAGTTTGGGGGTGGAGTCTTTTGGGTTTTCCATATAAAGAATCATGTCATCTGCGAAGAGAGAGAGTTTGACTTCTTCATTGCCAATTTGAATAACTTTTTTTTTCTCTTTGTTGTCTGATTGCTGTTGCTAGGACTTCTAATACTATGTTGAACAAGAGTGGTGAAAGTGGGCATCCTTGTCTTGTTCCTGATCTCAATGGGAAGGCTGCAAGCTTTTTCCCATTGAGGATGATATTTGCTGTGTGTCTTTTATAGATAGATTTGATGAAGTTCAGGAATGTTCCCTCTATCCCTATACTTTGAAACGTTTTAATCAGCAATGGATGCTGGGTTTTGTCCAATGCTTTTTCTGCATTAATTGAGAAATTGATGGGACCATGTGGTTCTTCTCTCTTCTTTTATTAATTTGTTGTATCACATTGATTGATTGGCAAATGTTGAACCATCATTGTAGCCCAGGGAGGAATCCCACCTGGCCATGGTGGATAATCTTTTTAATGTGCTGTTGGATCCTGTTTGCTTGGATCTTGTTGAGAATCTTAGCATCCATACTCATTGGTGATATTGGTCTGAAATTCTCCTGTTTGGTGGAGACTTTGCCTTGTTTGGGGATCAAGGTAATGCTGGTGTCATAAAAGGAGTCTGGAAGTTTTTCTTTTGCTTCCATTTTTTGAAACAGCTTCAGGAGAATAAGTATTATTTCTTCTTTGAATGTTTGGTAGAATTCCCCAGGGAATCCATCAGGTCCTGGGCTCTTGTTTTTTGGGAGATTTTGGTCATTGCTTCAATCTCGTTACTAGATGCCGGTCTATTCAGATTGTCAATTTTTTCCTGGTTCAGTTTTGGGAGTTTATAGTTTGCCAGGAATGCCTCCATTTCATCTAGGATGCTTAACTAATTTTCATATAACTGTTGATAATTACTTCTGATTGTTGTTTCTATTTCCTTGGTGTTAGTTGTGATGTCTCCCTTTTCATTCATAATTTTATTAATTTCAAATTTCTCTCTTTTCTTTGGGATTAATGTGGGATCGATCTTATTTATTCTTTCTAAAAACAGCTTCTAGTTTCATTGATACATACCACTCTATGTCTAGTTTCTTCCTCTTTGATCTCTGGTCTGGTCTTGATTATTTCCCTTCTTGTGTGTGGAGTTGGTTTAATTTGTTTTTGATTCTCTAGCTCTTTAAGTTGTAGAGACAGCTGGTGTATTCTGGATTTTTCAATTTTTTTGAAGGAGGCTTGGATGCCTATGTATTTCTCCCTTAGGACCACCTCTGCTTTGTCCCATATGTTTTTGACTGAAGTGTCTTCACTCTCATTGGTTTTCATGAATTGTTTCAGTTCTTCCTTGACCTCCTGGTTGATCCAAGCATAATTGAGCAAGGTGTTCTTTAGCTTCCAGGTGTTCGAGTTCCTTCCAAACTTTTCTTTGTGATTGTGATCCAGTTTCAAAGCATCTTGATCTGAGAATATGCAGGGATTAATATTAGTCTTTTGGTATCAGCTTAGTCCTGATTCATGACCTAGTATGTGGTCTATTCTGGAGAAGGTTCCATGTGCACTCAAGAAAAATGTGTATTCTGTTGTTTTAGGGTGGAATATTCTGTATATATCTATGAGGTCCATCTGGTTCAATGTGTCATTCAATGCTCTTGTTTCTTTATTGATTTTCTGCTTCAATGATCTGTCTATTTCTGAGAGAGGCATGTTAAGATCTCCCACTGTTAATGTATTCATATAAATATGAATCTTTATTTTGATTAAGAGTTTTCTCATGTAATTTGCTGTTCCCATATTGGGAGCATAGATATTTACAATTGTTAGATCATCTTGGTGGATAGTCCCCTTAAGAATTATGAAGTGTCCTTCTGTCTCTGACTACAGTTTTTAGTTTAAAATCTAATTTATTGCTGCTCCCATATTGGGGGCATAGATATTTACAATTGTTAGATCATCTTGGTGGATAGTCCCTTTAAGAATTATGAAGTGTCCTTCTGTCTCTGACTACAGTCTTTAGTTTAAAATCTAATTTATCTGATATGAGAATCACTACCCCAGCTTTCTTTTGAGGCCCATTGGCATGAAAGATTCTTCTCTGTCGCTACCCTTTTAGTCTGGATGTATCCTTAGGTTCAAAATGGGTCTCCTGTAGACAACACATGGATGGGCCTGTCGTTTTGTCAATCTACAACACTGTGTCGTTTTGTGGGTGCATTTAAGCCTTTCACATTGAGAGTGATTATTGATAGATACATTTTTATTGACATTGTGTTACCTTTGATGTCTTTCTTTCTGTAGATGATCTCCATATTTCTGTTCAAAGCTATTCTTAGGATTTTTCTCTTTTATCGAACCTCCCTTAATATTTCCTGCATTGTCGGCTAGGTTGTTGCATACTTTTTTAATCCTTGCTAGTCTTGCAAGCTCTTTATCTCTCCATCCATTTTGAATGTCAGTCTTGCTGGATAAAATATTCTTGGCTGCATGTTCTTCTAATTTAGTGCCCTGGATACATCTTGTCAGTCCTTTCTGCCAAGTTTCTGTGCACAGGTATGACGATATTCTGATGGGCTTTCCTCTGTAAGTAAGGAGTTTCTTTGTCCTAGCTGCTTTCAAGAGATCCTGCATACAATTGTGATTCGTCATTCTTACTATCAGGCGTCTCTAGGACTTTCGAGATTCTATAATCTTGGGTGGAGACCATTTTGCCACTAGTACATGAACGCTGGTTCCATTCGTGAGATTGGGAAAATTTTCATGGACTATTTGTTCAAGTATATCTTATAGTCTTCTTTCTTTCTCCTGCCGTCCAGAAGAAAAAAACATGGCCCTCTGGGGCTACCCAGAAACCCCAAATGAGGGTAAAGCTTCTCGCCCTTCAGGGATTCTAAAAATTCTGATGTTGGAACGTTTTATGTCATCATTTATTTCCCTAATTCTGTTTTTGTGTCTTCTAAGCTGTTTGTTCCCGGTTTCCTTGATCCTTTCTATCTGTTTGTCCTCCAGATGACTAATTCTATCTTCTGTCTCATTTACCCTAGCTTTTAGAGAATTTAGATTAGATTGAAACTCATTGAGAACATTGTTAACATCTTCCCTGGTGGCTTTCAGTTCTGCCTTAATCATTTTTTTTGGTCATCCATGAGTTTCTCCAACCTAGCTATTGCCTGGATAATTGTTAGCCTGAATTCCCTTTCTGACATATTATCTATGTTGATAGGCATTACCTCTGTTGCAGAAGGCCCAGCATCTGAATTTTTCTTCTGTTGGGAATTTCTACTCCTAGTCATTTTGGTGAGAGTTGGCTGAATGGGTGTACCTGAATGTGTCCAACGTGGTGCTGGCAATATGCAACCTGGAATTCTTCAAAGCAATCAAGAGTCCCCACCCAAACGTACGAAAAAAGAAAGAGAAAAAGATAAAAAGATAGAGAGACAGGGAAAAAAAAGAAAGTTAAAAGAAAAGAGAAGGCCCATCCCAAATGGGTCCCAAGGTAAGATTTATGAAGTATACAAGCAAAAACAGACAAACAAAAAGACTGATAAAAGTATATGACAAGAGAAAAAAGAATATATATGCAAATAAAGAAAGAAACTCATCAAAAATAACCCCTAAGTATAAGATTTATATACTACCAGGACAAACACAAATACACAGACACACTGGTGGACGAAAAAGAGGGGAGAGTGGTTATAAATTCTCAGTGTGGGCGAGGAAGTTTATTCTGATTTTTCCTGGATGTATCTTGATATCTTTGTTAAAAGACTCAACTTCCCTAAGATAGAGGGGGATTAAAAATTGGTTTACCTATAGGGGTATCATTTATTGGTGGAAGATATATATATATCTTATATATATGGAAGATTTTTTCTTTTTTACATTTTTCTCAGGTGTTTTCTTTTTTTAAAAAAATTTTTTTTTCTTTTCTTTTTTTTTTCTTTCTTCCTTTTTGAACCTCTTTTTATCCCCTTTCTCCCCACTCACGATTTTGGATCTCTTCTCTTCCCCTAAAAAGCCACCAAAGTATTGGGAGATGCCAGGATCCTTAGAGAGCAAAAATATCCCATGGACCCATGAGACCACACCTGCAATCCAAGACCAGCCTGGACACACAATGCAAATAGAAAAGTCTGTGCTACCTCTTTCAAGTCACCCTAAGTACAGTTCCTGATGAGCTTCCATTCAGATCTGTGCATTGGGCCTGTGATCACCTCGCCACTAACCCTAACCTGAGTTTATATTTGCAGATTTCTCTCCCAAAACCATGGCTCAAATGCCCTCCAGGATGGGGTCTCTGGAGCCAAACCACAGGACTGTGCCTGTCATCCCCAAGGAAAATTTGCCCATCACCGTTTCTCAAACCCTCCAGATTAGGAGAAAACTGCAAGGCCCCGAGCCCACCACAATATTGGAGGCCACTCTGGAAGTAAATGCGTATCATGAAACAGCCATCACCTACATCTGGCAGACACTCAAGTCAATGGTCCCGAGTAAGAAGACTGAAACTGACATGCCCCTAGGACCTCACTGGAACTCTAGATTAGGTGTTCAGGAATTTGTCCTCAGAGGCCTGTTCTGGAATACCAAATTATGATACAAGATGTGGTTCCTGAGCCACAGAACAGAACATCTCCTGTCCCCAGAAGGAAACCATGCCCTTCGACCTGTGTCAAACCCTCCAGGTGGGAGAATCCTGCATGGCCCCTTAGCCACCAGGAAATTCTAAGATCTCCTTGGTAACAAATCAGCATTGTGACCCATGTGAAACAGATTCCATGTTAATTCATCGCCCTTGGTATTTCACACCAGAGCCACCAGAAGGAACCTTGCATTTTCCTCAGCTGCAATGGACAATGGAGGTGGGCTTTCAAGGCAGCCATACAGGAGAGCTGTACTACCCAAACTCTCCACATGGAGGACACTGGAGCAAAAAAACCAGACTCCCCAACTCCAGTAGAAGAAAGTCTTGCTGTTTGGAGAATCTCACAAGTGCCAGCGTGGAAAATCCTCCATGGCTTTTTGACGCCAACCTTCCTTTAGTCAGTCATAATAGATACAATCTCCAGTGTGAGCAGAATCTGACATCCACCCTTAGTCACGTGCTGGATATCTTGAATCAGCTGCTGCACACAGGAGCTGCCTTCTGCTTGGCACTGAATTTAACCATAGCTTTTTTTACAATTCTATCCTCACCCTCAAGGCCTTCATGTCCTCTTAATAGGTAATTCTCGAGCCACATTAGAGCATTCTGCTTTCCTCATAGAAGGAAGAAGTGCCAGTCAGTCTTCCAAGAAAGCTCACATGAGCATCAATCTGATCGACCCTAGAAAGAACCCCAATTTGTAGGCTGCTCTGGCCACTAGTGCTGTGTCTGACAGAGCCTGAGCCCCAACCTAGTGTTAGTCAACAGAGAGTGGGCCCCACTTGTAGCATTTGGATTGCCATAGCTCAAGTACGTCATCTCTACCCATCCTTGGTTTTCAGGAACCGGTCCCCAGAATTTTGATGGAATTCTTACCAATGGGGGAACCTGAAGCACAATAGAGAACTTCTCCTTCCTCATGGCAGGAAACTTGGCTGTTGGGATGGGTGTGCAACCCTCAGAGTGGGAGCCAGTGGTGTCGCCAATGAGACCACGCCCACTCATGAGGGCCGCCCTGGGATCAAACAGGCATTGTGACCCTCAGCCTAAGCATGCTTTCAACAAGCCCTCTCAGTTTCACCACCAGGATACCGCATTGTAGGCCTGGTATGCCCCTAGGCCCAAATCCTAACCCTTTGTGGGATTTTCCAGGTGCCCTGACCCAGTGCCCGTCTATGTAATTTCTGTTTTGTGGCATGCATAAGATGGAAAGCAGCACTCTTCCCTTCCCCGAAAAAGCCACTAAACTATTGGGAGCTGCCAGGATCCTTAGAGAGGTAAAGTATCCCATGGACCCATGAGACCATACCTTCATTCCGAGGCCTTCCTGGACCCACAATCCAGATAGAAAATCTTTCACTACTGCCTTCGAGTCACCCTAATTACAGTTCCTGATGAACTGCCCTCCAGGTCTATGCATTTAGCATGCAATCACCTCGCCACTAACCTTAACCTGAGTTTGTGTTTGTAGAATTCTCTCCCAAAACCATGGCTCAAATTGCCTGCTGGATGGGCTCTCTAGAGCCACATCACAGGACTGTTCCTACAATTGCCAAGGAAAATTTTCCCATCACACTTTCCCAAACCCTCCAGAATAGAAGAAAACTGCAAGGCGCCCGAGCCCACCCCCTTACTGGAGGCTGCTCTGGTCTCAAATGTGCAGTCTGTACACCTGATCACCAAAATCCAGGCTGACACCCAAGTCAATGTTCCTGAGTCAGACGATTGAACTTGACATGCCTTTAAGACCTCATTGGAACGCTAGATTAGGTTTCCAGGCACCTGTCCTCAGGAATGGGTCACAATGTTGAATTGTTACCAGGGAGATCCTAGAATGTGCTGGTGGCTAATGTGCCCAGCAGGATTCTCCTACCCTGAGGGTTTGGCACAGGTCGAAGAGCATGGTTTCTCTGGAATACCAACTTATGATAGAACATGTGGTCCCTGAGCCACACAACAGTACATCTTCTGTCCCCAAAAGGAAACTGTGCTCTTGGACCTATGTCAAACCCTCAGGGTAAGAGAATCCTACATGGCCCTTTAACCACCAGCACATTCTAAGGTCTCCGTGGTAACAAACCAGCATTGTGACCCATCTGCAAGAGATTCAGTGTCAACTCAAGGCCTTGGTACTTCGCCCCAGAGCCACCAGAAGGAACTTGCCATGTTCCTGAGCTGCAACGGTCATTGTGGGTGTACTTTCCAGTCATCTATGCAGAAGAGCTCTGCTTCCAATCTTTCCACATGCGGGACCCTGGAGCTAGCAAACAAGACTCCCCCTGTCTGGTAGAAGGAAACCTTGCTGTTTGGAGCATCTCACAAGCCCGAGCATGGGAAACCCTCCATGGCCTCTTGATGCCACAATTCCATTTGTCAGTCATCATAGACACAAACTCTAGTGTGAGGAAACATCTGACATCAGCCCTTACTCAGGTACTGGGTATCTCGAATTATCCTCTGCACATTGGAACTCCCTTCCGCTTGGCACTGAATTGAGCCGTAACTTGTGTTGACAATTCCATCCTCAACCTACTGGTCCCCCAGCCCTCTTGATGAGGAATCTGGAGCCACAACACAGCATTCTGCCTTCCCCATAGAAAGAAGAATTGCCTGGACAGTCTAACCAGAAACCCCACATGAGAATCTATCTGATTGGCACTCGAAGGAATTCTGATTTATAGGCTGTCCTGGCCACTAGTGCTGTATCTGACAGAGCCTAAGCCACGACCTCGTGTCAGCCACCCAGAGAGCGGGCCCCATATCCAGCATGTAAGACTGGCCATGGCCCAAGTCCGTCATCTCTATCCATCATGGGATTCAGGCACCTTTCCCTAGACTTTGCTGGAACACCTGCCAATAGGGGAACATGAAGCACAATAGAGACCTCCACATTCCCCATGACAGGAAACCTGGTAGTTGGGATGTTTGTTGAAACCACACAGTGGGAGCCAGCTTCATGGACAATGAGATCACGCCAACTCCCGAGGGCCGCCCTGGGCACAAACAGGCATTTTTACCCCTAGCCTGAGCATGCTTTCAAACAAGCCCTCTCAGTGGCATGGTCAGAATCTCACATTGCAGGCCTGGCACGCCCCTAGGCCCAAATAATGGTGTGATTTTCCAGGCACTCAGTCTGAGAGCCCGTCTCTGGAATCCCTGTTTTGGGGCAACCCAATGACAGAAAACAGCACACTTCCTGTCCCTGAAAAAGCCACCAAACTTGGGGAGCCACCAGGATCCTAAGAGGTGAAAAATCTCCCATGGGCCCATGAGACCACACCTGCATTCCAAGGCCATCCTGCAAACACAATCCAGATAGAAAAGCCTGTGCTACCACCTTCGAGACACCCTAATTACAGTTCCTCAAGAGCTACCCTCCAGGTGTATGCATTGGGCTTGTGATCACCTCACCACTAACCCTATCCCAAATCTGTGCTTGCAGACTTCTTTCCCAAAACCATGGCTCACTTGCCCTTCAGGATGGTGTCTCTAGAGCCAGAGCACAGGACTGTGCCTGCTATCCCCAAGGAAACTCTGCCCATCTCAGTTGCACAAACATTTCAAATTTGGAGAAACCTGCAAGGCCCCAGAGCCCACCTCAATACTGACGGCCCCTCTGCATGAAATGCCCAGTCTGAAACACCCTGATCACCTACATCCAGGCGGACACCCAAGTCAATGGTCCTAATTCAGCAGTTTGAAACTGACATGACCCTAGGACCTCATTTGTACCCTAGATTAGGTTTTCAGGCATCTTTCCTCAGTGAACTTTCTGGAATACAAGCTTATGATACAACATGTGGTCCCTGAGCCACACAACAGAAGATATACTGTCCCCAGAAGGAAACCGTGCTCCTAGACCCTCAGAGTAGGAGAATCCTGCATGGCACCTTAACCAACAGCACATTTTAAGATCCCCCTAATAAGAAACCACCATTGTGACTCCTCCGCAAGAGATTTCATGTCAACTCAAGGCCTTGATACTTTGCCCCAGTGCTACCAGACAGACCTGCATGTTCCTCAGCTGCAATGATCAGTAAAGGTGCACTTTCCAGGCATCCATTTGGGAAAGCTTTGCTACCCAAACTTTCCACATGGGGGCCCTGGAGCAAACAAACTAGACTCCACCTGTCCAGTCGAAGGAAACCTTACTGTTTGGAGCATCTCACAAGCCTCAGAATGGGAAATCCTTCATGGCCTCTTGACACCACCCCTCTATTTGTCAGTCATCATAGATACAAACTCCAGTGTGAGCAAATTTCTGACATCCACCCTTAGCTGCTAGATATCCCGAATAAGCTGCTACACAAAGGAACTGCCTTCCACTTGGCACTGAATTGATCTGTAGCTTATGTTTACAGTACCATCCTCACCCTACTGGTCCCCAAGCCATCTTGATAGGGAATTCTGGAGCTACAAAGCAGCATTCTTCCTTCCCCATAGAAAGAAGTGCATGGCGTGTCTGCCCAGAAATACCACATGAGATTCAATCTGCTCGGCCTTCGAGGTAACCCCAATTTATAGGCTTCATGGCCATTAGTGTTGTGTCTGACAGAGCCTGAGCCCTTACCTAGTGTCAGCAACCCAGAGAGCAGGCCCCATATCCCTCATGTAAGACTGGTCAATGACAGAGTCATTCATCTCTACCCATCCTTGGTGTTCAGGCACCTGTCCCCAGACTTTTGCTGGAATCCCTGCCAATGGGGGAACCTGAAGCATAATAGAGAGCTCCTCCTTCCCATGGCAGGAAACCTGGCTATTGGGATGGGTGTCCAACCCTCAAAGTGAGAGCCAGCTGCATGGCCAATGAAACCACCCCCACTCCTGAGGGCCACGCTGGGCACAAACAGGCATTGTGACCCTCAGCCTGAGCATGTTTTCAAACAAGCCCTCTCAGTTGAACCATCACGATCCCACATTGCAGGCCTGGCATGCCCCTTGGCCCAATCCTAAGCCTTGGTGGGATTTACCAAGCACCATGATCTAGAGCCAATCTCTTGAATCCCTGTTTCAGGCATGCATAAGATGGAAAACAGCACTCTTCCCTTCCCCGAGAAAGCCACCAAACAATGGGAGCCACCAGGATCTTTAGAGAGGAAAAATCTCCCATGGACCTCTGAGTCCACACCTGCATTCCGAGGCCATCCTGGACACAAAATCCAGATACAAAAGTCTGTGCTACCACCTTCGAGTCACCAGATTTATTGTTCCTGAGGAGCTGCATTCCAGGTCTAAGCATTGGGCCTGTGATCACTTCACCACTAACCCTAATCCGAGTTTGTGTTTGCAGACTTCTCTCCCTAAACCATGGCTCACATGCCCTCCAGGATGTGGTCTCTGGAGCAAAACCAGAGAACTATGCCTGCCATCCCCAAGGAACTGTACCCATCATAGTTGCTTAAACCTTCCAGATGAGGAGAAACCTGCAAGGCCCCAGATCCCACCCTAAGATTGACGTCTGCTCTGGACACAAATTCACAGTCTGATACGCCCTGGTCACCTACATCAGGCAGACAGCCAAGTCAATGGTCCTGAGTCAGAATATAGAAACTGACATGCCCCTAGGCCCTCATTGGAAGCCTAGATTAGGTTTTCAGGCCCCTGTCCTCAGAGGCCTCTTCTGGAATACCAACTTATGATTCAACATGTTGTCCCTGAGCCACACAACAGAACATTTCCTGTCCCCAGAAGGAAACCGCGCTCTTGGACCTGTGTCAAACCCTCAGGGTAGATGAATCCTGCACGCCCCCTTAGCCACCAGCACATTCTAAGATCTCCCTGGTAACAAACCAGCATTGTGACCCATCTTCATGATACTTCATGTCAACTCAAGGCCTTGGTACTTCACCCCAGAGCCACCAGATCGAACCTGCCATGTTCCTGAGCTACAATGGTCAATGGAGTAGTGCTTTCCAGGCATCCATGATGGAGAGCTCTGCTACCAACCTTTCCATATGGGGGACCTGGAGCAAACAAACCAGACTCCCCCTGACCAGTACAAGGAAACCTTACTGTTTGGAGCATCTCACAAGCCACAGAGTGGGAAATCCTCCATAGCCTCTTGATGCAAACCCACCATTTGTCCGTCATCCTAGACATAAACACCAGTGTGAGCAATTATCTGGCATCCGCCCTTTCTCAGGTGCTGGATATCTCGAATCAGCCACTGCATGCTGAAAGCCCCTTCCGCCTGTCACTGAATTGAACCATAGCTTGTGTTTTTAATTCCATCCTCACCATCCTGGTCCCCAAGCCATCTTGAAAGGGAATTATGGAGCCACAACACAGCATTCTGCCTTCCCCATATAAAGAAGTGCCTCATGAGTCTTCTTAAAAACCCCACGTTAGGATCCACCTGCATGGCCCCAATGGCACCCTAATATCTTAGACTTCCATGGACTCCCAGGTTCTGTCTGACACAGCTGGAGCCACGACCTCTAGGCAGCCATGCAGACAGTGGACCCCCATATCCTGCAGGTGGGACCTGCCGTGGCCAGAAGCCATCATCTCTATTCAACCTGGGTATTCAGGCATCTTTCCCAAACCATAGCTCAAATCTCTGCCTATGGGGGATCCCGAAGCACAAAAGTATACTTATTCCTGATGGCAGGAAACCTGATTGTTGAGAGGGACACTAAGAGTATGACACAGCCTGAGCCATGACCTAGAGTCATCCATGAAGATAGTGGGTCCCATATCCTGCAGGTTGGAATTGTCGTGGCCCAAAGCCATCATCTCTACTCAACCTGGATATTCAAGCATCTTTCCCAGATTGTAGCTCAAATCCCTGACTATGGAGGAACCTGAAGCACAAGAGTACTCCTCCTTCCCGAAGGCAGGAAGACTTGCTGTTGAGATAGTTGTCCAACCCTCAGAGTGGGAACAAGCTGCACGGCCCATGAGACCATGGCCACACATGGGAGCCACTCTGGGAACAAACTTGCATTGTTACTCTCAGTGTGAGGCTGCTTTCAAACAAAATTCTTTGGTAGCTGGACCAGGGGCCCGCAGAGCACGCCGGCCACCCTAGGGCCATACACTTACCCTCGTAAGTGATTCCAGGTGCCCACACCCAGAACCTGTCTCTGGAATCCCTCTTTTGGGGGTTCTCTGAGACGGAAAACAGCAGTGTTCCCTTCTCCTACAGACAACAAACTCTTGGGAGCTGAGCAGAATCCCCAGAGCAGAAGTATCTCCCATGACCCCATGAAGCCAACCCTACATTTTGCGAAATTCCAGGACAAACAATGCAGACAGAAAAGCCTGCACTACCGCCTCCATGATACCTTAACTTCAGTACACTATGAGCTTCCAACAGGGCCTGCAGATAGGGCCTGTGATCACCTTAGCCCTCAACCTAACCCTAGGTCGCGTGTGCAGATTTTTTCCCCAAAGCCCTGGCCCACATGCCCATCAGGATGGGGCCTCTGGAGCCATACCAGATGACTGTGCCTACACACCCAAAGGAAACTCTGCCCTTCACGGTTGCCCAAACCCTGAAGATAAGGAGCAAAGAACAAATCCAGTGAGCCCACCTCCATTCTGATGAAAACTCTGGATCCAAGGGCACATTCTGACACAAAATGAGCCCCTGCCTCCTGGAAGACATCCAAGTTAAAGGCCCTGAGCCAGAAGATTGAACCTGACATTCCTCTAGGACTTTATCAATACCTTAGCTTAGATTTTCAGTTGCCTGTCCCCAGAGGCCTATTCTTCAATACCAACTTATATTCCAACATGTGGTCCCTGAGCCACACAACAGAACCCCTCATGTCCCTTAAGGATATCTTGCTCTTGGTAGCTGTGTCCAAGACTCAGTGTAAGAGAATCCTGCATGGCCCCTGACCGCCACAACATTTTAATGTCTCCCTGGATACAAACCAGCATTGTGATCCAACAGCATGAAACTCCATGTCAACACTGGCGACTTTGAACTTCACCCCAGAATCACCAGTATGAAACTTCCATTTCCTCATCTGCAATGGACACTGGAGGTGAGCTTTCCAGGCATCCATGCAGGAGTGCTCTGCTCCCGAAACTTTCCACATGGGGGACCCTGGAACATACAAACGAGGCTCCACCAGTCCATTAGAAAGAAACCTTGCTGTTTGTAGCATCTCACAAGCCCCAGGGTGGTAAATCCTCCATGGCTTCATGATGCCTCCCCTCCATTTGTCGGTCATCATAGACACAAACTCCTGAGCAAACACCTGACATCCGCCCTTACTCAGGTGCTGGATGTCTCAAATCAGCCGCTGCACACAGGAAGTGCCTTCCGCTTGGCACTGAATTTAACCATAGCCTATGTTAACAATTCCATCTTCAACCTCCTGGTCCCCAAGCCCTCTTGATTGGGATATTCTGGAGCCACAACACATTATGCCTGCTCCACATAAAGAAGTGCCTGGTGAATCTGTCCAGAAACCCCACATGAGGAACCACCTGCATGGCCCTCGACAGCACCATAATATTGTAGGGCACCATGGGTACTAAAACTCTGTCTCACACAGCTGGAACCACAACCTCCAGGAAGCCACACAGAGAGTGGACCCCATATCCTGTAGGTGGAACTGCCATGGCCCAAAGCCATCATCTCTACACAACCTGGATATTCAGGCATCTGTCCCCAGACCATAGCTCAAATCCTGCCTATGGGGGAACCTGAAACACAGGATTATTCCTCCTTTCTATTGACAGGAAACCTGGCTGTTTAGAAGGGTGTCTTACCCTCAGAGTGGGAACCAGCTACATGGCCCATGAGACCAGGGTCACTCATGGGAGACCCCCTGGGCAAACACAGGCATTGTGACCCTCAGCATGAGCCTCCTTTCAAACAAACACCCTTGGTAGCTAGACCAGGAGTCCTCAGAGTGGGCCTGTAAAGTCCCTA
The DNA here is from genome assembly GCF_964662115.1 of Mustela nivalis. NCBI lineage: Eukaryota > Metazoa > Chordata > Mammalia > Carnivora > Mustelidae > Mustela > Mustela nivalis. Next base: position 7,870,071 of record NC_139022.1, on the reverse strand, counting down.
GGGCCAAATCCTCACCCTCGTTTGTGCTTTCCAGGCGCCCAGACCCAGAACTTTTCTCTTGAATCCCTCTTTTGTGGGTCCCCTGAGACGGAAAACAGCAGTCTTTCATTCTCTGGGAGACAACAAACACTGTAGCTGGGCAGAATCCCACCCCTACCTTTTGCGACCGTCCTGGACACACAATCTTGACAGAAAAGCCTGAGCTACCACATCCATGACCCCTTAATTTCAGTACACTAAGAGCTGACCTTAGGGCCTGCTTATTGGTCTTGTGAACACCTCAGCCCTCACCTTAATGCTAGTGCGCATTTTCAATTTCTGTTCCCAATGTCCTGGCCCACACGCCCTCCAGAATGGGGCCTCTGGTCCCACACCTGACGAGTGTGCCTACACTCCTCAAGGAAACTGCCCTTCACTGTTGCCCAAACTCTGAATATGAGGAGAAAAGTACAAAGCCTTTGAGCCCACCTCAGTTTTGAAGAATGCTCTGGATCCAAATACGAATTCTGACACACAATGAGCCCCTGCCTCCAGGCAGACATCCAAGTCAAAGGCCCTGAGTCAGAAGTTTGAACCAGCCATGACTATAGGACTTCATCGATACCCTAGTTTAGATGTTTAGGCACCTGTCCCCAGAGGCTTGTTATCCAATATGAACTTATATTCCAACATGTGGTACCTGAGACACACAACAGGACCCCTGCTGTCCCCAGAAGGATACCTTGCTCTAGGTAGCTGTGTCCAAGTCTCAGTGTAGGATAATCCTGCATGGCCCCTGACCACCCCAACATTCTAACGTCTCCCTGGATACAAACCAGCATTGTGATCCAACAGTATGAAACTCCATGTCAACTTAGCCCCCTTAGAGCTTTGTCCCAGAGCTACCAGATTGAACCTGCCATGTTCCTGAGCTGCAATGGTCAATGGAGGTCTGCTTTCCAGGCATCTATGTGGGACAGCACTGCTACCCAAAATTGCCATATGTGGAACACTGGAGCAAACAAACCAGACTCCCCCTGTCCAGTAGAAGGAAACCTTGTTTTTTGGAGCATCTCAGAAGCTGCAACGTGGGAAATCCTCATGGCCTCTTGATGCCACCCCACCATTGGCCAGCATCATAGACACAAACTCCAGTGTGAGCAAACATCTGACATCTGCCCCTACTCAGGTGCTGGATGTCTCAAATCATCCGCTGTACACTGGAACAGCCTTCTGCTTGGCACTAAATTTAAACATAGCTTGTGTTTACAATTTCATCCTCACCCTCCTGGTCCCCAAACCCTCTTGATAGGGAATTCTGGAGCCACAGTGCAGCATTCTGCCTGCCCCATAGAAAGAAGAGTGCCTGGTGAGTCTGCCCAGAACGCACACATGAGGATCCACCTCCATGGCCCTCAACGACACCTTAATATCATAGGCCGCTATGGGCACTAAGGTTCTGTCTGACAAAGCCTGAGCCACAACCTCCAGTCAGCCATGCATACAGTGGTTCCCATATCCTTCAGATGGGACCTGCCACGGCCAGAAATCAACATCTCTGCTCTACCTGGTTATTCAGGCATCTGTCTCCAGACATTAGCCCTGATTGTGGTGGTACTTAAAACACAAGAGTTCTCCTCCTTCCCGGTGGCAGGAAATCTGACCTGTGAGATGGGAGTCCAACCCTCAGAGTGGGAACCAGCTGCATGGGCCTTGAGATCACGGTCACACATGGGAGTCACCCTGGGCACAAACAGGCATTGTGACCCTCAATGTGAGCCTGCTTTTAAACAAACGCCCTCGGTAGTTGAACCAGGAGTCCCCAGAGCAAGCCAGCCAGATTGCTACAGCCAAATCATCTCCCTCGTTGGTATTTTCCAGGTGCCCAGACCCAGAAACTGTCTCCGGAATCTTTCTTTTGTGGTTAACCTGAGACTGAAAACAGCAGTCTCCCCTTCCCCCAGAGGCACCAAACACTTGGGAGCTGGGCAGAATACCCAGAGACGAAGATTCTCCCATGGCCCCATGAAGCCACCCCTACCTTTTGCGACCATCCTGGACACAGAATCCAGACAATATAGCATGAGCTACTGCCTCCATTACACCTTAATTTCAGTATATTATGAGCTGTCCTCAGGGCCTGCAGATCGGGCCTGTGATCATCTCGGCCCTCACCCTAACCCTAGTTCACGTTTGCAGATTCTGTCTCCAAAGCCTTGGCCCTCATGCCCTCCAGGATGGGGCCTCTGGAGTCACAACGGAATACTTTGCCTACCCTACCGAAGGAAACTCTGCCCTTCACTGTTGCCAAAACCCTGAAAATTAAGAGCAAAGTACAAACCCCCTGAGCCCACCTCTATTTCCCAGTACGCTCCAGACACAAGTGCACATTCTGACACATAATGAGCACCTACCTCCAGGTAGACATCCAAGTCAAAGGCCCTGAATCTGAAGTTTGAACATGCCATGACTATAGGACTTCATCGATACCCTAGTTTAGATGTTTAGGCGCCTATCCCCAGAGGCCTGTTCTCCAATACCAACTTATATTACAACATGTGGTCCTTGAGCCACACAACAGAACCCCTGCTGTGCCCAGAAGGATATCTTGATCTTCATAGCTGTGTCCAAGACCCAGTGTAGGAGAATCCTGCATTGGGCCCCTGACCACCCCAACATTCTAACATCTCCCTGGATACAAACCAGCATTGTGATCCAACAGCATAAAATTCCATGTCAACTCAGGCCCCCTAAAACTTCGTCCCAGATCCACCAGATCGAACTGCCATATTCCTGAGCTGCAATGGTCAATGGAGGTGTGCTTTTCAGGCATCTATTTGGGAGAGCTCTGCTACCCAAACTTTCCATATGGGGGGCACTGGAGCAAACAAACTAGACTCCCCCTGTCCAGTAGAGGGAAACCTTGCTGTTTTAAACATCTCACAAGCCACATAGTGGGAAATCCTCCATGGCCTCTAGACGCCACCCCACCATTTGTCTGTCATCATAGACACAAACTCCAGTGTGAGCAAACATCTGACATCTGCCCTTACTCAGGTGCTGGATAACTTGAATCAGCCTCTGCACAGTGGAACTGCCTTGTGCTTGGCACTGAATTTAATAGTAGCTTGTGTTTACAATTCCATCCTCACCCTACTTGTCCCCAAGCACTCTTAATAGAGAATTCTGGGGGCACAACGCAGCATTTTGCCTGCCCCATAGAAAAATAAAAGTGCCTGGTGAGTGCCCAGATCCCCCACATGAGGATCCACCTGCATGGCCCTCGACAATGCTCTAATATCATAGGCCACCATGGGCAGTAAAGCTCTGTCTGACATAGCCTGATCCACGACATCTAGTCAGCCACCTAGACATTGGGACCCATATCCTGGGGGATATGGTGGGACCTGCTGTGGCCTGAAACCATCATCTCTGCTCAACCTGGTGATTCAGGCATCTGTCCCCAGAACTTAGCTCAAATCCCTTCCTATGGGAGAACTTGAGGCACATGTGTTCTCCTCCTTCCCGATGGCAGGAAATCTGGCCTGTGAAATGGGTGTCCAACCCTCAAAGTGGAAACAAGCTTCATGGGCCTTGAGACCACGGTCACTCATGGGAGTCGCTCTGGGCACAAACAGGCATTGTGGCCCTCAGCGTGAGCCTGCTTTCAAACAAACCCCCTCAGTAGCTGCAACAGGAGTCCTCAGAGCAGGCCTAAAAGGTTGCTATCCTATCAAATCCTCTCCCTCATTTGTGTTTTCCAGGCACCCAGGCCCAGAAACTGTCTTCAGAATCTCTGTTTTCCAGTTCCCCAGACTGAAAACAGCAGTCTTCCCTTCCACCAGAGATACCAGATTCTTGTGAGCTGGGCAGAATACCCAGAGAGGAAGATTCCCCCATGGTCCCATGAAGCCACCACTATATTTTGAGACTGTCCTGGACAGAGGATCCAGACAAAATAGCCTGCACTACCGCCTCCATGACACCTTAATTTCAGTACAATATGAGCTGCCCTCAGGGCCTGCAGATTGGGCCTGTGATCACCTCTGCCCTCACCCTAACCCTAGTTCACGTTTGTAGTCTGTCCCCAAAGCTCTGGCCCACATGCCCACCAGGATGGGGACTCTGGTGCAACACCAGATGATTGTGCCAACCCTTCCAAAGGAGACTCTACACTTCACTGTTGCCTAAAACACTGAAGATTAAGAGCAAAGTAATTGCCCCTGAGCCCATGTCAATTTTGAAGGATGTGCTGAACCGAAATGTGCATTCTGACACACAATGAGCACCTGCTTCCAGGCAGACATCCAAGTCAAAGGCCCTGAGTCAGAAGATTTGACCTGACATGGCCCTAGGACTTCATCGATACCCTAAATTAGATTTTCAGGTGCCAGCCCCAGAGGTCTGTTCTCCAATACCAACTTATATACCAACATATGGTCCCTGAGCTATACTACAGAACCCCTCCAGTCCCCAGAAGGATACCTTGCTCTTGGTAGCTTTGTCCAAGACTCATGTAGGAAAACCCTTCAGGGCCCCTGACCACCCCAACATTCTAACATCTCCCTGGATACAAACCAGCATTGTGATCCAACAGCATGAAACTCCATGTCAACTCAGGCCAGAAGGAACTTTTATCCAGAGCCACCAGATCGAACCTGCCATGTTCCTCAGCTGCAGTGGTCAATGGAGGTATGCTTTCCAAGCATCCATGCTGGAGAGCTCTGTTACCCAAACTTTCCATATGGAGAATGGTGGAGCAAAAAAGCCAGACTCTTCCTGTCCAGTAGAAGGAATCCTTGCTGTTTGGAGCATCTCACAAGCCCCAGCATGGGAAATCCTCCATGGCCTCTTGACACCACCCCTCCATTTGGTGGTCATCATAAACACATAGTCCAGTATGAGCAAACATCTGACATCTGCCTTACCCAAGTGCTGGATATCTCGAATCAGCCACTACAACACACTGGAACTACCTTCTGCTTGGCACTGAATTTATCTGTAGCTTATATTTACAATTCCATCATCACTCTCCTGGTCCCCAAGCCCTCTTGATAGGGAATTTTGGAGCCACAATGCAGCATTCTTCATGCCCCACAGAAAGAAGAAGTGACTGGTGAGACTGCCCAGAAACCCTAAATGAGTATCCATCTGCCTGGCCCTTAATGGTGCCCTAATATCATAGGCCACCAAGACCACTCAGGCTCTGTCTGACAAAGCCTGAGCCACGACCTCTAGTCTGGCACACAGACAGTGGGCCCCATAAACTGCTGGTGGGACCTGCCTTGGCCCGAAGCCGTCACATCTGCTCAACATGGATATTCAGGCATCTCTCCCCAGACTGTAGCTCAAATCCCTGACTATGGGGGAACATGATGCACAAGAGTACTCCTCATTCCAGATGGCAGGAAACCTGGCTGTTGAGATCGGTGTCCAACCCTCAAAGTGGGAAATAGCTGCAAGGCCCATGAGACCACGGCCACACTTGGTAGGCACCCTGAACACAAACAGGCATTGTGACCCTCAGCATGAGCCTGCTTTGAAACAAATGTCCTTGGTAGCTAGATCAGGAGCCCGCCGAGCGTGACTGCCAGGTCCCTAGTACCAAATGCTTACCCTAGTTCGTGTTTTATTGCGCCCAGACACAGAACCTGTCTCTGGAATTCCACAATTGGGTGTTCCCTGAGATGGAAAACGGTAGTCTTCCCTTCCCCCAGAGACACCAAGCTCTTAGGAGCTGGGCAGAATCCCCAGAGATGAAGAATCTCTCATGGCCTCATGAAGCCACCCCCCCTACCATTTGCGATCGTCCTGGACACACAATCCAGACAGAAAAGCCTGTGCGAATGCCTCCAAGACACCTTAATTTCAGTACACTACGCACTGCCCTCAGGGCCTGCATATCAGGACTGTGATCACCTCGACCCTCACCCTAACCTTAGTTCGCATTTGCAGATTTCTGTCCCCAAAGCCCTGTCCCACATGACCTCCAGGATGGGGCCTCTGGAGCCACACTGAACGATTGTGCCTACCCTCCCAAAGGAAACTCTGCCCTTCATTGTTGCCCCAACCCTGAAGATTAGGAGCAATATACAAAGTAAATGAGCCCACCTCAATTGCAAGGAAAACTCTGGACTGAAATGCACATTCTGGCACACCATGAGCACCTGCCTCCAGGCAGAAATCCATGTCAAAGGCCCTGAGTCAGAAGATTGATCCTGACATGCCTCTAGGTCTTCATTGATACCATACATAAGATTTTCAGGAACCTGTCCCCAGAGGCCTTTTCTCCAATAACAACTTAATTTCCAATATGTGGTCCATAAGCCACACAACAGAATCCCTCCTGTCTCCAGTAGAATAGCTTGCTCTTGGTAGCTATGTCCAAGACTCAGTGTAGGAGAATCCTGGATGGCCCCTGACCACCCCAACATTCTAACATCTCCCTGGATGCAAACCATCATTATGATCCAACAGCATGAAACTCCATGTCAAGTCAGACCCATTGGAACTTCACCCCAGAGTCACCAGAATAAACCTGCCATGTTCCTCAGTTGCAATAGTCAATGGAGGTGTGCTTAGAAGGCATCAATTTTGGAGAGCTCTGCTACCCAAACTTTCCATATGGGGTAAGGTGGAACAAACAAACCAGACTCGCCCTGTCCAGTACAAGGAATCTTTTCTGTTTGGAGCATCTCACAAGCCCCAGTGTGGGAAATCCTCCATGGCCTCATGAAGCCACCCCTCCATTTGGTGACCAACACAGACACAAAGTCCAGTGTAAGCAAACATCTTACATCAGCCCTTACTCAGGTGCTGTTATCTCGTAAACAGCCGCTGCACACTCGAACTGCCTTCTGCTTGGCACTGAATTTAACCGTAGCTTGTGTTTACGATTTTATCTTCACCCTCCTCATCACCAAGTCCTCTTGACAGGGAATTCTGGAGCCAAAATTCAGCATTCTGCCTACCCCACAGACAGAAGAAGTGCCTGGTGAGTCTGCCCAGAAATCCCACATGTGGATCCACCTGCATGGCCCTCAAAGGCACCCTAATATCATTGGCCGCCATGGGCACTCAGGCTCAGTCTGAAACAGCCGGAGCCACGACCTCTAGTCAGCCACACAGATAGTTTGCTCCATATCCTTCAGGTCATGGCCCGAAGCCATCACATCTACTGAACCTAGATATTCAGGCATCTCTCCCCAGACCATAGCTCAAATCCCTGCCTATGGGGAAAACTGAATCACAGGAGTACTCCTCCTAACCAATGGCAGAAATCCAGGAATGATTAGATGGTTCCCTCAGCGTGGGAACCAGCTGCATGGCCCATGAGACCACGGCCACTCATGGGAGCGGCCCTGGGCACACACAGGCATTGTGACCCTCAGCGTGAGCCTGCTTTCAAACAAACTGCATTGGTAGCTGGACCAGGAGCACACAGGGCAAGTCTGCCTAGTCCCTAGGGCCAAATCCTAACCCTCAATATTTTCCAGACGCCCAGTCCCAGAACCTGTCTCTTGAATCCCTCTTTTGGGAGTCCCCTGAGATGGGAAACAGCAGTCTTCCCTTTCCCCAGACACAACAAACTCTAGGGAGCTGGGCAGAATCCCCAGAGTCAAAGAATCTCCCATGGCCCCATGAAGAATCCCCTACATTTTATGACTGTCCTCGACACACAGTCCAGACAGAAAAGCCAGTGTTACGGCCTCCATGACACCTTAATTTCAGTGCACTATGAGGTGCACTCAAGCCCTGCAGATTTGGCCTGTGATCACACCGGCCCTCACCCTAACCATAGTTTGGATTTGAATATTTCTGTCCCCAAAGCCCTTGCCCACATGCCCTCCAGGATAGGGCCTCTGGTGCCACACTGGATGAGTGTGCTTACACTCCTGAAGAAAATTCTACCCTTCCCGTTTGCCAAAGCCATGAATCTTAGGAGCAAAGTATAAAGCACCTGAGCCCAGCTCAATTTCAAAAACGCTCTAGACCCAAGTGCATATTCTGATACACAATGGTCACCTGCCTCCAGACAGACATCCAAGTAAAAGTCCCTGACTCAGAAGATTGAACCTGATATACCCCTAGGACTTCATTGTTACCCTAGCTTAGATTTTCAGGCTCCTGTACCCAGAGGCCTGTTCTCCAATACCACCTTATATTTCAATATGCGGTCCATTAGCCACACAACAGAACCCCTCCTGTCCCCAGAAGGTACCTTGTTATTGGTAGCTGTATCCAAGACTCAGTACAGGAGAATCCTGCATGGCCCTATGACAACCCCAACATTCTAACATCTCCTTGGATAACAACCAGCATTGTGAACCAACAGCATATAACTCCATATCAACTCAGGCCTCTTAGAACTTAGCCTCTGAGGCACCAGATCAAACCTGCTATGTTCCTCAGCTGCAATGGTCAATGGAGTTGTGCTTTCAAGCATCCATGAGGGAGAGCTCTGCTACACTAACATTCCATAATGTGGACCCTGTAGCAAACAAACCAGACACTACCTGTCCAGTATTAGGAAATATTGCTGTTTGGAGCATCTCACAAGTCACAGCGTGGGAAATCCTCCATGGCCTCGTGATGCCACCCTTCCATTTGGCAGTCATCATAGACACAAACTCCAGTGTGAGCAAACATCTGATATCCACCCTTACTCAGGTGCTGGATATCTCGTATCAGCCACTGCACACTGGAACTGCCTTCTGCTTGTCACTGCGTTTAACCTTAGCTTGTGTTTACAATTCCATCCTCACCCTCCTTTTGCCCACGCCCTCTCGATAGTGAATTATTGAGTCACAACGCAGCATTCTGCCTGCCCCACAGAAAGAAGTAGTGCCTGGTGAGTATCCCTAGACCCCACATTAGGATCCACCAGAATGGCCCTGGAGGGGACCCTAATATCTTAGGCTGTCATGGGCACTCAGGCTCTGTTTGACACAGCCTGAGGTAAGACCTTCAGTCAGACAGGCAGACAGTGAACCTCATATACTGCATGTGGGATCTGCTGTGGCCTGAAGCCATCATATTCACTCACCTTGGTTATTCAGGCATCTCTCTCCAGACTGTAGCTCAAATCCCTGCCTAAGGAGGAAATTGTAGCACAGGAGTACTCTTCCTTCCCGATGGCAGGAATCCTGGCTGTTGAGATGGGTGTCCAACCCTCAGAGTAGGAACCAGCTGCATGGCCCATGAGATCATGGTCACTCATGGGAGCTGCCCTGGGCACAAACAGGCATTGTGACCCTCAGCATGAGCCTGCTTTCAAGCACACCCCCTCGATAGATGGACCAGGAGTCTGCAGAGCAGGCCTGCCAGGTCCCTAGGGCCAAAGCCTCACACTCGTTCTTGTTTTCCAGGTGCCCAGACCCAGAAACTATCTCTGGAATCCCTCTTTCGGTGGTCGCCTGAGACAGGAGACAGCAATCTTCACTTCCCCCTGAGACACCAAACTCTTGGGAGCTGGGTAGAATCCCCAGACAGGAAGAATCTCCCATGGCCCAATGAGGACTCCCACACATTTTGCGACCATCATGGACACACTATCCAGACAGAAAAGCCTGTGCTACCACCTCGATTATTCCCTAATTTCAGTACACTATGAGCTGCATTCAGGGCCTGCAGATGGGGCCTGTGATCACCTCGGGCCTCACACTAACCCTAGTTTGTGATTGCTGATATCTGTCCCTAAAGCCCATGCCCACATGCCCTCTAGGATGGGGTCTCTGTAGCTCCAGACAAGTGTGCGTACGTTCCCAAAGGAAACTCTGCCCTTCACTCTTGCCAAAACCCTGAAGTTAAGGAGTAATGTACAAAGCCCCTGAGCCCACGTCAATTCAAAGGAAAACTCCGGGCCCAAATGCACATTCTGACACAGAATGAGGACCGGCCTCAAGGTATACATTCAAGTCAAAGGCCCTGAGTCAAAAGATTGAAGTTGACATGTCTCTGGGACTTCATCTATACCCGAGCTTAGGTTTTCAGGTGCCTGTAGCCAGAGACCTGTTCTCCAATACCAACTTATATTCCAACATGTGGTCCTTGAGCCACACAACAGAACCTCTCTTGTCCCCAGAAGGATACGTTGCTTTTGGTAGCTGCGTCCAAGTCTCAGTGTAGGAGAATCCTGCATGGGCCCCTGACCACGCCAACATTCTAATATATCCCTGGATGCAAACCAGCACTGAGATCCAACAGCATGAAACTCATTGTCAACTTAGGCCTCTTGGAACTTCACCCCAGAGGCACCATATTGAACCTGCCATGTTTCTCAGCTGCAAAGGTCAGTGGAGTTTTGCTTTCCTGGCATCCATGTGAGATTGCTCTGCTATCCAAACTTTCCATATGGGGGTCCCTGGAGCAAGGAAACCAGACTCCACCTGTCCAGTAGAATGAAACTTTGCTGTTTGGAGCATCTCACAACACCAACGTGGGAAATTCTCCATGGCCTCGGGACGCCACCCCACCATTTGTCGGTCAACATAGACACAAACTCCAGTGTGAGCAAGCATCTGACATCAGCCCTTAGTCAGTTGCTGGATATCTCAAATCAACCACTGCACACTGGAGCTGCCTACTGCTTGGCACTGAATTGAACCATAGATTGTGTTTACAATTCCATCCTCAACCTCCTGGTCCACAAACCCACTTGACAGGGAATTCTGGAGCCACAATGCAGCATTCTGCCTACCACACAGAAAGAATTCCTGCCTGGTGATTCTGCCCAGAAACCCCACATGAGAATCCACCTACATGGCTCTCGATGGCACACTAATATCATAGGCTCCAATGGGCACTCAGGCTCTGTCTGACACATCCTGAGCCACAACCTCCAGTCAGCCTTGCAGACAGTTGTCCCCGTATTCTGCAGGTGGGAAATGCCGTGGCCCGAAGCCATCATCTCTATTCAACCAGGGTATTCAGGTGTCTCTCCCCAGACCGTAGCTCAAATCCCTGCCTATAGAGGAACCTTAAGCACAAGAGTACTCCTCATTCTCTATGGCAGGAAACCTGGCTATTGAGATGGGTGTCCAACCCTCAGAGTGGGAACCAGCTACATGGCCCATGAGACCATGGCCACTCATAAGAGCCGCCTTGGACACAAAGAGGCATTGTGACTCTCAGCGTGAGCCTACTTTCAAACAAACTCCCTCAGTAGCTGGACCAGGAGCCCGCAGAGGAGGCCTGCCAGGTTCCTAGGTCCAAATCCTCACCTTCATTCATGTTTTCCAAGTGCCCAGAACAAGGGTCTGTCTCTGGAATTCCTCTTGTAGGTGTCACCTGAGACAGAAAAGAGCAGTCTTCCCTTCCCCTAGATACAGCAAACTCTTGGGATCTGGGCAGAATCCCCAGAGACGAGGAATCTCCCATGGCACCATGAAACACTCCTACATTTTGCGACCATACTGGACACACAATCCAGATAGAAAAGCTTGCGCTACTGCCTCTATGACACCTTAATTTCAGTACAATATGAGCTGCACTCAGGGCCTGCAGATCAGGCCTGTGAACACCTCGGCCCTCACCCTAACCCTAGCTCATGTTTCTAGATTTCTGTCCCCAAAGCCCAGGCCCACATACCCTCAGGATGGGGCCTCTGGAGCCACACTGGAGGATTTTGCCTACCCTCCCAAAGGAAACTCTATCCTCACTGTTGCCAAAACCCTGAAGATTAGGAGCAAAGTACAAAGCCGCTTAGCACACCTCCATTTTGAAGAACGCTCTGGACCCAAATGTGCATTCTGACACACAATGAGACCCTGCCTCCAGGAAGACATCCAAGTCAAAGCCCCTGAGTCAACTGATTGAACCTTACATGCCTCTAGGACTTCATTGATACCAGAGCTTAGATTTTCAGGTGCCTATCCCTAGGGGTCTATTACCCAATACCAACTTATATTCCAACATGTGGTCCCTGAGCCACACTACAAAACTCCTCCTGTCCCCAGAAGTATACCTTGTTTTTGGTAGCTGTGTCCAAGTCAGTGTAGGAGAATCCTGCATGGCCCTCTGACCACACCAACATTCTAACTTCTCCATGGATCCCAACCAGCATTGTGATCCAACATCAGGAAACTCCATGTCAACTCAGGCTGCTTGGAACTTAGCCTCAAAGCCACCAGATCGAACCTGCCATATCCTCAGTTGCAATGGACCATGGAGGTGTGCTATCTAGGCATCGACGTGGGAGAGCTCTGCTACCGAAACTTTCCATATGGGGAAACCTGGAGCAAACAAACCAAAATCCCCCTGTCCAGTAAAAGGAAACCTTGCTGTTTGGAGCATCTCACAAGTCACAGCATGGGAAATCCTCCAAGGCTTCTCGTGCCACCCCCCCATTTGTCGGTCATCATAGACACAAACTACAGTGTGAGCAAACATCTGACATCTGCCATTACTCAGGTGCTGAATAGCTCGAATCAGCCTTCTGATTGGCAATAGATTAAACTGTAGTTTGTGTTTACCATTACATCCTCACCCTCCTGGTCCCCAAGGCCTCTTCTTGATAGGGAATTCTGGAGCCACAATGCAGCATTATGCCTGTCCCACAGAAAGAAGTGTCTGGTGAGTCTGCCAAGAAAACCCACATGAGGATCCACCTGCATGACCCTTGACGGAACCCTAATAACATAGGCCGCCGTGGGCATTCAGGATCTGTCTGACACAGCCTGAGCCACGACCTACATACAGCCATGCAGACAGCGGGCCCCATATTCTGCAGGTGGGAACTGTTGGCCCGAAGTCTGATGGCCCAAAGCCGTCACATCTACTCAACCTGGATATTCAAGCATTTCTCCCCAGACCATAGCTCAAATTCCTGACTATGGGGGAAACTGAAGCACAGGTGTACTCCTTCCCAATGGCAGGAAGCCTGGCTGTTGGGATGGGTGTTCAACCCTCAGAGTGGGAACCAGCTGCATGGCCCATGAGGCCACGGTCACTCATGGGAGCCTCCCTGGGCACAAACAGTCATTGTGACCCTCAGCCTGAGCATGCTTTCAAACAAGCACTCTCAGTTGCACCAGCAGGATCCCTCATTGAAGGCCTGGTATGCCCCAAGTCCCAAATACTATCCCTTGTTGGGATATTCCAGGGGCCCAGACTCAGAGCCTGTTTCTGGAATCCCTGTTTTGGATCACCCCTAAGATGGAAAACAGCACTCTTCACTTCCCCAAAAAAGCCACCAAACTATTGGGAGCCACTAGGATCCTGAGAGAAAAAATTTCCCATGTACCCATGAGACAACATCTGCATTCTGAGGCCATCCAGGACAAGAGTCCTGATATAAAAGCTTGCACTAGTGCCTCACATCACCCTAATTACAGTTCCTGATGAACTGCCCTCCAGGTCTACACACTGGGCCTGTGATCACTTCACCACTAACCCTAACCCAAGTTTGTGTTTGCAGACTTCTCTCTCAAACCATGGATCACATTCCCTGCAGGATGGTGTATCTGGAGCCACACCACAGGACTTTGCCTGCCATACCCAAGGAGACATTGCCCAACCCACTTGGTAAACCCTCCAGATTAGAAAAACCTGCAAGGCCCCTGAGCCCACCCCAATATTGGAGGCTGCTCTAGACACAAATGCGCTGTCTGAAACACCCTTATTCCCTTCATCTAGGCAGCCAATCAAGTCAATGGTCTGGAGTCTGAAGATTGAAACACACATGCCTCTAGGACCTCATTGGAACCCCAATAAGGTGTTCATGCATCTGTTATCAGAGGCCTGTTCTGGAATACCAACTTACAATACATCATGTGGTCCCTAAGCTACACAGCAGAAAAACTCCTGTCCCCAGAAGGAAAACGTGCTCTTGGACCTGTGTCAAACCTTCAAGGTAGGAGACTCCTGAATGGCATTTTAGCCACCAGCACAGTCTAAGATCTCCCTGGTAACAAACCAGCATTGTAACCCCTGTGCAAGACATTCCATGTCAAATCAAGGCCTTGGTACTTCACGCCAGAGCCACCAGAACAAAACTGCCGTGTTCCTCAGCTGCGTGGTCCATTGAGATATGCTTTCCGGGCATCCTTGCGGGAGAGCTTTGTTACCCAAAATTTCGATATGGGGGACCCTGGAGCTAACACACCAAACTCCAACTGTCCAGTAGAAAGAAACCTTGCTGTTTGGAGCATCTCATAAGCCTCAGTGTGGGAAATCCTCCATGGCCTCTGGATGCCAACCCTCCATTTGTCAGTCATCATAGACACAAACTCCAGTGTGAACAAACATCTGACATCCACCCTTACTCACATGCCACTCAACTGTATCCCAATTATACAGTCTACACTGGGCACTAATGCCCTGTCTGACATAATCTGAGTCCGGACCTCCTGACCGACACCCAGACAGCTGGCCACACACTGAGCACATCTGACCCGCCATGACCTTAGGTCGTCATCTCTGCCCAAACTTGGCTTTCAGGCTTCAGAACCTAGGTCTTATCTCCAATCACTACCCAGGAGTGAACGTGATGCAGAAATCTGATCTCCTTCTTCCTCATGGCAAGAAACCATGTAGTTGGCATGTTGTAGTACGTTCAGAGTAGGAGAAGCCAGCGTAGCCCATGAGGCCCCATCCATGCTTGAGGGCCAGGTTGGGAACAAACTCACATTGTGACCCTCAGCTTGAGCCCTCTCAGTGGCTGGACCACGAGCCAGCATGTGGGGCTTGCCAGGCCCCTAGGCCCCCATTCTAAACCAGAGGTCGGGTTGTCCAGTCACCCCTCCCCAGGGCTCTCCTCTGGAATCCGTCTTTTGGTGGGACACTTGAGGTTAAAAAAACAAAACAAAACAAAACAAAACAAAAACCAGAAAGGACTCCTCCCATCCCAAAGAATGACCCCAAATTCTTGGGATCGGGCTAAATCCCCAGAGAGGGATACTTGTCCATGGCCGATGAAGCCACCTCAACATTCAACGGCTATCTTTATCACAAAATCCAGAGACAAAAGTTTGAGGAAGTGCCTCACATTCTCCCTTTGTTCATATCATGAAGAGCTCTCCTCACCGTCTGTAGATTGAGCCTGCCATACCTACGTCCCCAAACCTAAGCTGAGTATGTGTTTTCACACTTCTGTCCCCACAGCCCTAGCCCACACACCCTCCTGGATGGGGCCCCTGGAGCCACAGGTCAGGGCTGTGCCTGCCCTCTCTATGGGAATTCTGCCCATGTCATTGGCCCCAACACTACAGATGAGGAGAAACCTCCAAAGACTCTGAGGCCATCCCAATACTGTGGGATGCCCGTGACAAACAGGGGCAATCTGATACAAGCTTAGCAATTACCTCCACTCATACCCATGGACAGATGTCCCCAGAGAAGAAGATTTAACTGGACACACCCCTAGGCCCTTATTGGATCCATTGCTTTTGTTTCTAGGCATCTCTCATCAGAGGCCTGGTTTTCCATATCAACATATGGGGATTTCCTGAGGTACCAATGAGAACAAATGTCATCTCCACATGGGAAACTTGCTATTCAGAGCTGTGTGAAAACCACCCCTTAGGAATATCCTTCAAGGCACCATAGTCACTGCCCCATTCCAAGGTCTCCATGGACACAAACCCACATTATGACCCATCCTCAGGAGAGTCCATTTCAACTCAGCCCACTCTGTTGCTCCTCCACAGCCAGCAGATTGAACCTACCTTTTTGCTAGGAGATAATTGGAAAGGGAGACTGGTTGCCAACACATCCATCCTTAGATCACTGCTCTGGAATCTTTCTCTTTGGGACGTCCTGAGACATCCAACAGGTCTCAACAGTCCTAAAGAAGGAATCCTTGCAGTTTGGAGCATCTCACAACTCCCATCATGGGAAAACCTCCATGGCCTCGTGATATCTTCCCCTTCATGAAAGGGCCGTTATGGATAGAAACTCCATCCTGAGCCAACGTCTGATCCTCGCCCTGACTTCAGATGCACGAGATATCAATTTAGCTCTGCAGAGTGTGCCTCGCCCCAAACCTAAGCCTAGCTTGTATTCTCAGACTTCCGTCCTCACACTTCTGACCCACAAGACGTCCATTTTGGGATTCCAGATGTGCAATGCAGCACTCTGCCTGCCCTCCAGAAGAAAAATGTTGCCGTATGAGGCTACAAGGATCCCCAAATGAGAATGAACCTACATGCCACTCAACTGTACCCTGATTATACATTATACCATGGGCACTAATGCCCTGTCTTACACAGCCTGAGCCCGCACCTCCTGACCAATACCCAGACAGCTGGCCACACACTGAGCACATCAGACCTGCCAGGGCCTTAGTTCATCATCTGTTCTCAACCTTGATTTTCAGGCTTCAGAACCTAAACCTTATCTCCCATCACTGCCCAGGGGTGAACGTGATGCAGAAATCAGAATTCCTCCTTCCCCATGGCAAGAAACCTTGTGGTTGGCATGTTTCCAACGTTCAGTGTAAAAGAAACCAGCGTGGCCCATGAGGCTCCGCCCATGATTGACGGCTGCGTTGGGTGCCAACATGCATTGTGACTCTCAGCGTGAGCTCTGTCTTCAAGAAAGGCCTCTCAGTGGTTGGACAAAGAGCCCAAATATGGGGCGTTCATACTCCTAGGCCCCCATTCTTAACCAGAGTTCGGGTTTTCCAATTGCCAATCCCCAGTGCTCTGCTCTGCAATCCCTCTTTTGGTGGGACACCTGAGGTATAAAAACAGAAAGGACTCCTCCCATGAACCCCATACTCTTGGGATCAGGCCACCTCCCCAGAGAGAAAGACTCGTCCATGTCCCATAAGGCCACCCCAACATTCCATGCTCACAGATGACACAAAATCCAAGACAAAAGACTGAGCAAGCGCCTCACATTCACACTTTGTTTATAGCCATAAAAATTCTCCTCACGGTCTGTATATCGGGCCTGCCATACCTACGTCCCCAAGCCTAAGCCGAGTTTGTGTTTTCAAACTTCTGTCCCCACAGTCCTGGCCCACACACCCTCCAGGCTGGGGCCCCTGAAGCCACACCTCAGGTCTGTGCCTTCCCTATCCAAGGGAATTCCACCCATTCCATTGGCCACAACGCTACAGATTAGGACAGGTCGTTTTCAGGCCAATTCTCATGAACGTTCTGCCCAAACCGAGATCTGTTTGGGCAGAACGCTCGTGAGAATTGGCCGGCGTTGGGCAGCCCTATGGACCGCCCTGCTCTCCGTGACCCAGGGGCCTTTCCGGCCCGGGGCATGGGGCGGCCGGAGGAAAAGGCACAGAAAACGCGGCCCATGTGGGGGCACCGGCACAGGGAGCGTTCCCAGAGCAGAGGCACCCGCAGGGCGTGCGCCTCCATCTTTTCGGAAGGATGGGGCATCCAAGGATAGGGCTGTCCTCAGTTGGGGCATGCAGGTTTCTCTCGCTCCGAGGCTTGTCAGAAGCTCCGAAAGGCACCGTTGGCACCGGTGTGGGAGGGGGAGGCATGGCCATGGGACTCAGGGTTCCCAATATGGAGGCCACAAGGGACAGGACCCCAGAAGCAGTAGGCTGGGGAAGAAGGCGAGGGTTGGAGCCCAGGCTTCCGTGACGCACCCAGCCCCATGGTACAGCACCAGGGATGGGACCCCCGCAGGCCGAGGATCAGCAGGCATTGGCCTCTCCAAAGTCTGCCTCGCAGAGGGCTCCTTGGTGGGGTTCGGGAGAGAGCAGTCGCAATGCCGGGCAAGGCGGGGGGGGGGGCAGCCCTGCAGACGCGCAACGCCCGAAGCGAGTTGGGGGCGGGGGGTTCCGGCCAATTCTCACGAGGGTTCTTCCCAAACCGGTATCGGTATGGGCAGAACGCTCCTGAGAATTGGCCGGCGTTGCGCAGCACTGCGGACGGCCCTGTTCTCCATGGCCCAGATAGATCCCTTTCTCGCCCAGTGCATGGGGCGGCCGCCAGGAAAAGGCGCGGAAACAGCGCGGCCCAGGCGGGGCCTCTAGCACAGGGGAGAGTTCGCGGAGCAGAGTTGAAGGATGGGTGGTGGTAGGGCGTACGCCTCTGTCTTTAAAGTGGCTGGGGCGCCCAAGGATGGGGCTGACCTCATTTGGGGCATGCAGGTTTCTCTGGCTCCGCGGCTTGTCCGAAGCGCCGAAAGGCACCATTGGCCCGGGTGTGGGAGGGGGAGGTGTGGCCGTGGGACTCAGGGTTCCCCTGATGGAGGCACAGAGGGACAGGACACTGGAAGCGAATGGCTGGGAAGCAGGCGAAATTGCGAGCCCGGGCTTCTTGGTGGGACCGGCCCCTTGGGACAGTGCCGGGGAGGGGACCCCCGCAGGCTGAGGACCAGCAGGAGGCATCGGCCTCGCCCCAGCCTGCCTCTAGGAGGGCTTCCCGGCGAGGTTCCTGCGTGATTGCACACATTGCGGCACCAGGCCGGGCGGGGGGCGGGGGGGTCCCTTTTAGACGTTTGGCACCCAAAGCGAGTTCCCCAGGCATTTTCCGGCCAATTCTCACGAGCGTTCTGCGGTTTGGGCAGAACGCTCGTGAGAATTGGCCGGCATTAGGCAACCCTGCAGACCGCCCTACTCTCCGAGGCCCAGGGCCCTTTCTCGCCCGGGATATGGGCCAGCCAACTGGAAAATGCCCGGAAAATTCGCGGCCCACCCGGAGGACCCCGCGCAGTGTGGCGTTTCTGGACTAGAGTTGAGGGACAAGTGTTGGCCAGGCGTCCGCCTCTGACTGTTTGCGAAGGCACCAGAAGCGAGTAAGCTGGGTGCTGTCCAGCCAGTTTTCAGGAGCGTTCTTCCCAAACTGGGATCGTTTTGGACAGAATGCTCCTGAGAATTGGCCGGCGTTGGGCAGCCCTGCGGAACGCCCTGCTCCCCATGGCCATGGGCCCATTCTTGCTCAGGACATGTCGCAGACACCTAGAAAATGGGAGAGATGACTCGACCCACCTGGGGGCACCAGTGTAGAGGAGCGTTCCTGGAGCAGAGTTGAGAAATGGGTTCCCCTTTCTCCACATCCTCTCCAACACATGTTGATTCCTATCTTGCTGATTTAGGCCATTCTAACTGCTGTCAGGTGCTATCTCAATGTGTTTTAATTGGAGTCTCCATGAGGGCTAGTGATGATGAACATTTTTTCATGTGTCTGATAGCCATCTGTATGTCTTCATTTGATAAATGTCTGTTCCTATATTCTGCCCATTTTTTATATGACTCTCTGCTTTGTGTGTGTTGAGTTTGAGGAGTTCTTTTTAGATACTGGATACCAACATTTTGTCTGTACTATCATTTGCAAATATCTTCTCCCATTAAGGGGGTGGCATCTGTGTTTTGTTGACTGTTTCCTTTGCTGTGCAGAAGCTTTTGAATTGATGAAATCCCAGAAGTTCATCTTTTGCTTTTGTTTGCTTTTTCTTTGGAGACATAACTTGAAAGAAGTTGCTATGGCCAGTGTTGAAGAGGTTTCTTCCTCTGTGCCCCTCTATGATTCTCATGGATTCCTACCTCAAGTTTAGGTCTTTTATCCATTTTGAATTCTCTTTGTGTTTGGTGTAAGAGAATGGTCGAGTTTCATTCATCTACACATACCTGTCCCAATTTTCCCAGCACCATTTATTGAAGAGACTGTCTTTTTTCCACTATATATTTTTTCCTACTTTGTTGAAGATTATTTGACAGTAGAGTTTATTGCCCATATCTGAGCTCTCTACTCGGTTCCACTGGTCTGTGGTTCTGTTTTTATGTGAGTCCCATGCTGTATTGGTGATCACAGCTTTGTATAACCTGGAAATCAGACAACGTGATGCTCCCAGTTTTGTTTTTCTTTTTGGCATTTCCTTAGCAATACAGGGTCTCTCTGATTGTACACAAATTTTAGGCTTGTGTTGGCTCCAGTACTTTACAACATACTGGTGGAATTTTCATCGGAAAGGCATTAAAAGGATCAATTGCTCTAGGCAGTCATTTAACATTAAATGTCTAGACATTTTAGCAATGTTTATTCTTCTGATCCATAAGCATGCAACGGGATTCTGTCATATTTGTTTTCTTCAATTTCTTTCATGAGTGTTGTGTAGTTCCTCGCTTACAGATCCTTTACCTCTTTGGTCTGGTTTCTTCCCAGGTATCTTATTGTTTGCATTGTAGTAAATGGAATCAATTCTTTAATTTCCCTTTCTGTATTTTAATTGGTAATGTCTGAGAAAGCCAATGATTCCTGTACAATGATTTTGTATCCTGCCACATTATTGAATTGCTGAATGAGTTCTAGTAGTTTGGGGGTGGGGACTTTTAGGTATTCCATCTAAAGTAGCCAACCGTGAAGAGAGAGATTGACTTCATTGCCAATTTGGATACATTTTATTTCTCTTTATTGTCTGTTTGCTGATGTGAGGACTTCAGATACTATGTTGAGCAAGAGTGGTGAGAGTGGGCATCCTTGTCATGTTCCTGATCTCAAAAGGAAGGCTGTCAGCTTTTTCCTATGGAGGAGGATATTTACTGTGAGTTTTTCATATAAACATTTTATGAAGTTGACAAATATTCCCTCTATCCCTATACTTTGAAGCGTTTTAATCAGGAACAGATGCTGTCACATGATTTTTCTTCATCAATTGAGAGGACCATGTGGTTCCCTCACCTCTCTTCTAAATTTGTTTTATAACATTGTTTTGCGAATATTGAACCACCCTTGTGACCTAGGGATAGACCTCACCCGGTCATGGCAGATAATCTTTTAATCGTACTGTTGGAACCTATTAGAGAGGATCTTGTTGAGAATCTTAGCACCCATATTCATCAGTGATATTGCTCTGAAATTCTCCTTTTTTGATGTGGTCTTTGCCTGGTTTGTGGATGAGGGTAATGCTGGCTTCATAAAAAGTGCCTGTAAGTTCTTCTTCTGCTTCAATTTTTGGAAAGAGCTTCAGGAGAAGAGGTGTTCTTTCTTCTCTGAAGGTTTGGTACAATTCCCCAGCAAATCTGTCAGATCCTGGGCTCTTGTTTTTTTGGGAGGTTTTTGATCACTGCTTCAATCCTCTTCCTGAATAACAGTCTATGCAGGTTGTGAATTTCTTCTTGGTTCAATGTTGGGATTGTATAGTTTTCTAGGAATGCATCCATTTTACATAGGTGGCTTAGATTATTGGCATACAACTGTTAATTTATGAAATTTCTTTTCAGTTTTACCCTATTCATTGTTTTAGAAGCACAGCGAGGGCTCCATGCAATCTGTGCCCTCTCTAATACCCAAGTATTGGTTTCCACAACCCCCGAGCCCCTGCCCCTTAAAGTCCTCTGATTCATTTTCAGAGTCCATCGTCTCTCATCGTTCGCCTCCCCTTCCAATTTTCCTCCACTCCCTTCTCCACCCCATCTCACCATTTCCGCCATGCTATTTGTTATACTACACACAGAAATGAAGCCATATGATAATTGGCTCTCTCTGCATAATTTATTTCACACAGCAGAATCTCTTCCACTCCCGTCCATGTTGGAACCAACGTTGCGTATTCATCCATTCTGAATGGAGGCAAAACACTCCATAGTGTATATGGACCACATCTTCCTTGTCCATTCTTCCATTGAAGGGCATCTTCGTCTTTCCACAGTTTGGCAACTGTGGCCATTGCTGCTATAAATCTGGATTACAGATGGCCCTTCTTTTCACGCCATCTGTATCTTGGGGTAAATACCTAGGAGTGCACTTGCAGGGTTATAGGAAAGTTCTATTTTTAATTTCTTGAGGAATCTCCACACTGTTCTCCAAAGTGGCTGCACCAAATTGCATTCCCACCCCGAGTGTAAGAGGATTCCACTTTCTCCACATCCTCTCCAACACATGCTGTTTCCCGTCTTGCTAATTTAGGCCATTCTAACTGGTGTAAAGTGATATCTTAATATGGTCTTCAATTAAATCTCCCTGATGCTTAGTGATGATGAACTTTTTTATTCAGGTGTCTGATAGCCATTTTTATGTCTTCATTGGAGAAGTGTCTGGTCATACCTCCTGCCTATTTTTTGAATATAATTATCTGTTTTGTGTGTGTTGAGTTTGAGGAGTTCTTCATAGATCCTGGATATCAACCTTTTGTCTGTCCTGTCATGTGCTAATAACTTATTGCATTCCATGGGTTGACCTTTTTCTTTCTTTACTCTTTCCTATGCAGTGCAGAAGTTTTTGATTTTTATGAGTTCCCAAAGTTTAATTTGGCTTTTGTTTCCTTTGGTTTGGAGGCATATATTGAAAGAAGTTGCTGTGGCTGATATCGAAGAGATTTCTGCCTATGTTCTCCCCTAGGATTCTAATGGATTCCTGTCTCATATTGAGGTCTTTTATCCATTATGAGTTTATCTTTGTGTATGGTGTAAGAGGATAGTCGAGTTTCATTCTTCTAATAGAGCTGCCCTTTTTTCCCTGCACCAGTTATTGAAGAGACTGTCTTATTTACACTGTATATTTTTTCCTGCTTTCTTGAAGATAATTGGACATAGAGTTGATGGTCCATATCTGAGCTCTCTACTGTGTTCCACTGGTCTATGTGTCTGTTTTTATGGCTGTCCCATGCTGTCTTGGTGATCACAGCTTCATAGTCTCCTTTGAAATCACGCACCATGGTGCTCCCAGTTTTGTTTCTTTTTCCAGCAATTCTTAGCAATAAGAGGTCACTCCTGATTTCACACAAATTTGAGGCATGTGTTTATTCCAACTCTTTGAAAGATACCAGTGGAATTTTTATTGCAATTGCATTAAATGGATCAATTCCTCTAGGCAGTATAGACATTTTAACAATGTTTATTCTTCATATCCATGAGAGTGCAATGGTTTTCTGTCTTTTCAGTTTTTTTGCATTTCTTTCATGAGTGTTCTCTAGTTCCTTGAGTACAAATCTTTACCTCATTGGTATGGTTTCTTCCCAGGTTTCTAATGGTTTGGGTGCTGTAGTAAATGGAATTGATTCTCTAATTTCCCTTTCTGTATTTTTATTGATAATGTAGGAGATAGCCACTGATTTTGGTAGGATTAATTTATATCTTGCCACATTATTGAATTGCGGTATGAGTTCTGATAGTTTGAGGGCAGAGTTTTTTGGGATTTTCATATCAAGTATGTCATGTTTGAGGAGAGAGAGTTTGAATTCTTGGTTGTCAACTTGGATACCTTTTATTTCTCTCTGTTCTCTGATTGCTGTTGCTAGGATGTCACATCCTATGTTGAACAAGAGTGGTGAGAGTGGGCATCCCTGTCATGTTCCTGATTTCAAAGCGAAGTCTGTCATCTTTTACTCTTTGAGGATGGTATTCACTGTGTTTTTTTTTTTCATAGAAACATTTTATGAAGTTGACGAATATTCCCTCTATCACTACACTTTGCACCGTTTTAGTCTGGAGCGGATGCTGGATTTTGTATAATGCTTTTTCTTCACCAATTGAGAGGACCATGTGGTTCTTCTCTCTTCCCTTCTTAATTAGTTCTATGACATTGATTGATTTGTGAATGTCGAACCAACCTTGCAACCCAGGGATAGATCCTACTCAGTCATGGTGTATAAAATTTTAATGTACTGTAATTTCCTAGGATCTTGAACCTTGTTGAGAATCTTAGCATCCATATTTATCAATGATATTGGTTTGAAATTCTCCTTTTGGGTGAGCTCTTTGCCTGCTGTGTGGATCACGGTAATGCTAGCTTCAAAAAGAGTGTCTGGAAGATTTCCTTCTGCTCAAATTTTGAAAGAGCTTCAGGAGAAGCAGTGTTCTTTTCATAAAGTTTGGTGGATTTTGCTTGGGCATCCTTCAGGTCGTGGGTCTTGTCTTTGCGAGGTTTTTGATCACTGCGTTAATCTCATTACTGTATAATATTCCATTCAGGTTGTACATTTCTTCCAGCTTCAATTTTAGGATTTTACCGTTTTCTAGGAATGCATCCATTTCATCTAGGTTGCTTATTGGCATATATATATTTTTAATTTTTTTCCCAATTTATTTTCAGTGTAACCATATTTATTGTTTTAGAACCACACCCAATCTTCCATGCAATCCGTGCCCTCTCTATTACCCTCCACGTGTTTCCCCAACCTCCCACCCACACTATTTAAAAGCCCTCAGATTCATTTTTAGAGTCCATTGTCTCTCATGATTTCCCTCCCCTTCCAATTTCCCTCCACTCACTTCTCATCTCCTTCTCCCCTTGTACTCCATGCTATTTGTTACACTCCTGACATAAGTGAAGCCATATGATAATTGCCACTCTCTGCTTGATTTATTTCACTCAGCAGGCTCTCTTCCAGTCCTGTCCATGTTGCTACCAAAGTTGGGTACTCATCCTTTCTGGATGGAGGCAAAACACTCCATAGTGTATATGGACCACATATTCCTTGTCCATTCTTAAATTGAAGGGCATCTTGGTTCTTTCCAAAGTTTGGCACCGTGGCCATTGCTGCTCTAAACATTGGGCTACAGATGGCCCTTTTTTTCCACAACATCTGTATATTTGGAGTAAATACCTAGGAGTGTATTTGCAGGGTTATAAGTAAGTTCTATTTTTAATTTCTTGAGGTATTTCCACACTGTTCTCCAAAGAGGCTGCACCAACTTGCATTCCCATCTGCCGAGTAAGAGGATTCCCCTTTCTCCACATCCTCTCCAACACATGTTGTTTCCCGCCTTGCTAATTTAGGCCATCCTAACTGGTGTAAGGTGACATCATAATGTGTTTTTCATTTGTGATTTATTTTCATTTGAATCTCCCTGATGCCTAGTGGTGATGAACATTTCTTCTGGTGTTTCATAGCCATTTGTATGTCTTCAATGGACATATGTCTGTTCATATCTTCTGCCCATTTATTGATTTGATTATCTGTTTTGCGTGTGTTGAACTTGAGGAGTACTTCATAGATCCTGGATATCAACCTTTGTCTGTCCTGTCATTTGCAAATATCTGATTTTGATGAAGCCCCGAAGTTTATTTTAGCTTTTGTTTCCATTGCCTTTGGAGACATATCTTGAATAAGTCGCTGTGGCTGATATTGAAGAGATTACTGCCATTGTTCTCCTCCAGGATTCTGATAGATTCCTGTCTCATGTTGAGGTCTTTTAGCCATTATGAATTTATCTTTGTGTATGGTCTTATAGGATGGTCAAGTTTCATTCTTCTACAAAGAGCTCCCCAGTTTTCCCTGAACCAGTTATTGAAGAGACTGCCTTTTTTCCACAGTATATTTTTACCTGCTTTCTTGAAGATTATTTGGCCATAGAGTTGATTGTCCATATATGAGCTCTCTACTGGGTTCCACTGGTCTATGTTTCTGTTTTTATGCCAGTTCCTTGCTGTCTTGGTGATCACAGTTTCATAGTAACCCTTGAAATCAGGCAACGTAGTGCTCCTAGTTTTTTGTTTTTGTTTTTCTTTTCAGCAATTCTTAGCAATATGGGGTCGCTTCTGATTCCACTCAAATTTTAGGTGTTTGTTCCAGCTCTTTGAAAGATACCGGTGGAATTTTGATTGCCATGGCATTAAATGGATCGATTGCTCTAGGCAGTATAGACATTTTAACAATGTTTATTCTTCTGATCATGAGAATGCAATGGTTTTCCGTCTTTTTGGTTTTCTTGCATTTTTTCATGAGTGTTCTCTAGTTCTCGTGTACAAATCCTTTAACTCTTTATTTGATTTATTCCCAGGTATTTTATGGTTTGGGTGCTGTATCAATGGAATTGATTCTCTAATATCCCTTTCTGGATTTTCATTGATAATGTAGAAGAAAGCCACTGATTTCTGTATCATGATTTAGAATTATTGAATTGCTGTATGAGTTCTGGTAGTTTGGTCGTGGAGTCTTTTGGGATTTCCATAACAATTATGTCATGTTTGAGGAGAGAGAGTTTGACTTCTTGGATGCCAATGGGATACCTTTTATTTCTCTTTGTTGTCTGATAACTGTTGCTAGGACTTCACATACTATGTTGAACAAGATTCGCGAGAGTGGACATCCTTGTCTTGTTCCTGATTTCAAAGCAAAGGCTGTCATCTTTTACCCTTTGAGGATGTTATTCACTGTGGGTTTTTCATAGAAATGTTTTATGAAGTTGACGAATATTTCCTGTATCCCTATACTTTGCAGCGTTTTAGTCAGGAGCAGATGCTGGATTTTGTACAATGCATTTTCTTCACGAATTTAGAGGACCATGTGGTTCTCTAATCTTCACTTCTTAATTTCTTCTATGACATTGATTGATTTGCGAATATCGAACCAACCTTGCAACCCAGGGATAGATCCTAATCAGTCTTGGTGGAATGACTGTTTAATGTACTGTAGGTTCCTATGAGCTAGAATCTTGTTGGAATCTTATCATCCATATTCATCAGTGATATTGGTTTGAAATTCTCCTATTTGGTGACGTCTTTGCCTGGTTTGTGGATCAGGGTAATGCTGGCTTCATCAAAGGTGTCTGGAACTTTTCCTCTGTTTCACATTTTGGAAAGAGCTTCAGGAGAAGAGGTGTTAGTTCTTATCTTAAAGTTTGGTAGAATTCGCTAGGGCATCCTTCATGTCGTGAGGTCTTGTCTTTTTTGAGGTTTTTGATCACTGCTATATTCTCGTTACTGTTATAACTGTAAATTCAGGTTGTACATTTCTTCTGGGTTCAATTTTGGGATTTTAGAGTTTTCTATGAATGCATTCATTTCACCTAGGTTGCTTAGCTCATTGGCATATATTGTTTAATTTTTTTTCCATTTTCTTTTCAGTTTAACCGTATTCATTGTTTTAGCACCACAAGCAGTGCTCCATGAAATCCGTGCCCTCTCTATTACCACCACTTGTTTCCTCAACCTACCATCCCTGCTGTCTCAAAGACCTCAGATTCATTTCAGAGTCCATTGTCTCTCATGGTTTTTCTCCCCTTCCAATTTCCCTCCGAGGAGTGTCTGAAGCGCCTAAAGGCACCATTGGCACTGGAATGGGAAGGGCAGGCATGGCCGCTGGACTCAGGTTTCCCTAGATGGAGGCCTGGAAGGACAGGACCCCAGAAACGGACGGCTGGGAAGCCCGCGAAATTTCAAGCCCGGGCTTCATGGCGGCATCCCCGCCGCCTGCCTCGCATAGGGCTTCCTGGCGGGGTTCAGAAGCGATGCTGGGCCAGCCCCAGGGAAGTGGTCCAGTACATGTGCGGCGCCCGAAGCGAGTTTGACGGGCATTTTACGGCCAATTCTCATGAGAGTTCTGCCCGTACCTATCACGCCCAAAAAACGCGCTGAGACTATGCGCCAACCCGGGGGTCCTGTGCAGGGGAGTGTTACCAGAGCAAAGTTGTGGGACGGGTGGTAGCGGGGCATGTGCCTCCGGCTTTTCGGGTGGCTGGGGCGCCCAAGGATGGGGTTGACCTCAGTAGGGACATGCAGGTTTTTCTCTCTCTGAGGCTTGTCCGAAGGGCCGAAAATCACAATTGGCGCCAGGGTGGGAGGGTAAGGAGTGGCCACGGGACTCGGGGTTCCCCAGTTGAAGGCCTTGACGGACAGGCCCTAGAGGGAGGAAGTTGGGGAAAAAGAATTGAGGACCAATTACCAGGTCCTGAGTTGAGGAAGAAGGTGAGGGTTCCTGCCTGGGACTCAGGGAAGGCCCCACTCTATGGGCCAGTTCCAGGGAAGGGACCACCAGAAGCTAAGGAGCAGGAGGCCTTGGAATCTCTGGGACCTGACATCTTTGTATTAACACTTGAACATTCTGGTAGGGGTTCGGACATGATCGCTAATGATGCTGGGCCATGCCCATAAGACGGTCATGCAGATGTGTACACCAGAAGCGACTTTGCAGGGTGTTGTCTGGCCAATTCTCAGGAGTGTTCTTCCCTAACTGGGATCAGTTTGGACAGAATGCTCCTGAGAATTGGCCGCCATTGGGCAGCCCTGCGGAATGCCCTGCTCCCCTTGGCCTGGGCCCTTTCTTGCTTGGGACATGGTGCAGACACATGGAAAATGGGAGAGATGATGCGACCCACCTGGGGGCATCAGTGCAGAGAAGCCTTCCTGGAGCAGAGTTGAGAGATGGGGTCCCCTTTCTCCACATCCTCTCCAACACATGTTGATTCCTATCTTGCTGATTTGGGCCGTTCTAACTGGTGTCAGGTACTATCTCAATGTGTTTTAATTGGAGTCTCTATGAGGGCTAGTGATGATGAACCTTTTTTCATATGTCTGATAGCCATCAGTATGTCTTCATTTGAGAAATGTCTGTTCCTATATTCTGCCCATTTTTTAAATGATTGTCTGCTTTGTGTGTGTAGAGTTTGAGGAGTTCTTTTTAGATTCTGGATATCAACATTTTGTCTGTACTATCATTTGCAAATATCTTCTCCCATTAAGGGGGTGGCCTCTGTGTTTTGTTGACTGTTACTTTTGCTGTGCAGAAGCTTTTGAATTGATGAAGTCCCAAAAGTTCATCTTTGCTTTTGTTTGCTTTGTCTTTAGAAACATATCTTGAAAGAAGTTGCTGTGGCCGTGTTGAAGAGGTTACTGCCTATGTTCCCCTCTATGATTCTCATGGATTCCTACCTCAAGTTAGGTCTTTTATCCAGTTTGAGTTCTCTTTGTGTTTGGTTTAAGAGAATGGTCGAGTTTCATTCATCTACACATACCTGTCCCAATTTTCCCAGCACCATTTATTGAAGAGACTGTCTTTTTTCCACTGTATATTTTTTCCTACTTTGTTGAAGATTATTTGACTGTAAGTTTATTGCCCATATCTGAGCTCTATACTCAGTTCCACTGGTCTTTGGGTCTGTTTTTATGTGAGTCCCATGCTGTATTGGTGATCACAGCTTTGTATAACCTGGAAATCAGACAACGTGATGCTCCCAGGTTTGTTTTTCTTTTCAGCATTTCCTTAGCAATACAGGGTCTCTCTGATTCTACACAAATTTTAGGCTTGTGTTGGCTAAAGCTCTTTTAAACATACCAGTGGAATTTTCATCAGAAAGGCATTAAAAGGATCGATTGCTCTAGGCAGTCACTTAACATTAAATGTCTAGACATTTTAGCAATGTTTATTCTTCTGATCCATAAGCATGCAATGGGATTCTGTCATTTTTGTTTTCTTCAATTTCTTTCATGAGTGTTGTGTAGTTTCTCGCTTACAGATCCTTTACCTTTTAGTTTGGTTTCTTCCCAAGTAACTTATAGTTTGGGTGTTGTAGTAAATGGAATCAATTCCCTAATTTCCCTTTCCGTATTTTCATTGGTAATATCTAAGTAAGCCAATAATTCCTTTATATTGATTTTGTATCCTGCCACATTATTGAATTGCTGAATGAGTTCTAGTAGTTTGGGGGTGGAGACTTTTGGGTATTCCATATAAAGTATGTCAACCGTGAAGAGAGAGATTGACTTCATTGCCAATATGGATACATTTTATTTCTCTTTATTGTCTGTTTGCTGATACGAGGACTTCAAATACTATGTTGAACAAGAATGGTGTGAGTGGGCATCCTTGTCATGTTCCTGATGTCAAAACGAATGCTGTCAGATTTTACCCACTGAGGAGGATATTTACTGTGAATTTTTCATATAAACATTTTATGAAGTTGACAAATATCCCCTCTATTCCCATACTTTAAAGCTTTTAAATCACGAATGGATGCTTCAAATGCTTTTTCTTCATCAATTGATAGGACCATGTGGTTCCCTCGCCTCTCTTCTTAATTTGTTCTATGACATTGATTTGCAAATATTGAACCACCCTTACAACCTAGGGATAGACCTCACCTGGTCATAGCAGATAATATTTTTATTGTACTGTTGGATCCTATTATTGAAGATCTTGTTGAGAATCTTAGCATCCATATTCATCAGTGATATTGGTCTGAAATTCTCCTTTTTGATGAGGTCTTTGCCTGGTTTGTGGATCAGGGTTGCTGGCTTCATAAAAAGTGTCTGGAAGTTTTCCTTCAGTTTTTGGAGAGAGCTTCAGGAGAAGAGGTGTTATTTCTTCTCTGATGGTTTGGTAGTTTTCCCCAGAAAATCCGTCAGGTCCTGGGCTCTTGTTTTTTTGGGAGGTTTTTGATCACTGCTTCAATCCCGTTACTGGATAACAGTCTAGGCAGGTTGTTATTTCTTCCTGGTTCAATGTTGGGATTGTATATTTTTCTAGGAATGCATCCATTTTACATAGGTGTATTATTTATGGCATACAACTGTTCATTTTTAAAATTTCTTTACAGTGTTACCCTATTCATTGTTTTAGAAGCACACCCAGTGCTCCATGCATTCGGAGCCCTCCCTTATACCCAAATATTGGTTCCCACAACACCCAACCCCCCGCCGCTTAAAGTCCTCCATTTCATTTTCAGAGTCCATTGTCTCGCATGGTTCAAATCCCCTTCCAATTTCCCTCCAATCCCTTCTCCTCTCCATCTCCCCATTTCCACCATGCTATTTGCAATACTCCACATAGAAGTGAAACTATATGATAATTGACTCTCTGTGCTTGATTTATTTTACTCAGCAGAATCTCTTCCAGTCCCGTCCATGTTGGGGTACAAAAGTTGGGTATTCATCCATTCTGAATGGAGGCATAACACTCCATAGTGTATATGGACCACATCTTCCTTGTCCATTCTTCCATTGAAGGGCATCTTGGTTCTTTCCACAGTACGGCAACCGTGGCCATTGCTGCTATAAATTTGGGTTATAGACGGCTGTTCTTTTCACGCCATCTGTATCTTGGGGTAAATACGTAGGAGTGCAATTGCAGGGTTATATAGAAGTTCAATTTTAATTACTTGAATAATCTCCACACTCTTCTCCAAAGAGTCTGCACCAACTTGCATTCCCACCCCCAGTGTAAGGGGATTCTCCTTTCTCCACATCCTCTCCAAAACATGCTGTTTCCCGTCTTGCTAATTTAGGCCATTCTAACTGGTGTAAAGTGACATCTTAATATGGTCTTCTTTGAATCTCCCTGATGCTTAGTGATGAACTTTTTTATTCAGGTGTCTGATAGCCATTTGTATATCTTCATTGGAGAAGTGTCTGGTCATACCTTCTGCCTATTTTTTGATATAATTATCTGTTTTGTGTGTGTTGAGTTTGAGGAGTTCTTCATAGATCCTGGATATCAACCTTTTGTCTGTCCTGCCATGTGCTAATATCTTATCGCATTCTGTGGGTTTACCCTTTTCTTTCTTTACTCTTTCCTATGCAGTGCAGAAGTTTTTGATTTTGATGAGTTCCTGAAGTTTATTTTGGCTTTTGTTTCCTTTGGTTTGGAGGCATATCTTGAAAGAAGTCTCTGTGGCTGATATTGAAGAGATTACTGCCTATGTTCTCTTCTAGGATTCTGATGGATTCCTTTCTGATGTTGAGGTCTTTTATCCATTATGAGTTTATCTTTGTGTATGGTGTAAGAGGATGGTCTAATTTCATTCTTCTACATAGAGCTGCCCAGTTGTCCCTACACCAGTTATTAAAGAGACTGCTTTTTTCCCACTGTATATTTTTTCCTGCTTTCTTGAAGGTAATTGGACATAGAGTTGATGGTCCATATCTGAGCTGTCTACTGTGTTCCACTGATCTATGGGTATGTTTTTATGGCAGTCCCATGCTGTCTTGGTAATCCAGCTTCATAGTAACCTTTGAAATCGGGCACCATGGTGCTCCCAGTTTTGTTTCTCTTTTCAGCAATTCTTAGCAATACGGGGCCGGTTCTAATTTCACACAAATTTGAGGCGTGTGTTTGTTCCAACTCTTTGAATGATACCAGTGGAATTTTGATTGGAAGGACATTAAATGGATCGATTTCTCTAGGCAGTATTGACAATTTAACAATGTTTACTCTTCTAATTCATTAGAATGCAAAGGTTTTCCATCTTTTCAGTTTTCCTCCATTTCTTTCATGAGTGGTCTCTAGTTCCTTGAGTACAAATCCTTTACCTCTTTGGTTTGGTTTCTTCCCATGTTTCTAATGGTTTGGGTGCTGTAGTAAATGGAATTGATTCTCTAATTTCCCTTTCTGTATTTTCATTGATAATGTAGGAGATAGCCACTGATTTCGGTACGATGATTTTGTATCCTGCCACATTATTGAATTGCAGTATGAGTTCTGATAGTTTGGGGGCGGAATTTTTTTGGGATTTCCATATCAAGCATGTCATGTTTGAGGAGAGAGAATTTTACTTCTTTGTTGCCAACTTGGATACATGTTATTTCTCTTTGTTGTCTGATTGCTGTTGCTAGGAACTCACATCCTATGTTGAACAAGAGTGGTGAGAGTGGACATCCTTGTTATGTTCCTTATTTCAAAGCTTAAGCTGTCAGCTTTTACCCTTTGCGGATGGTATTCACTGTGGTTTTTTATAGAAACATTTTATGAAGTTGATGAATATTCCCTCTATCCCTCTACTTTGCAGCGTTTTAGTCAGGAGCGGATGCTGGATGTTGTCAAATGCTTTTTCTTTACTAATTAGGAGGACCATGTGGTTCTCTAATCTTCACTTCTTAAATTGTTCTATGACATTGATTGATTTGCGAATGTCGAAGCAATCTTGTAACCCAGTGATAGATCCTACTCTGTCATCGTGGATAAATGTTTTAATATACTGATGTTTACTAGGAGCTAGAATCTTGTTGAAAATCTTAGCATCCATATTCATCAATTCATCAGTGATATTGGTTTGAAATTCTCCTTTTCGATGAGGTGTTTGCCTGGTTTGTGGATCAGGGTAATGCTGGCTTCATAAAAAGTGTCTGGAAGTATTCCTTCTGCTTCAAATTTTGGAAAGAGCTTCAGGAGAAGAGGTGTTAGTTTTTTTCTTAACGTTTGGTGGAATTCGCTCAGGCATCCTTCAGGTCCCGGGGTCTTTTCTTTTGGTAGGTTTTTGATCACTGCTTTAATCCCTTAATGGATAAGGGTTTATTCGGGTTGAACATTTCTTCCTGGTTCAATTTTGGAATTTTACAGTTTTATAGGAATGCATCCATTTCACCTAGGTTGCTTAGCTTATTAGCATATACTTTTTTTTTCCACTTTCTTATCAGTGTAACCGTATTCACTGTTTTAGCACCACACCCATGGATTGCTCCATGCAATCCGTACCCTCTCTATTACCCACCAAGTCTTTCCCCCACTTTTCAAAGCCCTCAGATTCTTTTTTTAATGTTGAATAGATTTTTTAATTAAATTTATTTATTTTCAGCAAAACAGTATTCATTATTTTTTCACCACACCCTGTGCTCCATGCAATGCATTCCCCTATAATACCCACCAGCTGGTTCCCCAAACTCCCACCCCCCCACGTCAAACCCCTCAGATTGTTTATCAGGCAAAGACCCTACCAAAAAGGAGAATTTGAGACCAATATCACTGATGAATATGGATGCTAAGATTCTCAGCAAGATCCTAGCACACAGGATCCAAGTGCACATTAAAAAGATTATCCACCATGACCAGGTGGGATTCATCCCTGGGCTACAAGGATGGTTAAACATTCTCAAATCAATCAATGTGATAGAACAAGTTAATATGAGAAGAGAGAAGAACCACATGGTCTTCTCAATTGATGCAGAAAAAGCATTTGACAACTTCCAGCATTCGTTCCTGATTAAAATGCTTCAAAGTATAGGGATAGAGGGAACATTCCTGAACTTCATCAAATCTATCTATGAAAGACCCACAGCAAATATCATCCTCAATGGGAAAAAGCTTGCAGCATTCCCGTTGAGATCAGGAACAAGACAAGGATGCCCACTTACACCCCTCTTGTTCAACATAGTATTAGAAGTCCTAGGAACAGGAATCAGACAACAAAGAGAAATAAAAGGTGCCCTCAAATTCTTTTTCAGAGTCCATAGTCTCTCCTGGTTCCCCTCCACTTCCAATTTCCCTTCACTCCCTTCTCCTCTCCATCTCCCCTTGTCATCCATGCTATTTGTTATACTCCACACAGAAGTAAATTCATATGATAATTGCCTCTCTCTGCTTGATTTATTTCACTCAGCAGAGTCTCTTCCAGTCCTGTCCATGCTGTTACCAAAGCTTGGTATTCATCCTTTCTGAATGGAGGCATAATACTCCATATTTTATATGGACCACATCTTCCTTATCCATTCTTCTGCTGAAGGGCATCTTGGTCCTTTCCACAGTTTGGCAACCGTGGCCATTCCTGCACTAAACACTGGGTTAGAGATTGCCCTTCTTTTCACTCCATTTGTATGTTTGGGGTAAATACCTAAGAGTGTAATTGCAGGGTTATAGGAAATATATTTTAATTTCTTAAGGAGTCTCCACATCTGCCGAGTAAGAGGATTCCCCTTTCTCCACATCCTCTCCAACACATGTTGTTTCCTGTATTGCAATTTTAGGCCATTCTAACTGGTGTAAGGTGACATCTTAATGTGGTTTTCATTTGAATCTCCCTGATGACTAGTGATGATAAACATTTCTTCAGGTGTCTGATAGCCATTTGTGTGTCTTCATTGGAGAAGTGTCTTCATATCTTCTGCCCACTTATTGATATGATTATATGTTTTGTGCATGTTGAGTTTGAGGAGTTCTTTATAGATCCTGGATATCAACCTTTTGTCTGTACGGTCATTATCAAATATCTTATCACATTCTGTGGCTTGCCTCTTTGCTTTCTTGACTGTTTTCTATGCAGTGCAGAAGCTTTTGATTTTGATGAGTTACAGAAATTTATTTGGCTTTTGTTTCCTTTGCCTTTGGAGACATATCTTGAAAGTAGTCGCTGTGGCTGATATAGAAGAGATTACTGCCTATGTTCTCTTCTAGGATTCTGATGGATTCCTGTCTCACGTTGATGTCTTTTATCCATTATGAATTTATCTTTGTGTATGGTGTAATAGGATGGTCTAGTTTCATTCTTCTACATAGAACTGCCTTTTTTCCCTGCACAAGTTATTGAAGAGACTGCCTTTTTTCCACTGTATATTTTTACCTGCTTTCTTGAAGATTATTTGACTATAGAGTTGATGATCAATATCTGAGCTCTCTTCTGTGTTCCACTCGTCTAGGGGTCTGTTTTTATACCAGTCCAATGCTGTCTTGGTGATCACAACTTCATAGTAACCCTTGAAATCAGTGGTGCTCCCAGTTTTTTTTTTTTTTTCTTTTCAGCAATTCTTAGCAATACAGTGTTGCTTCTGATTCCACACAAATTTGGACGTGTGTTTATTCCAACTCTTTGAAACATACCGGTGAAATTTTGATTGGAATGGCATTAAATGAATTGATTGCTCTAGGCATAATAGACATTTTAACAATATTTATTCTGCTGATCAAGAGAATGCAATA
The DNA here is from genome assembly GCF_964662115.1 of Mustela nivalis. Classification (NCBI taxonomy): domain Eukaryota; kingdom Metazoa; phylum Chordata; class Mammalia; order Carnivora; family Mustelidae; genus Mustela; species Mustela nivalis. The sequence continues at coordinate 7,834,839 of NC_139022.1, read as the reverse complement.
GTTTTCCGTCTTTTGGTATTCTTCAATTTCTTTCATGAGTGTTCTCAAGTCCTCGAGTACAAATCCTTTACCACTTTCATTTGGTTTATTCCCAGGTATCTTTTCTTTTGGGTGCTGTAGTAAATGGAATTGATTCTCTAATTTCCCTTCCTGTATTTTCATTGATAATGTAGAAGAAATCCACTGATTTCTCTACCAGGATTTTATATCCTGCCACATTATTGAATTGCTGTATGAGTTCTGGTATTTTGGGGGTGGTGTTTTTTTGGGCTTTCCATATAAAGTATGTCATCTGTGAGGAGAGAGAGTTTGACTTCTTCGTTGCCAAATTGGATACTTTTATTTCTCTTTGTTGTCTGATTGCTGTTGCTAGAACTTCACATCCTTTGTTGAACAAGAGTGGTGAGATTGGTCATCCTTGTCATGTTCCTGATTTCAAAGCAATTGCTATCAGCTTTTACCCTTTGAGGATGGTATTCACTGTGGGTTTTTTATAGAAACATTTTATGAAGTTGACGAATATTCCCTCTATCCCTATACTTTGCAGCGTTTTAGTCAGGGACAGATGCTGGATATTGTCCAATGCTTTTTCTTCATCAATTGAGAGGACCATGTGGTTCTCTAATCCTCACTTCTTAATTTGTTCTATGACATTTATTGAATTGCAAATGTCGAACCAATCATGCAACCCAGGGGTAGATCCTGCTCGATCATGGTGGATAAACTTTTTAATGTACTGTAAGTTCCTAGGAGCTTGACGCTTGTTGAGAATATTAGCATCCACATTCTTCAAGGATATTGGTATGAAGTTTTCCTTTTTTGGTGAGGACTTTTCCTGGTGTGTGGATCAGGGTAATCCTGTATTCAAAAACTGTGTCTGGAACTATTCCTTCTGCTTCATATTTTGGAAAGAGCTTGAGGAGAAGAGGTTTTAGTTTTTTTCTTAAGTTTGATGGAACTCTCTACTGTGTTCCACTGGTCTAGGGGTCTGTTTTTATACCTGTCACATGCTGTCTTGTTGATCATACCTTCATAGTAACCCTTGAAATCAGGAAACGTGGTGCTCCTGTTTTGTTTCTCTTTTTAGTAATTCTTACCAATACAGGGTCACTTCTGATTCCACGTAAATTTTAGGCTTGTGTTTGTTCCAGCTCTTTGAATGATACCACTGGAATTTTGATTGCAATGTTATTAAATGGATCAATTGCTCTAAGCAGTATAGACATTTTCAAAATGTTTATTCTTCTGATCCATGAGAATGCAATGGTTTTCCATCTTTTTGGTTTTCTTGCATTTCTTTCATGACTGTTCCCTAGTTCCTCGAGTACAAATCCTTTACATCTTTCGTTTGGTTTACTCCCATGTATCTTATGGTTTGGGTGCCGTAGTAAATGGAATTGATTCTCTAATCTCCCTTTCTGTATTTTCATTGATAATGTAGAAGAAATCCACTGATACCTGTATCATGATTTTTTATCCTGCCACATTATTGAATTTCTGTTTGATTTCTGGTAGTTTGGGGGCGGAGTCTTTTGGGTTTTCCATAACAATTATGTCTTGTTTGAGGCGAGAGAGTTTGACTTTTTGATTGCCAATTGGATACCTTTTATTTCTCTTTGTTGTCTGATTGCTGTTGCTAGGACTTCCCATCCTATGTTGAACAAGAGTGGTGAGAGTGGGCATCCTTGTCATGTTCCTGATTTCAAAGAGAAGGCTGTCATCGTTTGCCCTTTGAGGATGGTACTCACTGTTGGTTTTTCATAGAAACATTTTATGATGTTAATGAATATTCCCTCTATCCCTATAATTTGCAGCGTTTTAGTCAGGAGCAGATGATGGATTTTGTCAAATGCTATTTCTTCACCAATTGAGAGGACCATGCCCTTCTTCTGTCTTCACTTCTTAATTTCTTCTATGACATTGATTGATTGATTTTCGAATGTCAAACCATCCTTGCAACCCAGGGATAGATCCTACTCGGTCTTGGTGGAATGAGTGTTTAATGTACTGTAGGCTCCTATGAGCTAGAATCATGTTGAGAATCTTAGCATCCATATTCATTAGTGATATTGGTTTGAAATTCTCCTTTTTGGTGAGGTCTTTGCCTGGTTTGTGGATCAGGGTAATGCTGGCTTCATAAAATGTGTCTGGATGTTCTCCTTCTGCTTTAAATTTTGGAAAGAGCTTTAGGAGAAGAGGTTTTAGTTTTTTTCTTAAGGATTGGTAGAATTCGCTAGGGCATCCTTCTTGTCCTGGGCTCTTGTTTTTTTTGGGAGGTTTTTGATCACTGCTTCAATCCCATTACTGGATAACAGACTATGCAGGTTGTGAATTTCTTCCTGGTTCAATTTTGGGATTGTATAGTTTTCTAGGAATGCATCCATTTTACATAGGTGTTTTAGATTATTGGCATACAACTGTCATTTTTAAAATCTCTTTTCATTGTTACCCTATTCATTGTTTTAGAAGCACACCCAGTGCTCCATGCAATCCGTGCCCACTCTAATACCCAAGTATTGGTTCCCACAACCCCCAAACCCCCTCCCCTTAAAGTCCTCTGATTCATTTTCAGAGTCCACCGTCTCTCATGGTTCGCCTCCTTTTCCAATTACCCTCCAATCCCTTCTCCACACCATCTACCCTTTTCCGCCATGCTATTTGTTATAATCTACACATAAGTGAAACCATATGATAATTGACTTTCTGTGCTTGATTTATTTCACTCAGCAGAATCTCTTCCAGTCCTGTCCATGTTGCTACCAAATCTGGGTATTCGTCCTTTCTGAATGGAGGCATAATACTCCATAGTGTATATGGAACACATCTTCTTTATCCATTCTTCCATTGAAGGGCATCCTGGTTCTTTCCAGGATGTAACATCCTGTAACATTGGGTTACAGATGGCTCTTCTTTTCACTACTTCTGTATCTTTGTGGTAAATATCTAGGAGTGCAATTGCAGGGTTATAGGGAAGTTCTATTTTTAATTTCTTGAGGAAGCTCCACACTCCTCTCCAAAGAGTCTGCATCAACTTGCATTTTCACCCACAGTGTAAGAGGATTCCACTATGACCACATCCTCTCCAACACATGTTGTTTCACGTCTTGCTAATTTAGGCCATTCTAACTGGTGTAAGGTAACATCTTAATATGGTTTTCATTTGAATCTCCCTGATACCTTGATAATAAACATTTCTTCAGGTGTCTGATAGCCATTTGTATGTCTTAATTGGAGAAGTGTCTGTTCATGTCTTCTGTCCATTTTTTTAATACGATTATCTGTTTTGTGCTTGTTGTGTTTGAGGAGTTCTTCATATATCCTGGATAATAACCTTTTGTCTGTCCTGTCATTTGCTAATATCTTATCACATTCCATGGGTTCACTCTTTTCTGTCTTTATTGTTTCCTATGCAAGGCAGAAGCTTTTGATTTTTATGAGTTATCAAAATTTACTTTGGCTTTTGTTTCCTTTGGTTTGGAGGCATATCTTGAAAGAAGTCGCTGTGGCTGATATCGAATTGATTACTGCCTATGTTCTCCTCTAGGTTTCTGATGGATTCTTGTCTCACATTGAGGTCCTTTATCCATGATGAGTCTATCTTTGTGTATGGTGTAAGATAGTCGAGTTTCATTCTTCTACATAGTGCTGCCCAGTTTTCCCTGCACCAGTTATTGAAGAGACTGTCTTTTTTCAACTGCATATTTTTTCCTGCTTTCTTGAAGATTATCTGGCCATAGAGTTGATGGTCCATATCTGAGCTCTCTACTGTGTTCCACTGGTCTATGAGTCTGTTTTTATGCCTGTCCCATGCTGTCTGGTGATCACGCCTTCATAGTAACTCATAAAATCAGGGAACATGGTGCTCCTAGATTTTTTACCCTTTTCAGCAATACTTAGCAATACGGGGTCGCTACTGATTCCACACAAGTTTTAGGCTTGTGTTTGTTTCAGCTCTTTTAAAGATACTGGTGGAATTTTGATTGGAATGGCATGATATGGATCCATTGCTCTAGGCATCATAGATATTTTAACAATATTTTTTCTTCTGATCCATGGGAATGCAATGGTTTTCTGTATTTTGGTATTCTACTATTTCTTTCATTTGTGTTTTTTAGTTCCTGGAGTAAAAATCCTTTACCACTTTGGTTTGGTTTATTCCCAGGTATCTTTTGGTTTGGGTGCTGTAGTAAATGGAATTGATTCTCTAATTTCAATTTCTGTATTTTCATTGATAATATAGAAAAAAGCCACTGCTTTCTGTCCAATGATTTTATATCCTTCCAAATTACTGAATTGCTATATGAGTTCTGGTAGTTTCGGGGTGGAGGTTTTTGGGTTTTCCATATCAAGTATGACATCTGTGAAGAGAGAGAGTTTGACTTCTTTGTTTTCAATTTGGATATCTTTGATTTCTCTTTGTTTTATGATTGCTGTTGCTAGGACTTCATATGCTTTGTTGAACAAGAGTGTTGAGATTGGGCATCCTTGTCATCTTCCTGATTTCAAAGCGATCGCTATCAGCTTTTACCCTTTGAGGATGGTATTCACTGTTGGTTTTTCATAGAAACATTTTATGAAGTTGACGAATATTTCCTCTATCCCTGTATTTTGCAGCGTTTTAGTCAGGGACAGATGCTGGATATTATCCAATGCTTTTTCTTCATCAATTGAGAGGACCATGTGGTTCTCTAATCCTCACTTCTTAATTTGTTCTATGACATTGATTGAATTGCCAATGTCAAACAAATCCTGCAACCCAGGGATAGATCCTTCTCATTCATGGTGGATAAAATCTTTAATGTACTGTAGATTCCTAGGAGCTTGAAGCTTGTTGAGAATCTTAGCATCCGTATTCTTCAATGATATTGTTTTGAAATTCTCCTTTTTACTGAGAACTTTGCCTGGTGTGTGGATCAGGGTAATCCTGGCTTCAAAAGGTGTCTGGAAGTATTCCTTCTGCTTCAAATTTTGGAAATAGCATCAGGAGAAGAGGTGTTTGTTCTTTTCTTAAAGTTTGGTGGTATTCGCTTGGCATCCTTCATATTCCGGGGTCTTGTCTTTTGGGAGGATTTTGATCACTGTTTTAATCCTGTTTTTGGATAACGGTCTATTCAGGTTGTACATTTCTTCCTGGTACAATTTTGGGATTTTACAGTTTTCTAGGAATGCATCCATTTCACCAAGGTTTCTTAGCTTATTGGCATATACTTATTTTTTCCCAATTTCTTTTCAGTGTAACCGTATTCCTTGTTTTAGCACCACACCCAGTGCTCCATGCAATCCGTGCCCTCTCTACTACCCACCACGTGTTTCCCTAACATCCCACCCCCGCCCTTTCAAAGTCTTCAGATTCTTTTTTTAATGTTGTATAGATTTTTCTAAATTAAATTTATTTATGTTCAGCAAAACAGTATTCATTATTTTTTCACCAAACCCTGTGCTCCATGCAATGCTTTCCCTCTATAATATCCACCACCTGGTTCCCCAAAACTCCTACCCACCCCCACTTCAAACCCCTGAGATTGTTTTTCAGGCAAAGACCCTACCGAAAAGGAGAATTTCAGACCAATATCGCTGATGAATATGGATGCTAAGAGTCTCAACAAGATCCTAGCAAACATGATCCAATAGCATATTAATAAGATTATCCACCATGACCAGGTGTAATTCATCCCTGGCCTACAAGGATGGTTAAACATTCGCAAATCAATCAATGTGATAGAACAAATTAATATGAGAAGAGAGAAGAACCACATGGTCCTATCTATTGATGCAGAAAAAGCATTTGACAAATTCCAGCATCCGTTCCTGATTAAAAAGCTTCAAAGTATAGGGATAGAGGGAACATTCCTGAACTTCATCAAATCTATCTATGAAAGACCCACAGCAAATATCATCCTCATTGGGAAAAATCTTGCAGCATTCCCGTTGAGATCAGGTACAAGTCAAGGATGCCCACTTTCACTCCTCTTGTTCAACATAATATTAGAAGTCCTAGAAACAGTAATCAGACAACAAAGAGAAATAAAAGGTGCCCTCAGATTCTTTTTCAGAGTCCATAGTCTCTCATTCTTTCCCTCCCCTTCCAATTTCCCTCCACTCCCTTCTCCTCTCCATCTCCTCTTGTCCTCCATGCTATTTGTTATACTCCATACAGAAGTGATATGATAATTGACTCTATCTTCTTGATTTATTTTACTCAGCAGAATCTCTTCCAGTCCTGTCCATGTTGCTACCAAAAGTAGGTATTCATGCCTTCTGAATGGAGGCATAATACTCCATAGGGTATATGCACCACATCTTCCTTATCCATTCTTCCGTTGAAGTGCATCTTGGTTCTTTCCACAGTTTGCAAACGTGGCCATTGCTGCTCTAAACACTGGGTTACAGATGGCCCTTCTTTTCACTCCATCTGTATATTTGGGTTAAATATCTAGATGTTTATTTGCAGGGTTATAGGGAAGATCTGTTTTTAATATCTTGAGGAATCTCCACACTGTTCTCCAAAGAGGCTGCACCAACCTGCATTCCCAAACACAGTGTAAGAGGAATCCCCTTTCTCCACATGCTCTCCAACACATGTTGTTTCCTGTATTGCTAATTTTGGCCATTCTAACTGTGTAATGTGACATCTTAATGTGGTTTACATTTGAATCTCCCTGATGCCTAGTGATAATGAACATTTCTTCAGCTGTCTATAGCCATTTGTATGTCTTCATTGGAGAAGTGTCTGTTCATATCTTCTACCCATTTTGTGATATGATAATCTGTTTTGTGTGTGTGGTGTTTGAGGAGTTCTTTGTAGATCCCGAATATCAACCTTTTGTCTGCCCTGTATTTGCAAATACCTTATCAAATTCCGTGGGTTGCTTCTTTGCTTTCTTGACTTTTTCCTATGCACTGCAGAACCTTTTGATATTGATGAAGTCCAGGAAGTTTATTTTGGCTTTTGTTTCCTTTTTTTTGGAGGCATATCTTGAAAAAAGTCGCTGTGGCTGATATCGAAGAAAATACTACTTATGTACTCCTCTAGGATTCTGATAGATTCCTGTCTCACATTGAGGTCTTTTATCCATTATGAGTTCATCTTTGTTTATGGTGTAAGAGGATGGTCGAGTTCCATTCTTCTACATAGAGTGGCCCAGTTTTCCCGGCACCAGTTATTGAAGAGACTGCCTTTTTTCCACTGTGTATTTTTTCCTGCTTTCTTGGAGATTATTTGACCATAGATTTGATGCTCCATACCTCAGCTCTCTATTGTGTTCCACTGGTCTATGGCTCTGTTTTTATGCCAGTCCCATGCTGTCTGGTGATCACGGCTTCATAGTAACCTTTGAAATAAGGCAACGTGTTGCTCCCAATTTAGTTTCTCTTTTCAAAAATTCTTAGCAGTATGGGGTAATTTCTGATTCCACACAAATTTTAGGTGTGTGTTTGTTCCAGCTCTTTGAAAGATGCCAGTGGAATTTTGATTGGAATTGCATTAAATGAATCGATTGTGCTAGGCAATATAGAAATTTTAACAATGTTTATTCTTCAGATCCATGAGAGTGCAATCCTTTTCCATTTTTTTGGTATTCTTGCTTTTATTTCACGAGTGTTCTATAGTATCTCGAGTATAAATCTTTTACTTCTTTGGTTTGATTTATTCCAAGGTACCTTATGGTTTGGGTGCTGTAGTAAATAGAATTGATTCTCTAATTTCCCTTTCTAGATTTTCATTGCTAATGTAGAATTAAGCCACTGATTACCCTATCATGATTTTGTATCCTGCCACATTATGGAATTGCTGTATGAATTCTGGTAGTTTGGGGGCGGAGTCTTTTGGGCTTTCCGTATCAAGTATGTCATCTGTGAGGAGAGAGTTTGACTTCTTGGTTGCCAATTGGATACATTTTATTTGTCTTTGTTGTCTGATTGCTGTTGCTAGGATTTCACATCCTATGTTGAACAAGAGTGGTGAGAGTGGGCATCCTTGTCATGCTCCTGATTTCAAAGCGAAGTCTCTCATCTTTTACATTTTGAGGAAGGTATCCACTGTGGGTTTTTTCATAGAAACTTTTTATGAAGTTGACGAATATTCTCTCTATCCCTATAATTTGCAGCGTTTTAGTCAGGAGCAGATGCTGGATTTTGTCAAATGCTTTTTCTTCATCAATAGAAAGGACCATGTGGTTTTTCTCTCTTCATTCTTAATTAGTTCTATGACATTGATTGATTTGTGAATGTTGAACCTACCTTGCAACCCAGGGATAGATCTTACTCAGTCATGGTGTATAAAATTTTAATATACTGCAATTTCCTAGGAGCTTGAAGCTTGTTGAGAATCTTAGCATCCATATTCATCAATGATATTGGTTTGAAATTTTCCTTTTTGGTGAGGTCTTTGCCTTGTTTGTGGATCAGGGTAATGCTGGCTTCCTCAAATTTGTCTGGACGTTTTCCTTCTGCTACAAATTTTGGAAAGAGCTTCAGGATAAGAGGTATCAGTTCTTTTCTTAAAGATTTGTAGAATTCGCTAGGGCATCTTTCAGGTCGCAGGGTCTTCTCTTTTGAGAGGTTTTTGATAGCTGCTTTAATTTCATTACTGGATAACGATCCATTCAGTTTGCACATTTCTTCCTGTTTCAATTTTGGGATTCTACATTTTTCTAGGAATGCACCCATTTTATCTAGGTTGCTTAGCTTATTGGCATATATTGTTTTTGTTTTTCCCTATATCTTTTCAGTGTAGCCGTATTCATTATTTTAGCACCACACCCAGTCCTCCATGCAATCCATGCCCTCTCTATTACCCACCACGTATTTCCCCGACCTTCCTCCCCTGCTCTTTCAAAGCCCTCAGGTTCTTTTTCAGAGTCCATTGTCTCTCATGATTTCCCTCCCCTTCCATTTTCCCTCCACTCCATTCTCCTCTCCATCTGCTCTTGTCCTCCATGCTATTTGTTACATTCCACACATAAATGAAACCATATGATAATTGCCACTCTCTGCTTGATTTATTTCACTCAGCAGAATCTCTTCCAGTCCTGTCCATGTTGCTACCAAAGTAGGTTATTCATCCTTTCTAAATGGAGTCATAATACTCCATACTGTATATGGACCACATCTTCCTTATCCATTTTTCCATTGAAGGGCATCTTGGTTCATTCCACAGTTTGCCAACCGTGGCCATTGCTGCTCTAAATATTGAGTACAGATGGCCCTTCTTTTCATTCAATCTGTATACTTGGGGTAAATACCTAGGAGTGTAATTGCAGGGTAATAGGGAAGTTCTATTTTTAATTTCTTGAGGAATCTCCACACTGTTCTCCAAAGAGCCTGCACCAACTTGCTTACCCACCCACAGTGTAAGAGAATTCCACTTTCTCCACATCCTCCCCAACACATGTTGTTTCCAGTCTTGCTAATTTAGGCCATCCTAACTGGTGTAAGGTGACATCTTAAAGTGGTTTTCATTTGAATCTCCTGTTGCCTAGTGATGATGAACATTTTTTTCAGGTGTCTGATAGCCATTGGTATGTCTTCATTGGAGAAGTGTCTGTTCATATCTTCTGCCCATCTTTTGATATGACTATCTGTTTTGTGTGTGTTGAGTTTGAGGCGTTCTTCATAGATTGTGGATATCAAACTTTTGTCTGTACTGTCATTTGCTAATATCTTATCGCATTCCGAGGGTTGCCTCTTTGCCTTTTTGACTGTTTCCTATGCAGTGTAGAAGCTTTTAAATTGGATGAAGTCCCGAAGTTTATTTTGGCTTTGGTTTCCTTTGTCTTTGGAGACATATCTTGAAAGATGTTGCTGTGACTGATATCGAAGAGATTACTGCCTATGTTCTCCGCTAGGATTCTGATGAATTCCTGTCACATTGAGGTCTTTTATCCATTATTATTTTATCTTTGTGTATGTTGTAAGAGGATGGACGAGTTTCATTCTTTTACATAGACCTGCCCAGGTTCGCTGCAATATTTATTGAAGAGACTGTCTTTTTTCCACTGTATATTTTTTCTTGCTTTCTTGAAGATTATTTGGCCATAGAGTTGATGGTACATTCTGAGCTCTCTGCTGTGTTCCACTGGTCTATAGGTCTGTTTTTATGCCCATCCCATGCTTTCTTGGTGATCACAGCTTCTTAGTAACCCTTGAAATCAGGCAACATGGCGCTCCCAGTTTTGTTTCTCTTTTCAGCAATTCTTAGCAATACGGGGTCGCTTCTAATTCCACATAAATTTTAGGCGTCTGTTTATTCCAACTCTTTGAAAGATACCGGTGGAATTTTGATTGCAATGGCATTAAATGGATCAACTGTTCTAAGCTGTATAGACATTTTAACAATGTTTATTCTTCTTATCCATGAGAATGCAATGGGTTTCCGTCTTTTGGTTTCCTTGCTTTTCTTTCATGAGTGTTCTTTAGTTTAGTTTAGTTTAGTTTAGTTTAGTTGCCCACAGCAACTTTTTTCGAGATATGTCTCCAAAGGCAAAGGGAACAAAAGCGAGGATGGACTTCCTCAAGATCCAAAGCATCTGAACAGCAAAGGAAACAGTCAACAAAACAAAGGAGCAACCCACGGAATTCGAGTAGATATTTGCAAATGACAGGACAGACAAAAGGCTGATATCCAGGATCTAGAAAGAGCACCTCAAACTCATCACACACAAAACAGATAATAATATCAAAAAATGGGCAGAAGATATGAAAATACACTTCTCCAACCAAGACATACAAATGGCTATCATACATATATCTCGAGTACAAATCCTTTACCTCTTTGGTTTGGTTTTTTTCCCAGGTATATTATGGTTTTGGTGCTGTAGTAAATGGAATTGATTCTCTAATTTCCGTTTCAGGATTTTCATTGATAATGTAGAAGAAATTCACTTATTTTTTTTATCATGGTTTTCTGCTTCATATTTTGGAAAGAGCTTCAGGAGAATAGGTGGTAGATTTTTTCTTAAAGTTTGGTAGAAATCGATAGTGCATCCTTCAGGTCCTGGAGTCTTGTCTTTTCAGATGTGTTTTTTTTTTTTTTTCCTTTTTTATCACTGCTTTATTCTCATTACTAAATAACGGTCTATTCATGTAGTACATTTCTTCCTTGTTCAATTTTGGGATTTTACACTTGTTTTAGGAATGCATCTATTTCACCTAGTTTGCTCAGCTTATTCACATATATTTTTTTTCCTATTTCTTTTCAGTGTAACTGTATTCATTGTTTTAGCACGACACATAGTGCTCTATGCATCTGTGCCCTCTCTTTTACCCACTACGTGTTTCCCCAACCTCCCAAAACCACTCTTTTAGAGCCCTAAGATTCTTTTTCAGAGTCCATAGTCTCTCATGGTTTCCCTCCCCTTCCAATTTCTCTCCACTACCTTTTCCTCTCCATCTCCTCTTGTCCTCCATGCTATTTGTTATACTCCACACAATAGTGAAACCATATGATAATTGCCTCTCTCTGCTTGATTTATTTCACTCAGCAGAATATCTTCCAGTCCCGTCCATGTTGCTGCGAAAGTTGGGTATTCATCCATTCTGAATGGAGGCATAATACTCCATATTATATATGGACCTTCCTTATCCATTCTTCCATTGAAGGGCATCTTGGTTCTTTCCACAGTTTGGCAACCATGGCCATTGCTGCTCTAAACATTAGTTACAGATGACCCTCCTTTTCACTGCAACTGAATCTCTGGCATAAATACCTAGTAGTGTAATTACATGGTTATAGGGAAGTTCTATTTTTAATTTATTGAGTAATCTTTACACTGTTCTCCAAAGAGGCTGCACCATCTTGAATTCCCACCAACAGTGTAAGAGGATTCCCCTTTCTCCACTTGTGCTCCAACACATGTTGTTTCCTGTCTTGCAGATTTTGGCTGTTCTAACTGGTGTCAGGTGCTATCTCAAGGTCGTTTTAGTTTGCATCTCCATAATGGCTAGTGATGGTGAGCATTTTTTCATGTGTATGATAGCCATTTGTATGTCTTGGTTGGAGAAGTGTTTTTTTATATCTTCTGCCCATTTTTTGATATTATTATCTGTTTTGTGTGTGATGAGTTTGAGGTGCTCTTTCTAGATCCTGGATATCAGCCTTTTGTCTGTCCTGTCATTTGCAAATATCTACTCGAATTCCATGGGTTGCTCCTTTGTTTTGTTGACTGTTTCCTTTGCTGTTCAGATGCTTTGGATCTTGAGGAAGTCCATCCTCGCTTTTGTTCCCTTTGCCTTTGGAGACATATCTCGAAAAAAGTTGCTGTGGGCAAAGATGAAGAGGTTACTGTGAATGTTCTCCCAGATTCTGATGGATTCCTGTCTCATGTTGAGGTCTTTCATCCATTTTGAGTTTCTTTTTGTGTATGGTGTCAGAGAACGGTCGTGATTCATTCATCTACACATAGCTGTCCCCATTTTCACAACACCATTTATTGAAGATGCTATCTGCTTTCCTCTGTATATTTTTTCCTGCTTTGTTGGAAAATTATTTGACTGTAGAATTGTTGGTCCGTATCTGAGCTCTCTACTCTGTTCCACTGGCCTATGGGTCTATTTTTATACCAGTCGCATGCTGTCTTGGTGAACACAGCTTTGTAGTAACCCTTGAAACCTGGCAACGTGATATTCGCAGTTACGTTTTACATTTTGAAATTTCCTTAGCAATACGGGGTCTCTTCTGATTCCACACCAATTTCGGCTTTTGTTTGCTCCATCTCTGAAAGATACCAGTGGAATTTTGATCAGAATGGCATTAAAAAGTTAGATAGCTCTAGGCGAGACCAGATCCATGGGATAGGTCCAAGGAGGGGAACACCGCAGGCCTAGGAGATGGAGGCATCGGCCTCGCAGGTTCCGCTTTGGTGGTCTATGGATTCGTCGGGTTAGCCTAGAAGTCCCAATCTGCAGTGACAGATTTCTTGTGGCTTTAGACCTACAGAGGCTTTTCAGAGCTGACTTAGGTTTCTGTGGTATGCTCATCAGTACCGAATCATGCCACTGGATGATTATGGGTGCAATGCTGCTTACCCCCAGTGGGGGCAGCGGCGAGCTACCATGGCCAACACACCAGAAGAGCTGACTGTGCAGCCTGCTGGTTCTGAGAGCAGTGGTGATGGGCTGCAGGAAACGTGAGGTACGGCTGCTCGTTGTTCCTGGACAGAGTGTTGAGCTGAAGCCTCTGTTTCCCCATACTCAGGAATGGTGGTAAGAATTGCTGGAGTCAGGCCCCCACTCAGCACTGTGACCCGTTGCCACACGTAGATGGCAATGTGCTCTCAGGATAATTCAGGAGGGCCCTCCTAGTGGAGAAATGGAGATGTGGGAACCCAGTCCAATCCATGGTGCCTTTGAAACCGAGGGGTGGAGTGTTCATTTGGAAGTTTATTTGCTTCTCCAAAAAGGACAAGGGCATAAGCCGGCTTGAGAAGGAAGTGGATGACCACTTAAGAAACAAGCATGTGTCTCTCCTTCTCCCAGGAATTGGAGCATGTGTGTAGGCTTTAGGTGGGAGGTGCCTCCATATCTGCACCTGACAACCCTTCTTTGCTCTGGCTCCACGAGACCTAAAGTCTGGAAATCAGCATCTGAATCTGTCCTGCAGTTTGTCCCAGGACATTGGCATTCGGTGAAAACAGCAGGCCAGTGGGGCCCAGAGGCACATCCATGCCAACCCGTGAGGTCAAAGTTCTCTTTCAGCCCAAACATCCTGGGTCTTCTCTCACCTTCAGTGGAGCCAAAAAGTCCCACGAACGTAGCTGTCAGCCATGGAGGTGGGTGATAGGGTTCCTGAGTTTCCTTGCAGGGAGCACCTGGCAGGGGATCTCATTTTCTCTGCTTCTTTCTGGCTCCCAGATGTATTTGGAACATCTCTTTCCTAGGCAACCCCTTGGATTCAAAAAGGAAGATGAGATGGACTCGGTGTGTGTTTGGGACATAGAATGCATACCTTTTTCGAACCAGTTTGATTCCATGGGTCCTAGGCTGTGGAGGAATCCGGCATCTAGAGGGAGGTGGCTGTTTGTGGTCTGAAAGAGGCTTGGAGGATGGTTTCTCCTTTGTCCAACGGGATGGAGCCTAATGGAATTGTCTTTTTTATCCAAAGAGTTCCTATGAGGGCAGAGGGAACAATAAAAAGGATTCAAAGGAGCCTTTGAGGATTGAAAAGGGAAGCTTGACTTTCTACTTTCACTCAGTTGACCCTCTATAGAGTTGGCCATGGCATCCTTTCTCTGCAGTAACATGGGTGGTGAAGTCAGAAGAAGAATCTTTGGGAATTCCGCTGGATAGAGGCTTCCCAGGGCTTGGCATCAGGAACCCTGGGGTGATTTTCTGGGGCTGCTTGCCAGACGCTGTCTGAGTCACGTTAACTCCAGGTTTGCTGTTTCCTCCTTAGAAAATTGCTGGCAGGGAATTTTATGCATCAGGAGGAGTGCTCCTGCACTGTCGGTGGGCCTGCGGGTTCTTGCAGCCCCTCTGGAAAAGAGCACGGTGGTACCTCTGAATGCTAAAAACAGAATAACCCTAGGAAACAGCAGTTGCCCTCCTAAGAATTTCCCTCAAGGGCACAAAAATGCACAACCAATGGGGTACAAGCACAGTGATATGGACAACAGCATTATCAACCATAGCGAAACGATGTCCCAATAGGCGTCCCAATGTCCATTCGCTGATGAGCGATATATATATATATATATATATATATATATATATGAATGTAGACAACTAATCTCCCACATATTAAAACTGGAATAGGATCCAGGTTCAGAAAGAATATAATCTTACCAATGGCAGGGATGTGGATGCATCTAGAGTGGATTTAGCAAAGTCATATCAGTAAGAAATGACCTATAGCCTATCATTTGCAGTCTATGCAATTTCAGAAAGAAAAGATGAACATAGTGGGGAGAGAACGAGAGGTCAGTGAGGAAAGAGACTCCAACATAGAGCAGCAACCGAAGGTAGCTAGAGAGCAGGGGTGTGGAGTGGAAGGATTCGATGGGTGATGGCTCTTAGGGAGGGCAGTCATTGTGATGAGCTCTGGGTGTTCTGTGCAGGCTGGGAATCCTGAACTCCTACCCCTGAAGCATCGAAACGAACACTGCATGGAAATGAATTGGAATGGAAGTGAAGGAAGGAAAGAAGAAGACCGTGTTCTACTTCATGAAGATGGAGGTAAAAATGGAGTGATATTCGATCTCTTGTTGTCTTGATGATCATTAGCAAACATATTGTGTTATGATCCACTAGATTTTGTTTGCATAAGGAGCCCTCAGAAAGCTGTCATGAGTTTCAGATGTCAGAGCATGGCTATGTTCCATGGATATATTCCTTGCAGTTCGCCCAGGTACAAAGGTAAGTGGAGAGAAATAAGGAAGAAGAGGAAAGAAGTTGTGAAGCAGTCAAGAGGTAGCCTTTCCCTTTTGTCAAGGAAGCTTTGGACTGATGTCCATCGAGCAGAAGGAGAGGGGAACCCAGCTTTTTGGCAGGCAGGGAAGTTCCAGGTCTGCCAAGAGCTGACCGGGGTCCCTGAAGAGAGCTGAGGTAGGGGTGTTGCATATCCGAACTGCTGATCTGGAGGTTGGAACCCCGAGGAGCCGAGATGAGGATGGTGGTCAGTTGGCGCATCATGCTCCAGGGGGCAGCAGAACGTGGGTGAGGACTCATGGGGACACAGCGTTTTTCACTGGCTCTGATGGCCCCCAGCAGCTCCAAACACATTGGTGACCTGCTAGGTGGCTGGTGGCCTCCTACGGTGTGACTTTAGGTTTCCCAAGCCAGAGAGTTTGTGAGACAGGCCCCTGTTGAAGGAAGCTTGAAAACACGACTTGGGATTCGGGTGATGGACATGGGCAATGGCTACACCGATCTGCCAGTGCCGAGAGGTCTCCCTTCGGGGTTGACTTCAGGAAATGGATCCTGCAGTGCGGAAGAATCTGGGTTTGTAGGCAGGGAAAACAACGAGGGTAGAGGTGGTTTATAAGAGAGACCAGGCTGGTTCTGCTCCAACTCGGGATCAACATGGAGAGGACGCTCGTGGGAATTGGGCATAATTGAGGGGCCCTGAGGACCGCCGTGATGACAGTGGCCAAGGTCGCTAAAAAATCGTGGCAGGTGGCGTCCAAAAGTGGCCTTGAGGGGCAGGCCCCTTGAGGGAGGAAGTTGGGGAAAAAGGGTTGAAAACCCATTACCAGGTCCTGAGTTGAGGAAGAAGGTGTGGGCTCGTGCCCAGGACTCAGGCCTGGCCCAGCTCCATGGGACAGTGCCAGGGAAAGGAACACCAGAAGCTGAGGAGCAGGAAGTCTTGGAATCTCTGGGGCCTGACAGCTTTGTATTAACACTTGAACATTCTTGTGGGGTTCAGACATGATAGCTCATGATGTGTGGCCATGCCCAGGAGACGGTCAATGCAGACGTGTGGCACCAGAAGGGAGTTCGCTCAGTGTTTTCTGGCCAGTTCTCAGGAGCATTCTTCCCAAACTGGGATCGGTTTGGACAGAATCCTCCTGAGAATTGATGGCGTTGGGCAGCCCTGCGCAATGCCCTGCTCCCCGTGGCTACAGGCCCTTTCTTGCTCAGGACATGTCGCAGACACCAGGAAAATGTGAGAGATGATGTGACTCACCTGGTGGCACCAGCGCAGAGGAGCCTTCCTGGAGCAGAGTTGAGAGATGGGTTCCCCTTTCTCCACATCCTCTCCAACACATGTTGATTCCTATCTTGCTGATTTAGGCCGTTCTAACTGGTGTCAGGTGCTATCTCAATGTGTTTTAATTGGAGTCTCCATGAGGGCTAGTGATGATGAACATTTCTTTCATGTGTCTGATAGCCATCTGTATGTCTTCATTTGATAAATGTCTGTTCCTATATTCTGCCCATTTTTTATATGATTGTCTGCTTTGTGTGTGTTGAGTTTGAGGAGTTCTTTTTAGATCCTGGATATCAACATTTTGTCTGTATTATCATTTGCAAATATCTTCTCCCATTCCCTGGGTTGCCTCTGTGTTTTGTTGACTGTTTCCTTTGCTGTGCAGAAGGTTTTGAGTTGATGAAGTCCCAAAAGTTCATCTTCGCTTTTGTTTGCTTTGTCCATAGAGACATATCTTGAAAGACATTGCTGTGGCCAGTGTTGAGGACGTTTCTGCCTATGTTCCCCTCTACGATTCTCATGGATTCCTACCTCAAGTTTGGGTCTTTTATCCATTTCGATTTCTCTTTGTGTTTGGTGTAAGATAATGGTCGAGTTTCTTTCATCTACACATAGCTGTCCCAATTTTACCAGCACCATTTATTGAAGAGACTGCCTTTTTTCCACTGTATATTTTTTCCTACTTTGTTGGAGATTATTTGACCATAGAGTTTATTGCCCATATCTGAGCTCTCTACCTCGTCCCACTGGTCTATGGTTCTGTTTTTATGTGAGTCCCATACTGTATTGAGGATCACAGCTTTGTATAACACTGGAAATCAGACAACGTTATGCTCTAGTTTTGTTTTCTTTTCGGGATTTCCTTAGCAATACAGGGTCTCTGTGATTCTACACAAATTTTAGGCTTGTGTTGGCTTCTGGGCTTTAAAACATACCAGTGGAATTTTCATCGGAAAGGCATTAAAAGGATCAATTGTTCTAGGCAGTCACTTAACATTAAATGTCTAGACATTTTAGCAATGTTTATTCTTCTGATCCATAGTGAGATCCT
The DNA here is from genome assembly GCF_964662115.1 of Mustela nivalis. NCBI lineage: Eukaryota > Metazoa > Chordata > Mammalia > Carnivora > Mustelidae > Mustela > Mustela nivalis. Next base: position 7,817,146 of record NC_139022.1, on the reverse strand, counting down.
TCACCTCTTTGTTTGGTTTCTCTCAAGGTATCTTATCATTTGGGTGTTGTAGTAAAAGGAATCAATTCTCTAATTTCCCTTTCTGTATTTTCATTGATAGTGGAAAAGAAATCCAGTGATTCCTGTACAATGATTTTGTATCCTGCCACATTATTGAATTGCTGAGTGAGTTCTAGTAGTTTTGGGGTGGAAACTTTTGGGTATTCCATATAAAGTATGTCAACCGTGAAGAGAGAGATTGACTTCATTGCCAATTTGGATAAATTTTCTTTCTCTTTATTGTCTGTTTGCTGATGTGAGGACTTCAAATACGATGTTGAACAAGACGGGTGAGAGTGGGCATCCTTGTCATGTTCCTGATCTCAAAGGGAAGGCTGTCAGCTTTTACCCATTGAGGAGGATATTTACTGTGAATTTTTCATATAAAAATTTCATCAAGTTGACAAATATTCCCTCTATCCCTATACTTTGAAGCGTTTTAATCAGGAACGGATGCTGTCAAATGCTTTATCTGCATCAATTGATAGGACCATATGGTTCCCTCACCTCTCTTCTTAATTTGTTCTATGACATTGATTTGCATATATTGAACCACCCTTGTGACCTAGGGATAGATCTCACTCGGTCATGGTGGATAATCTTTTTAATGTAATGTTGGATCCTATTAGCGAGGATCTTGTTGAGAATCTTAGCATCCATATTCATCAGTGATATTGGTCTGAAATTCTCCTTTTTGATGAGGTCTTTGCCTGGCTTCTGGATCAGGCTATTGTTGGCTTCATAAAAAGTGTCAGGAAGTTTTCCTTCTGCTTCAATTTTTGGAAAGATCTTCAGGAGAAGAGGTGATATTTCTTCTCTGAAGGTTTGGTAGATTCCCCAGCAAATCCGTCAGGTCCTGGGCTCTGGTTTTTTGGGAGGTTTTGATCACTGCTTCAATCCTCTTCCTGGATAACAGTTTATGCAGGTTGTGAATTTCTTCCTGGTTCAATGATGGGATTGTATAGTTATCTAGGAATGCACCCATTTTACATAGGTGGCTTATATTATTGGAATACAACTGTTCATTTTTTTTTTTAATTTCTTTTTAGTGTTACCCTATTCATTGTTTTAGAAGCACACCCAGTGCTCCATGCAAACTATGCCCTCTCTAATACCCAATTATTGGTTCCCACAACCCCCGAAACCCTGCCCCTTAGGTTCTCCGATTCATTTTCAGAGTCCATTGTCTCTCATGGTTCGCCTCCCCTTCCAATTACCCTCCAATCTCTTCTCCAATCCATCTCTCCTTTTCCTCCATGCTATTTGTTATACTCCACACAGAAGTGAAACTATATGATAATTGAATCTCTGTTTGATTTATTTCACTCAGCAGAATCTCTTCCAGTCCCGTCCATGTTGCTACCAAAGTTGGGTATTCATCCATTCTGAATGGAGGCATAACACTACATAGTGCATATGGACAACATCTTCCTTGTCCATTCTTCCATTGAAGCGCATCTTGGTTCTTTCCACAGTACGGCAACCGTGGCCATTGCTGCTATATAATTTGGGTTACAGATGGCTGTTCTTTTCACGTCATCTGTATCTTGGGGTAAATATGTAGGAATGTAATTGAAGGCTTATAGGGAAGTTCTATTTTTAATTTCTTGAGGAATCTCCACGCTGTTCTCTAAAGAGGCTACACTAACTTGTATTCCCACCCACAGTGTAAGAGGATTCCCCTTTCTCCACATGCTCTTCAAAACATGCTGTTTCCCGTCTTGCTAATTTAGGCCATTCTAACTGGTGTAAAGTGACATCTTAATATGGTCCTCATGTGAATCTCCCTGATGCTTAGTGATGATGAACATTTTTTTCAGGCGTCTGATAGCCATTTGTTTGTCTTCATTGGAGAAGTGTCTGTTCATATATTCTGCCTAGTTTTTGATATAATTATCTGTTTTGTGTGTATTGAGTTTGAGGATTTCTTCATAGATCCTGGATATCAACCCTTTGTCTGTCCTGTCATTTGCTAATATCTTATTGCATTCCATGGGTTGACCCTTTTCTTTCTTTACTCTTACCTATGCAGTGCAGAAGGTTTTCATTTTGATCAGTTCCCAAAGTTTATTTTGGCTATTGTTTCCTTTGGTTTGGAGGCATATCTTGAAAGAATTCGCTGTGGCTGACATCGAAGAGTTTACTGCCTATGTTCTCTCCTAGGATTTTGATGGATTCCTGTCTCACGTTGAGGTCTTTTATCCATTATGAGTTTATCTTTGTGTATGGTGTAAGAGAATGGTCGAGTATCATTCTTCTACATAGAGCTGCCCAGTTTTCCCTGCACCAGTTTTTGAAGAGACTGTCTTTTTTCCGCTGTATATTTTTTTCCTGCTTTCTTGAAGATTATTGGCCATAGAGTTGATGTTCCATATCTGAGCTCTCTACTGTGTTCCACTGGTCTATGGTTCTGTTTTTATGCCCGTCCCATGCTGTCTTAGTGATCACAGCTTCGTATTAACCCTTGAAATCGGGTAACGTGTTGCTCTGAGTTTTGTTTCTCTTTTCAGCAATTCTTAGCAATATGGAGTCGCTTCTGATTCCACACAACTTTGAGGCTTTTGTTTGTTCCAGCTCTTTGCAAGATACCGGTGGAATTTTGATTGCAATGGCATTAAATGGATCAATTTCTCTAGGCAGTATAGACATTTTAACAATGTTTATTCTTCTGATCCATGAGAATGAAATGGTTTTCTATCTTTTTATTTTCATTCTATTTCTTTCATGAGTGTTCTCTAGTTCCTCAATTACAAATCCTTTACCTCTTTGGTATTGTTTATTCCCAGGTTTCTTATGGTTTGGGTACTGTAGTAAATGGAATTGATTCTCTAATTTCCCTTTCTGTATTTTCATTGATAATGTAGGAGATAACCATTGATTTTGGTATGATTATTTTATATTCTGCAACATTATTTAAGTGCAGTATGAGTTCTGATAGTTATGGGGGGGAGTTTTTGGGTTTTCCATATCAAGTACATCATCTTTGAGGAGAGAGAGTTTGACTTCTTGGTTGCCAACTTGGATATCTTTTATTTCTCTTTGTTGTCTGATTGCTGTTGCTACGACTTCACATGCTATGTTGAACAAAAGTGGTGGTATTGGGCATCCATATCATGTTCCTGATTTCAAAGTGAAGGCTGTCAGCATTTACCCTTTGAGGATGGTCTTCACTGTCGGTTTTTCATTGAAACATTTTATGAATTTGACGAATATTCCCTCTATCCTTATACTTTGCTGCGTTTTAATCAGGAACAGAAGCTGGTTATTGTCAAACGTTTTTTCTTCAGCAATTGAGAGGACCATGTGGTTCTTCGCTCTTCATTTCTTAATTTGTTCTATGATATTGATTGGTATGCAAATGTCTAACCAATCTTGTAAGCCAGGGATAGATCCTACTGGTCATGGTGGATAAACCTTTTAATGTACTGTAGGTTCCAAGGAGCTAGAATCTTGTTGAGAATCTTAGCATCCATATTCATCAGTGATATTGGTTTGAAATGCTCCTTTTTCGTGACATCTTTGCATGGTTTGTAGATCAGGGTAATGCTGGCTTCATAAATAGTGTCAGAAGTTTTTCTTTCTGCTTCAAATTTTGGAAAGAGCTTCAGGAAAAGAGGTGTTAGTTCTTTACTTAAAGTTTTATGGAATTCGATGGGAATCCTTCACGTCCCTGCATCTTGTCTTTTGGAGGTTATTGATCACTGCTTTAATCTTGTTACTGGATAATGGTCTATTCAGGTTGTATGTATCTTCCTGGTACAATTTTGGAAATTTACCGTTTTCTAGGAATGAATCCATTTCACCTAAGTTGCTTCGCCTATTGGCATATAGTTGTGTTTTTTTTCCAATTTCTTTTCAGTGTAACCGTATTCATTATTTTACCACCACACCCAGTTTCCATGCAATCCGTGCCCTCACCCACCACATGTTTCCTCAACATCCAACCTGCTCTTTCAATGCCCTCAGATTCTTTTTTTAATGTTGTATACATTTTATTAAATTAAATTTATTTATTGTCAGCAAAACAGTATTCAATATTTTTTCACCACACCCTGTGCTCCATGCAATCCATTCCCTCTACAATACCAACCACCTGTAACCCAAAGCTACCACCCCCCTGCCTCTTCAAACCCCTCAGATAGTTTTTCAGGCAAATACCCTACGACAAAGGAGATATTCGGACCATTTTCACTGATGAATATGGATTCTCAACACAATCCCAGCAAAGAGGTTCCAACAGATTAAAAAGATTATCCACCCTGACCAGGTGGGATTCATCCCTGGTGTACAAGGATGGTTACATGTTTCCAAATCAATCAATGTGATAGAACAAATTAATATGAGAAGAGAGAAAAACCACATGGTCCTTTCAATTGATGCAGAGAAAGCTCTTGTCAAAATCCAGCATCCGTTCCTGATTAAAACACTTCAAAATATAGGGATAGAGGAAACATTCCTGAATTTCATCAAATCTATCTATGAAAGACCCAAAGCAAATATCATCTTCAATGGGAAAAAGCTTGCAGCATTCCTGTTGAGATCAGGAACAAGACAAGGATGCCCACTTACACCACTCTTGTTCAACATAGTATTAGAAGTCCTAGCACAGGAATCAGACAACAAAGTGAAATTAAAAGTGCCCTCAGATTCTTTTTCAGAGTCCATAGTCTCTCATGGTTCCCCTCCCCTTCCAATTCCCCGCCACTCCCTTCTCCTGTCCATCTCCACTTGTCCTCCATGCTATTTGTTATACTCCACACAGAAGTGAAATCATTGATAATTGCCACTCTCAGCTTGATTAATTTCACTCAGCAGAATCTCTTCCAGTCCTGTCCATGTTGTTACCAAAGTTGGGTATTCATCCTTTCTGAATGGAGGCATAATACTCCATAGTGTATATGGACCACATCTTCCTTATCCATTCTTACGTTGAAGGGGATCTTGGTTCTTTCCATAGTTTGGCAACCGTGAACATTGCTGCTATAAACATTGGGTTACAGATGGCCCTTCTTTGCACTCCATCTGTTTCATTGGGTAAATACCTAGGAGTGTAATTGCAGGGTTATAGGAATGTTCTATTTTAATTTCTTGAGGAACCCCCTCACTGTTCTCTAAAGAGGCTGTACCAACTGGCATTCCCACCCACAGTGTAAGAGGATTTCCCTTTCTCCACATCCTCTCCAACACATGTTGTTTCCTGTCGTGCTATTTTAGGCGATTCTAACTGGTGTAAGGTGACATCTTAATGTAGTTTTCATTTGAATCTCCCGGATGCCTAGTGATGATCAGCATTTCTTCAGGTGTCTGATAGCCATTTGTATGTCTTCATTGTAGAAGTGTCTGTTCATACCTTCTGCCTATTTTTTGATATGATTATCTGTTTTGTGTGTGTTGAGTTTTAGGAGTTCCTCATAGATCCTGGATATCAACCTTTTTTCTGTACGGTCATTATCAAATATCTTATCACATTCCGTAGGTTGCCTCTTTGCTTTCTTGACTGTTTCCTATGCAGTGCAGAAAGTTTTGATTTTGATGAGTTCCCGAAGTTTACTTTGGCTTTTGTTTCCTTTGCCTTTGGAGACATTTCTTGAAAGAAGTCGCTGTGGCTGATATCGAAGAGATTACTGCCTATGTACTCCTCTAGGATTCTGATGGATTCCTTTATCACGTTGAGGTCTTTTATCCATTATGAATTTCTTTGTGTATGGTGTAAGAGGATGGTCGAGTTTCATTCTTCTATATAGAGCTGCCCAGTTTTCCCTGCACCAGGTATTGAAGAGACTCCCTTTATTCCACTGTATATTTTTTCCTACTTTCTTGAATATTATTTGACCATAGAGTTGATGTTCCATATCTGAGCTCTCTACTGTTTTCCACTGGACTATGGATCTGTTTTATGCAGTTCCAAACTGTCTTGGTGATCACAACTTCATAGTAACCTTTGACATCAGGCAACGTGTTGCTCCTGATTTTGTTTCTCTTTTCAACAATTCTTAGTAATATGGGGTCAGTTCTGATTCCACACAAATTTTAGGTGTGTGTTTGTTCCAGCTCTTTGAAAGATGCCAGTGTAATTTTGATTGGAATGGCATTAAATGGATCGATTGATCTAGGCATAATAGACATTTTAACAATATTTATTCTTCTGATCTATGAGAATGCAATACTTTTCCATCTTTTGGTTTTCTTCCATTTCTTTCATGAGTGTTCTCTAGTTCCTCGAGTACAAATCCTTGACCACTTGGTTTGATTTATTCCAGGTATATTTTGGTTTGGGTGCTGTAGTAAATGGAATTGATTCTCTAATTTCACTTTCTGTATTTTCATTGATAATGTAGAAGAAAGCCACTGATTTCTGTACCAGGATTTTATATCCTGCCACATTACTGAATTGCTGTATGAGTTCTGGTAGTTTTGGGGCGGAGTTTTTTGGGTTTTCCATGTAAAGTATGTCATCTGTGAGGAGAGAGAGTTTGAATTCTTCGTTGCCAATTTCGATACCTTTTGTTTCTCTTTGTTTTCTTATTGCTGTTGCTAGGGCTTCACATGCTATTTTGAACAAGACTGGTGAGATTGGGCATCCGTGTCAGGTTCCTGATTTAAATAAGTCAGGTTCCTGATTTAAAAACGATCGCTATCAGCTTTACACTTTGCGGATGGCATTCACTGTGGGTTTTTTATAGAAACATTTTATGAAGTTGATGAATATTCCCTCTTCCCTATACTTTGCAGAGTTTTAGTCAGGGACAGATGCTGGATAATGTCCAATGCTTTTTCTTGATCAATTGAGTGTACCATGTGGTTCTCTAATCTTCACTTCTTAATTGGTTTTATGACACTGATTGATTTGCAAATGTTGAACCAATCTTGCAACATAGGGATAGATCCTTCTCGGTCTTGGTGGATAAACTTTTTAATGTACTGTAGGTTCCTAGGAGCTTAAAGCTTGTTGATAATCTTACCACCCATATTCTTCAATGATATTGGTTTGAAATTCTCCTTTTTGGTGAGGACTTTGCCTGGTGTGTGGATCAGGGTAATCTTGACTTCAAATAAGTGTTTGGAAGTATTGTTTCTACTTCAAATTTTGGAAAGATGTTCAGGAGATGAGGCGTAAGTTCTTTTCTTAAAGGTTGGTGGAATTCACTCAGGCATTCTTCAGGTCCTGGGGTCTTGTCTTTTGGGAGGTTATTGATCACTTCTTTAATCCCGTTACATGATAACAGTCTATTCAGGTTGTACATTTCTTCGTGGTTCAATTTTGGGATTTTACAGATTTCTAGGAATGCATCCATTTCACCTAGGTTCCTTCGCTTATTGGCATATACTCGTTTTTTTTTTTTCCCACATTCTTTTCAGTGTAACCATATTCATTGTTTTGGCACCACACCCAGTGATCCATGCAATCCGTGCCCTCTCTATTACTCACCATGTGTTTCCTCAACATCCCACCCATGCTCTTTCCATGCCTTAAGATTCTTTTTTTAATGTTGTATAGATTTTTTAAATTAAATTTATTTATTTTCAGCAAAATGGTACTCATTAATTTTTCACCAAACCCTGTGCTCCATGCAATCCATTCCCTCTAAATGGATGCATTCCTAGAAATCTGTAAAATCCCAAAATTGAACCACGAAGAAATGTACAACCTGAATAGACGGTTATCATGTAACGGGATTAAAGAAGTGATCAATAACCTCCCAAAAGACAAGACCCCAGGACCTGAAGAATGCCTGAGTGAATTCCACCAACCTTTAAGAAAAGAACTTACGCCTCATCTCCTGAACATCTTCCCACCACCTGTTACCCAAACTCCCACCACCACCCCCGCCACTTCAAACCCCTCAGATTGTTTTTCAGGCAAAGACCCAATCAAAAAGGAGAATTTCAGTCCAATATCACTGATGAATATGGATGCTAAGATTCTCAACAAGATCCTAGCAAACAGGATCCAACAGCACATTAAAAAGATTATCTCCCATGACCAGGTGGGATTCATCCCTGACCCACAAGGATGGTTAAATATTTGCAAATCAATCAATGTGATAGTACAAACATGGTCCTCTCAATTGATGCAGAAAAAGCAATTGACAAATTCCAACATCCATTACTGATTAAAAAGCTTCAAAGTATAGGGATAGAGGGAACATTCCTGAACTTCATCAAATCTATCTATGAAAGACCCACAGCAAATATCATCCTCAATGGGAAAAAGCTTGCAGCATTCCCGTTGAGATCAGGAACAAGACAAGGATGCCCAATTTAACCCCTTTTGTTCAACATAGTATTAGAAGTCCTAGCAACAGGAGTCAGACAACAAAGTGAAATAAAAGGTTCCCTCAGATTCTTTTTCAGAGTCCATATTCTCTCATGAATCCCCTCCCCTTCCAATTTTCCTCCACTCCCTTCTCCTCTCCTTCGCCACTTGTCCTCCATGCTATTTGTTATACTCCACACAAAGGTGAAACGATATGATAATTGCCTCTCTCTGCTTGATTTATTTCACTCAGCAGAATCTCTTCCAGTCCCGTCCAGATTGCTACCATAATTGGGTATTCATCCTTTCTGAATGGAGGCATAATACTCCATAGTGTATATGGACCACATCTTCCTTATCCATTCTTCTTTTGAAGAGCATCTTGGTTCTTTCCACAGTTTGGCAAGCGTGGCAATTGCTGCTATAAATTTGGGTTACAGACGGCCCTTCTTTTCACGCCCTCTCAAAATTTGGGGTAAATACGTAGGAGTGTAATTGCAGGGTTATAGGGAAGTTCTATTTTAATTTCTTGAGGAATCTCCACACTGTTCTCTAAAGAGGCTGCACAAACTTGCATTTCAAACCACAGTCTAATAGGATTCCCCTTTCTCCACATCCTCTCCAACACACGTTATTTTCTGTCTTGCTATTTTAGGCCATTCTAACTGGTGTAAGGTGACATCTTAATGTAGTTTTCCTTTGAATCTCCCTGATGTCTAGTGTTGATGAACATTTCTTCAGGTGTCTGATAGCCATTTGTATGTCTTCACTTTAAAAGTGTCTGTTCATATCTTTTGCCTATTTTTTGATATGATTGTCTGTTTTTTGTGTGTTGATTTTGATTTGTTTTTCATAGATCCTGGATCAACATTTTGTCTGTACAGTCATTATCAATTATCTTATCGCAATCCATGTGTTGCCTCTTTGCTTTCTTGACTATTTCCTATGCAGTGCAGAAGGTTTTGATTTTGTTGAGCCTGATCTTTACTTTGGCTTTTGTTTCCTTTGCCATTGGAGACATTTCTTGAAAGAAGTCGCTGTGGCTGATATGGAAGAGATTACTGCCTATGTACTCCTCTAGGATTCTGAATGGATTCCTGCCGCACATTGAGGTCTTTTAACCATTATGAGTTTATAATTGTGTATGGTGTAAGAGGATAGTTGAGATTCCTTCTTCTACATAGAGCTTTCCAGTTTTCCCTGCACCAGTTATTGAAGAGACTGTCTTTTTTCCACTGTATATTTTCTCCTGATTTCTTGAAAATTATTTGGCCATAGAGTTGATGGTCCATATCTAAGCTCTCTACTGTGTTCCACTGGTCTATGGGTCTGTTTTTATGCCAGTCCCATGCTGTATTGGTGATCACAGCTTCATAGTAACCTTTGAAATCAGGGAATGTGGTGCTCCTATTTTTTTTTTTTCTTTTTAGCAATTCTTAGCAAGATGGGGTCGCTTCTGATTCCACACACATTTTAGGCGTGTTTTTGTTCCAGCTCTTTGAAATATACCAGTGGAATTTTGATTGGAATGGCATTAAATGAATCGATTGCTCTAAACAGTATAGACATTTTAACAACGTTTATTCTTCTGATCCATGGAAATGTCATGGTTTTCCATCATTTCAGTTTTCTTCCATTTCTCTCATGACTGTTCTCTAATCCCTTGAATAGAAATCCTTTACCTCTTTGGTTTGGTTTATTCCCAGGTATCTTATAGTTCAGGGCTGTAGTAAATGGAATTGATTCTCTAAATTCCCTTTCTGTATTTTCATTGATAATGTAGAAGAAAGCCACTGATTTCTACACCATGACTTTGTTTCCTGCCATATTATTGAATTGCTGTATGAGTTCTGGTAGTTTGGGGGCGGAGTCTTTTGTGTTTTCTGTATCAAGTACGGCATCTGTGAGGAGAGATAGTTTGACTTATTGGTTGCCAATTTGGATACCTTTTATTTCTCTTTGTTGTCTGATTGCTGTTTCTAGGACTTCACATTCTATGCTGAACAAGATTCATGAGAGTGGGCATCCTTGTCATGTTTCTGAATTGAAAGTGATGGCTGTCAGCTTTTACCCTTTGAGGATGGTACTCACTGTGGGTTTTTCATAGAAACATTTTATGAAGTTGATGAACATTCCCGCTATCCCTATACTTTGTAGTTTTTAGTCATGGACAGATGCTGGATTTTGTCCAATGCTTTTTCTTCACCAATTGAGAGGACCATGGGTTTCTTCTCTCTTCACTTCTTAATTGGTTTTATGACATTGATTGATTTGCAAATGTCAAACAAACCTTGCAAGCCCAGGATAGATCCTACTCGGTCATGTTGGATAAACGTTTTAGGTACTATAGATTCCTTGGAGCTACAATCTTGTTGAGAATCTTAGCATCCATATTCATCAGTGATATTGGTTTAAAATATTCCTTTTGGTGAGGGCTTCGCCTGGTTTGTGGATCAGGGTAATGCTGGCATCAAAAAAAGTGCCTGGAAGTTTTCTTTCTGCTTCAAATTTTGGAAAGGGCTTCAGGAAAAGCGGTGTTACTTGTTTTCCTAAAGTTTGGTAAAATTCGCTGGGGCACACTTCAGGTCCCAGGGTATTGTCTTTGGGAGGTTTTTGATCACTGCTTTAATCTCGTTACAGGATAATGGTCTATTCAGGTTGTACATATCTTCCTGGATCAATTTTGGAATTTTACAGTTTTCTAGGAATGCATCCATTTCACCTAATTTGCTTAGCTTATTGCCATATACTTGTGTTTTTTTCCCTCATTTCTTTTCAGTGTAACCATTTTTATTGTTTTAGCACCACACCTAGTGCTCCATTCAATTTGTACCCTCTCATTACCCACCAGGTTTTTTGCAACCTCCCACCCCCTCTCTATCAATGCTCAGATAATTTTCTTTTACTGTTGTATACATTTTTAAAATTAAATTTATTTATTTTCAGCAAAACAGTATTCATTATTTTTTTCACCACACCCTGTGCTCCATGCAATCCATACCCGATACAATACCCACCACCTGGTAACCCAGCCTCCCACCCCCATGCCACTTCAAACCCCTCAGATTGTTTTTCAGGCAAAGACCCTACTGAAAAGGAGAATTTCAGACCAATATCACTGATGAATATGGATGCTAAGATTCTCAACAAGATCCTAGCAAACAGGATCCAACAGCACATTAAAATGATTATCTCCCATGACCAGGTGGGATTCATCCCTGACCTACAAGGATGGTTAAATATTCGCAAATCAATCAATGTGATAGAACAAATTAATATGAGAAGAGAGAAGAACCACATGGTCCTCTCAAATGATGCAGAAAAAGCAATTGACAAATTCCAAAATCCAATACTGATTAAAAAGCTTCAAAGTACAGGGATAGAGGGAACATTCCTGAACTTCATCAAATCTATCTATGAAAGACCCACAGCAAATATCATCTTCAATGGGAAAAAGCTTGCAGCATTCCCATTGAGATCAGGAACAAGACAAGGATACCCACTTTCACCCCTCTTGTTCAACATAGTATTAGAAGTCCTAGCAACAGAAATCAGAGAACAATGAGAAATAAATGCGCCCTCAAATTCTTTTTCAAAGTCCATATTCTCTCATTAATCCCCTCCCCTTCCAATTTCCCTCCACTCCCTTCTCCTCTCCATCTCCTCTTGTCCTCCATGCTATCTGTTATACTCCACACAGAATTGAAACCATATGATAATTGACTCTCTCTGCTCACTTTATTTTACTCACCAGAATCTTTTCCAGTCCCGTCCATGTTGCTACCAAAGTTGGGTATTCATCATTTCTGAATGGAGGCATAATACTCCATAGTGTGTATGGACCACATCTTCCTTATCCATTCTTATGTTGAAGGGGATCTTGGTTCTTTCCACATTTTGGCAAGCGTGGCCATTGCTGCTATAAATTTGGGTTACATACGGCCCTTCTTTTCATGCCATCTCAGTCCTTGGGGTAAATATGTAAGAGTGTAATTGCAGGGTTATAGAGAAGTTCTATTTTAAATTTGGTGAGGAATCTCCACACTGTTCTCTAAAGAGGCTGCACCAAATTGCATTCCAAACCACAGTCTAAGAGGATTCCCCTTTCTCCACATGCTCTCCAACTCACGTTGTTTCCTGTCTTGCTATTTTAGGCCATTCTAACTGGTGTAGGGTGACATCTTTATGTGGTTTTCACTTGAAACTCCCTGATGCCTAGTGATGATGAACATTTTTTCAGGTGTCTGATAGCCATTTGTATGTTTTCATTGGAAAAGTGTCTGTTCATAACTTCTGCCCATTTTTTGATATGATTATCTCGTTTTGTTTGTGTTGAGATTGAGGTGTTCTTCATAGGTCCTGGATATCAACCTTTTGTCTGTACTGTCATTTGCAAATATCTGATTTTGATTAAGTCCTCGATGTTTATTTTGGCTTTTCTTTCCTTTGTCTTTGGAGACATATCTTGAAAGACGTCTCTGTGGCTGATATCGAAGAGATTACTGCCTATGTCCTCCTTAGGATTCTGATGGATTCCTGCCACACGTTGAGGTCTTTTATCCATGTTGTGTTTATCTTTGTGTATGGAGTAAGAGGAAGGTTGAGTTTCATTCTTCTACATAAAGCTGCCCAGTTTTCCCTACACCATTTATTTAAGAGACTGCCTTTTTCCCACTGTATATTTTTCCTGTTTTCTTGAAGATATTTGGCCATCGAGTTGATAGGCCATATCTGACCTCTTTACTGTGTTCCACTGGTCTAGGAGTCTGTTTTTATGCCCGTCCCATGCTGTCTTTTTGATCACAGCTTCATATTAACCCTTGAAAACAGGCAACGTGTTGTTCCCATTTTGTTTCTCTGCTCAGCAATTCTTAGCAATACAGGGTCTCTTCTGATTCCACACAAATTTTAGGCATGTGTGTGTTGCAGCTCTTTGAAAGATACTGGGGGAATTTTGATTGCAATGGCATTGAATTGATCGATTTCTCTAGGCAGTATAGACATTTTAACAATGTTTATTCTTCTGATCCATGAGAATGCAATGGTTTCCCATCTTTTTGGTTTTCTTGCATTCCTTTCATGAGTGTTCTCTAGTTCCTCGAGAACAAATCTTTTACCTATTTAGTTGGGTTTATTCCCAGGTATCTTATGGTTTGGGTCCTGTAATAAATGGAATTGAATCTCCCATTTCCCTTTCTGTATTTTCATTGATAATGTAGAAGAAAGCCACTGATTTTTGCACCATGAGTTTGTATCCTGCCACATTATTGAACTGCTGTGTATGTTCTGGTAGTTTGGGGGCGGATACTTTTGGGTTTTACATAACAATTGTGTCATGTTTGAGGAGAGAGAGTTTGACTCCTTCTTTGCCAATTGGATACATTTTATTTCTTTTTGTTGTCTGATTGCTGTTGCTAGGACTTCACATCCTATGTTGAACAAGAGTGGTGAGAGTGGGCATCTTTGTCACATTCCTGATTTCAAAGTGAATGCTGTCATCATTTACCCTTTGAGGATGGTATTCACTGTGGGTTTTTCATAGAAACATTTTATGAAGTTGACGAATATTCCCTCTATCCCTATACTTTGCAGCATTTTAGACAGGAACAGATGCTGGATTTTGTCAAATACTGTTTCTTCATCAATTGAGGGGACCATGTGGTTCTCTCTTCACTTCTTAATTGTTTCTATAACATTGATTTGTGAATGTCAAACCAACCTTGCAACCCAGGGATAGATCTTACTCAGTCTTGGTGGAATGACTGTTTAATGTACTGTAGGTTCCTATGAGCTAGAGTCTTGTTGAGAATCTTATCTTCCATATTCATCAGTGATATTGGTTTGATATTCTCCTTTTTGGTGAGGTCTTTGCCTGGTTAGTGGATCAGGGTAATACTGGCTTCATACAAAGTATCTGGAAGTTTTCCTTCTGCTACAAATTTTGGAGTGAGCTTCAGGAGAAGAGGTATTACTTCTTTTCTTAAAGATTGGTAGAATTCGCTAGGGCATCATTCAGGTCACGGGGTCTTGTCTTTTGGAAAGTTTTTGATCACTGCATTTATCTCATTTATAGATAATGGTACCTCGAGGTTGTTCATTTATTCCTCGTTCAATTTTGGGATTGTACAGTTTTCTAGGAATGCATCCATTTTACCTAGGTTGCTTAGCTTATTGGCATATATTGTTTTATTTGTTTCCATTTTCTTTTCAGTGTAACCATATTCATTGTTTTAGCACCACACCCAGTCCTCCATGCAATCCATGCCCTCTCTATTATCCACCACATTTTTCCCCAACCTTCCTTCTCCGCTCTTTCAAAGCCCTCTGGTTCTTTTTCAGAGACAATTGTCTCTCATGGTTTTTTCTCAGATTCCAATTTCCCTCCACTCCTTCTCATCTCCATCGTCCCTTGTCCTCCATCCTATTTGTTACACTCCACACATAAATGAAACCATATGATAATTGCCGTTCACTACTTGATTTATTTCACTCAGCAGAATCTCTTCCAGTCCCGTCCATGTTGCTACCTAACTTCGGTATTTATCCTTTCTGAATGGAGGCATAATAATCCATAGCGTATATGGACCACATCTTCCTTATCCATTCTTCCGTTGAAGGGCATCTTGGTTCTTTCCACAGTTTGGCAATCTTGGCCATTGCTGCTCTAAACATTGGGTTACAGATGGCCCTTCTTTTCACTCAATCTGTCTATTTGGGGTAAATACCTAGAAGTGTAATTGTAGGGTTGTAGAGGAGTTCTATTTTTAATTTCTTAAGGAATCTCCACACTGTTTTCAAAGAGGCTGCACCAACTTGCATTCCCACCAGTAGTGTAAGAGGATTCCCCTCTCTCCACATTCTCTCCAACACATGTTCCATGTCTTGCAGATTTTGTTTTTTTCTAACTGGCGTCAGGTGCTATCTCAAGGTCGTTTTAGTTTGCATCTCCCTAATTGCTATTGATGGTTAAAATTTTTTCATGTGTCAGATTGCCATTTTTATGTCTTGGTTGGAGAAGTGTCTTTTTATATCTTCTGCCCATTTTTTGATATGATTATCTGTTTTGTGTGTGTTGAGTTTGACGTGTTCTTTCTAGATCCTGGATATCAGCCTTTTGTCTGTCCTGTCATTTGCAAATATCTACTCGAATTCCGTGGTTTGCCCCTTTGTTTTGTTGACTATTACCTTTGCTATTCATAAGCTTGGTATGATGAGGAAGTCCCAAAAGATCATCTTCGCTTTTGTTTCCTTTGCCTTTGGAGACATAACTCGAAATAAGATGTTGTGGGCAATGATGAAGAGGTTACTGAGTAACCTCCAAGATTCTGATGGATTCTTTCTCATGTGGAGGTCTTTATCCATTATGTGTTTCTCTCTGTGTATGGTGTCAGAAAATGGTCGAATTTCATTCTTCTACAAATACCTGTCCCAATTTTCACAACACCATTTATTGAAGAGACTGTCTGTTTTCCTCTTTATATTTTTTCCTGATTGGTTGGAAAATTATTTGACTGTATTGTTGTTGGTCCGTATCTGAGCTCTCTACTCTGTTACACTGGCTTATGGGTCTGTTTTTATGCCAGTCGTATGCTGTCTTGGTGAACAGAGCTTTGTATTAACCCTTGAAATCAGGCAACGGGATGCCACCAGTTACGTTCTTCTTTTCAGCATTTTCTTAGCAATACAGGTTCTCTTCTGATTCCACATCAATTTTTCGCTTGTGTTTATCCAGCTCTTTGAAATATACCGGTGGAATTTTGATCAGATTGACATTAAAAGTGTAGATTTCTCTAGGCTGGACTGGATGCATGGGACAGGGCCAATGAGGGGAGCACTGCAGGCCTAGGAGATGGAGATGTCTGCCGCACTGGTTCTGCTTTGGTGGCCTATGAAATCGTCGGGTTGGCCTAGAAGTCCCAATCTGCAGGAACAGAGTCCATGTGGCTTCAGACCTACAGAGGCTTTTCAGAGCAAACTTAGGGGTCCTGGTATGCTCAGCAATACCGAATCATGCCACTGGATGGCGTGGTGAGTTGTGGTTCCCAAAGCTCATTAGGGTGCAATGTGGCTTGCCCCCAGTGGGGGCAGCAGCGAGCTACCATGGCTAACACACCCGAAGAGCTGACAGTGCAGCCTGCTGGTTCTAGAGAGTGGTGATGGGCTGCAGGAAACGTGAGGTACGGCTGCTTGTTGTTCCTGGACAGAGTGTTGAACTGAAGCCTCTGTTTCCCCATACTCAGGAATGGTGGTAAGAATTGCTGGAGTCAGGCCCCCACTCAGTCAGCACTGTGACCCGTTGCCCCACTTTGATGGCAATGTGCTGTCAGGATGGTTCAGGAGGGCCCTCCTGGTGGGGGACTGGAGACAGGGGAACCCATTTCAACCCATGGTGACTTTGGAACTGAGGGGTGGAGTGTCTTGTTTGGAAGAGTCGATTTGCTTCTCCAAAAATGACAAGGGCAGTGGCCGCCTTGAGAAGGAAGTGGATGACACTAAAGAAACAAGCATATAACTC
Source organism: Mustela nivalis (assembly GCF_964662115.1). Lineage (NCBI taxonomy): Eukaryota > Metazoa > Chordata > Mammalia > Carnivora > Mustelidae > Mustela > Mustela nivalis. The sequence goes on along the minus strand of NC_139022.1, from coordinate 7,800,335 downwards.
TCCTTCTCCCAGGAATCGATTTAGGTGTGTAGGCTTTAGGTGGGAGGTTCCTCCATATCTTCACCTGGCAACCCTTATTCGCTTTGGCTCCACGACACCTAAAGTCTGGAAAACAGCGCCTGAATCGTCCTGCAGCTTGTCCCAGGACACCAGCATTCAGAGAAAACAGCAGGCCAGTGGGGCACAGTGGTACATCCATGACAACACGGGAGGTCAAGGTTCTCTTTCACCCCAAACATCCTGGGTCTTCTCTCACCTTCAGTGGAGCCAAAAAGTCCCACGAACGAAGCTGTTAGCCATGCAGGTGGGTTCTAGGGTTCCTTAGTTCCCTTGCAGGGAGCACCTGGCAGAGGATCTCATTTTCTCTGCTTCTTTCTGGCACCCAGACATATTTGGAACATCTATTTCCTAGGCAATCCCTTGGATTCAAACAGGAAGTTGAGATGAACTCAGTGTGTGTTTGGGACATAGAACGCATTCCTTTTTTGAACAAGGTTGATTCCATGAGTCTTAGGCTGTGGTGGAATGGCCGGCATCTAGAAGGTGGTGCCTATCTGTGGTCCCATAGAGGCTTGGAGGATGGCTTCTCCATTGCCCAACGTGATGTATCCTAATGGATTTTTCTTTTTTATCCAAAGTGTTCCTATAAGGGCAGAGGGAACATTTAAAAGGATCCCAAGCAGACTTGGAGGATTGAAAAGGGAAGCTTGACTTTCTACTTTCACTCAGTGGACACTCTAGAGAGTTGGCCATGGCATCCTTTCTCTGTAGTAACATGGGTGGTGAAGTCAGAAGGAGAGTCCTTGGGAATTCTCCTGGATAGAAGCATTCTGATGGCTTCCCAGGGCATGGTGTCAGGAACCCTGGGGTGATTTTCTGGGGCTGATTGCCGGAGGCTGTGTGAGTCACGTTAACTCCAGGTTTGCTGTTTCCTCCTTAGAAAATTGCTGGCAGGGAAGGTTCTGCATCAGGAAGAACATTCCTGGACTGTCAGTGGGCATGCGGGTTCTTTAAGCCCCTCTTGAAATGAGCACGGTGGTAACTCTGAATGCTAAAAACAGAACTACCCTAGGAAACAGCAATTGCCCTCCTAAAAATTTCCCTCAAGTGCACAAAAATGCACAACCAATGGGGTACAAGCACAGTGATATGGACTACAGCATTATCAACCATGGCGAATGATGGAGGGCGTCCCAGTGTCCATTTGCTGATGAGCAATATGTGTATATATATATATATATATATATATATATATATATATATGAATATATATATATATAATGTATATAATGTATATAATGAATGTAGACATCTAATATCCCACATATTCTCACTGGAATAGTAGCTAAGTTCAGAAAGAATATATTCTTACCATTTGTGAGGATGTGGATGGATCTAGAGTGGATTTAGTGAATCCGTATCAGTAAGAAATGACCAATATCCTATCATTTGCAGTCTATGCAATTTCAGAAAGAAAAGGTGAACATAGTGGGGGGAGAACGAGAGGTCAGTGAGGAAAGAGACTCCAACATAGAGCACCAACTGAAGGTAGCTAGAGAGCAGGGGTGTGAAGGGGAAGGATTCAATGGGTGATGGCCTTTAGGGAGGGCAGTCGTTGTGATGAGCTCTGGGTGTTCTGTGCAGGCGAGGAATTCTGAACTCCTACCCCTGAAGCATCAGAACGAACACTGCATGGAAAGAAATTGGAATGGAAGTGAAGGAAGGAAAGAAGAAGACCATGTTCTATTTCACAAAGACGGAGGTAAAAATGGAGTGATTTTCACTCTCTTGTTGTCTTGATGATCGTTAGCAAACATACTGTGTTACGATCCACTAGATTCTGTTTGCATAAGGCGCCCTCAGAAAGCTGCCAGGAAGGTTCAGATGTCAGAGCATGTCCATGTTCCATGGATATGTTCCATGCAGTTCATCCAGGTACAAAGGTAAGTGGAGAGAAATAAGGAAGAAGAGGAAAGGAGGTGTGAAGCAGTCAAGAGGTTGTCTTCCTCCTTTGTCAAGGAAGCCTTGGACCGATGTCCATCGTGAGGAAGGAGAGGAGTACCCAGAGTTTTTGGCAGGCAGGGGATTTCTAGGCCTGCCTAGAGCTGATAGGGGTCCCTGAAGAGAGCTGAGGTAGGGGTGTTGCATATCCGAACTGCTGATCTGGAGGTTGGAATCCCAAGGAGAAGAGATGAAGATGGTGGTCAGGTGGAGCATCATGCTCCGGTGGGCAGCAAAACGTGGGTGAGGACCCATGGGGACACGGCATTTTTCACTGGCTCTGATGGCCCTGTGCAGCTCCAAACAGGCTGTTGTCCAGCTAGGTGGCTGGCGTCCTCCTACAGTGTGATTTCAGGGTTCCCAAGCCAGAGAGATTGCGAGACAGACACCTTTTGAAGGAAGTTTGAAAACATGACTTAGGGTTCAGGTGATGGACTTGGGAATGGCTGTACCGATCTGCCAGTGCCGAGAGTGCTCCCTTCAACGTTTACTTCAGGAAATGGAACTTGCAGTGGTGCAGAATCTGGGCTTGTGGGCAGGGAAAACAAGAGGGTAGAGGTGGTTTACAAGAGAGACCAGGCTGGTTCTTCTCCAACCCGGGATTAACATGGAGAGGGCACTCGTTGGAATTGGGCATAATTGAGGGCCCGTGAGGTCCGCCGTGACCAAAGTGGCCAAGGTCGCTTAAAAATCGTGGCAAGTGCCGTCTAAAAGGAAAAAGGGCCAATACACAGGGGCAGGGGAGCATTCCTGGAGAGGAGTTGAGGGACGGGGGCAGCCAGCAGTGCGATTCTCTCTATTCAGGAGACAGGTGTGCCCAAGGATGGGGCTGACCTCAGTGGGTGAATGCAGGTTTCTCTCGTTCTGAGGCTTGTACAAAGCACTGAAAGGCACCTTAGGTGCTGGTTTGGGAAAGGCAGGCGTGGCCGTGGCTCTCAGTGTTCCCCAGATAGAGGCCCCGAGGTACAGGACCCTGTTAGCGCAAGTCTGGTTAAGCAGGCAAGGGTTTGAGCCCGGGCCTCGGGCCGGGCCAGCCCCATGGGATAGCACCAGGGTAGGGACCCTCGCAGGCCGAGGAGCAGCACGCGTCGGCCTTGCCGCAGCCTGCCTCACTGAGGGCTTCCTGTTGGGGTTCGGGCGCGAGCACTCCGGGAGGGTGGCCCTGCCGACGTGCTAAATCCGGTAAGAGTTCGCTGGGCATAATCCGGCCAAGTCTCTAGAGCTTTCTGCCCTAGCCGGGATTGGTTTGGGGAGAACGCTCATGAGAATTGGCCAGAATTGGGCAGCCCTCCGGACTGCACTGCTCCCCGTGGCCCAGGGCCCTTTCTCGCCCGGAACATGTGGCGGCTGCCCGGAAAATGCGCCGAGATGTCGTGGCCCACCCATGGTCCCGGCGCAGGTGAGCATTCCCGGAGCAGAGTTGAGAGAGGGATGGTGGCCGGGCATGCGCCTCCGACATTTCAGGTGCCCGGGGCGCCCAAGGATGGCGGTATGCAGGTTTCTCTCGCTGCGAGGCTTGTCTTAAGCACAGAAAGGCATGGTTGGCGCCGGAGTGGGAGGGGGAGGCGTGGCCGCGCGACTCAGGGTTCCCCAGATGGAGGCACCGAGGGACAGGACCTCGGAAGCGGAGGGCTGGGAAGCACCCGACATTTTGAGCCCAGACTTCTTAGCGGGCCCGGCCCTATGGGACAGCGCCAGGGAGGGGACTGCCGAAGGCCAAGGATTAGCAGGAGGAGTCAGCCACGCCTCAGCCTGCCTCAAGGAAGTCTTCCTGGTGGGTTTCGTGCGCGATTGCTCGCATTGCCGTGCCAAGCATGAGGGCGCGGCCGTGCATACGTGCGGCAACCAAAGCGAGATCGCCGGGCGTTTTCCAGCCAATTCTCACGAGTGTTCTACCCAAACCAGGATCGATTTGTGCAGAACGCTGGTGAGAATTGGCCGGCGTTGGGCAGCCTTGCGGACCGCCCTGCTCTCCGTGTCCCAGGGCCCTTTCTCGCCCAGGGCATGCTACATCCGCCGGGAAAATGAGCGGAAACGACGCAGCCAACCCGGGGGCTCCGGCGCAGGGGAGCATTCCTGGAACAGATTTGAAGGAAGGGCGTCAGCCCGGCATGTGCCTCTGTCTTTTGGGCAGATGGGGCGCCCAAAGATGGGGCTGACCTCATTGTGGGCACGCAGGTTTATCTCGCTCCAAGGTTTGTCTGAGCCGCTGAAAGGCACCATTGGCACCGGTGTGGGAGGGGGAGGCAAGCCCGTGGGACTCAGGTTTCCTCAGATGGAGGTATTGAGGGACAAGACTCCGCAAGCGAACGGCTGGGAAGCAGGCGAAATTTCGAGCCTGGGCTTCGTAGCAGGCCTGGCCCCATTGGACAGCCACTGGGAGGGGACCCACAGGCCGAGGATTAGCAGGAGGCGTCGGTCTCACAACAGCATGCCTCGCAGAGTGCTTCTTGGCTGGGTTCATGCGGGATTGCTCGAAATGCCACACTGGAGGGGGCCACACTGATCCTGGTTTGGGCAGAACGCTCGTGAGAATTGGCCGGCGTTGGGTAGCCCTGCGGAATGCCCTCCTCTCCGTGGCCCAGGGCCCTTTCTCGCCTGCGGCATTGGGCGGCCACCCGGAAAACATGTGGAAACGACGCGGCCCAACCGGAGTCCCCCGCGCAGGGGAGCGTTCCCGGAGCAGAGTTGAAGGACAGGTGGTGGCCAGGCATATGCATCCGGCTTTAGGGTGGATGGGGCACCCAAGATTAGGGCTGACCTCATAGTGGGCACGCAGGTTTCTCTTGCTCCAAGGCTTGTCCAAAGTGCGGAAATGCACTGTTGGCACCCGGGTGGAGGGAGAGGCATGGACACAGGACTCAGGTTTCCCCAGATGGAGGCACCGAGGGACAGGACCCCAGAAGCAGAAGGCTGGGAAGGAGATATAATTTCGAACCCGAGTGTCGGGGAAGCCCTGGCCTCATGGGACAGCGACAAGGAGGGGACCCTCACAGGCCGAGGAGCAGGAGGCGTCGGCCTTGCCGCATCCTGCCTCAAGGAGGGCTTCCTGGCGAGGTTCGTGCGCGAGTGCTCCCGATGCCAGAACAGGCCCAGGATGGCGCCCGAAGCGAGTTCGCCGGGTGATTTCCTACAAATTCTCATGAGCGTTCTGCCCAAACTGGGATCAGTTTGGGCAGAACCCTCGTGAGAATTGGCGGGCGTTGTGAAGCCCTGCTGACCACCCTGCTTTCGGTGGCCCAAAGCCCTTTCTTGCCGGGGGCATGGTGCGGCTGCCCAGAGAAGGCATGGAAACAACGGGGCCCATGTGGGGCCTCCGGCACAGGGGAGCGTTCCCAGAGCAGAGTTGAAGGACGGGTGGCAGCAGGGCGTGCGCCTCCGTCTTTTCGGGGTGATGGGACGCCCAAGGATGAGGCTGTCCTCAGTTGGGTTATGCAGGTTTCTCTCACTCCGAGGCTTGTCCGAAGCGCCGAAATAAACCGTTTGTGCCGGGGTTGGAGGGGGAGTTGTGGCCGCGGACTCCGGTTTCCCCAGATGGAGGCACCGAGGAACAGGACTCCGGAAGGGGAAGGCTGGGAAGAAGGCGAAATCTCGCGCCCAAGTCTGAGGGCAGACCTGGCCCCATGGGACAGTGCCAAGGAGGGGACCCCCGCATGCTGAGGAGCAGGAGTCGTCAGCCTCGCTGAAGCCTGCCTCGTGGAGGGCTTCATGGCGAGGTTTGTGCGCGAGTGCCCCCAATGCCGGGTGATTCCTGGGGGGCGGACTTGCAGACGTGCGCTGCCCGAAGCAAGTTTGCCGGGGGTTTTCTGGCCAATTCTTACGAGTGTTCTGTCCAAACCAATCCTGGTTTGGGCAGAACGCTCCTGAAAATTGGCCCGCATTGGGCATCCCTGCGGACAGCCCTGCTCTACGTGGCCCAGGGCCTTTTCTTGCCCGGGGCATGGGGAGGCCACCCGGAAAATGCGAGGAAATGATGCGGCCCTTGGGGGGCCTCTGGTGCAGGGGAGCAGTCCCGAAGCTAAGGTGACATATGGGTGGCGGCCAGGCGTGCGCCTCTTTCTTTTCTGGCAGATGGGTTGCCCAACGGTGGAGTTGCCTTAGGTGGGACATGCAAGTTTCTCTTGCACCGAAGATTGCCAAAGCGAGGAAAGGCACTGTTTGTGCCGGAGTGGGAGGGGGAGGCGTGGCCGCGGGATTCAGGGTTCCCCAGATGGAGGCACAGAAGGACAGTACCTCGGATGCCGAAGCCTGGGAACCAGGTGAAATTTCGGGCCCGAGTCACGGGGCAGCCCCGACCCCATGGGACAGAGCCAAGGAGGAAACCCCCGCAGGCGAGGATCAGCAGGTGTTGGCCTCGCCACAGTCTGCCTTGCGGAGGGCTCCTTGGTGGGGTCCGGGAGCGAGTGCTCGCAATGCCAGGCCAGGTCCGGGTGGTGGGGCTGCAGAGATAGGCCAGCTTAGAACATTTCTGTATTTGGCAAGTTGTTCCCCTCTTATCCAAGCACCCTCCTTTGGGATAAACCCACGTGGAATACTACCCAATCATGTGTGGCAAATGGGTATTACACACATCCCTGAGTTCAGCAACTGACAACGATGGACACCCTATGCCTACTGTGGATACTCATCCTACCCTTCAGTGTTTTGACTCAACCATGGTGGAATAGAGAAGTACAATTATGGGCCATGGTGCAAGCCTGGCTCGCTCCTCTGCCCCTAACGGCTCGACAATTTTTACTTTGTTTTTCTCTACCAATGCAAGTACCAGCTTTCCATCTCTACCATACGAGAACACCAAAGCAGCTTAAAATATCACTTCCTTAATCCTTCCTGGGAGCCTTTGCTTCTTTGTTCGTTTTAACTATTCTTCTTCCTTTCAACCCCCTTGTATATCACTCGTAATGATCCTCAATCAAAGGGTAGATCTCCTCCAGGAACAAATGAACCTAATGTCGCAAATTCTCTCCACCAGTTGTATCCAGCCCTTATCAGGCATATGCATCACATCTAACTTGTATTTAATCTCTCCTGTGCAGCAAACCTCTCCTGAGAATTATCTCAGATGCTCAACAGCACCTGGTCAGCCAAATTCCACAATCTGACAGCCTCCCTCCGGATGGAGATTCTGCAGATCAATGCCACGAGAGTCAACCCTCTCACGGCCTCCCAATTCCTACAAACTATGCAGGCAGTGGTGGCTTTTGGGAAATCCTGGTTTTGGACTATTGCACTCGGCTGTATTATGCTCTTCGTCCTCCTCCTGGTGCTGCGTTGGATAAGGGCCCTCCAACACACATTAGCCAGAGACCAGCAGGCTGTACATCAAGCCTTGGTAGCCACAGAGCATGGTAGCTCACCCCAAGTATGGCTTAGCATGCTGGACCAGTAGTCAATGATGGGTAATGTGGATGATAAAGGCATACCAACCTAAGACAGAAGCTGCAGCATGTTCTGCAGTATTTGATTATGGGTAAGGGCACAAGTTGATCATCCCAACATAAGACAGGCACGGTCCCTTATCCATACAAATAAATAAAGAAGTGGGAGCTGTTGGGGTCGCACCCCTAAGATGGCAGTGGTTGCGCCCCTAAGATGGCGCCAGCTACATAGCCTGAGCAGCATGGACAGCCTAAAGAACATATGCCCTGGCCACACGTGACCTCGTGCTCATCCCATGAACACCGCATGCCACCACTGCCTACGAGCCCCAGATACTTCCTGTTCACGTGAACATCTCTGTGACTGGCTGTTATGCCCTATATAAGGCAAGGGAACTTCCCCGCAGAGGAGAAAAAAAGATCGACCAGGGAATAAACAAGAGTTTGTGCATCGACCCGTGTGTGTGTGTGTGTGTGTGTGTGTGTGTGTGTGTGTGTGTGTTGGTGTTGCATCATCTCTGCAGGCAGGGAGAGTGCGACACCGGAGGGACAGGACCCCAGAAGCTGAAGGCTGGGGAAGCAGGAGAGGGTTCGAGCCCGGGCTTCATGGCTGGCCTCGCACAATGGGACAGCACCAGGGAGGGGACCCCCCGCAGTCCGAGGAGCAGGAAGCCTAGTCTTTGATGCAGCCTGCCTCGCAGAGGGGTTTCCGGAGGGGTTCATGAGGGAGCGCTGGCGATGCTGGGCCTAGCCCAGGGCGGGGGGCGGAGTGGCCATGGAGACATGAGGCACCCAAAGGGATTTCGACGCGGGTTTTCCGGCCAATTCTCACGAGCATTCTGCCCAAACCAGGGTCGGTTTGGGCAGAATGCTCGTGAGAATTGGCTGGCGTTGGGCACCCCTGCCAACCGCCCTGCTTCCCATGGCCCAGGGCCCTTTCTCACCCGGGGAATGTTGCGGCCGCTGGGAAAACGCACCGAGACGACGCGGCCCACCCGGGAGCCCCGGCGAAGGTGAGCATTCCTGGAGCAGAGTTGAGGGAGGTGTGGCGTCCTGGCAAGTGCCTCCGAATTTTCGGGCGGCTGGGTCGCCCAAGTATGGGGCTGACCTCAGTGGGGGCACGCAGGTTTCTCTCGCTCCGAGGCTGGTCGGAAAGGGCGGAAAGGCACCATTGCTTCCGTGGTGGGGGGCGGGGGGGAGGCATAGTGCGGGACTCAGTTTTCCCCAAATGAAGGCCCTGAGGGACAGGAACCCTGAAGCGGAAGGCTTCGGAAGCAGGCGAGGGTTTGAGCCCTGACTTCGGGGCTGGCCCGGCCCCATGGGACAGCGCCAGCAAAGGGATCCCCGCAGGTCGAGGAGCAGGAAGCCTCGGCCTTGCTGCAATCTGCCTCCCGGAGGGCTTTTTGGAGGGGTTCGGGTGCCAGTGCTCACGATGCCAGGCCAGGCTGGGGGTGGGGGTGGGGGCGGCCCTGCAGATGTACAGCACCCGAAGTGAGTTCGCTGGGTATTTTCCGTCCAGTTTTCAAGAGCGTTCTGCCCAAACCGACATTGGTTTGGGCAGAATGCTCGTGAGAATTGGCCGGCGTTTGGCACCCCTGCGGACCAACCTGCTCCCCGTGGCCCAGTGCCCTTTCTCGCACGGGGAATGTTGCGGCCACCGGTAAAACGTGCCTAGACGATGCTGCCCACCTGGGAGCCCCGGCACAGTGGAGCGTTCCCCGAGCAGAGTTGAGGGACTGGTGGTGGCTCGTCGTGGGCCTCCAAGTTTTTGGGCGCCTGGGTGCCCAAAGATGGGGCTGATCGCAGTTGGGGCATGCAGGTTTCTCTTGCTCTAGGCTTGTCTGAAGCCTCGATATGTACTATTGGCCCCGGGATGGGAGGAGTAGGCGTGGCCCCGGGACACAGGGTTCCCCAGACAGAAGCTCTGAGGGACAGGACCCCAGAGCAGAAGGCTGTTGTAGCAGGCAAGGGTTCAAGCCCTGGCCTCAAGGCGGGCCTCGCCCCGTGGGATAGCCCTGGGGGAAGTACCCCCACAGGCGGATGAACAGGAGGCGTTGGCCTCACTGCGGCCTGCCTCACCGTGCGCTTCCTGGCAGGGTTCTGGCGCAAGCGCTGGCAATGCCAGGCCATGCCCGGGGGGTGGGGGGGGGTGGGGGGACTGCAGACGTGCAGTGCCTGAAGTGATTTCACCGGGCGTTTTCCAGCCAACTCTCACGAGCGTTCTGGATGGGTTTGGTCGGAATGCTCTTGAGAATTGGTCGGCGTTGGGCAGCTCTGTGGACTGCCCTGCTCCCTGTGGCCCAGGGCACTTTCTTGCCCGGGGCATGGGGCGCCCGCCCAGAATATGCGCCGAGACGACTCGCCCCCCCCCCCGAGCCCCGGCGCAGGGGAGCGTCCCCGGAGCAGAGTTGAGGGACACTTGGCGGCCGGATGTGCACCCCGAGTTTTTGGGCGGCTGGGGTGTCCATGGATGGGGCTGACCTCAGTGGGGGCACGCAGGTTTCTCTCTCTCTGAGGCTTGTCCGAAATGCCAAAAGGCACCCTTGTTGCCCCGGTGGGAGGTGGAGGCGTGGCGGGGGACTCAGGTTTCACCAGATGAAGACCCGGAGGGACAGGACCCCAGAATCTGAAAGCTGGGGAAGCAGGAGAGTGTTCGAGCCCGGGCTTCGTGGCTGGCCTCGCACAATGGGACAGCACCAGGGAGGGGACCCCCGCAGTCCGAGGAGCAGGAGGCCTAGTCCTCGACGCAGCCTGCCTCACAGAGTGGTTTCTGGAGGGGTTCATGAGGGAACACTCGCAATGACGGGCCAGGCCCGGGGGCGAGGGGGGTGGCCATTTGGAGGTGAGGCATCCAAAGCGAGTTCGCCGGGCGTTTTCCCGCCAATTCTCATGAGCGTTCTGCCCAAACCGGGATCGGTTTGGGCAGAACGCTCGTGAGATTTGGCCAGCATTGGGCACCAGAGCAGAGTTGGAGGAAGGGTGGCGGGCGGGCGTGCGCCTCCATCTTTCCGGCAGATGGGGCGCCCAAGGATGGGGCTGACCTCATTATGGGCACACGGGTTTCTCTCACTCCGAAGCTTGTCCGAAGCTCCGAAAAGCACCATTGTGCCAGGGTGGGAGGGGGAGGAGTGGCGCAGGACCCAGGGTTCCACAGATGGAGGCCCCAAGGGACAGAACCCCAGAATTGGAAGGCTGGTGAAGCAGGCAAGGGTTCGAGCCCAGACCTGGGGCAGGCCCAGCCCCATGGGACAGTGCCAGGGAGGGGACTCCAGCAGAATGAGGAGCAGGAGACATGGGCCTCGCTGCAGCCTGCCTTGCGGAGGGCTTCTTGGCAGGGTTTGGGGGCGAGAGCTTGCAATGCCTGGCCAGGCCCGGCAGGGGGCAGCCCTGCAGACGTGCGGCACCTGAAGCGAGTTCGAGTCCCATCCAAGTTGCTAACAAAGTTCGGTATTCATCCTTTCTAAATGGAGGCATAATACTCCATAGTGTATCTTCCTTACCCATTCTTACATTTAAGGGCATCTTGGTTCTTTCCACAGTTTGGCAACTGTGGCCCTTGCTGCTATAAATTTGGGTGACAGATGGCCCACCTTTTCACGCCATCTGTGTCTTTGGGGTAAATACCTAGGAGTGTAATTGCAGGGTTAAAGGAAAGTTCTATTTTAATTTCTTGAGGAATCTCCACACTGTTTTCTAAAGAGGCTGCACCAACTTGCATTCCCACCCACAGTGTAAGAGGATTACCCTTTCTCCACATCCTAACACATGTTGTTTCCTGGCTTGCTAATTTAGGCTTTTCTAACTGGTGTAAAGTGACATCTTAATATGGTCTTAATTTGAATCTCCCTGATGACTAGTGATGATGAACATTGTTTTCAGGTGTCTGATAGCCATTTGTTTGTCTTCATTTGAGAAGTGTCTGTTCATATCTTCTGCCCATTTTTTGATATAATTAACTGTTTTGTGTGTATTGAGTTTGAGGAATTCTTCATAGATCCTAGATATCAACCTTTTTTCTATACGGTCATTTTTAAATATCTTATTGCATTCCGTGGGTTGCCTCTTTGCTTTCTTGACTGATTCTTATGCAGTGAAGAAGCTTTTGGTTTGGATGAAGTCCAAGTTTATTTTGGCTTTTGTTTCCTTTGGTTTGAGGGATGTCTTGAAAGAAGTCACTGTGGCTGATATCGAAGAAATTACTGCTTATGTACTTCTCTAGTATTCTGATGGATTCCTGTCTCACGTTGAGGTCTTTTATCCACTATGAGTTTATATTTGTGTATGGTGTAAGAGGAAGGTCGAGTTTCATTCTTCTACATAGGGCTGCCCAGTCTTCCCTGCAACAGTTATTGAAGAGTCTATCTTTTTTCCACTGTATATTTTTTTCCTTCTTTCTTGAAGATTATTTGGCCATAGAGTTGATGGTCCATATCTGAACTCTACTGGGTTCCACTGGTTTGTGGGTCTGTTTTTATGTCTGTCCAATGCTGTCTTGGTGATCACAGCTTCATAGTAACCTTTGAAATCAGGCAATGTGGTGCTCCTAGTTTTTTTTTTTTTCTTCTTTTCAGCAAATCTTAGCAATACGGTGTCGCTTCAGATTCCACACAAATTTGAGGCATGTGTTTGTTCCAACTCTTTGAAAGATACCGGTGGAATTTTTATTGCAATGGCATTAAATGGATTGATTGCTCTAGGCATTATAGACTTTTTAACAATATTTATTCTTCTGATCCATGAGAATGCAATGTTTTTCCAGCTTTTTGGTTTTCTTCCATTTCTCTCATGAGTGTTCACTAGTTCCTCGAGTACATATCTTTTACCTCTTTGGTTGGGTTTATTCCCAGGTATCTTATGGTACAGGTGCTCTAATAAATGGAATTGATTCTCTCATTTCCCTTTCTGTATTTGCATTGATAATGTAGAAGAAAGCCACTGATTTCTGCACCATGATTTTGTAACCTGCCACATTATTGAATTGCTGTATGAGTTCTGGTAGTTTGGGGTCAGAGTCTTTTGGGTTTTCCATATCAAGTACATCATCTGTGAGAAGAGATAGTTTGACGACTTGGTTGCCAATTTGGTTACCTTTTATTTTCTCTTTGTTGTCTGATTGCTGTTTCAAGGAATTCACAGCTATGTTTCACAAGATTCATGAGAGTGGGCATCCTTGTCATGTTCCTGATTTCAAAGTGATGGCTGTCAGCTTTTACCCTTTGAGGATGGAATTCACTGTGGGTTTTTCATAAAAACATTTTATGAAGTTGATGAATATTCCCTCTATCCCTATACTTTGTAGTGTTTTAGTCAGGGACGGATGCTGGATTTTGTCCAATGCTTTTTCTTCACCAATTGAGAGGACCATGTGGTTCTTGTATCTTCACTTCTTAATTGGTTCTATGACATTGATTCATTTTTTAATGTTGAACCAACCTTACAACCCAAGGATAGATCCTACTCGGTCATGGTGGATAAATGTTTTAATGTACTGTAGGTTTATAGGAGCTACAATCTTGTTGGGAATCTTAGCATCCAATTCATAAATGATATTGGTTTTAAATTCTCCTTTTTGGGGAGGTCTTTGCCTGGTTGTGGATCAGGGTAATGGTGGCGTCAAAAAAAAGGTGTCTGAAAGTTTTCTTTCTGCTTCAAATTTTGGAAAGGGATTGAGGAAATACAGTGTTAGTTCTCTCCTAAAGTTTGGTAGAATTTTTTAGGGCATCCTTCAGGTTCAGGGTTCTTGTCTTTTGGGAGGGATTTGATCACTGCTTTAATCTCATTACTGGATAACAGTCCATTCCAGTTGTACATATCTTCCTGGATCAATTTTGGGGATTTTACAGTTTTCTAGGAATGCAACGATTTCACCTAGGTTGCTTAGCTTATTGGCATATGCTTGTGTATTTTTCCCCATTTCCTTTCAGTGTAACTGTATTCATTGCTTTAGAAACACACCCAGTGCTCCATGCAATCCGTGCCCTCTCTATTACCCAAAACGTGTTTCCCTAACATCCCACGCCCTCTATATCAATGACTCAGAAAATTTTTTTTAAGTTGTAGAGATTTTTTAAATTAAATTTACTTAATTTCTGCATAACAGTATTCATTATTTTTTTCACCACATCCTGTGCTCCATGCAGTCCATGCCTGCTACAATACCCACCACCTGATACCCCAATCTCCCACCCCCATGCCATTTCAAACCACTCATATTGTTTTTCACGCAAAGACCTTACCAAAAAGGGGAATTTAAGAACAATATCGTTGATGAATATGGATACTATGATTCTCAGCAAACACGATCCAACAGCACATTATAAAGTTTATCCACCATGACCAGGTGGATTCATCCCTGGCCTACAAGGATGGTTAAACATTCAAAAACCAACCAATGTGATAGAACAAATTAATATGAGAAAAGAGAAGAACCACATGGTCCTCTCAATTGATGCAGAAAAAGCATTTGACAAATTCAAGCATCTGTTCCTGATTAAAATGCTTCAAAGTATAGGGATATAGGGAACATTCCTGAACTTCATCAAATCTATCTATGAAAGACCCACAGCAAATATCATCCTCAATGGGAAAAAGCTTGCAGCATTCCCGTTGAGATCAGGAACAAGACAAGGGTGCCCACTTTCACCCCTCTTGTTCAACATAGGATTACAAGTCCCAGCAACAGGAATCAGACAACAAAGAGAAATAAAAGGTGCCCTCAGATCCTTTTTCAGAGTCCATAGTCTCTCATGGTTTCCCTACCCTTCCAATTTCCCTCCAATCCCTTCTCCTCTCCATCCTCCTTGTCCTCCACACAGAAGTGAAACCATATGATAATTGCCTCTCTCTGCTTGATTTATTTCACTCAGCAGAATCTCTTCCAGTCCCGTCCATGTTGCAACCAAACTTGGGTATTCATCCTTTCTGAATGGAGGCATAATACTCCATAGTGTATATGGACCACATCTTCCTTATCCATTCTTCTGTTGAAGGGCATCTTGGTTCTTTCAACAGTTTGTAAACATGGCCATGGCTGCTGTAAATTTGTGTCACAAATGGCCCTTCTTTTCACGCCATCAATATCTTTGGGGTAAATATGTAGTAGTGTAATTGCAGTGTTATAGGGAAGTTCTATTATTAATTTCTTGAGGAATCTCCACACTGTTTAAAGAGGCTGCACCAACTTGCATTCCCACCCACAGTGTAAGATATTCCCCTTTCTCTACATCCTCTCCCACACATGTTGTTTCCCGTCTTTCCATATTAGGACATTCTAACTGGTTCAAGGTGACATCTTTATGTGGTTTTCATTCGAGTCTCCCTGATGCCTAGTTATGATGAAAAGTACTTCAGGTTTCTTTTTTTTTTTTTTTAAAGATTTTATTTATTTATTTGACAGACAGAGATCACAAGTAGGCAGAGAGGCAGGCAGAGAGAGAGAGAGAGAGAGAGGGAAGCAGGCTTCCTGCGGAGCAGGGAGCCCGATGCGGGGCTCGATCCCAGGACCCTGAGATCATGACCCGAGCCGAAGGCAGCAGCCCAAACCACTGAGCCACCCAGGCGCCCCTACTTCAGGTTTCTGATAGCCATTGGTATGTCTTCATTGGAGAAGTGTCTGTTCATATCTTCTGCCCATTTTTTGGTATGGGTATCTGTTTTGTGCGTGTTGAGTTGAGGAGTTCTTCATAGATCCTGGATATCAAGTTTTTGTCTGTACAGTCATTTGCAAATATCTGATTTTGATGAAGTCCCCGAAGTTTATTTTGGCTTTTGTTTCCTTTGCTTTTGGAGACATTTCTTGAAAGAAGTTGCTGTGGCTGATATTGAAGACATTACTGCCTATATTCTCCTCTAGGATTCTGATGGATTCCTGTGTCACATTGATGTCTTTTATCCATTATGTGTTTATCTTTGTGTATGGTGTAGAGGATGGTCGAGTTTCATTCTTTTACATAGAGCTGCCCAGTTTGCCCTGCACCATTTATTGAAGGGACTTCCTTTTTTCCACTGTATATATTTTCCTGCTTTCTTAAAGATTATTTGGCCATAGAGTGGATGGTCCATATCTGACCTCTCTACTGTGTTACACTGCTCTATGGGCCTATTTTTATGCCAGGCCCATGCTGTCTTGGTGATCACAGCTTCGTTGTAACCCTTGAAATCAGGCAATGTGGTGCTTCAATGTTTTAGCAGCAATGTTTCAGCAATTCTTAGCAATACAGGGTTGCTTCAGATTGCACACAAATTTTAGGCGTGTGTTTGTTCCATCTCTTTGAAAGATACTGGTGGAATTTTGATTGCAATGGCATTAAATGGAATGATTGCTCTAGACGTTATAGACTTTTAAACAATATTTATTCTGATCCATGAGAATTCAATGGATTTCCGTCATTTTGGTTTTCTTGTATTTCTTTCATTAGTGTTCCCTAGTTCCTCAAGTCCAAATTCTTTACCTCTTTGGTATGGTTTATTCCCAGGTATCTGATGGTTTGGGTGTTGTAGTAAATGGAATTGATTCTCTAATTTCCCTTTCTGTATTTTCATTGACAATGTAGAAGAAAGCTACTGATTTCTGTATCATGATTTTGTATCCTGCCACATTATTGAACTGCTGTTTGATTCTGGTAGTTTGGGGATGGATACTTTTGGGTTTTCCATAACAATTATGTGATGTTTGAGGAGAGATAGTTTGACTTCTTCGATGCCAGTTGGATACATTTTATTTCTCTTTGTTGTCTTATTGCTGTTGCTAGGACTTCACATCCTATATTGAACAAGAATGGTGAGAGTGGGAATCCTTGTCATGTTCCTGATTTCAAAGCGAATGCTGTCATCTTTTACCCTTTGAGGATGGTATGGTATTCACTGTGGGTTTTTCATAGAAACATTTTATGAAGTTGATGAATATTCCCTCTATTCCTATATTTTGCAGTGTTTTAGTCAGGAGCGGATGCTGGATTTTGTCAAATGCTGTTTCTTCACCAATTGACGGGGCTATGTTGTTCTTCTCTCTTCACTTCTTCATTGGTTGTATGACATTGATTGATTTGCAGATGTCGAACCACCTTGCAACCCAGGAATTGATCTTACTTGGTCTTGGAGTAATGACTGTTTAATGCACTGTAGGTTCCTCGGAGCTAGACTCTTGTTGAGAATCTTAGCATCCAAATTCATCAGTGATATTGGTTTGAAATTCGAGGTCTTTGCCTGGTTTGTATATCAGGGTAATGCTGGCTTAATAAACAGTGTCTGGACATTTTCCTCCTGCTACAAATTTTGAAAAGAGCTTCAGGAGAAGAGGTGTTAGTTCTTTTCTTAAAGATTAGTAAAATTTGCTAGGGCATCCTTCAGGTTGCGAGGTTTTGTCTTTTGGGAGGTTTTTGATTACTACATTTATCTCATTACTGGATAATGTTCCATTCAGGTTATACATTTCTTCTTGGTTCAAATTTGGGGTTGTACAGTTTTCTAGGAATGCATACATTTCAGCTAAGTTGCTTAGCTTATTGGCATATATCTTTTTCCCCAATTTCTTTTCAGTGTAACGGTATTCATTGTATTAGAACGACACCATTCCTCTGTGCAATCTGTGCCCTTTCTATTACCCACCACGTGTTTCCCCAACCTTCCTCCCCCTCTCTTTCAAAGCCCTCAGTTTCTATTTCAGAGTCCATTGTCTCTCATGGTTTCCCTCCTCTTCCAATTTTCCTTCACTCCTTTATCCTCTCCATCGCCCCTTGTACTCCATGTTATTTGTTACACTCCAAACATAAATGAAACCATATGATAATTGCCGCTAACTGCTTGATTTATTTCACTCAGCAGAATCTCTTCCAGTCCCGTCCTTGTTGCTACCACAGTTGGGTAGCATTCATCCTTTCTGAATGGAGGCATCATACTACATAGTGTATATGGACCACATCTACTTATCCATTCTTCCAATGAAGGACATCTAGGTTCTTTCCACAGTTTGGCAACCGTGGCCATTGCTGCTCTAAACATTGGGTTACAGATGGCCCTTCTTTTCATTCCATCTGTATATTTGGGGTAAATACCTAGGACTATAATTGCAGGGTTACAGGGAATTTCTATTTTAAATTTCTTGAGGAATCTCCACACTGTTTTCCAATGAGGCTGCACCAACTTGCATTCCCACCCACAGTGTAAAAGTATTCCCCTTTCTCTATTTCCTCTCCAATACATGTTGCTTCCCGTTTTGCTAATTTAGGCCATCTTAACTGGTAAAAGGTGAAATCTTAATGTGGTTTTCATTTGAATCTACCTGATGCCTAGTGATGATGAACATTTTTTTCAAGTGTCTGATAACCATTTGTATGTCTTCATTGGAGAAGTGTCTGTTTGTATCTTCAGCCAAATTTTTTTAAAGATTATTTATTTATTTGACAGAGAGAGAATACATGTAGACAGAGAGGCAGGCAGAGAGAGCGAGGAGGAAGCAGGCTCCGTGCTGAGCAGAGAGTCCGATGTGGGACTCAATCCCAAGACTCTGTGATCATGACCTGAGCTGAAGGTAACAGCTTAACACACTGAGCCACCCAGGCACCCATCTTGAGCCTATTGTTTGATATGATTATCTGTATTGTGGGTGTTGAGTTTGAGGAGTTCTTTCTAGATCCTGGATATCAACCTTTTGTCTGTCCTGACATTTGCAAATATCTTATCACATTCTGTGGGTTGCCTCTTTGCTTTCTTGACTGTTTCCTATGCAGTGCAGAAGATTTTGAATTTGATGAAGTCCCCGAAGTTTATTTTGGCTTTTGTTTTCTTTGCGTTTGGAGACATATCTTGAAAGAAGTCGCTGTGGCTGATATCGAAGAGATTCCTGCCTATGTTCTCTGCTAGGATTCTGATGGATTCCTGTCTCACATTGAGGTCTTTTACCCATAATGAGTTTATCTTTGTGTATGGTGTAAGAGGATGGTCGAGTATCATTCTTCTACATAGAGCTGCCCAGGTTTCCCTGCACCAGTTATTGAAGAGCCTGTCTTTTTTCCACTGTATAATTTTTTTTCCTGCTTTCTTGAAGATTATTTGGCCATAGAGTCGATGGTCCATATCTGACCTCTCTACTGTGTTCCACTGGTCTATGGGTCTGTTTTTATGCCTGTCCCATGCTGTATTGGTGATCACAACTTTATAGTAACCCTTGAAATCAGGCAACGTGGTGCTCCTAGTTTTTTTTTTTTTTTTTTTTTTTTCTTTTCAGCAATTCTTAGCAATACGGGGTCGCTTCTGATTCCACACAAATTTTAGGCGTGTGTTTGTTCCA
Source organism: Mustela nivalis (assembly GCF_964662115.1). NCBI lineage: Eukaryota > Metazoa > Chordata > Mammalia > Carnivora > Mustelidae > Mustela > Mustela nivalis. The sequence goes on along the minus strand of NC_139022.1, from coordinate 7,781,669 downwards.
GCTCTTTTAAAGATACCGGTGGAATTTTGATTGGAATGACATTATATGGATCCATAGCTCTAGGCATAATAGTCATTTTAGCAATATTTTTTTTTCTTCTGATCCATGAGAATGCAATGGTTTTCCGTATTTTGGTATTCTACCATTTCTATCATGAGTGTTTTCTAGTTCCTCAAGTAAAAATCCTTTAACACTTCTGTTTGCTTTATTCCCAGGTATCTTTTGGTTTGGGTGTGTAGTAAATGGGATTAATTCTCTAATTTCCCTTTCTGTATTTTCATTGATAATATAAAAGAAAGCCACTGATTTCTGTCCAATGATTTTATATCCTGCCACATTATTGAATTGCTGTATGAGTTCTGGTAGTTTGGGGGCAGAGGTTTTTGGGTTTTCCATATCAAGTATGTCATCTGTGAGGCGAGCGAGTTTGACTTCTTTGTTGCCAATTTGGATACCTTTTATTTCTATTTGTTGTCTGATTGCTGTTGCTAGGACTTCATATCCATTGTTGAACAAGAGTGTTGAGATTGGGCATCCTTGTCATGTTACTGATTTCAAAGTGATCGCTATCAGCTTTTACCCTTTGAGGATGATATTCACTGTGGGTTTTTCATAGAAACATTTTATAAAGTTGACAAATATTCCCTCTATCCCTATATTTTGCAGCGTTTTAGTCAGGGGCAGATGATGGATATTGTCCAATGCTTTTTCTTCATCACTTGAGAGCACCATGTGGTTCTCTAATACTCACTTATTAATTTGTTATATGACAATGATTGAATTGCAAATGTTGAACCAATCTTGCAACCCAGGGATAGATCCTTTACAGTCATGGTGGATAAACTTTTTAATGTACTATAGGTTCCTGGGAGCCTGAAGCTTGTTGAGAATCTTAGCATCCATATTCTTCAATGATATTGGTTTGAAATTCTCCTTTTTGGTGAGGACTTTGCCTGGTGTGTGGATCAGGGTAATCCTGGCTTCAAAAAAGTATGTGGAAGTATTCCTTATGCTTCAAATTTTGGAAAGAGCATCAGGAGAAGAGGTGTTAGTTCTTCTCTTAAAGTTTGGTGGAAATTGCTTGGGCATCCTTCAGGTCCCGGGGTCTTGTCTTTTGGGAGGTTTTTGATCACTGCTTTAATCCCGTTACTGGATAACAGTATATTCAGGTTGTACATTTCTTCCTAGTTCAATTTTGGGATCTTACATTTTTCTTGGAATGCATCCATTTCACCTACGTTGCTTAGCTTATTGGCATATACTTATTTTTTTCCCAATTTCTTTTCAGTGTAACCGTATCCATTGTTTTAGCACCACATCCAGTACTCCATTCAATCCGTGCCCTCTCTATTACCCACCACGTGTTTCCCCAACATCCCACCCATGCTCTTTCAAAGACTTCTGATTCCTTTTTAATGTTGTATATATATTTTTTAAATTATATTTATTTATTTTCAGCAAAACAGTTTTCATTATTTTTTCACCACACCCAGTGCTCCATGCAATGCATTCCGTCTATAATACCCACCACCTGGCTCCCCAAAACTCCCACCGCCCCCACTTCAAACCCCTCAGATTTTTTTTCAAAGACCCTACCGAAAAGGAGAGTTTCTTACCAATATCACTGATGAATATGGATGCTAAGATTCTCAACAAGATCCTAGCAAACAGGATCCAAAAGCACATTAAAAGATTATCCACTATTAGCAGGTGGGATTCATCCCTGGCCTACAAGGGTGGTTAAACTTTCGAAAAATCAAACAATGTGATAAAACGAATTTATATGAGAAGAGAGAAAAACCACCTGGTCCTCTCAATTGATGCAGAAAAAGCATTTAGCAAATTCCAGCATCCATTCCTGATTAAAACGCCTGAGTATAGGGATAGAGGGAACATTCCTGAACTTCATCAATTCTATCTATGAAAGACCCACAGCAAATATCATCCTCAATGGGAACAAGCTTGCAGCATTCCCTTTGAGATCAGGAACAAGACTAGGCTGCCCACTTTCACCTATCTTGTTCAAAATAATATTAGAAGTCCTAGCAATAGGAATCAGACAACAAAAAGAAATAAAAGGTCCCCTCAGATTCTTTTTCAGAGTCCATAGTCTCTCATAGTTCCCCTACCCTTCCAATTTCTCACCACTCCCTTCTCCTCTCCATCTCCTCTTGTCTTCCATGCTATTTGTTATACTCCACACAGAAGTGAAACCATATGATAATTGCCTCTCTCTGCTTGATTTATTTCACTCAGCAGAATCTCTTCCATTCCTGTTCATGTTGCTACCAAAGTTGGGTATTCTTCCTTTCTGAATGGAGACATAATACTCCCAAGTTTATATGGTCCACATCTTCCTTATCCATTCCTCCGTTGAAGAGCATCTTGGTTCTTTCAACAGTTTGGCAACCGTGTCCATTGCTGCTCTAAACATTGTGTTACAGATGGCCCTTCTTTCACTCCATCTGTATATTTGGGGTAAATACCTAGGTGTGTATTTGCAGGGTTATAGGGAAGATATGTTTTTAATTTCTTGAGTAATCTCCACATAGTTCTCCAAAGAGGCTTCACCAACCTGCATTCCCAAACACAGTTTAAGAGGATTCCCCTTTCTCCACAAGCTCTCCAACACATGTTGTTTCCTGTCTTGCTAATTTAGGCCATTTTAACTGGTGTAATGTGACATCTTAATGTGGTTTACATTTGAATCTCCCTGATGTCTAGTGATGATGTACATTTCTTCAGCTGTCTGATAGCCATTTGTATGTCATCATTGGAGAAGTGTCTGTTCATATCTTCTGCCCATTTTGCGATATGATTATCTGTTTTGTGTGTGTTGAGTTTGAGGAGTTCTTCCTAGATCCTGGTTATCAACCTTTTGTCTTTCATGTCATTTGCAAATATCTTATCACATTCCGTGAGTTGCTTCTTTGCTTTCTTGACTATTTCCTATGCACTGCAGAAGCTTTTAATATTGATGTAGTCCCATAAGTTTATTTTGGCTTTTGTTTCCTTTGGTTTGGAGGCATATCTTGAAAGAAGTCACTGTGGCTGACATCAAAGATATTACTGCCTATGTTCTTCTCTAGGATTCTGATCAATTCCTGTCTCACTTTCAGGTCTTTTATCCATTATGAGTTTATCTTTGTGTATGCTGTAAGAGGATGGTCGAGTTTCATTCTTCTACATAGAGCGGCCCAGTCTTCCCTGCACCATTTATTGAAGAGACTGCCTTTTTTCCACTCTATATTTTTTCCTGCTTTCTTGAAGATTATTTGACCATAAATTTGATGGTCCATACCTCAGCTCTTGATTGTGTTCCACTGGTCTATGGGTCTGTTTTTATGCCAGTCCCATGCTGTCTTGTTGATCACGGCTTCATATTAACCTTTGAAATCAGGCAACGTGTTGCTCCCAATTTTGTTTCTCTTTTCAACAATTCATAGCAATATGGGGTCGCTTCTGATTCCACACAAATTTTAGGTGTGTTTTGTTCCAGCACTTTGAAACATACCAGTGGTATTTTGAATGGAATGGCATTAAATGAATCAATTGCTCTAGGCAGTATAGACATTTTAACAATGTTTATTCTTCTGATCCATGAGAGTGCAGTGGTTTTCCGTCTTTTTGGTTTTCTTGCTTTCCTTTCATAAGTGTTCTCTAGTACCTTGAGTACAAATCTTTTACTTCTTTGGTTTGGTTTATTCCCAGGTATCTTATGGTTTGGGTGCTATAGTAAATGGAATTGAGTCTCTAATTTCCCTTTCTGTATTTCCATTGATAATGTAGAAGAAAGCTACTGATTTCTGTATCATGATTTTGTATCCTGCCACATTATTGAACTGCTGTTTGATTCTGGTAGTTTGGGGATGGATACTTTTGGGTTTTCCATAAAAATTATGTGATGTTTGAGGAGAGATAGTTTGACTTCTTCGATGCCAGTTGGATACATTTTATTTGTCTTTGTTGTCTGATTGCTGTTGCTAAGACTTCACATCCTATGTTGAACAAGAGTGGTGAGAGTGTGCATCCTTGTCATGCTCCTGATTTCAAAGCGAAGTCTCATCTTTTACACTTTTAGAATGGTATTCACTGTGTTTTTTTTTTCATAGAAACATTTTATGAAGTTGACGAATATTCCCTCTATCCCAATACTTTGCAGCGTTTTAGTCAGGAGCAGATGCTGGATTTTGTCAAATGCTTTTTCTTCATCAATTGAAAGGAACATGTGATTTTTCTCTCTTCCCTTCTTAATTAGTTCTATGACATTGATTGATTTGTGAATGTCAAACTAACCTTGCAACCCAGGGATAGATCCTACTCAGTCATGGTGTATAAAAATTTAATGTACTGTAATTTCCTAGGAGCTTGAAGCTTGTTGAGAATCTTAGCATCCATATTCATCAATGGTATTGGTTTGAAATTCTCCTTTTTGGTGAGGTCTTTGCCTGCTGTGTGGATCAGGGAAATTCTGGCTTCAAAGAAAGTGTCTGAAAGATTTCCTTCTGCTTCAAATTTTGAAAGAGCTTCAGGAGAAGCGGTGTTCTTTTCATAACGTTTGGTGGATTTTGCTTGGGCATCCTTCAGGTCCTGGTGTCTTGTCCTTTGGGAGGTTTTTGATCACTTCTTTAATCCCGTTACTGGATAACGGTCTATTCAGGTTGTACATTTCTTCCTGGTTAAATTTTGGGATTTTACATTTTTCTAGGAATGCATCCATTTCAACTAGGTTGCTTAGCTTATTGGCATATACATTTTTTTTCCAATTTCTTTTCAGTGTAACCATATTCATTGTTTTAGCAACACACCCAGTGCTCCATGAAGTCCGTGACCTCTCTGGTACACACCACGACTTTTGCCAACCTCCCACCCCTGCTCTTTCAAATCCCTCATATTCTTTTTCAGAGTCCATAGTCTCTCATGGTTGCCCTCCCCTTCCAATTTCCCCTCGACTCATTTCTCTTCTCCATCTTCCCTTGTCCTTCATGCTATTTGTTATACTCCACACAGAAGTGAATCCATATGGTAATTGACTCCCTATGCTTGATTTATTTCACTCAGCAGAATCTCTTCCACTCCCGTCCATGTTGCTGCCAAAGTTGGGTTTCATCCTTTCTGAATGGAGGCAAAATACTCCATATTTTATATGGACCACATCTTCCTTATCCATTCTTCCATTGAAGGGCATCTTGGTTTTTTTTTCCACAGTTTGGCAACCGTGGCCTTGCTGGTCTAAACATTGGGTTACAGACGGCCCTTCTTTTCACTCCATCTGTATCTTTGAGGTAAATACCTAGGAGTGTAATTGCAGGGTTATAGGAAAGTTCTATTCTTAATTTCTTGAGGAATCTCCACACTGTTCTCCAAAGAAGCTGCACCAACTTGCATTCCCACCCACAGTGTAAGAGGATTTCTCTTTCTCCACATCCTCTTCAACAAATGTTGTTTCCCATCTTGCTAATTTAGGCCATTCTAACTGGTGTAAAGTGACATCTTAATATGTTCTTAATTTGAATCTCCCTGAGGCTTAGTGATGATGAACATTTTTTCAGGTGTCTGATAGCCATATATATTTCTTCATGGAGAAGTTTCGGTTCATATCTTCTGCCCATTTTTTTATATGATTATCTTATTGTGTATTTTGAGTTTGAGGAGTTCTTTATAGATCCTGGATATTAACCTTTTGTCTGTCCTGTCATTTTCAAACATCTTATTGCATTCCGTGTGTTGCCTCTTTGCTTTTTTGACTGTTTCCTATGCAGTGCAGAAGCTTTTGAATTTTATGAAGTCCCTGAAGTTTATTTTGGCTTTTGTTTACTTTGCCTTTGGAGACATAACTTGTAAGAAGTCGCTGTGGCTGATATCGAGGAGATTACTGCCTATGTTCTCCTCTAGGATTCTGATGGATTCCTCTCATACATTGAGGCCTTTTACCCATTATGTGTTTATCTTTGTGTATGATGTAAGAGCATGGTCGAGTTTTATTATTCTACATATAGGTGCCCAGATTTCCCTGCAACATTTATTGAAGAGACTGTCTTTTTTGACTGTATATTTTTCTCTCTTTCTTGAAGATTATTTGGCCATAGAGTTGATGTTCCATAGGTGGAATTACTGTTTAATGTACTGTATGTTCCTAGGAGCTTTAATCTTGCTGAGAATCTTGGCATCCATATTTATCAGTGATATTGGTTTGAAATTCTCCTTTTTGGTGACATCTTTGCCTGGTTTGTGGATCACGGTAATGCTGGCTTCATAAAAAGTGACTGGAAGTTTTCCTTCTGCCTCAAATTTTGGAAAGAGCATCAAGAGAGGAGGTGTTAGTTCTTTTCTTAAAGTTTGGTAGAATTTGATAGGGTATCTCTCAGGTCGTGGGGTATTGTCTTTTTTGAGGTTTTTGATCACTGCTTTAATCTCGTTACTCGATAATGGTCCATTCAGGTTGTACATTTCTTCCAGGTTCAATTTTGGGATTTTACAGTTTTCTAGGAATGCATCCAATTCACCTAGGTTGCTTATTGGCATATAATGTTTTATTTTTTTTCCAATTTCTATTCAGTGTAACCGTATTCATTGTTTTAGAACCACACCCAGTCTTCCATGCAATCCGTGCCCTCTCTAATACCCACCACGTGTTTCCCCAAACTCCAGCCCACATTGTTTCAAAGCCCTCAGATTCATTTTCAGAATCCATTGTCGCTCATGGTTTCCCTCCCCTTCCAATTTCCCTCCACTCCCTTCTCCTCTCCATCTCCCCTTGTCCTCCATGCTATTTGTTATACTCCACAAAGAAGTGGAACCATATGATAATTGCATCTCTCTGCTTGATTTATTTCACTCAGAAGAATCTATTCCAATCCTGTCCATGTTGCTAATAAGTTGGGTATTCATCCTTTCTGAATGGATGCATAATACTCCATAGTGTATATGGACCACATCTTCCTTTTCCATTCTCCCGTAAGGGCATCTTGGTTCTTTCCAAAGTTTGGCAAACATGGCCATTGCTGCTCTAAACATTCGGCTACAGATGGCCTTTCTTTTTACTCCATCTGAATATTTGGGGTAATATCTAGGAGTGTAATAGCAGGGTTATAGGGAAGTTCTGTTTTTAATTTCTTGAGGAATCTCCACACTGTTCTCCAAAGAGGCTGCACCAAGTTGCATTCTCACCAACAGTGTATGAGGATTCCCTTTCTCCACTTGCTCTCCAACACATGTTATTTCTTGGCTTGCGGATTTTGGCTGTTTTAAATGGTGTCAGGTGCTATCTCAAGGTCGTTTTAGTTTGCATCTCCCTAATGGTTAGTGATGGTGAGCTTTGTTCATGTGTCTGATAGCCATTTGTATATCTTGGTCGGTGAAGTGTCTTTTCATATCTTCTACCCATTTTTTATATGATTATCTGTTTTGTGTGTGATGAGTTTGAGGTGTTCTTTCTAGATCCTGGATATCAGCCTTTTGTCTGTCCTGTCATTTGCAAATATCTACACTAATTCCGTAGGTTGCTCCTTTGCTTTGTTGACTGTTTCCTTTGCTGTTCAGATGCTTTGGATCTTGAGGAAGTCAATCATCACTTTTGTTTCCTTTGCCTTCGGAGACATATCTCGAAAGAAGATGATGTGGGCAATGTTGATGAGGTTACTGAGTATGTTCTCCAAGATTCTGATGTATATCCTGCCTCATGTTGAGGTCTTTAATCCATTATGAGTTTCTCTTTGTGTATGGTGTCAGAGTATGTTCGAGTTTCATTCATCTACACATAGCTGTCCCAATTTTCACAGCACCATTTATTGAAGAGACTGTCTGTTTTCCTCTGTATATTTTTTTCCTGCTTTGTTGGAAAACTATTTGACTGTAGATTTTTTGGTCCATATCGGACCCCTCTGCTCTGTTCCACTGGCCTATAGGTCTGTTTATTTTTAATATTTTATTTATTTATTTGACAGAGAGGTAGGCAGAGAGAGAGGAGGAGGCAGGCCAGTGGGGTACAGTGACACATCTATGCCAACATGGGAGGTGAAAGTTATCTTTCACCCCAAACATCCTGGGTCTACTCTCACCTCCAGTGGAGCCAAAAAGTCCCACAAACGTAGCTGTCAGCCATTGAAGTGGGTGCTAGGGTTACTGAGTTTCCTTTCAGGGAACACCTGGAAGGGGATCTCGTTTTCTCTGCTTCTTTCTGGCTCCCAGACATATTTGGGACTTCTCTTTCCTAGGCAATCCCTTGGATTCAAAAAGGAAGATGAGATGGACTTGGTGTGTGTTTGGGACGTAGAATGCGTTCCTTTTTCAAACAAGGTTGATTCCATGGGTCCTAGGCTATGGTGGAATGGCCGGCATCTAGAGGGAGGTGGCTGTTTGTGGTCAGATAGAGGCTTGGAGGATGTCCTCGCCTTTGTCCAAGGGGATGGATCCTAATGGATTTGTCTTTTTTATCCAATGAGTTCCTATGAAGGCAGAGGGAACATTCAAAAGGATTCCAAGGAGCCTTGGAGGCCTGAAAAGGGAAGCTTGACTTTCTACTTTCACTCAGTGGACCCTCTAGAGAGTTGGCCATGGCATCCTTTCTCTGTAGTAACATGGGTGTTGAAGTCAGAAGGAGAGTCTTTGGGAATTCTCCTGGATAGAATCATTCTGGTGGCTTCCCAGGACATGGCGTAAGGAACCCTGGGGTGATTTTCTGGGACTGCTTGCCGGACGCTGTCTGAGTCATGTTTTCCCCAAGGTTTTCTGTTTCCTCCTTAGAAAATTGCTGGCAGGGAAGGTTCTGCATCAGGAGGAAAGCTCCTGCACTGTCGGTGGGCATGCGGGTTCTTGCAGCCCCTCTGGAAAAGAGCACAGTGGTAACTCTGAATGCTAAAAACAGAATAACCCTAGGAAACAGCAGTTTCCCTCCTAAGAATTTCCCTCAAGGGCACAAAAATGCACAACCAATGGGGTACAAACACCATGATATGGACACCAGCATTATCAACCATAGCCAACGATGGAGGGCATCCCAATGTCCATTCGCTGATGAGCAATGTATATGTGTATATATATATATATATATATATATATATATATATGAATGCAGATATCTAATCTCCCACATATTCTCACTGGAATAGTAGCTAGATTCAGAAAGAATGTAATCTTACATTTTGCGAGGATTTGGATGGATCTAAAATGGATTTAGTGAAGCCATATCAGTAAGAAATAACCAATAGCCTATCATTTGCCGTCTATGCAATTTCAGAAAGGAAAGGTGAACATAGTGGGGGGAGAAAGAGGTCAGTGAGGAAAGAGACTCCAACATAGAGCACCAACTGAAGGTAGCTAGAGAGCAGGGGTGTGGAGGGGAAGGATTCAATGGGTGATGGCTCTTTGGGAGGACAGTCGTTGGGATGAGCTCTGGGTGTTCTGAGCAGGTGAGAAATCCTGAACTCCTATCCCTGAACTGTCAGAACGAACACTGCATGGAAAGGAATTGGAATGGAAGTGAAGGAAGGAAAGAAGAAGATTGTGTTCTACTTCATGAAGATGGAGGTAAAAATGGAGTGATTTTCGCTCTCTTGTTTTCTTGATGATCATTAGCAAACATACTGTGTTCCGATCCACTAGATTTTGTTTGCATTAAGGCACCCTCAGAAAGCTGCCAGGAAGTTTCAGATGTCAGAGCATGTCCATGTTCCATGGATATGCTCCTTGCAGTTTGCCCAGGTACAAAGGTAAGTGGAGAGAAATAAAAAAGAAGAGGAAAGGCAATGTGAAGCAGTCAAGAGGTTGCTTCTCCCTTTGTCAAGGAAGCCTTGGACCAATGTCCATCAAGAAGAAGGAGGGGAAAAAAAAAGAAGAAGGAGGGGGAACCCAGAGTTTTTGGCAGGCAGGGGAGTTCCAGGTCTGCCTAGAGTTGACAGCGATCTCTGAAGAGAGCTGTGTTAGGGGTGTTGCATATCAGAACTGCTGATCTGGAGGTTGGATCTTTGAGGAGCTGAAATAAGGATGGTTGTCAGGTAGCACATCATGCTCCGTGTGTCAGCAGAACGTGGGTGAGAACTCATGGAAACACGGCATTTTTCACAGGCTCTGATGACCCCGTGCAGCTCCAAACAGAATGGTGGCCTGCTAGGTGGCTGGCGGCCTCCTACAGTGTGACTTCAGGTTTCCCAAGCCAGAGAGTTTGTGAGACAGGCCCCTGTCAAAGGAAGCTTGAAAACACGACTTGGATTTTGGGTAATGGACATGGGGAATGGCTTCACCGATCTGCCAGTGCCGAGAGGGCTCCCTTCGAGGTTTACTTCAGGAAATGGATCCTGCAGTGTGGGATTTGCAGTGCGGCAGAATTTGGGTTTGTGGGCAGGGAAAGCAACAAGGGTAGAGATGGTTTACAAGAGATAACAGGCTGGTTCTGCTCCAACCAGGGATCCACACAGAGAGGACGCTGGTGGAAATTGGGCGTAATTGAGCAGCCCTGAGGACCGCTGTGTCCCCAGTGGCCAAGTTCACTTAAAAATAGTGGCAGGTGGAATCCAAAAGGAAAAAGGGCCAATAGGCAGGGGCAGGGGAACGTTGCTGGAGAGGAGTTGACAGACGGGTGGAAGCCGGCAGTGCGACTCTCTCTATTCAGGAGATAGGGGTGCCCAAGGACCCCTGTGTTCCCCCACTGAGGGCAGACCTCAGTGGGGGAACACAGATTTCTCTCACTCTGAGGCTTCTCCGAAGAGCAAAAAGGCACCGTTGGCACCGGGGTGGGAGGGGGAGGTGTGGTTGCAGGATTCACGGTTTCCAAGATAGAGGCCCAGAGGACAGGACCCTGAAAGCGGAAGGCTGTTGAATAGTCGAGGTTTCGACAGCAGGCCTCGGGTCGGGCCCGGCATCATGGGTCAGGGCCAGGGAGGGGATCCCGCCGGCTGAGGAGCAGGAGGCGTTGGCCTCGCTGCTGCCTGCCTCACGGAGAACTTCCTGGAGGGGTTCAGGCAAGAGCCCTCGCGATTCCGGGCCAGAACTGGGGATGGTTCCTCGGCAGATTTGCGGCACCTGAAGCGAGTTCGCCAGGCGATTTCCAGCCAATTCTCACGAGCGTTCTGCCTAAACTGGGATCGGTGTGGGCAGAATGCTCGTGAGAATTGGCCGGCGTTGGGCAGCCCTGCGGACCTCCCTGCTCCCTGTGGCCAAGGACCCTTTTCTCTCCCGGGACATGGGGCGGCGGCCTGAAAACACGCCGAGAGGACACGGCCCACTCGGGGTCTCCGGCGCAGGGGAGCGTTCCCAGAGCAGAGTTGTAGGACGGGTGGCGGTGGGGTGTGAGCCTCCGACTTTTCGGTGGATGGGGCACCCAAGGATGGGGCTGACCTCAGTGGGGGCACGCAGGTTTCTCTCATTCCGAGGCTTGTCTGAAGCGTCCAAAGGCATCGTTGGCGCTGGGGTGGGATGGAGATGCGTGGCGCGGGACTCAGGTTTCCCCAAATGGAGGCCCCGAGGGACAGGAACCCTGAAGCAGAAGGCTCCAGAAGCAGGCGAGGGTTCAAGCCCGGACTTCGGGGCTGGCCTGGTCCCATGGGACAGCGCCAGCAAAGGGATCCCCGCTGGCCATGGATCAGCAGGCATAGGCCTCGCCGTAGCCTGCCTGGCAAGGGCTTCCTGGCGGGGTTCAGGCATGAGTGATCTCGATGCTGGGCCAGGCCCCGGGGGGTGGCTGTGCAGACCTACGGTGCCCAAAGCGATTTTGCCAGGCGTTCTGCCCAAACATGGATCGCTTTGGGCAGAATGCTCATGAGAATTGGCCGACCTTGGGCAGCCCTGCAGACCGCCCTGCTCTCCGTTGCCCAGGGCCATTTCTCACCCGGGGCAAGGAGCAGCCGCCTGGAAACCACGCGGAAACGACCCGGGCGCCCCAGCGCAGGGGAGCATTCCTGGAGCAGAGTTGAGGGACGGATGGCGGCCAGGCATGTGCCTCCAACTTTTCGGGCGGATGGGGCTGACCTCACTAGGGGCATGCAGATTTCTCTCGCTCCGAGGATTGTCCTAAGTGCCGAAAGACACCATTGGTGCCGGGTGGGAGGGGGAGGAGTCGCCGCTGGTCTCAATGTTCCCCAGATGGAGGCCCGGAGGGACAGGACCTTGATCGGATGACTGGGGAAGCAGGCGAGGGTTCGAGCCAGGACCTCGTGACGGGCCCGGCCTGATGCAATGGCGCCAGGGAGGGGACCCCTGCAGGCCAATTATCAGCAGGCGTCCGCCTCGTCACAGCCTGCCTCGCGGAGGGCTTTTTGGCGGGGTTCACTCGTGATGCCAGGCCAGGACCGGGGAAGCGGTCCAGCACATGTGCAGCACCCATAGCGAGTTCTCTGGGCGATTTCTGGAAATTCTCACAAGCATTCTTCCCAAAGCTATCCCGCCCAGAAAACGCGGCGAGAAGACGCAAATCCGTCATGTCCTGGGCTCCTGATTTTGGGAGGTTTTTCATCACTGCCTCAATCCCATTTCTGGATAACAGACTATGCAGGTTGTGAATTTCTTCCCGGTTCAATGTTGGGATTGTATAGTTTTCTAGGAATGCAACCATTTTACATAGGTGGCTTAGATTATTGGAATACAACTGTTAATTTTTTTTTAATTTCTTTTCAGAGTTACTCTGTTCATTGTTTGAGAAGCACAGCAGTGCTCCATGCAATCCGTGCCCTCTCTAATACCCAAGTATTGGTTCCCACAACCCCCAAACACCCGCCCCTTAAAGTCATCTGATTCATTTTCAGAGTCCATCATCTCTCATGGTTCGCCCCCCCCTTCCAATTTCCCTCCACTCTCTTCTCCACTCCATCTCCCCTTTTCCACCATGCTATTTGTTATACACCACACAGAAGTGAAACCATATGATAATTGACACTCTCTGCTTGATTTCATTCACTCAGCAGAATCTCTTCCAGTCCCATCCATCTTGCTATCAATGTTGGGTATTCAACCATTCTGAATGAAGGCAAAACACTCCATAGTGTATATGGACCACATCTTCCTTGTCCATTCTTCCATTGAAGGGCATTTTGGTTCTTTCCACAGTTTGGCAACCGTGCCCCTTGCTGCTAATTTTGGGTTACAGACAGCCCTTCTTTTCATGCCATCTGTATCTTGGGTTAAATATTTAGGAGTGTAATTGCAGGGTTATAGGGAAGTTCTATTTTTAATTTCTTGAGGAATCTCCACACTGTTCTGTAAAGAGACTGCACCAACTTGCATTCCCACCCACAGTGTAAGAGGATTACCCTTTCTCCACTACCTCTCCAACACATTCTGTCTCCCATCGTGCTAATTTAGGCCATTCTAACTGGTGTAAAGTGACATCTTAATATGGTCTTCATTTGAATCTCCCTGATGCTTAGAGATGATGATAATTTTTTTAAGGTGTCTGAGAGCCATTTGTATGTCTTCGTTGGAGAAGTGTCTGTTAATATCTTCTGCCTATTTTTTAATATAATTATCTGTTTTGTGTGTGTTGAGCTTGAGGAGTTCTTCATAATTCCTGGATACCAACATTCTGACTATCCTGTCACTTGCTATTATCTTACCGCATGCCGAGTGTTGACCCTTTTCTTTCTTTACTATTTCCTATGCAGTACAGAAGGTTTTGATTTTGATGAGTTCCCGAAGTTTATTTTGGCTTTAGTTTCCTTTGGTTTGGAGGCATATCTTGAGAGAGGTCGCTGTGGCTGATATAGAAGAGATTACTGCCTATGTTCTCCCCTAGGATTCTAATGGATTCCTGTATCACGTTGTGGTCTTTTATCCATTATGATTTTATCTTTGTGTATGGTGTAAGAGTATGGTCGAGTTTCATTCTTCTACATAGAGCTGCCCAGTTTACCCTGCACTGTTTACCCAGTTATTGAAAATAGTGCCTTTTTACCACTGTATATTTTTTCCTGCTTTCTTGAAGATTATTGGCCATAGAGTTGATGGTCCATATCGGAGCTCTCTACTGTTTTCCACCGGTTATGGGTCTGTTTTTATGCCCGTCCCATGCTGTATTGGTGATCACAACTTCATAGTTACCCTTGATATTGGGCAACGTGTTGCTCCGAGTTTTGTTTCTCTTTTCAGCAATTCTAAGCAATACCGTGTCGCTTCTGATTCCACAGAAATTTGAGGCGTGTGTTTGTTCCAACTCTTTGAAAGATACCGGTTGTATTTTGATTGGAATGGCATTAAATGGATCGATTTCTCTAGGCAGTATAGACATTTTAACAATGTTTATTCTTCTGATCCATGAGAATGCAATGGTCTTCCATCTTTTCAGTTTTCTTCCATTTCTTTCATGAGTGATCTCTCGTTCCTTGAGTACAAATCCTTTACCTCTTTGGTTTGTTTTATTCCCAGGTATCTTATGATTTGGGTGCTGTAGTAATTGGAATTGATTCTCTAATTTCCCTAGCTGCATTTTCATTGATAATGTAGGAGATAGCCACTGTTTTCTGTACGATGATTATATATCCTATCACATTACTGAATTGCGGTATGAGTTCTGATAGTTTGAGTGCGTAGTCTTTCTGGTTTTCCATATCAAGTATGTCATCTGTGAGGAGAGAGAGATTGACTTCTTCATTGCCAACATGGATACCTTTTATTTCTCTTTGTTGTCTGATTATTGTTGCTAGGACTTCACATCCTATGTTGAACAAGAGTGGTTAGAGTGGGGATCCTTGTCATGCTCCTGATTTCAAAGCAAAGTCTGTCATCTTTTACACTTTGAGGATGGTATTCACTGTGGGTTTTTTCATAGAAACATTTTATGAAGTTGACGAATATTTCCTCTATCCCTATAATTGCAGCGTTTTAGTCAGGAGCAGATGCTGGATTTTGTCCAATGCTTTTTCTTCACCAAGTGAGAGAACCATGTGGTTCTTGCCTCTTCACTTCTTAACTGGTTCTATGACATTGATTGATTTGCGAATGTCGAACCTATCTTGCAACCCAAGTATAGATCCAACTCGGTCATGGTGGATAAACGTTTTAATGTACCGTAAGTTTCTAGGAGCTAGATTCTCGTTGAGAATCTTAGCATCCATATTCATCAGTGATATTGGTTTGTAATTCTCCTTTTAGGTGAGGTCTTTTCCTGGTTTGTGGATCAGGGTAATGCTCGCTTCATAAAAAGTGTTGGAAGTTTTCCTTCTGCTTCAAATTTTGGAAAGAGCTGCAGGAGAAGAGGTGTTAGTTCTTTTCTTAAAGTTTGGTGGAATTCGCTAGTGAATCCTTCACGTCCCGGGGTCTTGCCTTTGGGAGGTTTTTGATCACTGCTTTAATCTCATTACTGGATAACAGTCTATTCAGGTTGTACATTTCTTCCTGGTTCACATTTGAAATTTTACAGTTTTCTAGGAATGCATCCATTCCACCTAAGTTGCTTAGCTTCTTGGCATATACATGTTTTTTTGTTTTTTCCAATTTCTTTTCAGTGTAACCTTATTCATTTTTTTAGTACCACACCAAGTGCTCCATGCAATCCGAGCCCTCTCTATTACCCACCACGTGTTTCCCCAACATCCCGCCCCCACTCTTTCAATGCCCTCAGATTTTCTTTTTTAAAGTTGTATAGATTTTTAATTAAATTTATTTATATTCAGCAAAATGGTATTCATTATTTTTTCACCACACCCTGTGCTCCATGCAATCCATTCCTTCTATAATACCCACCATATGTTACCCCAAAGGCCCCCCCCCCGCAACTTCAAACCCCTCAGATTGTTTTTTAGGCAAGGACCCTACCAAAAAGGAGAATTTCAGACCAGTATCACTGATGAATATGGATGCTAAGATTCTCAACAAGATCCTAGCAAACAGGATCCAACAGCATATTAAAAAGATGATCCACTATGACTAGGTGGGATTCATCTCTGGGCTACAAGTATGGTTAAACATTTTCAAATCAATCAATGGGATAGAACAAATTACCATGGGAAGAGAGAAGAACCACATGGTCCTCTCAATTGATGCAGAAAAAGCATTTGACAAAATCCAGCATCCGTTCCTGATTAAAACACTTCAAAGTATAGGGACAGAGGGAATATTCCTGAAATTCATCAAATCTATGAAAGACCCTCAGCAAATATGGGAAAAAGCTTGCAGCATTCCCGTTGAGATCAGAAACAAGACAAGGATGCCCACTTCCACCCCTCTTGTTCAACATAGTATTAGAAGTCCTATAAACAGGATTCAGACAACAAAGAGATATAAAAGGTCCCCTCAGATTATTTTTCAGAGTCCATAGTCTCTCAGTGTTCCCCACCCCTTCCAATTTCCCTCCACTCCCTCCTCCTCTCCATCTACCCTTGTCCTCCGTGCTCTTTGATATACTCCACACAGAAGTGAAACCATATGATAATTGCCGCTGTCCACTTGATTTATTTCACTCAGCAGAATCTCTTCCAGTCCCGTCCATGTTGCTACCAAAGTTGGGTATTCATTCTTTCTGAATGGAGGCATAATGCTCCACAGTGTATGTGTAACACATCTTCCTTATCCATTCTTCCATTGAAGGGCATCTTGGTTCTTTCCACAATTTGGGAACCGTAGCCATTGCTGCTATAAACATTCAGTTACAGATTGCCCTTCTTTTCACTCCATCTGTGTCTTTGTGGTAAATACCTAGGATTATATTTGCAGGGTTATAGGAAAGTTCTATTTTAATTTCTTGAGGAATCTTCACACTGTTCTCTAAAGAGGCTGCACCAACTTGCATTCTCAACCACAGTGTAAGAGGATTCCCCTTTCTCCACATCCTCTCCCACACATGTTGTTTCCTGTCTTGCTATTTTAGGCCATTCTAACTGGTTAAAGGTGACATCTTAATGTGGTTTTCATTTGAATCTCCCTGATGCCTAGTGATGAACATTTCTTTAGGTGTCTGATAGCCATTTGTGTATCTTCATTGGAGAAGTGTCTGTTCATATATTCTGCCCATTTTTTGATGTTTATCTTTTTTGTGGATGTTGAGTTTGAGGAGTTCTTCATAGATCCTGGATATCACACTTTTTTTTTAATGCGGTCATTTTTAAATATCGTATCACATTCCATGTGTTGCCTCTTTGCTTTCTTGACTCTTTCCTATGCAGTGCAGAAGATTTTGGTTTTGATGAAGTCCCAGAAGTTTATTTTGACTTTTGTTTCCTTTGAATTGGAGGCATATCTAAAAGAATTCTCTGTGGCTTATATAGAAGAGATTATTGCCTATGTAGTCCTCAAGGATTCTGATGGATTCCTGTCTCACATTGAGGTCTTTTATCCATTATGAGTTTATCTTTGTGTATGGTGTAAGAGGATGGTCGAGTTTCATTCTTCTACATAGAGCCGTCCAGTTTTCCCTGCACCAGTTATTTGAGAGCCTGTCTTTTTTCCACTATATATTTTTTTCCTGCTTTCTTGAAGATTATTTGGCCATAGAGTTGATGGTCCATATCTGAGCTCTCTACTGTGTTCCACTGGTCTATGGGTCTGTTTTTATGCCAGTCCCATGCTGTATTGCTGATCACAGCTTCATAGTAACCCTTGAATTGAGGCAACGTGTGCCCCTAGTTTTTTTTTTTTTTCTTTTTTTTCTTTTCAGCAATTCTTAGCAGTACGGTGTTGCTTCTGATTCCACTCAAATTTTAGGCATGTATTTCTTCCAGCTCTTTGAAAGATACCGGGGGAATTTTGATGGGAATCACATTAAATGGATCGATTTCTCTAGGAATTATAGACTTTTTAACAATTTTTATTCTGCTGTTCCATGAGAATGCAATGGTTTTCCGGCTTTTTGGTTTTCTTCCATTTCTCTCATGAGTGTTCACTAGTTCCTCGAGTACAAATCTTTTACCACTTTGGTTTGTTTTTTTCCCAGGTATCTTATGGTTTGGATGCTGTAGTAAATGGAATTGATTCTCTAATGTCCCTTTTTTTATTTTCATCAATAATGTAGAAGAAAGCCACTGATTTATGCACCATGTTTTTGTATCCTGAAACATTATTGAATCTCTGTATGAGTTCTGGTAGTTTGGAGCGGAGTCTTTTGGGTTTTCCATATCAAGTACGTCATCTGTGAGGAGAGATAGTTTGACTTCTTGGTTGTCAATTTGGATACCTTTTGTTCCTCTTTGTTGTCTGATTGCTGTTGCTAGGACCTCACATGCTATGTTGAACAAGATTCGTGAGAGTGGGCATCCTTGTCATGTTCCTGATTTGAAAGCAATGGCTGTCAGCTTTTACCCTTTGAGGATGGTATTCACTGTGGGTTTTTCATAGAAACATTTTATGAGGTTGACGTATATTCCATCTATCCCTATACTTTGTAGTATTTTTGTCAGGGACGGATGCTGAATTTTGTCCAATGCTTTTTCTTCCCCAATTGAGAGGACCATGTAGTTATTCTCTCTTCAGTTCTTAATTGGTTCTATGACATTGATTGATTTGCGAATGTCAAACCAACCTTGGAACCCAGGGATAGATCCTACTCGGTCTTGGTGGAATGACTGTTTAATGTACTGTAGGTTCCTAGGAGCTAGAATCTTGTTGAGAATCTTAGTATCCATATTGATCATTGATATTGGTTTGAAATACTCCTTTTTGGTGAGGTCTTTGCCTAGTTTGTGGATCAGGGTAATGCTGGGGTCAAAAACAGTGTCTGGAAGTTTTCTTTCTGCTTCAAATTTTGGAAAGGGCTTCAGGAAAAGCGGTGTTACTTCTTTTCTTAAGTTTTGTAGAATTTGCTAGGGCATCCTTCAGGTCATGGGGTCATGTCTTTGGGAGGTTTTTGATCTTTACTTTCATCTCGTTACTGGATAACAGTCTATTCTGGTTGTACATTTCTTCCTGGATCAATTTTGGGATTTTACAGTTTTCTAGGAATGCATCCATTTCATCTAGTTTGCTTAGCTTATTTGTATATAGTTTTGTTTTTTTTTCCATTACTTTTCAGTGTAACCATATTCATTGTTTTATCACCACATCCAGTGCTCCATGCAATCTGTGCCCTCTCTATTACCCACCTTGTGTTTTCCCAACTTCCCACCACTTATCATTGCCTCAGATAATTTTTTTCTGTTGTACAGATTTTTAAAATTAAATTTATTTGTCTTCTGCTTAACAGTATTCATTATTTTTTTCACCACACACTGTTCTCCATGCAATCCGTGCCCGCTATAGTACCCACCAACTGGTATCCCAACCTCCCATCTCCATGCCACTTCAACCCCCTCAGATTGTTTTTCAGGCAAAGACACCACCAAAAAGGAGAATTTCAGACCAATATCACTGAAGAATATGGATGCTAAGGTTCTCAAGAAGCTCCTAGCAAATGGGATCCAACAGCACATTAAAAAGATGAACCACTATGACCTGGTGGGATTCATCCCTGACCTACAAGGATGGTTAAACATTCGCAAATCAATCAATGTGATAGAACAAATTAATATGACTAGAGAGAAGAACCACATCGTCCTCTCAATTGATGCAAAAAAGGCATTTGACAAATTCCCGCATCCATTCCTCATTAAAATGCTTCAAAGGATAGGGATAGAGGGAACATTCCTGAACTTCATCAAATCTATCTATGCAAGACCCACAGCAAATATCATCCTCAATGTTAAAAAGCTTACAGCATTCCCGTTGAGTCAGGAACAAGACAAGGATGCCCACTTTCACCCCTCTTGTTCAACATAGTATTAGAAGTCCTAGCAACAGGAATAAGACAACAAAGAGAAATAAAAAGTGCCCTCAGATTCTATTTCAGAGTCCATAGTCTCTCATGGTTCCCCTCCCCTTCCAATTTCCCTCCACTCCCTTCTCCTCTCCATCTCCCCTTGTCCTCCACGCTATTTGTTATACTCCACCCAGAAGTAAAACCATATGATAATTGAGTCTCCACTTGATTTTTTCACTCAGCAGAATCTCTTCCAGTCCCGTCCATGTTGCTTTGAATGTTGGGTATTCATCCTTTCTGAATAGACGCATAATACTCCATAGTGCATATGGACCACATCTTCCTTGTCCATCTTCCATTGAAGGGCATCTTGGTTCTTCCCACAGTTTGGCAACCGTGGCCATTGCTGCAAAAAATTTGGGTTACAGACGGCTCTTCTTTTCATGCCATCTGTATCATGGGGTAAATACCTAGGAGTGCAATTGCAGGGTTATAGGGAAGTTCTATTTTTAATTTATTGAGGAATATCCACATTGTTCTCTAAAGAGGCTGCACCAACTTGCATTCCCATCCACAGTGTAAGAGGATTCCCCTTTCTACATATCCTCTCCAACACATGTTGTTTTCCGTCTTGTTAATTTAGGCCATTCTAACTGGTGTAAAGTGACATCTTAATATGGTCTTCAACTGTATCTCCCTGAGGCTTAGTAATGATGAACATTATTTTCAGGTGTCTGATAGCCATTTGTGTGTCTTCTTGTAGAAGTGTCTGTTCATATCTTCTGCCTATTTTTTGATATAATTATCTGTTTTGTGTGTGTTGAGTTTGAGGAGTTCTTTATAGATCCTGGATATCAACCTTCTGTATGTCCTGTCATTTGTTAATATCTTATCTCATTCCATAGGTTGACCCTTTTCTTTCTTTACTGTTTCCTATGCAGTGCTGAGGGTTTTGATTTTGATGAGTTCCCGAAGTTTATTTTGGCTTTTGTTTCCTTTTGTTTGAACATTGATTGCAGTGTCTGATATCTATTTGTATGTCTTCATTGGAGAAGTGTCAGTTCATATCTCCTGCCTATTTTTTGATATAATTATCTGTTTTGTGTGTGTTGAGGTTGAGGACTTATTCATAGATACTGGATATGAACCTTTTTTCTTTATGGTCATTTTTAAATATCGTATCACATTCCGTTTGTTACCTCTTTGCTTTCTTGACTGTTTCATATGCAGTGCAGAAGCTTTTGGTTTTGATGAAGTCCAAGAAGTTTATTTTGGCTTTTGTTTCCTTTGGTTTGGAGGCATATCTTGAAAGAAGTCGCTTTGGCTGGTATCAAAGAGATTACTGCTTATGTACTCCTATAGATTCTAATGGATTCCTTTCTCACGTTGAGGTCTTTTATCCATTATGAGTTTAATTTTGTGCATGGTGTAAGAGGATGGTCGAGTTTCATTCTTCTACATAGAGCTGCCCAGTTTTCCCTGCACCAGTTATTGAGGAGCCTGTCTTTTTTCCATTGTATATATTTTTCCTACTTTCTTGAAGATTATTTGGCCATAGTTTTGATGGTCTGTATCTGAACTCTCTACTGTGTTCCACTAGTCTATGGGTTTGTTTTTATGCCAGTCCCATGCTGTCTTCATGATCATGGCTTCATAGTAACCCTTGAAATCAGGCAACGTGTAGCTCCCAGTTTTGTTTCTCTTTTCAGCAATTCTTAGCAATACGGTGTCACATGTGATTCCACACAAATTTGAGGCGTGTGTTTGTTCCAATTTTTTGGAAGATACCAGTGGAATTTTGATTGGAATTGCATTAAATGGATAGATTTCTCCAGGTGGTGTAGACATTTTATCAATATTTATTCTTCTGATCCATGAGAATGCAATGATTTTCCGTCTCTTCAGTTTTCTTCCATTTCTTTCATGAGTGTTCTCTAGTTCGTCGAGTACAAATCCTTTACCTCTTTGGTTTGGTCTATTCCCAGGTTTATTATGGTTTGGGTGCTGTAGTAAATGGAATTGATGCTCTAATTTCCCTTTCTCTATTTTCATTGATAATGTAGGAGGTAGCCACTGATTTCGGTACGATAATTTTATATCCTGCCACATTATGGAATTGCGGTATGAGTTCTGACAGTTTCAGGGCAGAGAATTTTGGGATTTCCATATCAAGTATGTCATGTTTGAAGAGAGAGAATTTGACTTCTTGGTTGTGAACTTGGATACCTTTTATTTCTCTTTTATTTCTCTTTGTTGTCTGATTGCTGTTGCTAGGATGTCACATACTATGTTGAACAAGAGTGGTGAGAGTGGGCATTCTTGTCATGTTCCTGATTTCAAAGCTTGGGCTGTCAGCTTTTACCCTTTAAGTATGGTATTCACTGTTGTCTTTTCATAGAAACATTTTATGAAGTTGATGAATATTCCCTCTATCCCTATACTTTGCAGCGTTTTAGTTAGGAGCAGATGGTGGATATTGAAAGTGCTTTTTCTTCACCAATTGAGAGGACCATGTGGTTCTCTAATCTTCACTTTTTAAATTGTTCTATGACATTGATTGATTTGCGAATGTTGAACCAATCTTGCAGCCCTGGAATAGATCCTACTCGGTCATGGTAGATAAACATTTTAATGTATTCTAAGTTCCTATGAGCTAGAATCTTGTTGAGAATCTTACCATCCATATTCATCAGTGATATTGGTTTGAAATTCTCCTTTTCGGTGAGGTCTTTGTCTGCTTTGTGGATCAGGGTAACGCTGGCTTCATAGAAAGTGTCTGGAAGTATTCCTTCTGTTTTAAATTTTGGAAAGAGCTTCAGGAGAAGAGGTGTTAGTTTTTTTCTTAAATATTTTTTCTTAAAGTTTGGTGGAACTTGATCGGGCATCCTTCAAGTCACAGGGTCTTGTCTTTTGGGATGTTTTTGATCACTGCTTTAATACATTTACTGGATAACTGTCTATTCAGGTTGTACATTTCTTCCTGGTTCAATTTTGAGATTGTACAGTTTTCTAGAATGCATACATTTCACCTAGATTGCTTCGCTTATTGGCATATAATTTTTTTAATTTATTTTACACTTTCTTTTCAGTGTAACCATAATCATTGTTTTAGCACCACACCCAGTCCTCCATGCAATCCATGCCCAATCTATTACCCACCATGTCTTTTCCCAACATCCCACCCCCGCTCATTTAATGCCCTCTTAGTTCTTTTTCAGAGTCCATAGTCTCTCTAAGTTTCCCTCCCTTTCCAATTACTCTCCACTCCCTTCTCCACTCTATCTCCCCTTGTCCTCCATGCTATTTGTTATACTCCACACAGAAGTGAAACCATATGATAATTGACTCTCTCTGCTTGATTTATTTCATTCAGCAGAATCTCTTCCAGTCCTGTCTATGTTGCTACCAATGTTGGGTATTCTTCCTTTCTTAATATAGGCATAATACTCTATAGTGTATATGGACCTTCCTTATCCAATCTTCCCTTGAAGAGCATCTTGGTTCTTTCCAGAGTTTGGCAACCGTGGCCATTGCTACTCTAAACAATAGGTTGCAGATGGCCCTTCTATTCACTCCAACTGAATCTCTGTCATAAGTATTTAGGAGTGTAATTACATGGTTATAAAGAATTTCTATTTTTAATTTCTTGAGGAATATCCACACTGTTCTCTAAAGTGGCTGCACCAACTTGCATTCCTACCAACAGTGCAAGAGGATTCCCCTTTCTCCACATCCTCTCCAACACATGGTGTTTCCTGTCTTGCAGATTTTGGCATTTTAATTGGGTCAGGAGATATCTCAAGTCCGTTTTAGTTTGCATCTGCCTAATGGCTAGTAATGGTGAGCATTTTTTCATGTGTCTGATAGCCATTTGTATGTCTTTGATGGAGAAGTGTCTTTTCATATCTTCTGCCCATTTTTTGATATGATTATCTGTTCTGTGTGTGTTGAGTTTGAGGTGTTCTTTCTAGATACTGGATAGCAGCCTTTTGTCTGTCCTGTCATTTGCAAATATCTACTTGAATTCCGTGGGTTGCCCCTGTGTTTTGTTGACAATTTCCTTTGCTATTCAGAAGCTTTGGATCTTGAGAATGTCCCAAAAGTTCATCTTCGCTTTTGTTTCCTTTGCCTTTGGAGACAGATCTCGAAAGTAGTTGTTGTGGGCAATGTTGAAGTGGTTACTGAGTATGTTCTCCAAGATTGTGATGGATTCCTGCCTCATTTTGAGGTCTTTTATCCATTATGAGTTTCTCTTTGTATATGGTGTCATAGAATGGTCGAGTTTCATTCTCGACACATATGGGGACACATAGCTCTCCCCATTTTCGCAGCACCATTAGTTGAAGAAACTGTTTTCCTCTGTATATTTTTTCCTGATTTGTTTGAAAATTATTTGACTGTAGATTTGTTGGTGCATATCTGAACCCTCTACTCTGTTCCACTGGCCTATGGGTCTGTTTTTAGGCCAGTCCTATGCTGTCTTGGTGATCACAGCTTTGTAGTAACCCCTGAAACCAGGAAATGTGATACTCCCAGTTATGTTTTCCTTTTCAGCCTTTCCTTAGCAATACAGGGTCTCTTGATTCCACAACAATTTTTGGCTTGTGTTTGCTCCAGCTTTTTGAAAGATACCGGTGGAATTTTGATCAGAAAGGCATTAAAGGGATAGATAGCTCTAGGCTGGACTGGATCCATGGGACAGGGCCAAGGAGAGGATCACCACAGCTCTAGGAGATGGAGGCATCTGCTTCGCCGATTCCACTTTGGTGGCCTATGGATTCGTCGGGTTCGCCTAGAAGTCCCAATCTGCAGGAACAGGGTCCATGTGGCTTTAGACCTACTGAGGCTTTTCAGAGCTGACTTAGGGGTCTGTGGTATGCTCGGCAGTACCGATTCATGCCACTGGACGGCGTGGTGAGTTCTGGTTCCCAGAGCTCACGAGGCTGCAATGCTGCTTGCCCCCAGCGGGGGCAGCGGCGAGCTTCGTGGCCAACACATCAGAAGAGCTGACTGTACAGCCTGCTGGTTCTGAGAGCAGTGGAGAGGGGCTGAAGGAAACATGAGGTATGGCTGCTTATTGTTCCTGGGCAGAGTGTTGAGCTGAAGCCTCTGTTTCCCCATACTCAGGAATGGTGGTAAAAATTGCTGTAGTCAGGCCCCCACTCAGTCAGCACTGTGACCCGTTGCCCCACGTTGATGGCAATGTGCTCTCAGGATGGTTCAGGAAGGCCCTCCCAGTGGGGGACTGGAGATGGAGGAACCCAATTCAATCCATGGTGCCTTTGGAACTGAGGGGTGGAGTGCCTGTTTGGAAGAGTTTATTTGCGTCTCCAAAAAGGACAAGGGCATGGGACAGCTTGAGAAGGAAGTGGATGACCACTTAAGAAACAAGCATGTGTCTCTCCTTCTCCAAGGAATCAGAGCATGTGTGTAGGCTTTAGGTGTGCAGGCTTTAGGTGGCTCCATATCCGCACCTGACAACCCTTCTTCACTCTGGCTCCACGAGACCTAAAGTCTGGAAATCAGCATCTTAACCTGTCCTGCATCTTTTCCCAGGACGTCAGCATTCAGAGAAAACAGCAGGCCAGTGGGGTACAGTGACACATCCATGCCAACAGGGGAGGTCAAAGTTCTCTTTCAGCCCAAACATCCTGGGTCTACTCTCACATCCAGTGGAACCAAACAGTCCCACGAATGTAGCTGTCAGCCCTGGAGGTGGGTGCTAGGGTTCCTGAGTTTCCTTGCAAGGAATACCTGGAAGAGGATTTCATTTTCTCTGCTTCTTTCTGGCTCCCAGACATATTTGGAACATCTATTTCCTAGGTAATCCCTTGTATTCAAAAAGGAAGATGAGATGGACTTGGTGTGCGTTTGGGACGTAGAATGCATTCTTTTTTCAAACAAGGTTGATTTTGTGGGTCCTAGGCTGTGGTGGAATGGCTGGCATCTAGATGGAGGTGGCTGTTTGTGGTCAGACAGAAGCTTGGAGCATGGCTTCTCCTTTGTCCAACGGGATGGATCCTAATGAATTTGTCTTTTTTATCCAAAAAGTTCCTATGAGGGCAGAGGGAATATTCAAAAGGATCCCAAGGAGCCTTGGAGGCTTGAAAAGGGAAGCTTGACTTTCTACTTTCACTCAGTGGACGCTCTAGAGAGTTGACCATGGCATTCTTTCTCTGTCGTAACACGGATGGTGAAGTCAGAAGGAGAATCTTTGGGAATTCCCCTGGATAGAGGCATTCTGATAGCTTCCCAGGGCATGGCTTTAGGAACCCTGGGGTGATTTTCTGGAGCTGCTTGCTGGACGCTGTCTGAGTCACGTTAACCCCAGGTTTGCTGTTTCCTTCTTAGAAAATTGCTGGCAGGGAAGTTTCTGCATCAAGAGGAAAGCTCCTGCACTGTTGGTGGGCATGCGGGTTCTTGCAGCCCCTCTGGAAAAGAGCACGGTGGTAACTCTGAATGCTAAAAACAGAACAACCCTAGGAAACAGCAGTTTCCCTCCTAAGAATTTCCCTCAAGGGCACGAAAATGCACAACAAATGGGGTATAAGCACCATGATATGGACACCAGCATTATCAACCATAGCGAAACATTAGAGGGAGTAAGAAAGTCTATTCGCTGATGAGCGATATATATATATATATATATATATATATATATATATATATATATATATATTATCTCCCACATATTCTCACTGGAATAGGAGCCAGGTTCAGAAAGAATGTAATCTTACCATTTGTGAGGATGTGGATGGATCTAGAGTGGATTTAGCTAAGACATATCAGTAAGAAATGACCAATATCCTATCATTTGCCATCTATGGAATTTCAGAAAGAAAAGATGAACATAGTGGGGGCTAAAGAGAGGTCAGTGAGGAAAGAGACTCCTACATAGAGCACCAACTGAAGGTAGCTAAAGAGCAGGGGTGTGGAAGGGAAAGATTCAATGGGTGGTGACTCTTCAGGAGGGCAGTCATTGTGATGAGCTCTGGGTGTTCTGTGCAGGCGACGAATCCTGAACTCCTACCCCTGAAGTGTCGGAACGAACACTGCATAAAAAGGAATTGGAATGGAAGTGAGGGAAGGAATGAAGAAGACGTGTTCTACTTCATGAAGACGAAGGTAAAAATGGAGTGATTTTCGCTCTCTTGTTGTATTGATGATCATTAGCAAACATACTGTGTTATGATCCACTGGATTCTGTTTGCATATGGCACCCTCAGAAAGCCGCCAGGAAGTTTCAGATGTCTGAGCATGTCCATGTTCCATGGATATGTTCCTTGCAGTTCACCCAGGTACAAAGGTTAGTGGAGACAAATATGAAGAAGAGGAAAGGAAGTGTGAAACAGTCAAGAGGTAGCCTTCCCACTTTGTCAAGGAAGCTTTGGGCCGATGTCCATCCAGAAGGAGAGGGGAACCCAGAGTTTTTGGCAGGCAGGGAAGTTTCAGGTCTGCCTAGAGCTGACAGCGGTCTCTGAAGAGAGCTGAGGTAGGGGTGTTGCATATCCGAACTGCTGATCTGGAGGTTGGATCCACAATGAGCCGAGATGAGGATGGTGGTCAGGTGGTGCATCATGCTCCTGGGGGCAGCAGAACGTGGGTGAGGTCTCATGAGGACACAGCATTTTTCACTGGGTCTGACGGCCCCTGTATGTTTGAACTCCCAACATACAGGTGACATGTGAGGTGGCTCGCGGAGTCCTACGGTGTGACTTCCGGTTTCCTAGCTAGAGAGTTTGGGAGAGAGGCCCCTGTCAAAGGAGGCTTGAAAACACGACTTAGGGTTAGGGTGATGGACATGGGGCACCGACCTGCCAGTGCCAAGAGGACTCCCTTTGGGGTTGAATTCAGGAAATGGATCATGCAGTGTGGCAGAATCTGGGTTTGTGGACAGGGAAAACAAAGAGGGTAGAGGTGGTTTACAAGGAAACCAAGTTCGTTCAGCTTCAACCTGGGATTTACATGGAGAGGGCGCTCGTGGGAAATGGCCAGAATTGAAAGGCCCTGAGGACCAACGTGACCCCAGTGGCCAATGTCGCCTAAAAAAACAGGGCAGTTAGCGTGCAAAAGAAAAAAAGGGCCCATATGCATGGGCAGGGGAGCGTTCCTGGATCAGAGTTGAGGAACTGATGGCAGCCAGCTATGCGACTCTGTCTATTCAGGTGACAGGGCTGCCCAAGGATGGGGCTGACCTCAGTGGGGGCACGCAGGTTTCTCTCACTCCGAGGCTTGTCTGAAGGTCCGAAAGGCAACGTTGGTGGTCAAGATGCCGGGCAGACCCGGAGGGTGGCCCTGCAGATGTGCAGCGCCCAAAGCGAGTTCACCAGGAGTTTTCCAGCCAATTCTCATGAGCGTTTGGCTGGTGATAATTGGCCGCAGTTGGGCAGGCCTGTGGACTGCCCTGCTCTCCGTGGCCCAGGGCCATTTCTCGCCGGGTGCAGGGGGCGACCGCCCGTAGAACGCGCCCAGATGACGTGGGCAACCCAGGGGCCCGGATGCAGTGGAGCGTTCCTGGAGCAGAGTTAAGGGACAGGAGGCGGCCGGGCGTGCGCCTCCGAATTTTCGGGGGGCGGGTGCGCACAATGATTGGACTGACCTAAGTTGGGGCATGCAGATTTCTCTTGCTCCGAGGCCTGTCTGAAGCACCAAAAAGCACTGTTGGCACCGGGGTGGGAGGGGGCGGCGTGTCCGCGGGACTCAGTGTTCCCCAGATAAAGGCCCCGAGGGACAAGTCCCTGAAAGCAGAAGGCTGGTGAAGCAGGCGGGGGTTCGAGCCCGGGCCTCGGTGCGGGCCTGTTCCCATGGGACAGCACCAGGGAGGGGACCCTGGAAGGCCGAGGTGTAGGAGGCGTCGGCCTCACCTCAGCCCACCATGCGGAGAGCTTTCTGGTGGGGATCGGGCTTGAGCGCTCACGATGCCGGGGCAGGCCTGTGGGGGCGACCCAACAGACGTGCGGCACCTGAAGCGAGATCGCCGGACGTTTCCGGCCAATGCTCAAGAAGTTCTGCCCAAACCGGGAGAACACTCGGGCAGAACGCTCGTGAGAATTGGCTGGCGTGGGGCAGCCCTGCGGACCGCCCTACCCTGCTTTCCGTGGCCCAGGGCCCTTTCTCGCCCAAGGCATGGGGTGGCTGCCCGGAAAAGGGGTAGAAATGACGCAGCACACTCATGCGGCCAGGCGCAGGGGAGCGTTTCTGGAGCAGAGTTGAAGGATGGTTGCAACAGGGCATACGCCTCCGTCTTTTTGGGCGGATGGGGCGCCCAAGGATGGGGCTGTCCTCAGTTGGGGCATGTAGGTTTCTCTCATTCTGAGGATTGTCCAAAATGCTGGAAGGCACCGTTGGCGCTGGTGTGGGAGGGGGAGGCGTGGTCACGGACTCAGGGTTCCCCAGATGGAGGCACCGAGGGATGGGACCCCAGAAGCGGACAGCTGGGGAGCAAGCGAAATTTTGAGCCCGGCTATTATGGCGGGGCCGGCCCCATGGGACAGCGCCAGGAAAGGGCCCCCCACAGGCGGAGGATTAGCAGGAGGCGTCTGCCTCACTGCAGCCTGCCTCGAGTTAGGCTTATTGGCAGGGTTCCCGGGCCATTGCTCACAAGGCCCGGCCAGGCCCAGGGGGGCTTCCGTGCAGATGTGTGGCCCCCAAAGCGAGTTTGCTGGGCATTTTCTGGCCAATTCTCATGAGCGTTCTGCCCAAACAGGGATCAGTTTGGGCAGAACACTCATGAGAATTGACAGGCATTGGGCGGCCTTGCCAACAGCCCTGCTCTCCGTTGCCCAGGGCCCTTTATCGCCAGGAGCATGGGGCAACCGCCCAAAAAATCTGCAGAAAAGTTGCGGCCCACCTGGGGGCCCCGGTGCAGGAGAGAGTTCCCTGGGCAGCGTTGAAGGATGGGTAGCGGACGGCTGTGCGCCTCCGTCTTTCGGGCAGATGGGGCGCTCAGTAATGGGGCTGACCTCATAAACTCAGGTTTATCTCACTCCAAGGGTTATCCGAAGTGCGGTAAGTCACCGTTGGCGCTGGCGTGGTAGGGATATGTGTGGCCGGGGGACTCAGGGCTCCATATATGGAGGCCATGATGGTTAGGACCCCAGAAGCAGAAGGCTGGGAAAGCAGGCAAAATTTTGAGGCCAGGCTATGTGGCGGACCTGGCCCCATGGGACATCGCCAGGGAGGGGGACACCCGCAGGCCGAGGATAAGCTGGAGGCATCGGCCTTGCCACAGCATGCCTCCCGTAGGTCTTCCTGGTGAGGTTCGTGTGCCATTGCTGGCAATGCCCGGCCAGGCCTGGGGGTCGGCCATGTACATGTGCGGCGCCCGAAGTGAGTTCGCCGGGCATTTTCCAGCCATTTCTCACGAGCGATCTGCACAAATTTATCCCACCCCGAAAACACGCCGAGATGACGTGCCCACCTGGATGACACGGCACAGGAGAGAGTTCCCGGAACAGAGTTGTGGGACGGGTGAGGGGCGGGTGTGTGCCTCTAACTTTTTGGGTGGCTGGGGCACACAAGGATGGGGTTGATCTCAGTGTGGGCGGGCAAGTTTCTCTCCCTCCGAGGCTTGTCCGAAGTGCTGAAAATCACCGTTGGTACTGGCGTGGGAGGGGGAGGAGTGACCATGGGACTCAGGGCTCCCCAGTTGTAGGCATGGAGGCACAGGACTCTTGAGCGAGGAAGTTTGGGAAAAATAATTGAGGACCCATTACCAGGTCCTGAGTTGAGGAAGAAGGTGAGGGCTCGTGCCTGGGACTCAGGGAAGGCCCGGTTCCATGGGACAGTGCCAGGGAAGGGACCACCAGAAGCTGAGCAGCAGGACGCCTTGGAATCACCGGGGCCTGAAAGCTTTCTATTAACACTTGAACATTCTGGTTGGGTTCGGACATGATAACACATGATGCCGAGCTATGCCCAGGAGACGGTCATGCAGACTTGTGGCACCAGAAGCGAGTTCTCTGGGTTCTGTATGGCCAGTTCTTGGGAGCGTTCTTCCCAAACTGGAATCAGTTTGGAAAGAATGCTCCTGAGAATTGGCCGGGGTTGGGCAGCCCTGCAGAACGCCCTGCTCCCGGTGGCCATGGGCCCTTTCTTGAACGGGACATGTCGCAGACACTAGGAAATTGAGAGAGATGATACGACCTACCTGGGGGCACCAGTGCAGAGGAGCGTTCCTGGAGCAAAGTTGAGAGATGGGTTCCCCTTTCTCCACATCCTCTCCAACACATGTTGATTCCTATCTTGCTGCTTTGGGCCGTTATAACTGGTGTCAGGTGCTATCTCAATGTGTTTTTATTTGAGCCTCCATGAGGGCTAGTGATGATGAACATTTTTTCATGTGTCTGATAGCCATCTGTATGAATTCATTGGAGAAATGTCTGTTCCTATATTCTGCCCATTTTTTTATATGATTGTCTGCTTTGTGTGTTGAGTTTGAGGAGTTCTTTTTAGATACTGGATATCAACATTTTGTCTGTACTATCATTTGCAAATATCTTCTCCCATTCCATGGGTTGCCTCTGTGTTTCATTGACTGTTTCCTTTGCTGTTCAGAAGCTTTGAATTGATGAAGTCCCAAAAGTTTATCTTTGCTTTTGTTTGCTTTGTCGTTGGAGACGTATCTTGAAAGAAGTTGCTGTGGCCAGTGTTGAAGAGGTTATTGCCTATGTTCCCCTCTGTGATTCTCATAGATTCTAACCTCAAGTTTAGGTCTTTTATCCATTTCGAGTTCTCTTTGTGTTTGGTGTAAGAGAATGGTCGACTTTCATTCATCTACACATAGCTGTCCCAATTTTCACAACACCATTTATTGAAGACACTGCCTTTTTTCCACTGCATATTTTTTCCTACTTTGTTGAAGATTATTTGACCGTACGGTTTATTGCCCATATCTGAGATCTCTACTTGGTTCCACTGGTCTATGGTTTTGTTTTATGTGAGTCCCATGCTGTATTGGTGATCACAGCTTTGTATAACACTGGAATTCAGACAACGTGATGTTCCCAGTTATGTTTTTCTTTTCGGCATTTCCTTAGCAATACAGGGTCTCTCTGATTCTACAAAAATTTTAGGATTGTGAAGGCTCCAGCGCTTTAAAACATACCGGTGGAATTTTCATCAGAAAGGCATTAAAAGTGTTGATTGCTCTAGGCAATCACTTAACATTAAATGTCTAGAAATTTTAGCAGTGTTTATTCTTCTGATCCATAAGAATACAATGGGCTTCTGTCATTTTTGTTGTCTTCAATTTCTTT
Organism: Mustela nivalis; assembly: GCF_964662115.1. NCBI lineage: Eukaryota > Metazoa > Chordata > Mammalia > Carnivora > Mustelidae > Mustela > Mustela nivalis. The sequence continues at coordinate 7,749,761 of NC_139022.1, read as the reverse complement.
TATGAGTGTTGTGTAGTTCCTCGCTTACAGATCCTTTACCTCTTTGGTTCAGTTTCTTCCAAGGTATCTTATCGTTTGTGTGTTGTAGTAAATGGCATCAATTATCTAAATTCCCTTTCTGTATTTTCATTGGTAAAGTCTAAAAAAGCCAATTATTCCTGCACAATGATTTTGTATCCTGCCACATTATTGAATTGCTGAATGAGTTCTGGTAGTTTGGGCGTGTAGACTTTTGGGTATTCCATATAAAGTATGTTAACCGTGAAGAGAGAGATTGACTTCATTTCCAATTCGGATACATTTTATTTCTCTTTATTGTCTGTTTGCTGATGCGAGGACTTCAAATACTATGTTGAACAAGAGTGGTGAGAGTGGGCATCCTTGTCATGTCCTGATCTCAAAGGGAAGACTGTCAGCTTTTACCCATTGAAGAGGATATTTACTGTAAATTTTTCATATAAACATTTTATGAAGTTGACAAATATTCCCTCTATCCCTATACTTTGAATCGTTTTAATCAGGAACAGATACTGTCAAATGCTTTTTCACTTCAATTCAGAGGGCCATGTGGTTCCCTCTCCTCTCTTCTTAATTTGTTCTATGACATTAATTTGCAAATGTTGAACCACCCTTGCAACGTAGTGAAAGATCTCACCCGGTCATGGCAGATCATCTCTTTAATGTACTGTTGGATCCTATTAGCGAGGATCTTGTTGAGACTCTTAGCATCCATATTCATCAGTGATATTGGTCTCAATTTCTCCTTTTTGATGAGGTCTTTTCCTTGTTTGTGGATCAGGGTAATGCTGGCTTCATAAAGAGTGTCTGGAAGTTTTCCTTCTGTTTCAATTTTTGGAAAGAGCATCAGGAGAAGAGGTGTTCTTTCTTCTCTGAAGGTTTAGTAGAATTCCCCAGCAAATCCGTCAGGTCCTGGGCTCTTGTTTTTTTGGGAAGTTTTTTTATCACTTCTTCAATCCCCTTACTGGATAACAGTCTATGCAGATTGTGAATTTCTTCCTGATTCAATGTTGTGATTGTATAGTTTTCTAGGAATGCATCCATTTTACATAAGAAGCTTAGATTATTGGCATACAACTGTTCATTTTTAACATTTCTTTACAGTGTACCCTATTCATTGTTTTAGAAGCACACGCAGTGCTCCATGAAATCCGTGCCCTCTCTAATAGCCAAGTATTGGTTCCCACAACCCCCAAACACCTGCCCCTTAAAGTTTTCTGATTCATTTTCAGAGTCCATCGTCTCTCATGTTTCATCTCCCCTTCCAATTACCCGCCACTCCCTTCTCCACTCCATCTCCCCTTTCCACCATGCTATTTGTTATACTCCACACAGAAATGAAACCATATGATAATTGGCTCTCTCTGCTTAATTTATTTCTCTCAGCAGAATCTCTTCCAGTCCCGTCCATGTTGCAACCAAAGTTGGGTATTCATGCATTCTGAATGGAGGTAATACACTCCATAGAGTATATGGACCACATCTTCCTTGTCCATTCTTCCATTGAAGGGCATCTTGGTTCTTTTCACAGTTTGGCAATCGTGGCCATTGCTGCTATAAATTTGGGTTACAGACGGCCCTGTTTTCATGCCATCAGTATCTTGGGGTAAATACCTAGGAGTGCAATTGCAGGGTTATAGGGAAGTTCTATTTTTAATTTCTTGAGGAATCTCCACACTGTCCTCTAGAGAGGCTTCACCAACTTGCATTCCCACCCACAGTGTAAGAGGATTCCCCTTTCTTCACATCCTCTCCAGCACATGCTGTTTCCCGTCTTAATAATTTAAGCCATTCTAACTGGTGTAAAGTGACATCTTAATATGGTCTTCATTTGAATCTCCCTGATGCTTAGTGATGATGAATATTTTTTCAGGTGTCTGATAGCCATTTGTATGTCTTCATTGGAGAAGTGTCTGTTCATACCTTCTGCCTATTTGTTCATATAATTATCTGTTTTGTTTGTGTTGAGGTTGAGGAGTTCTTCATAGATCCTAGATATCAACCTTTTGTTTGTCCTGTCATTTCCTAATATCTTATCGCATTCCGAGGGTTGACCCTTTTATTTCTTTGCTGTTTCCTATGCAGTGCAGAAGGTTTTGATTTTTATGAGTACCGGAAGTTTATTTTGGCTTTTGTTTCCTTTGGTTTGGAGGCATAACTTGAAAGACGTCGCTGTGGCTGATATCGAAGAGTTTTCTACCTATGTTCTCCTTTAGGATTCTGATGGATTCCTGTCTAACGTTGAGGTCTTTTATCCATTATGAGTTTATCTTTGTCTATGGTGTAAGAGGATGGTCGAGTTTCATTCTTCTACATAGAGCTGCCCAGTTTTCCCTGCACCAGTTATTGAAGAGAATGTCTTTTTTCCACTGTATATTTTTTCCTGCTTTCTTGAATATTATTGTCCATAGAGTTGATCATCCATATCTGAGCTCTCTACTGTGTTCCAATGGTCTATGGGTCTGTTTTTATGCCAGTCCCATGCTGTCATGTTGATCATGGCTTCATATTAACCTTTGATATCGGGCAACATGGTGCTCCCAGTTTTGTTTCTCTTTTCAGCAATTCTTAGCAATCCCGGTAGATTCTGATTTTACACAAATTTGAGGCGTGTGTTTGTTCCAACTCTTTGAAAGATACCGGTGGAATTTTGATTTGAATGGCATTAAATGGATCGATTTCACTAGGTAGTGTAGACATTTTAACAATATTTATTCTTCTGATCCATGAGAATCCAATGATTTTCCGTCTTTTCAATTTTCTTTCATTTCCTTCATGCGTGTTCTCTGGTTTCTTGAGTACAAATCCTTTACCTCTTTGGTTATTCCCAGGTTTCTAATAGTTTGGGTGCTGTGGTAAATGGAATTAATTCTCTAATTTCCCTTTCTGTATTTTCATTGATAATGTAGGAGATAGCCACTGATTTCTGTACGATGATTTTATATCCTGCCACATTATAGAATTGCGGTAAGTGTTCTGACAGTTGAGAGCCGAGTATTTTGGGATTTCCATATCAAGTATGTCATGTTTGAGGAGAGAGAGTTTGACTTCTTGGTTGCCACCTAACATACCTTTTATTTCTCTTTGTTGTCTTATTGCTGTTGTTAGGACGTCACATCCGATGTTGAACAAGAGTGGTGAGAGTGGGCATCATTCTCATGTTCTTGATTTCAAAGCTTGGGCTGTCAGCTTTTACCCTTTGAGGGTGGTATTCACTGTGGGTTTTTCATATAAACATTTTATGAGGTTGACGGATATTCCCTCCATCCCTGTACTTTGCAGCATTTTAGTAAGGAGTGGATGCTGGATTTTGTCAAATGCTTTTTCTTCCCCAATTGAGAGGACCACGTGGTTCTCTAATCTTCACTTCTTAAATTATTCTATATCATTGATTGATTTTGAAAGTCTAACCAATCTTGCAACCCAGGGATTGATCCTTCTCTGTCATGGTAGATAAACATTTTAATTGTCCAGACTGATCCTGGTTTGGGCAGAACGCTCGTGAGAATTGGACTGAAAATACCCGGCGAACTCGTCTTGGGCATTGCACATCTGCAGGTCCGACCCCCCCCCGTGCCTGGTGCTGCATTGCAAGCAATCACGCACAAAGCCAGCCTGTAAGCCCTCCACGAGGCAGGTTCCTGAAACTTTCCAGGAAGCCCTCCGCAAGGCAGGCTCCAGCGAGGCCAAAACCTCCTGCTCCTCGGCCTGTGGGGTTCCCCTCCTTGGCACTGTCCCATGGGGCCAGGGCTGCCCTGAGACTCGGGCTCGAAATTTCGGCTGCTTCCCAGCATTCCGCTTCCGTGGTCCTGTCCCTTGGTGCCTCCAACTGGGGAAACCTGAGTCCTGTGGCCATGCCTCCCACTCTCACCCCTGCGCCAATGGTGCATTTCGGGACTTCAGACAAGCCTCGGAGTGAGAGAACCCTGTATGAACCACCTGAGGACAGCCCCATCTTTGGGAGCCCCATCAGCTCAAAAAGAAGGAGGCACACGACCTGCAACCACCTGTCCTTCAACTCTGCTCTGGGAACACTCCCTCGCGGAGGCCCTGTGTGGGACACGTCCTTTCTATGCTTTTTGCGGGTGGCCGCCCCATGCCTCAGGCGAGAAAAGGCCCTGGGCTACAGAAAGCAGGGCGGTCCACAGGGCTGCCCAAGGCCAGCCAATTCTCACGATCGTTCTGCCCAAACCGATCCTGGTTTGGTAGAACGCTCGTGAGAATTGGTCGGAAAACGCCCAGCAAACTCGCTTCATGCGCCACACTTCTGCACGGCCGTCCCCCCCCCCCCGCCCCCGCCGTGCCTGGCGCTGCATTGTGAGCAATCGCTTCCAAACCCCGCCTAAGAGCCCTCCCCGAGGCAGATTGCTGCGAGGCCGATGCCTGCTTATCCTCGGCCTGCCGGTGTCCCATTCCTGGCGCTGTACCATGGGGTGGGCCCGCCAAGTAGCCCAGAATCGAAATTTCTCCTGCATCCCAGCTATCCACTTCCGGGGTCCTGTGCCTCAGGGCCTCCCTCTGGGGAACACTGGATCCCGTGGACAGGCCTCCCCCTCTCAAACCAGCGACAAAGGTGCCTTTCGGCGCTTTGGAAGTGCCTCAGAGCAAGAGAAACCTGCATGCCCCAACTGAGGTCAGCCACATCATTGGGCACCTCATCTGCCCTAAAGACAGAGGCGTATGCCCGGCTGCCACCCATCCTTCAACTCTGCTCCAGGAACGCTCCCCTACGCCAGGGCCTCTGGGTGGGCAACATCGTTTCCGCACATTTTCTGGGTGGCTGCAGCATGCCCTGGGTGCAAAAGGGCCCTGGGCAATGGTGAACAGGGCGGTCCGCAGGGCCGCCCAACACCAGCCAACTCTCATGAGCGTTCTGCCCAAAAAGAACCGGGTTTGGGCAGAACGCTCTGAGAATTGGCCAGAAAACGCCCGGCGATCTCGCTTCGGGTGCCGCATGCCTACACGGCCGCCTCACCCCATGCCTGGCGCAGCATTGCAAGCAGTCAGCCATGAACCCCACCATGAAGCCTTCCCTGGCCTGCGGGGGTCCCATCCCTGGAGCTGTACCAGGGGGCCGGGTCTGTCACGAAGCCCAGGCTTGACCCCTCACTTGCTTCCCCAGCCTTTTGCTTCCAGGGTTCTGTCCCTTGTGGCCTCCATATCGGGAACCCTGAGTCCCGTGGCCACGGATCTCCCTACCACGCCGGCACCAACGGTGTCTTACGGCACTTCAGACAACCCTTGGAGCAAGATAAACCTGAGTTCCCACAATGAGGTCAGCCCCATCCTTGGGCTCCCCATCTTCCCCAAAAATGGAGGCGCACGTCCGGCTGCCACCATTCCTTCAGCTCTGCTCTGGGAACGCTTGCCTGCGCCTGGGCCCCTGGATGGGCCTCGTCATTTCCGCATGCTTTCCAGGTGGCCAAAACATGCCCTGGGCGAGAAAGAGCCCTGGGCCATGGAGAGCAGGGTGGTCCGCAGGCTGCCCAAATCGATCCCGGTTTGGGCAGAACGCTCATGAAAATTGGCCGAAAAATGCCCGGTGGAATCGCTTCGATCGCCACCCCTCTGCTCAGCCAGAACAAGAGCCTGGCCCGGCATCGTGAGCAATCACGCAGGAACCTCGCCAGGAAGCCCTCTGCGAGGCAGGCTGCTGCAAGGCTGACGCCTCCTGCTCCTTGGGCTGCGGGGTCTCCTCCTTGGCGCTGTCCCATGGGGCCAGGGCTGCTCGGAGACTCAGCCTCAAAATTTCACCTGCTTCCCAGCCTTCCGCTTCCTGGGTCCTTTCCTTGGTGCCTCCATCTGGGGAAACTGGAGTCCGCGGCCACGCCTCCCCCTCCCACCCCGGGGCCATTGGTGCATTTCGGCCCTTTGGACAAGCCTCAGAGCGAGAGAAACCTGCGTGCCCACACTGAAGTCAGCCCCATCCATGGGCGCCCCATCCACCCGAAAAGTCGGAAGTTCTCGCCCAGCCACCATCCATCCTTCAACTCTTCTCCTGGACCTCTCCCCTAGCCGGGGCCCCTATGTTGCGACGCGTCATTTCCCCACGTTTTCCAGGAGGCTGCCCAATGCACTGTGCAAGAAAGGGCCCTGGGCCATGAAGAGCAGGGCGGGCCACAGGGCTGCCCAATGCCGGCCAATTCTCACCAGCGTTCGGCCCAAACAATTCCCAGTTTGGGCTGAACGCTCGTGAGAATTGGCCAGAAAATGCCCGGCGAACTCGCTTTGGGCACCGCAAGTCTGCACGGCCGCCCCACCCCCCCCCCCCCCGGACCTGGCGCGGCATTGCGAGCAATCATGCATGAACCCCCCCCCCCCCCCCAGGAAGCCCTCCGCAGGGCAGACTGTGGCGAGGCCGACGCATCCTTTTAATCCTCGGCCTGCGGGGGTCCCCTGCCTGGTGCTGTCGCATGGGCTGTGCCCACCATGAAGCCCAGGCTCGAAATTTCGCCTGTTACCCACCCGTCAGCTTCCGGGGTCCTCAGTTCGGGCATAAAGCTCGTGAGAATTGGCTGGAAAACGCCCAGCGAACTCGCTTCGAGCATCTAACCTCTGCAGTGCCGCCCCCCCGGGCCTTACTCGGCATTGCTAGCGTTCGCTCCCGAAACCAGCCAAGGAGCGCTCCTGGAGGCAGACTGTGGCGAGGCCTATGCCTGCTAATCCTCAGGCTGCCGGGGTCCCGTTCTTGGCGCCGTACCATGGGGCTGGCCCCGTCAGGAAGCCCGGGCTTGAACCCTCCCCTGCTTCCCCAGCCTTCCGCTTCGGGGGTCCTGTCCCTCGGTGCCTCCATCTGGGGAAACCTGAGTCCCACGGCCATGCCTCCCCCTCCCACCCCGGTGCCAATGGTGCATTTCGGCGCTTTGGACACGCCTCAGAGCGTGAGAAACCTGCTTGACGCTACTGAGGATAGGTCCATCCTTGGGCTCCCTGTCAGCCCGAAAAGATGGAGGCGCATGTTCTGCCGCCACCCGTCCTTCAACTGTTCCGGGAATGCTCCCCTGCGCCAGGGACTCTGGGTGGGCCGCCTCGTTTTTGCACGTTTTCAGGGCAGCCGCCCCATGCCCCGGGCGAGAAAGGGCCTTGGGCCACGGAGAGCAGGGCAGTCTGGAGGGCTGCCCGACGCCGGCCAATTTTCACGAGCGTTCTGCCCAAACTGATCTCGGGTGGGTAGAACGCTCGTAAGAATTGGCCAGAAAGCCCAGTGAACTCGCTTCTGGCTCTGCATGTCTGCTGGGCCACCCCCCGCGACCGGCGCGGCATTGGGAGCAATGGCGCACAAACCCCGCCAGGAAGCCGTCAGAGAGGCAGGCTATGGCAAGGCCCATGGCTTCTGCTAATCCTTGGCCTGTGGGGTCCCTGTCCCTGGCGCTGTCCCATGGGTCCGGGCCTGCCATGAAGCCCAGATTCGAAATTTTGCCAGCTTCCCAGCAGTCCACATACGGGTCCTGTCCCTTGTTGCCTCCGTCTGGGGAACCCTGAGTCCCGGCGGCCAAGCCTCCCTATCCCACACCAGCATCAATGGTGCCTTTTGGTGCTTCGGACAAGCCTCAGAGCGAGAGAAACCTGCATGCCCCAACTGAGGTCAGCCCCATCCTTGGGCACAACTTCCGCCCTAAAGACGGAGACGTACGCCTGGCCACCGCCCGTCCTTCAATTCTGTTCCAAGAACGCTCCCCTGCGCCAGGGCCTCCAGGTGGGCCGCGTCCTTTCCGTGCCTTTTCCGGGCGGCCGCCCCATGCCCTGGGCGAGAAAGGGCACTGGGCCACGGAACACAAAGCGGTCGGCAGGGCAGCCCAACGACAGCCAATTCTCACGAGCGTTCTGCCCAAACCGATGCCGGTTTGGGCAGAACGCTCGTGAGAATTGGCCAGAAAACGCCCGGCAAACTCACTTCCGGTGACGCACGACTGCAGGGCCACCCCCCGGGTCTGGCCCGGCATCTTGATCGCCAAAGGTGCCTTTCGGGGATTCAGAGAAGCCTCAGAGCGAGAGAAACCTGCATGTCCCACTGAGGTCAGCCCCTTCCTTGGCCATCCTTGTTGCCTGAATAGACAGAGCTGCTCCGCCTGCTGTCACCCGTCCCTCAAGTCTGCTCCAGGAATGCTCCCCTGCCCCCGTGTATTTGCCCTTTTTTTTTTTTTTCTTTTGGACGTCAAGTGCCCTGAATTTTATGCGACCTTGGCCACTGGTGTCACGGCGGTCCTCATGGTCCCTGAATTACACGCAATTCTTATGAGTGTCCTCTTCTTGTTTATCAAGAGTTGGAGCAGAACCAGCCTAGTCTCCCTTGTAAACCACCTCTACCCTCGTTTTTTCCCTGCCCAGAAACACAGATTCTGTTGCACTGCAGGATCCATTTCCTAAAGTCAACCATGAAGGGACCCCTCTTGGCACTGGCAGATGGGTTTAGCCATTCCCCATATACATCACCCAAACCCTATGTCATCTGTTCAAGCTTCCTTCGACAGGGGCCTGTCTCACAAACTCTCTGGCTTGGGAACCCTGAATCCACACCGTAGGAGGCCGCCAGCCACCTAGCAGGTCACCATTCTGTTTGGACCTGCATGGGGCCGTCAGAGCCAGTGAAAAAAGTTGTGTCCCCATGAGTCCTCACCCACGTTCTGAGTCCCCATGAGTCCTCACCGGACCATCATCCTCATCATGGCTCCCCGCTCATCCAACCTCCAGATCAGCAGTTCAGAAGTGCAACACCCGTAACCCAGCTCTCTTCAGGGACCACTGAAGGTCGGCAGACCTGGAACATCCATGCCTGCCAAAAACTCTGGGTTCCCCTCTCCTTTTTCTGATGTACATCTGCCCAAGGCTTCCTTGACAAAGGGGGAAGGCTACCTTTTGACTGCTTCACACTTCCTTTCCTCTTGGTCCCTATTTCTTTCCACTTACCTTTGTACCTGGACGAAATGCAAGGAACATATCCATGGAAAATGGACATGCTCTGACATCTGAAACTTCTTGGCAGCTTTCTGAAGGTGCCTTATGAAAACAGAATCTAGTGGATCGTAACAAAGTATGTTTGCTAATGATCATCAAGACAACAAGAGAGCGAAAATTACTCCATTTTTACCTCCATCTTCATGAAGTAGAACACAGTCTTCTTCTTTCCTTCCTTCACTTCCATTCCAATTCCTGTCAATGCAGTGTTTGTTTTGACGCTTCAGGGGTAGGAGTTCAGGATTCCTCGCCTGCACAGAACACCTGGAGCTCATAACAAAGACTGCCCTCCCTAAGAGCCATCACCCATTGAATCCTTCCCCTCCACACCCCTGCTCCCTAGCTACCTTCGGTTGGTGCTCTATGTTGGAGTCTCTTTCCTCACTGACCTCTTTCTCCCCCCACTATGTTCATCTTTTCTTTCTGAAATTCCATAGATGGCAAATGATAGGCTATTGGTCATTTCTTACTGATATGGCTTAGCTAAATCCACTCTAGATCCATCCACATCCTCGCAAAATGTAAGATTACATTCTTTCTGAACCTGGCTCCTATTCCAGTGAGAATATGTGGGAGAATAGATGTCTACATTCATATATATATATATATATATGGATTGCTCATGAGTGAATGGACATTGGGACACCCTCCATCATTTGCCATGGTTGATAATGCGGGTGTCCATATCACGGTGCTTGTACCCCATTGGTTGTGCATTTTTGTGCCCTTGAGTGAAATTCTTAGGAGGAAAACTGCTGTTTGCTAGGGTAGTTCTGTTTTTAGCATTCAGAGGTACCACCGTGCTCTTTTCCAGAGGGGCTGCAGAACCCACATGCCCAACGACAGTGCAAGAATATTTCTCCTGAGGCAGAACTTAAACTGCCAGAAATTTTCTAAGGAGGAAACAGAAAACCTGGGGGATAACATGACTCAGACAGCGTTCAGCAAGCAGCCCCAGAAAATCACCACAGGGTTCCTGACACCATGAACTGAGAAGCCATAAAATGCCTCTATCCAGGGGAATTCCCAAAGACTCTCCTTCTGACTCCAACACCCATGTTACTACAGAGAAAGGATGCCATGGCCAACTCTCTAGAGGGTCCACTGAGTGAAAGTAGAAAGTCAAGCTTCCCTTTTCAGGCCTCCAAGGCTCCTTGGAATCCTTTTGAATGTTCCCTCTGCCTTCATAGGAACTCATTGGATTAAAAAGACAAATCCATTAGGATCCATCTCGTTGGAAAAAGGAGAAGCCATCCTCCAAGCCTCTATCTGACCACAAACAGCCAACTCCCTCTAGGTGCTGGCCATTCCCCAAAAGCCTAGGACCCATGGAATCAGCCTTGTTCGAAAAAGGAACACATTCTACATCTGAAACACACCCCGAGTACATCTCATCTTCCTTTTTGAATCCAAGGGATTGCCTAGGAAAGAGATGTTCCAAATACATCTGGGAGCCAGAAATAAGCAGAGAAAATGAGATCCTCTGCCAGGAGCTGCCTGCAAGGGAGCTCAGGAACCCTAGCAACCACCTCCATGGCTGAGTGCTACGTTCGTGGGACTTTTTCACTCCACTGGAAGGTAGAGAAGACCCAGGATATTTAGGGTGAAAGAGAACGTTGACCTCCCGTGTTGGCATGGATGTGCCACTGGGCCCCACTAGTCTGCTGTTTTCTCTGAATGCCGACGGCCTGGGACAAGCTGCAGGACAGATTCAGATGCTGATTTCCAGACTTTAGGTCTCGTGGAGCCAGAGACAAGAAGGGTTGTCAGGTGCGGATATGGAGGCACGTCCCACCTAAAGCCTACACACCTGCTCCGATTCCTGGGAGAAGGAGAGACACATGCTTGTTTCTTCAGTGGTCATCCACTTTCTTCTCAAGCCGGCCAGTGCCCTGGCCTTTTTGGAGAAGCAAATAGACTCTTCCAAACAGACACTCCACTCCTCGGTTCCAAAGTTACCATGGGTTGAATTGGCTGTTTGCCGTCTCTAGTCCCCCACCAGGAGGGCCCTCCTGAATGATCCTGAAAACACATTCCCATAAAAGTAGGGCAACAGGTCACAGTGATGATCTAGTGGGGGGTCTGACTCCAGAAATACTTACCACCATTCCTGATTATGGGGAAACAGAGGCTTCAGCTCAACACTCTGTCCAGGAACAACAAGCATGCATACCTCATGTTTCCTGCAGCCTCCCACCACTGCTCTCAGAACCAGCAGGCTACACAGTGAGATCTTCTGGTGTGTTGGACACGGCAGCTTACCACAGCCCATGCTGGGGGCAAGCAGCATTGCACCCTAATGAGCTCCTGGAACCACAAGTCACCACACCGTCCAGTGGCATGAATCGGTACTGCCGAGCATACCATAGAAACCTAAGGGAGCTCCGAAAAGCCACTGTAGGTCTAAAGCCACATGGAATCTGTTCCTGCAGATTGGGACTTCTAGGCCAAACTGACGAATCCATAGGCAACCAAAGCAGAAACGGCGAGGCCGACCCTCCATCTCCTAGCCTGTGGTGCTCCCCTCATGGCCCTGTCCCATGATCCCGGTCCAGCCTTGAGCAATCTATCCTTTTAATGCCATTCTGATTAAATTACACAGGTATCTTTCAAAGAGCTAGAGCAAACACAGCCAAAAATTGGTGTGGAATCAGTAGAGACCCCGTATTGCTAAGGAAATGCAGAAAAGAAAAACATAACTGGGAGCATCACGTTGCCTGGTTTCAAGGGTTACTACAAAGCTGTGATCACCAAGACAGCATGGGACTGGCATAAAAGCAGACCCATAGGCCAGTGGAACAGAGTAGAGAGCTTAGATATGGACCAAGAACATTACAGTCAAATAATTTTCCAACAAAGCAGGAAAAAATTATACAGAGAAAAACAGACAGTCTCTTCAATAAATGGAGCTTCTAAAATTGGGATAGCTATGTGTAGATGAATTAAACTCGACCATTCTCTGACACCATACACAAAGAAACTCATACTGGATAAAAATGTCAACATGAGGCAGGAATCCATCAGAATCTTGGAGAACATACTCAGTAACCTCTTCAACATTGCCTACAACCAATTCTTTCGAGATATATCTGAAAAAGGCAAAGGAAACAAAAGCGAAGATGAACTTTTGGGAATTCCTCAAGATCCAAAGTTTCTGAACAGCAATGGAAACCGTCAACAAAACAAAGGGGCAACCCATGGAATTCGAGTAGATATTTGCAAATGACAGGACAGACAAAAGGCTGATATCAAGGATCTAGAAAGAACACCTCAAACTCATCACACACAAAACAGTTAATCATATCAGAAAATGGGCAGAAGATATGAAAAGACACTTCTCCAACAAAGACAGACAAATGGCGATCAGACACATGAAAAACTGCTCACCATCAATAGCCATTAGGGAGATGCAAACTAAAACGACCTTGAAATAGAACCTTGCACCAATTCGAATGCCAAAAATCGCAAGAGAGGAAACAAAATGTGTTGGAAAGGATGTGGAGAAAGGGGAATCCTCTTACACTGTAGGTGGGAATGCAAGTTGGTGCAACCTCTTTGGAGAACAGTGTGGAGATTCCTCAATAAACTAAAAATAGAACTTCCCAATAACCACGTAATTACACTCCTAGGTATATATGCCAGAGATACAATTTTAGTGAAAAGAAGGGCATCTGTATCCTAATGTATAGAGCGGCAATGGCCATGGTTGCGAAACTGTGGAAAGAACCAAGATGCTCTTCTAAGGAAGAATGGATAAAGAATGTCCATATACACTATGGAGAATTATGCCTCCATTCAGAAAGGATGAATACCCAACATTGGTAGCAACATGGACGAGACAGGAAGAGATTTTGCTGACTCTAATAAATCAAGCAGAGATAGTCAATTATCATGTGGATTCACTTCTGTGTGGAGAATAACAAATAGCATGGAGGACAAGGGGAGATAGAGAGGAGAAGGGAATGGAGAGAAATTGGAAGGGGAGGGAAAGCATGAGAGACTATGGACTCTGAAAACGAATCTGAGGGCTTTGAAAGAGCAGGGGTGGGAGGTAGGGGAAACACGTAGTTGTTAATAGAGAGGGCACGGATTGCATGGAGCACTAGGTGTGGTGCTAAAACAATTAATAAGTTTACACTGAAAAAAAATTGGAAAAAAATTGTATGTGAATAAGCTAAGCAACCTAGGTGAAATGGAGGCATTCTTAGAAAACTGTAAAATCCCAAAGTTGAACCAGGAAGAAATATACAACCTGAATAGACCGTTATCCAGTAACGAGATTAAAGCAGTGATCAAAAATCTCCCAAAAGACCAGACCCCGCAATGTTAAGAATGCCCTAGCGAATTCTACCAAACGTTAAGGAAAGAGCTAACACCTCTTCTCCTGAAGCTCTTTCCAAAATATGAAGCAGAAGGAAAACTTCCAGACAATTTGTATGAAGCCAGCATTATCCTGATCCACAAGCCAGGGAAAAATCTCACCAAAAAAGAGAATTTCAAACCAATATCACTGATGAATATGGACGCTAAGGTTCTCAAGAAGATTCTAGCTCCTAGGAACTTACAGTTCATTAAAAAGTCTGTCCACCATAACCGAGGAGGATCTATCCCTGGGTTGCAAGGTTGGTTCGACATTCACAAACCAATATCATAGAACAAATTAAGAAGTGAGAGAGAAGAACCACATGGTCCTCTCAATTGGTGAAGAAAAAGATTTGCCAAAAATCCAGCATCCACTCCTGACTAAAACGCTGCAAAGTATAGGGATAGAGGGAATATTCGTCAACTTCATAAAATGTTTCTATGAAAAACCCACAGTTCATACCATCCTCAAATGTAAAAGCTGAAAGCTTTCACTTTGAAATCAGGAACATGAAAAAGATGCCCACTAAACCACTCTTGTTCAACATAGCATGTGAATTCCTAGGAACAACAGTCAGACAACAAAGAGAAATAAAAGTTATCCAAATTGGCAATGAAGAAGTCAAACTCTCTCTCCTCACAGATGACATACTTGATATGGAAACCGCAAAAGACTCCGACCCCAAACTACCAGAACTCATAAAGCAATTCAATAATGTGGCAGGATACTAGATCATGGTAGAGAAATCAGTGGCTTTTTTCTACATTATCAATGAAAATCCAGAAAGGGAAATTAGAGAGCCAACTCAATTTACTACAGCACTCAAACCAAAAGATACCTGGGAATAAACCAAACAATGAGTTAAAGGATTTGCACTTGAGGAACTAGAGAACAGTCATGAAAAATGCAAGAAAACTAAAAAGACAGAAAACCATGGCATTCTCATCGATGAGAAGACTAAACATTGTTAAAATGTCTACATTGCCTAGAGCAACGACCCATTTAAGGCCATTCCAATCAAAATTCCAATGGTATCTTTCAAAGAGCTGGAACAAACACACGCCTAAAATTTGAGTGGAATCAGAAGCGACAACATATTGCTAAGAATTGCTGAGAAGAGAAACAAAACTGGGAGCACCACGTTGGCATTTCAAGGGTTACTATAAAGCTGTGATCACCAAGACAGCATGGGACTAGCATAAAAACAGACCCATAGACCAGTGGAACAGAGTAGAAAGCTCAGATATGGACCATCAACATTATGGTCAAATAATCTTCAAGAAAGGAGGAAAAAATATACAGTGGAAAAAAGACAGTCTCTTCCATAAATGTTGCAGGGAAAACTGGACAGCACTATGCAGAAGAATGAAACTCGACCATCCTCTTACACTATACACAAAGATAAACTCATAATGGTTAAAACACCTCAATGTGAGGCCAGAATCCATCAGAATCCTAGTGGAGAATATAGGCAGTAATCTCTTCGATATCAGCCACAGTGACTTCTTTCAATATATATCTACAAAGGCAAAGAAAACAAAAGACAAAATAAACTTCTGGGACTTCATCAAAACCAAAATCATCTTCACTGCATAGGAAACAGTCAAGAAAACAAAGAGGCAACCACAGAATGCGAAAAGATATTTGCAAATGACAGGATAGTCAAAAGATTGATTTCTAGAATCTAGGAATAACTCCTCAAACTCAACACACCCAATACAGATAATCATATCAAAAATGGGCCGAAGATATGAACAGACACTTCTCCAATGAAGACAAACAATGGCTATCAAACACCTGAAGAAATGTTCATCATCCTTGTAGGTCAGGGATGAATCCCACCAGGTCATAGTGGTTCATCTTTTTAATGTGCTGTTGGATCCCATTTGCTAGGAGCTTGTTGACATCAGGGAGATTCAAATAAAAACCACATTAAGATGTCACATTTAACCAGTTAGAATGGCCTAAATTAGCAAGACAGGAATCAACATATGTGGGAGATGATGTGGAGAAAAGGGAATCCTCTTACACTGTGGATGGGAATGCAAGTTGGTGCAGCCTCTTTGGATAACAGTGTGGAGGTTCCCCATGAAATTAAAAATAGAACTTCACTATAACCCTGCAGTTACACTCCTACGTATTTACCCCAAAAGATATAGATGGCGTGAAAAAAAGGGCCGTCTGTAACTCAAATTTATAGCAGCAATGGCCACGGTTGCCAAACTGTGGAAAGAACCAAGATACCCTAAACGGAAGAATGGATAAGGAAGATGTGGTCCATACACACTATGGAGTATTATGCGTCCATTCAGAAAGGATGAATACCTAACATTGGTAGCAACAAGGATGGGACTGGAAGATTCTGCTGAGTGAAATAAATCAAGTGGAGACTCAATTATCATATGGTTTTACTTCTGGGTGGAGTATAACAAATAGCGTGGAGGACAAGGGGAGATGGAGAGGAGAAGGGAGTGGAGGGAAATTGGAAGGGGAGGGGAACCATGAGAGACTATGGACTCTGAAAAAGAATCTGAGGGCACTTTTTATTTCTCTTTGTTGTCTTATTCCTGTTGCTAGGACTTCTAATACTATGTTGAACAAGAGGGGTGAAAGTGGGCATCCTTGTCTTGTTCCTGACTCAACGGGAATGCTGTAAGCTTTTTAACATTGAGGATGATATTTGCTGTGGGTCTTGCATAGATAGATTTGATGAAGTTCAGGAATGTTCCCTCCATCCCTATCCTTTGAAGCATTTTAATGAGGAACGGATGCGGGAATTTGTCAAATGCCTTTTTTGCATCAATTGAGAGGACGATGTGGTTCTTCTCTCTAGTCATATTAATTTGTTCTATCACATTGATTGATTTGCGAATGTTTAACCATACTTGTAGGTCAGGGATGAATCCCACCAGGTCATAGTGGTTCATCTTTTTAATGTGCTGTTGGATCCCATTTGCTAGGAGCTTGTTGAGAACCTTAGCATTCATATTCATTAGTGATATTGGTTGTAATTCTCCTTTTTGGTGGTGTCTTTGCCTGAAAAACAATCTGAGGGGGTTGAAGTGGCATGGATATGGGAGAATGGGATACCAGTTGGTGGGTATTATAGTGGGCACGGATTGCATGGAGAACAGGGTGTGGTGAAAAAAATAATGAATACTGTTAAGCAGAAGACAAATTTAAATTTAAAAATCTATACAACAGAAAAAAATTATCTGAGGCAATGATAAGTGGTGGGAAGTTGGGGAAACACATGGTGGGTAATAGAGAGGGCACAGATTGCATGGCGCACTGGGTGTGGTGATAAAACAATGAATATGGTTACACTGAAAAGAAATGGGAAAAAAAACTACATACCAATAAGCTAAGCAAACTAGATGAAATGGATGCATTCCTAGAAAACTGTAAAATCCCAAAATTGATCCAGGAAGAAATATACAACCGGAATAGACTGTTATCCAGTAACGAGATGAAAGCAGTGATTAAAAACCTCCCAAAAGACAAGACCCCGGGACGTGAAGGATTCACTAGCGAATTCTACCAAATGTAAGAAAAGAAGTAACACCACTTTTCCTGAAGCCCTTTCCAAAATTTGAAGCAGAAAGAAAACTTCCAGACACTGTTTTTGATGCCAGCATTACCCTGATCCACAAACTAGGCAAAGACCACACCAAAGAGGAGAATTTCAAACCAATATCAATGATCAATATGGATACTAAGATTCTCAACAAGATTCTAGCTCCTAGGAACCTACAGTACATTAAACAGTCATTCCACCAAGACCGAGTAGGATCTATCTCTGGGTTCCAAGGTTGGTTTGACATTCGCAAATCAATCAATGTCATAGAACCAATTAAGAACTGAAGAGAGAATAACTACATGGTCCTCTCAATTGGGGAAGAAAAAGCATTGGACAAAATTCAGCATCCGTCCCTGACAAAAATACTACAAAGTATAGGGATAGATGGAATATACGTCAACCTCATAAAATGTTTCTATGAAAAACCCACAGTGAATACCATCCTCAAAGGGTAAAAGCTGACAGCCATTGCTTTCAAATCAGGAACATGACAAGGATGCCCACTCTCACGAATCTTGTTCAACATAGCATGTGAGGTCCTAGCAACAGCAATCAGACAACAAAGAGGAACAAAAGGTATCCAAATTGACAACCAAGAAGTCAAACTATCTCTCCTCACAGATGACGTACTTGATATGGGAAACCCAAAAGACTCCACTCCAAACTACCAGAACTCATACAGAGATTCAATAATGTTTCAGGATACAAAAACATGGTGCATAAATCAGTGGCTTTCTTCTACATTATTGATGAAAATAAAGAAAGGGACATTAGAGAATCAATTCCATTTACTACAGCATCCAAACCATAAGATACCGGGGAATAAACCAAACCAAAGTGGTAAAAAATTTGTACTCGAGGGACTAGTGAACACTCACTCATGAGAGAAATGGAACAAAACCAAAAGGCCAGAAAACCATTGCATTCTCATGGAGCAGCAGAATAAAAATTGTTAAAAAGTCTATAATGGGGCGCCTGGGTGGCTCAGTGGGTTAAGCCGCTGCCTTCGGCTCAGGTCATGATCTCAGGGTCCTGGGATCGAGTCCCGAATCAGGCTCTCTGCTCAGCAGGGAGCCTGCTTCCTCCTCTCTCTCTCTCTCTGCCTGCGTCTCTGCCTACTTGTGATCTCTCTCTGTCAAATAAATAAATAAAATCTTTAAAAAAAAAAGTCTATAATGCCTAGAGAAATCGTTCCATTTAATGTGATTCCCATCAAAATTCCACCGGTATCTTTCAAAGAGCTGGAAGAAATACATGCCTAAAATTTGAGTGGAATCAGAAGCAACACCATACTGCTAAGAATTGCTGAAAAGAAAAAAAAGAAAAAAAGAAAGAAAACAAACTAGGAGCACACGTTGCCTGAATTCAAGGGTTACTATGAAGCTGTGATCACAAATACAGCATGGGACAGGCATAAAAACAGACCCATAGACCAGTGGAACACAGTAGAGAGCTCAGATATGGACCATCAACTCTATGGCCAAATAATCTTCAAGAAAGCAGGAAAAAAATATACAGTGGAAAAAAGACAGGCTCTCAAATAACTGGTGCAGGGAAAACTGGACGGCTCTATGTAGAAGAATGAAACTCGACCATCCTCTTACACCATACACAAAGATAAACTCATAATGGAAAAAGACCTCAACGTGAGACAGGAATCCATCAGAATCCTTGAGGACCTCTTCTATATCAGCCACAGTGAATTCTTTCAAGAAATGCCTCCAAAGCAAAGGAAACAAAAGCCAAAATAAACTTCTGGGACTTCATCAAAACCAAAATCTTCTGCACTGCATAGGAAAGAGTCAAGAAAGCAAAGAGGCAACACACGGAATGTGATATGATATTTTAAAATGACCGCATTAAAAATGGTTGATATACAGGATCTATGAAGAACTCCTCAAACTCAACATCCACAAAAAAGATAAACATCAAAAAAATGGGCAGAAGATATGAACAGACACTTCTCCAATGAAGATACACAAATGGCTATCAGACACCTAAAGAAATGTTCATCATCACTAGGCATCAGGGAGATTCAAATGAAAACCACATTAAGATGTCACCTTTAACCAGTTAGAATGGCCTAAAATAGCAAGACAGGAAACAACATGTGTGGGAGAGGATGTGGAGAAAGGGGAATCCTCTTACACTGTGGGTGAGAATGCAAGTTGGTGCAGCCTCTTTAGAGAACAGTGTGAAGATTCCTCAAGAAACTAAAATACAACTTTCATATAACCCTGCAAATATAATCCTAGATATTTACCACAAAGACACAGATGGAGTGAAAAGAAGGGCAATCTGTAACTGAATGTTTATAGCAGCAATGGCCACGGTTTCCAAATTGTGGAAAGAACCAAGATGCCCTTCAATGGAAGAATGGATAAGGAAGATGTATTACACATACACTGTGGAGTATTATCAGAAAGAATGAATACCCAACTTTGGTAGCAACATGGACGGGACTGGAAGAGATTCTGCTGAGTGAAATAAATCAAGTGGACAGCGGCAATTATCATATGGTTTCACTTCTGTGTGGAGTATATCAAAGAGCATGGAGGACAAGGGTAGATGGAGAGGAGGAGGGAGTGCAGGGAAATTGGAAGGGGTGGGGAACACTGAGAGACTATGGACTCTGAAAAATAATCTGAGGGGACCTTTTATATCTCTTTGTTGTCTGAATCCTGTTTATAGGACTTCTAATACTATGTTGAACAAGGGGGGGTGAAAGTGGGCATCCTTGTCTTGTTTCTGATCTCAACGGGAATGCTGCAAGATTTTTCCCATTGAGGATGATATTTGTTGAGGGTCTTTCATAGATTTGATGAATTTCAGGAATATTCCCTCTGTCCCTATACTTTGAAGCGTTTTAATCAGGAACGGATGCTGGATTTTGTCAAATGCTTTTTCTGCATCAATTGAGAGGACCATGTGGTTCTTCTCTCTTCCCATGGTAATTTGTTCTATCCCATTGATTGATTTGAGAATGTTTAACCATACTTGTAGCCCAGAGATGAATCCCACCTGGTCATGGTGGATCATCTTTTTAATATGCTGTTGGATCCTGTTTGCTAGGATCTTGTTGAGAATCTTAGCATCCATATTCATCAGTGGTCTGAAATTCTCCTTTTTGTTAGGGTACTTGCCTGAAGAACAATCTGAGGGGTTTGAAGTTGTGGGGGGGGGGGCTTGGGGTAACATATGGTGGGTATTATAGAGGGAATGGAATGCATGGAGCACAGGGTGTGGTGAAAAAATAATGAATACCATTTTGCTAAATATAAATAAATTTAATTTTAAAATCCATAAATCTTTAAAAAAGAAAATCTGAGGGCATTGAAAGAGTGTGGGTGGGATGTTGGGGAAATACGTGGTGGGTAATAGAGAGGGCACAGATTGCATGGAGCACTGGGTGTGGTACTAAATAATGAATAAGGTTACACTGAAAAGAAATTGGAAAAAAAAATTATATGCCAAGAAGCTAAGCAACTTAGGTGGAATGGATGCATTCCTAGAAAACTGTAAAATTTCAAATATGAACCAGGAAGAAATGTACAACCTGAATAGACTGTTATCCAGTAATGAGATAAAAGCAGTGATTAAAAACCTCCCAAAAGACAAGACCCCGGATGTGAAGGATTCACTAGCGAATTCCACCAAACTTTAAAAAAGAACTAACACCTCTTCTCCTGCAGCTCTTTCCAAAATTTGAAGCAGAAGGAAAACTTCCAACACTTTTTATGAAGCGAGCATTACCCTGATCCACAAACCAGGAAAAGACCTCACCTAAAATGAGAATTACAAACCAATATCACTGATGAATATGGATGCTAAGATTCTCAACAAGAAACTAGTTCCTAGAAACTTACTGTACATTAAAACGTTTATCCACCATGACCGAGTAGGATCTATCCTTGGGTTGCAAGATTGGTTCGACATTCGCAAATCAATCAATGTCATAGAACCAGTTAAGAAGTGAAGAGGCAAGAACCACATGGTTCTCTCACTTGGTGAAGAAAAAGCATTGGACAAAATCCAGCATTCGCTCCTGACTAAAATGCTGCAAATTATAGGGATAGACGGAATATTCGTCAACTTCATAAAATGTTTCTATGAAAAAACCCACAGTGAATACCATCCTCAAAGTGTAAAAGATGACAGACTTCGCTTTGAAATCAGGAGCATGACAAGGATCCCCACTCTAACCACTCTTGTTCAACATAGGATGTGAAGTCCTAGCAACAATAATCAGACAACAAAGAGAAATAAAAGGTATCCATGTTGGCAATGAAGAAGTCAATCTCTCTCTCCTCACAGATGACATACTTGATATGGAAAACCAGAAAGACTACGCACTCAAACTATCAGAACTCATACCGCAATTCAGTAATGTGATAGGATATATAATCATCGTACAGAAAACAGTGGCTATCTCCTACATTATCAATGAAAATGCAGCTAGGGAAATTAGAGAATCAATTCCAATTACTACAGCACCCAAATCATAAGATACCTGGGAATAAAACAAACCAAAGAGGTAAAGGATTTGTACTCAAGGAACGAGAGATCACTCATGAAAGAAATGGAAGAAAACTGAAAAGATGGAAGACCATTGCATTCTCATGGATCAGAAGAATAAACATTGTTAAAATGTCTATACTGCCTAGAGAAATCGATCCATTTAATGCCATTCCAATCAAAATACAACCGGTATCTTTCAAAGAGTTGGAACAAACACACGCCTCAAATTTCTGTGGAATCAGAAGCGACACGGTATTGCTTAGAATTGCTGAAAAGAGAAACAAAACTCGGAGCAACACGTTGCACAATACAAGGGTAACTATGAAGTTGTGATCACAAATACAGCATGGGACGGGCATAAAAACAGACCCATAGACCAGTGGAACACAGTAGAGAGCTCCGATATGGACCATCAACTCTATGTCCAATAATATTCAAGAAAGCAGGAAAAAATATACAGTGGAAATAAGGCACTATATTCAATAACTGGTGCAGGGAAAACTGGGCAGCTCTATGTAGAAGAATGAAACTCGACCATCCTCTTACACCATACATAAAGATAAAATCATAATGGATAAAAGACCACAACGTGATACAGGAATCCATTAGAATCCTAGAGGAGAACATAGGCAGTAATCTCTTCTATATCAGCCACAGCGACTTCTCTCAAGATATGCCTCCAAACCAAAGGAAACTAAAGCCAAAATAAACTTCAGGAATTCATCAATATCAAAACCTTCTGTACTGCATAGGAAATAGTAAAGAAAGAAAAGGGTCAACACTCCCCATGCGGTAAGATAATAGCAAGTGACAGGACAGACAGAAGTTTGGTATCCAGGAATTATGAAGAACTTCTCAAGCTCAACACGCACAAAATAGATAATTATATCAAAAAATAGGCAGAAGATATTAACAAGCACTTCTCCAATGAAGACATACAAATGGCTTTCAGACACCTTAAAAAAAATATCATCATCTCTAAGCATCAGGGAGATTCAAATGAAGACCATATTAAGATGTCACTGTACACCAGTTAGAATGGCCTAAATTAGCATGACGGGAGACAGAATGTGTTGGAAAGGTAGTGGAGAAAGGGGAATCCTCTTACACTGTGGGTGGGAATGCAATTTGGTGCAGTCTCTTTACAGAACAGTGTGGAGATTCCTCAAGAAATTAAAAATAGAACTTCCCTATAACCCTGCAATTACACTCCTAAGTATTTAACCCAAGATACAGATGGCGTGAAAAGAAGGGCTGTCTGTAACCCAAAATTAGCAGCAAGGGGCACGGTTGCCAAACTGTGGAAAGAACCAAAATGCCCTTCAATGGAAGAATGGACAAGGAAGATGTGGTCCATATACACTATGGAGTGTTTTGCCTTCATTCAGAATGGTTGAATACCCAACATTGATAGCAAGATGGATGGGACTGGAAGAGATTCTGCTGAGTGAATGAAATCAAGCAGAGAGTGTCAATTATCATATGGTTTCACTTCTGTGTGGTGTATAACAAATAGCATGGTGGAAAAGGGGATATGGAGTGGAGAAGAGAGTGGAGGGAAATTGGAAGGGGGGGGGCGAACCATGAGAGATGATGGACTCTGAAAATGAATCAGATGACTTTAAGGGGCGGTTGTTTGGGGGTTGTGGGAACCAATACTTGGGTATTAGAGTGGGCACGGATTGCATGGAGCACTGCTGTGCTTCTCAAACAATGTACAGAGTAACTCTGAAAAGAAATTTAAAAAATTAACAGTTGTATGCCAATACTCTAAGCCACCTATGAGAAATGGATGCATTCCTAGAAAGCTATGCAATCCCAACATTGAATCAGGAAGAAATTCACAACCTGCATAGATTGTTATCCAGGAATGGGATTGAAGCAGTGATCAAAAACCTCCCACAAAAACAAGAGCCCAGGACCTGACGGATTTGCTGGGGAATACTACCAAACTTTAGGAAAAGAACTAACACCTCTTCTCCCGAAGATATTTCCAAAATTTGAAGCAGAAGGAAAACTTCCAGACACTCTTTATGAAGCCAGCCTTACTCTTATCCACAAAGAAGGCAAAGACGTCATCGAAAAGGAGAATTTGAGACCAATATCACTGATGAATATGGATGCTGAGATTCTCAACAAGATCCTCACTAATAGGATCCAACAGTACATTAAAAAGATTATCCGCCATGACCGGGTGAGGTCTATCCCTAGGTTGCAAGGGTGGTTCAACACTTGCAAATCAATGTCATAGAACATATTAAGAAGAGAGGAGAGGGAAGGACATGGTCTTTCAATTGTTTAAGAAGAAGCGTGTGACAGCATCCATTCCTGTTTAAAACGCTTCAAAGTATAGGGATAGAGGGAATATTTGTCAACTTCCTAACATGTTTATATGAAAAATTCACAGTAAATATAGTCTTCAATGGGTAAAAGCTGACAGCCTGCGCGTTGAGATCAGGAACATGACAAGGGTGTCCACTCTCACCACTCTTGTTCACATAGTATTTGAAGTCCTCGCATCAGCAACAGACAATAAAGAGAAAGAAAATGTATCCAAATTGGCAATGAAGTCAATATCTCTCTTCACAGTTGACACATTTTATATGGAATACCTAAAAGTCTCCACCCCCAAACTACTAGAACTCATTCAGCAATTCAATAATGTGGCAGGATACAAAATCATTGTACAGGAATCATTGGCTTCCTTAGACATTACCAATGAAAATACAGATAGGGAAATTAGAGAATTGATTCCTTTTACTACAACACACAAACAATAAGATACCTGGGAAGAAACCAAACCAAAGAGATAAAGGATCTGTAAGCGAGGAACTACCCAACACTCATGAAAGAAATTGAAGAAAATGAAAAAGACAGAAGCCCATTGCATGCTTATGGATCAGAAGAATAAACATAGCTAAAATGTCTAGACATTTAATGTTAAGTGATTGCCTAGAGCAATCGATCCTTTTAATGCCTTTCCGATGCAAATTCCACCGATATGTTTTAAAGCCCTGGAGCCAACAGAAGCCTAAAATTTTTGCAGAATCAGAGAGACCCTGTATTGGTAAGAAAATGCCAAAAAGAAAAACATAACTGGGAGCATCATGTTGTCTGATTTCCAGTATTATACAAAGCTGTGATCACCAATACAGCATGGGACTCACATAAAAACAGAACCATATACCAGTGGAATTGAGTAGGGAGCTCTGATATGAGCAATAAACTCTATGGTCAAATAATCTTCAACAAAGTAGGAAAGAATAGACAGTGGAAAAAAGGCAGTCTCTTCAATAAATGGTGCTGGAAAAATTGGGAGAGCTATGTGTACATGAATAAAACTTGACCATTCTCTTGCACCAAACACAAAGAGAACTCGAAATGGATAAAAGACCTAAACTTGAGGTAGGAATCCATGAGAATCATAGAGGGGAACATAGACAGTAACCACTTCAACACTGGCCACAGCTACTTCGTTCAAGATATGTCTCCAAAGACAAAGCAAACAAAAGCAAAGATGAAGTTTTGGGACTTCATCAATTCATAAGCTTCTGCACAGCAAAGGAAACAGTCAACAAAACAAAGAGGCAACCCACAGAATGGGAGAAGATATTTGCAAATGATAGTATAGAAAAAATGTTGATATCCAGGATCTATAAAGAACTCCTCAAACTCAACACACACAAAGCAGACAATCATATAAAAAATGGGCAGAGTATAGGAACAGACATTTCTCCAATGAAGACATACAAATGGCTATCAGACACATGAAAAAAATGTTCATCATCACTAGCCCTCATGGGGACTCCAATTAAAACACATTGAGATAGCACCTGACACCAGTTAGAATGGCCCAAATCAGCAAGATAGGAATCAACATGTGTTGGAGTGGATGTGGAGAAAGGGGAACCCATATCACAACTCTGCTCCAGGAAGGCTCCTCTGCACTGGTGCCCCCAGGTGGGTCGCATCATCTCTTCCATTTTCCTGGTGTCTGGGACATGTCCCGAGCAAGAAAGGGCCCATGGCCACGGGGAGCAGGGCGTTCCGCAGGGCTGCCCAACGCTGGCCAATTCTTAGGAGCATTCTGTCCAAACCGATCCCAGTTTGGGAAAAATGCTTCTGAGAATTAGCCGGACAGCACCCAGCTTAATTGCTTCTGGTGCCACACACCTGCATGTCCGTCTCCTGGGCATGGCCCGGCATCATGAGCGATCATGTCCGAACCCCACCAGAATGTTCAAGTGTTAATACAAAGCTGTCAGTCCCCGGCGAACCAAGGCCTCCTGCTCCTCATTCTGGTGGTCCGTTCCCAGGCACTCTCCCATGGAGCCAGGCCTGCCCTGAGTCCCAGGCATGAGCCCTCACCTTCTTCCTCAACTCAGGACCTAGTTAGTAATGGATCCTCAATTCTTTTTCCCCAACTTCCTCCCTCAAGGGGACTGTCCCTTAAGGCCTCCAACTGGGGAACCCTGAATACCTCGGCCGCTCCTCCACCTCCCAACCTGGCGCAATCAGTGATTTTTGGCCCTTCGGACAAGCCTTGGATTGAGAGAAAACTTAGTGTCCACACTGAGGTCAACCTCATCCATGGGCGACACAGCTACCCGAAAAGTCGGAGGCACATGCCCGGCCGCAACCCATCCCACAACTCTGCTCCGGAAATGCTCTCCTGCGCAGAGTCCACCAGGTGGGCACGTCGTCCCAGCGCGTTTTCTGGGTGGGATAGGTTTGAGCAAAACGCTGGTGAGAATTGGCCGGAAAATGCCTGGCAAACTCGCTTCGGGTGCTGCACCTCTGAACGGCCGCTCCCCTAGGCCTGGCCTGGCATCACGAGCGCTTGCACCCGAACCCCGCCAGAAAGCCCTTCCCAAGGCAGGAGGCGGCAAGGCCGATGCCTGCTGAACCTCGGCCTGCAGTGGGTCCCCTACTTGGCACTGTCCCATGGTACCAGGCCCGCCCCGAGGCCTGGGCTCAAACTATCGCCTGCTTCCCCAGCCTTCCTCTCAAGGGTCTTGTCCCTCATGGTCTCCATATAGGGAACACTGTGTCCCGCAGACACGCATCTCCCTTCCACCCTGGCACCAATGGTGCCTTACGTCGCTATGGACCAGCCTCGAAGTGAAAGATATCTACATGCCCCAACTGAGGTCAGCCCCATCCTTGGGCACCCCATCTGCCCGAAAAGACGGAGGCACACGCCTGGCCGCCACCCATCCTTCAACTCTGCTCTGGGAACACAACACTGCGCCAGGTGTACCGTGTTGTTTTGTCACGTTTTCCAGGACGCCGACCCATACCCCGGGCGAGAAAAGGCCCTGGGCCATGGAGAACAGGGTGGTCCGCCGGGCTACCCAACGCCGGCCAATTCTCACGAGCCTCTGCCCAGACAACAATTTGGGCAGAACGCTCGTGAGAATTGGCCGGAAAATGCCCGGCGAACTCGCTTCGCTGGCTTCATGTATGCACGGCCACCCCCCCCTCCCGGGCTTGGCCTGGCATCGCGAACGATCAGCACCCGATCCGTGTCAGGAAGCCCTCCCTGAGGCAGGCTGTGGCAAGACCAATGCCTGCTGATCCTCGGAATGCGGGGGTCCCCTCCCTGGAGCTGTCCCATGGTTCTGGGCCCGACACGAGGCCCAGGCTTGCACCCTCGCCTGCTTACACATCCTTCCGCTTACGGGGTCCTGTCCCTTGGGTCCTCCATCTGGGGAACCCTGAGTCCCGCGGCCACGCTTAACCCTCCCACCCCGGCAGCAACGGTGCCTTTTGGCGCTTCAGAGAAGCCTCGGTGCGACAGAAACCTGCAGTCAGGGCCATCCTTGGGCGCACCTGCCACCCAAAAAGTCGGAGGCGCATGCCCGGCCGCCAAACGTCCTTCAACTCTTCTCCGGGAATACTACGTTATGCCAGGGCCTCTGGGTGGGCCAAGTCATCTAGGCGCGTTTTCCGGGCGGCCGCCCCATGCCCCGGGAGAGAAATGGCCCTGGGCAACGGGGAGCAGGGCGGTCTGCAGGGCAGCCCAACGCCGGCCAATTCTCACCAGCATTCTGCCCAAACTGATCCCGGTTTGGGCAGAACGCTGGTGAGAATGGGCTAGAAAATGCCAGGCGAACTTGCTTCGGGCACCACACGTCTGCAGGGCCGCCCTTCTGGGCTTAGCCTGGCATCGCAAGCCCTCCCGTCCAAATCCCACCAGGAAGCTCTCTGCAAGGCAGGCTGCGGCGAGGCCAAAGCCTCATGCTCCTCGGCCTGTGGGGGGTCCTTTCCCTGGCACTGTTCCATGAACCCGAGCCCGCCCGGAGGCCCAGGCTCGAACCCTTGCCTGATTCACGCCTTCTGCTTTCGGGGTCCTGTCCCTCGGTGCCTCTATCTGGGGAATTGTGATTCCCGCGGCCACGCCTCCCGCTCCCACCCCGGCACCAACAGTGCCTTTCTGCTCTTCAGAGAAGCCTCAGAGTGAGAGAAAGCTGCATACCCCCACTGAGGTCAGATCCATCCTTGGGCACCCCGTCTCCTGAATAGAGAGAGTCTCACTGCCGGCTGCCACCCGTCCATCAACTCCTCTCCAGAAACGCTCCCCTGCACCTGCGTATTGGCCCTTTTTCCTTTTGGATGCCACCTGCCATGATTTTTTTTTTTTTTTAAGATTTTATTTATTTGTCAGAGAGAGAGCGCGAGCGAAAGCGAGCACAGGCAGACAGAGTGGAAGGCAGAGTCAGAGGGAGAAGCAGGCTCCCTGCGGAGCAAGGAGCCCGATGTGGGACTCGATCCCAGGACGCTGGGATCATGACCTGAGCTGAAGGCAGCTGCTTAACCAACTGAGCCACCCAGGCGTCCCTCTGCCATGATTTTTAAGTGAGCTTGGACACTGAGATCACAGAGGCCCTCAGGGCCCCTCAATTCCTGCCAATTCCCACAAGCATCCTCTCCCTGTTGATCCCGGGTTGGAGCAGAACCAGCCTGGTCTCTCTTGTAAACCACCTCTACCCTTATTGTTCTCCCTGCCCACAAACCCAGTTTCTGCCACACTGCAAGATTCATTTCCTGAATACAATGACAAAGGAGGACCTCTTGGCACTGGCAGATTGGTGCAGCCATTCCCCATGTCCATCACCCTAATTCTAAGTCGTGTTTTCAAGCTTCCTTCGACAGGGGCCTGTCTTGCAAACTCTCTGGCTTTGGAAACCTAAAGTCACACCGTAGGAGTCCGCCAGCCACCTAGCAGGTTACCAGTCTGTTGGGAGCTGCATGAGGGCATCAGAGCCTGTGCAAAATGCTGTGTCCCCATGAGTCCTCACTCACGTTCTGCTGCCCCCCAGAGCATGATGTGCCACGTGACCACCACCCTCATCTTGGCTCCTCGGGGTTCCAACATCCAGATCAGCATTTCGGATATGCAACACCCTTACCTCAGCTCTCTTCAGGGAACCTTGTCATCTCTAGGTAGACCTGGAACTCCCCTGCCTTCCAAAAACACTGGGTTCTCCTCTCCTTCTTCTCGAGGGACATCAGTCCAAGGCTTCATTGACAAACGGGGAAGGTTAACTCTTGACTGCTTCACACCTCTTTTCCTCTTCTTTCTTATTTCCATTCACTTACCTTTGTACCTGGGTGAACTGCAAGGAACATATCCATGGAACATGGATATGCTCTGACATCTGAAACTTCCTGGCAGCTTTCTGAGGGCGCCTTATGCAAACAGAATCTAGTGGATCGTAACACAGTATGTTTGCTAATGATCATCAAGACAAGAGACCGAAAATCACTCCATTTTATCCTCCGTCATCATGAAGTAGAACACGGTCTTCTTTCCTTCCTTCACTTCCATTCCAATTCCTTTCCATGCAGTGCTCGTTCCGATGCTTCAGGGATAGGAATTCAGTATTCTTCGCCTGCACAGAACACCGAAGCTCATCACAAAGACTGCCCGCCCTAAGAGCCATCACCCATTGAATCCTTCCCCTTCACACCCCTGCTCTCTAGTTAACTTCAGTTGGTGCTCTATGTTGGAGTCTCTTTCCTCACTGACCTCTCGTTCTCTCCCCACTATGTTCATCTTTTCTTTCTGAAATTCCATAGACAGCAAATGATAGGCTATTGGTCATTTCGTACTGATATGGCTTAGCTAAATCCACTCTAGATCCATCCACATCCTCGCAAATGGTATATAATAATATATATTATATATGTATATACATATACATACATATACATATATATGTATATCATATACATATATATACACATATATACATGTATGTATGTATGTATGTATATACATGTATGTATATATATATGTGTATATATGTGTGTATATATATCGCTAATCAGCGAATGGACATTGGGACGGCCTCCATCGTTTGCTATGGTTCATAATGCTGGTGTCCATATCACGGTGTTTGTACCCCATTGAATGTGTATTTTTATGCCCTTGGGGGAAATTCTTAGGAGGGTAACTGATGTTTCCTAGGGTTGTTCTGCTTTTAGCATTCAGAGGAACCACTGTGCTCTTTTCCAGAGGGGCTGCAAGAACCCGCATGCCCACCGACAGTGCAGGAGCTTTCCCCTTGATGCAGAACCTTCCCTGCCAGCAATTTTCTATGAAGGAAACAGAAAACCTGGGGGATAACGTGACTCAGACAGTATCTGGCAAGCAGCCCCAGAAAATCACCCCAGTGTTCCTGACACCATGCCCTGGGAAGCCATCAGAATGCCTCTATCCAGGGGAATTCCCAATGAATCTCATTCTGAGTTCACCACCTATGTTACTAAAGAGAAAGGATGCCATGTTCAACTCTCTAGAGGGTTTGGTGAGTGAAAGTAGAAAGTCAAGCTTCCCTTTTCAGACCTCCAAGGCTCCTTGGAATACTTTCTAATGTTCCCTCTGCCCTCATTGGAACTCTTTGGATAAAAAAGACAAATCCATTAGGATCCATCCCATTGTACAATGGAGAATCCATCATCCAAGCCTCTATCTGACCACAACCAGCCACCTCCCTCTAGGTGCTGGCCATTCCACCACAGCCTAGGACCCATGGAATCAACCTTGTTCGAAAAATGAATGCATTCTACATCCTGAACACACCGAGTCCATCTCATCTTCTTTTTTGAATCCAAGGGATTGCCTAGGAAAGAGATGTTCCAAGTACGTCTGGGAGCCAGAAAGAAGCAGAGAAAATGAGATCCCCTGCCAGGTGGCCCCTGCAAGGAAACTGAGGAACCCTAGCACCCACCACCATGACTCACAGCTACATTTTGGGACTTTTTGGCTCCACTGGATGTGAGAGAATCCCAGGATGCTTGAGTTGAAAGAGAACTTTGACCTCCCATGTTGGCATGGATGTGCCACTATGCCCCACTGGCCTGCTGTTTTCTCTGAATGCCGACGGCCTGGGACAAGCTGCAGGATGGATTCAGATGTTGATTTCCAGACTTTAGGTCTCATGGAGCCAGAGCGAAAAAGTGTTGTCAGTGCAAATATGGAGGCACCTCCCACCTAAAGCCTACACACCTGCTCCAATTCCTGGGAGATGGAGAGACATACTTGTTTCTTAAGTGGTCATCCACTTCCTTCTCAAGCCGTCCAATGCCATTGTCCTTTTTGGAGAAGCAAATAGACTCTTCCAAACGGACATTCCACCCCTCCCGTTCAAAAGGCACCATGGGTTGAATTGGTTTCCCCCGTCTCCAGTCTCCCACTGGGAAGGCCCTCCTGAACCATCGTGACAGCACATTGCCATCAACGTGGGGCAACAGGTCACAGTGCTGACTGAGTGGGGCCCTGACTCCAGCAATTCTTACCACCATTCATGAGTATGGAGAAACAGAGGCTTCAGCTAAACACTCTATCTAGGAGCAACTAGCAGCCGTACCTCACGTTTCCTGCAGCCTCTCGCCACTGCTCTCAGAACCAGCAGGCTGTACAGTTAGCTCTTCTGGTGTGTTGGCCATGGCAGTTCTCCGCCCCCCTGCTGTGGGCAAGCAGCACTGCACTCTAATGAGCTCTGGGAACAACAACTCACCACGCCATTCAGTGGCATGAATCGGTACTGCCGAGCATACCACAGACCCCTAAGGCAGCTCTGAAAAGCCTCTGTATGTCTAAAGCCACATGGACTCTGTTCCTGCAGATTAGGATTTCCAGACCAACCCGACGAATTTATAGGCCACCAAAGCTGTACCGGCAAGGCCGAAGCCTCCATCTCCTAGGCCTTTGGTGCTCCCCGCCTTGGCACTGTCCCATGGATCCAGTCCAGCCTAGAGCAATCTATCCTTTTAATTTCATTCTGATCAAAATTACACCTGTACCTTTCAAAGATCTGGAGCAAACACAAGCCAAAAATGGTGTGGAATCAAAGAGTCTATGTATTGCTAAGGAAATGCCGTAAAGAAAAACATAACTGAGAGCATCACATTGCCTGGTTTCAAGGGTTACTACAAAGTTGTGATTACCAAGACAGCATGGGACTGGCATAAAAACAGACTCATAGGCCAGTGGAACATATTAGAGAGCTCAGATATGGAGGAACAACACTACAGTCAAATAATTTTCCAACAAAGCAGGAAAAAAAATATACAGAGGTAATCAGACAGTCTCTTCCATAAATGGTGCTGCAAAAATTGGGAAAGCTATGTGTAGATGAATGAAAATCGACCATTCTATGACTCCATACACAAAGAGAAACTCATAATGGATAAAAGACCTCAACATGAGGCAGGAATCCATAAGAATCTTGGAGAACATACTCAGTAACCTCTTCAAAATTGCCCACAACAACTCTTTCAAGATATGACTCCAAAGACAAAGGAAACAAATGTGAAGATGTACTCTTGGTACTTCCTCAAGATCCAAAGCTTCTGTACAACAAAGGAAAGAGTGATCAAAACAAATGGGCAACTCACAGAATTCGAGTAGATATTTGCAAATGTCAGGACAGAGAAAAGGCTGCTATCCAGGATCTAAAAAGAACACCTCAAACTCAAAACACACAAAATAGATAATCCTATCAAAAAATGGGTAGAAGATATAAAAAGACACTTCTCCAACCAAGACATACAAATGGCTGTCAGATACATGAAAAAATGCTCACCATCACTAGTCATTAGGGACATGCAAACTAAAACGACCTTGAGATAGCACCTGACACCATAGAACAGCCAAAATCCGCAAGCCAGGAAACAACATGTGTTGGAGAAGATGTGGAGAAAGGGGAATCCTGTTACACTGTTGTTGGGAATGCAAGTTGGTGCAGACACTTTGGAGAAGAGTGTGGAGATTCCTCAAGAAATTAAAAATAGAACTTCACTAAACCATGTAATTACACTCCTAGGTATTTATGCCAGAGATTCAGTTGGAGTGAAAAGAAGGGCCATCAGTAACCTAATGTTTAGAGCAGCAATGGCCATGGTTGCCAAACTGTGGAAAGAACCAAGATGCCCTTCAACAGAAGAATGAATAAGGAAGGTTCTTATACACTATGGATTATTATGCCTCCATTCAGAAAGGATGAATTCCCAACTTTTGTAGCAACATGGATGGGACAGGAAGCGATTGTGCTGAGTGAAATAAATCAAGCAGAGAGATTCAATTATCATATGGATTCACTTCTGTGTGGAGTATAACAAATAGCATGGAGGACAAGGGGAGATGGAGAGGAGAAGGGAGTGGAGAGAAATTGGAAGGGGAGGGGAACCATGAGAGACAATGGACTCTGAAAAAGAATCTGAGGGCTTTGAAAGAGCTGGGGGTGGGAGGTTGGGGAAACACGTGGTGGGTAAAATAAAGGGCACGGATTGCATGGAGCACTAGGTGTGGTGCTAAAACAATGAATACAGTTACACTGAAAATAAATTGGAAAAAATAATTATTTATGAATAAGCTAAGCCACCTAAGTGAAATGGATGCACTCCTGGAAAACTGTAAAATCCCAAAATTGAACCAGGAAGAAATGTACATCCTGAATAGACCGTTATTTAGTAAGGGGATTAAAGCTTAATCAAAAACCTCCCAAAAGTCAAGACCCTTGGACTTAAAGGATGCCGTATTGAATTCTACCACACTTTAAGAAAAGAACTAACACCTCTCCTCCTGAAGCTCTTTCCAAAATATGAAGCAGAAAATCATGGTACAGAATTCAGTGGCTTTCTTCTACATTATCAATGAAAATCCGGAAAAGGAAATTAGAGAATCATTTCCATTTCCTACAGCACCCAAACCAGAAGATACCTGAGAATAAACAAAACCAAAGAGGTAAAGGATTTGTACTCGAGACCCTAGAGAACACTCATGAAAGAAAAGCAAGAAAACCAAAAAGACGGAAAACCATTGCATTCTCATAGATCAGAAGAATAAATATTGTTAAAATGTCTATACTGCTTAGAGCAATTGATTCATTTAATGCCATTGCAATCAAAATTCCAGCGGTATCTTTCAAAGAGTTGGAACAAACACACACCTAAAATTTATGTGGAATCAGAAGCAACCCCGTATTGCTAAGAATTGCTGAAAAGAGAAACAAAAGTGGGAGCACAACGTTGCCTGATTTCAAGAGATACTAGGAAGCTGTGATCACCAATATAGCATGGGACTGGCATAAAAATAGACCCATAGACCAGTGGAACACAGTAGAGAGGTCAGATTTGGACCATTAACTCTATGGCCAAATAATTTTCTAGAAAGCAAGAAAAAATATACAGTGGAAAAAAGACAATCTCTTCAATAAATATTGCAGCAAAAACTGGGCTGGTCTATATAGAAGGATGAATCTCGTCAATCCTCTTACACCATACACAGAGATAAAATAAAAATGGGTAAAAGACCTCAATATGAGACAGGAATCCATCAGAATTCTAGTGGAGAACATAGGCAGTAATCTCTTAGATATCAGTCACAGCGACTTCTTTCAAGATATGTCTCCAAAGGCAAAAAACAAAAGCCAAAAAAAAAAAAAAAAAACTTTGGAGACTTCATCAAATTCAAAAGCATATGCACTGCATAGGAAACAGTCAAAAAAGCAAAGAGGTAACACACGGAATGCATTAAGATATTAGCAAATGACAGGAGAGACAAAAGGTTGATATCCAGGATCTATTAAGAATTCCTCAAATTCAACATACACAATAAAGATAATCATATCAAAAAATAGGCAGAAGATATGAACAGACACTTCTCCAATAAAGACATAAAAACGGCCAACAGACACATGAAAAAATGGTCACCATCACTAGGCATCATGGAGATTCAAATGAAAACCACATTGAGATGTCCCCTTACACCAGTTAGGATGACCTAATTAGCAAGACTGGAAAGAACATGTGTTGAAGAGGATGTGGAGAAAGGGGAATCCTCTTCCACTGTGGGTGGGAATGCAAGTTGGTGCAGCCTCTTTGGAGGACAGTGTGGAGATTCCTCAAGAAATTAAAAATAGAAATCCCCTATAACCCTGCAATTACACTCCTAGGTATTCAACACAAATATACAGAAGCAGTGAAAAGAAGGGCCATCTGTAACACAATGTGTATAGCAACAGGCCACGGTTGCAAAACAGTGGAAAGAACCAATATGCCCTTCAATGGAAGAAAGTATAAGGAAGATGTGGTCCTTATACACTATGGAGTATTTTGTCTCCATTCAAAAAGGTGAATACCCAAATTTGGTAGCAACATGGACGGGACTGGAAGAGGTTCTGTTGAGTGAAATAAATCAATTAGAGAGAGGCAATTATCATATGGTTTCACTTATATCAGGAGTGTAACAAATAGCACTGAGGACAAGAGGAGATGGAGAAGAGAAGGGAGTGGAGGGAAATTGGAAGGGGAGTAAAACATGAGTAACAATGGACTCTGAAAATGAAACTGAGCACTTTGAAACAGTGGGGGTGGGAGGTTGGGGAAACACGTGGTGGGAAATAGAGAGGGCATGGATTGCATGGAGGACTGGGTGTGGTTCTAAAACAATGAATACGGTTACAGAGAAAAGAAATTGGTAAAAAAAAAAAAAATGTATGCCAATAAGATTATCAACCTAGGTGAAATGGATGCATTCCTAGAAAACTGTAAAATCCCAAAATTGAACCTGGAAGAAATTTACAACATGAATGGACCATTATCCAGTAATGAGATTAAAGCAGTAATCAAAAACCTCCCAAGAAAAGACTCCGCGACCTGAAGGATGCCTTAGCTAATTCCACCAGACTTTAAGAAAAGAATTAACACCTCTTCTCTTGAAGCTCTTTCAAAAATTTGTTGCAGAAGGAAAAAGTCCAGACAATTTTATGAAGCCAGCATTAGGGTGATAACACAAAGCAGGAAAAGACGACACCAAAAAGGATATTTTCAAACCAATATCACTGATGAATATGGATGCTAAGATTCTCACCAAGATTCTAGCTCCTAGGAACGTACAGTACATTGAACAGTCATTCCACCAAGAGTGATTAGGATCTATCCCTGGGTTGCAAGGTTGGTTCGACATTCACAAATCAATTAATGTCATAGATGAAATTAAGAAGTGAAGAGAGAAGAACCACATGTTCCTCTCAATTGGTGAAGAAAAAGCATTTGACAAAATCCAGCATCCGCTCCTGACTAAAAGGCTGCAAAGTATAGAGATAGAGGAAATATTCGTCAACTTCATAAAATGTTTCTATGAAAAACCCACAGTGAATACCATCCTCAAAGGGTAAAAGATGAGAGACTTCACTTTGAAATCAGGAGAATGACAAGGATGCCTACTCTCACCACTCTTGTTCAATATAGGATGTGAATTCCTAGCAACAGCAATCAGACAACAAAGACAAATAAAAGGTATCCAAGTTGGCAATCAAGAAGTCAAACTCTCTCTCCTCACAGATGACACACTTTATTTGGAAAACCCAAAAGACTCCACCCTCAAACTACCAGAACTCATACAGCAATTCAATAATGTGGCAGGATACAAAATCATGATACAGAAATCAGTGGCTTTCTACTACATTATCAATGAAAATCCAGAAAGGGAAATTAGAGAATCAATTTTATTTACTACAGTACTCAAACCATAAGATACCTGGGAATAAACCAAATCAAAGAGATAAAGACTTTATACTCGAGATACTAGAGAACACTCATGAAAGAAAAGCAAGAACACCAAAAAGACAGAAAATCATTGCACTCTCATGGATCAGAAGAATAAACATTTTTAAAATGTCTATACTGCCCAGAGCAATCAATACATTTAATGCCATTTCAATCAAAATACCACTGGTTGGGGTGCCTGGGTGGCTCAGTGAGTTAAATCCTCGGCCTTCGGCATTACAGCATTACTCAGAGTCCTGGGATCAAGCACCGCATCAGGTTCTCTGCAGGGCGGGGAGCCTGCTTCCTCCTCTTTCTGCCTGCCCCTCTGCTTACTTGTGATCACTTTCTGTCAAATAAATAAATAAAATCTTTAAAAAAATACCACTGGTATCTTTCAAAGAGCTGAACAAACACACACGCTTAAAATTTGTGTGGAATCAGAAGCGACCCCTTATTGCTAAGAATTGCTGAAAAGAGAAATAAAAATGGGACTACCACGTTGCCTGATTTCAAGGGTTACCAGGAAGCAATGATCAACAGGACAGCATGGGACTGGCATAAAAACAGACCCATAGTACAGTGGAACACAGTGGAGAGCTCAGATATGGACCATCTAATCTATGGTCAAATAATCTTCAAGAAAGCAGGAAAAAATATACA
Source organism: Mustela nivalis (assembly GCF_964662115.1). NCBI lineage: Eukaryota > Metazoa > Chordata > Mammalia > Carnivora > Mustelidae > Mustela > Mustela nivalis. Next base: position 7,712,607 of record NC_139022.1, on the reverse strand, counting down.
GTGGAAAAAAGGCAGTCTCTTTAATAAATGGTGCAGGAAAACTGGGCAGCTCTATGTAGAAGAATGAAACCCACCATCCTTTTACACGATACACAAAGATAAACTCATAATGGATAAAAGACCTCCACGTGAGACAGGAATCCATCAGAATCCTAAGGAGAGCATAGGCAGTATTCTCTTCGATATCAGCCACAGAGACTTCTTTCAAGATATGCCTCCAAACCAAAGGAAACAAAAGCCAAAATAAACTTCGAGGACTTCATCAAAATCAAAAGCGTCCGCACTGCATAGGAAACAGTCAAGAAAGCAAAGAGGCAACCCACAGAATGCAATAAGATATTTGGAAATGACAGGACAGACAAAAGGTTGATATCCAGGATCTATGAAGAACTCCTCAAACTCAACATGCACAAAACAGATAATCATATCAAAAAAATGCACAGAAGATATGAAGAGACACTTCTCCATGAAGAAATACAAATGGTTATCATACAGCTGAAGAAATGTACATCTTCACTAAGCATCAGTGATATTCAAATGAAAACTACATTAAGTGCCACCTTACACCAGTTAGAATGGCCAAAATTAGCAAGACGGGAAACATGTGTGGGAGATGTGGAAAAAGGGAAATCCTCTTACACTGTGGGTGGGAATGCAAGGTGTGCAGCCTCTTTAGAGAACAGAGTGGAGATTCCTCAATAAATTAAAAATAGAACTTCCCTATAACCCTGCAATTAAACTCCTAGGTATTAGCCCCAAAGATACAGATCACGAGAAAAGAAGGGCCGTCTGTAACCCAAATTTATAGCAGCAATGGCCATGGTTGCCAAACTGTGGAAAGAACCAAGATGCCCTTCAACAGAAGAATGGATAAGGAAGATGTGGTCCATATACACTATGGAGTATTATGCCTCCATTCAGAAAGGATGAATACCCAAATTTTTACCAACATAGACAGGACTGGGAGAGATTGTGCTAAGTGAAATAAATCAAGTGGAGAGTGGCAATTATCATATTGTTTCACTTCTGTGTAGTATAACAAATAGCATGGAAGACAAGGGAGATGGAGAGGAGAAGGGAGTGGAGGGAAATTGGAAGGGGATGGGAACAATGAGAGACTATGGACTCTGAAAAAGAATCTGAGTGCACCTTTATTTCTCTTTGTTGTCTGATTTCTGTTGCTAGGACTTCTAATACTATGTTGAACAAGAGGGGTAAAAGTTGGCATCCTTGTCTTGTTTCTGATCTCAATGGGAATGCTGTAAGCTTTTTCCCATTGAGGATGATATTTGCTGTGGGTCTTTCATAGATAGATTTGATGGAGTTCAATAATGTTCCCTCTATCCTTATCCTTTGAAGCATTTTAATCAGGAACGGATGCTGGAATTTGTCAAATGCTTTTACTGCATCAATTGAGAGGACCATGTGGTTATTCTCTCTTCTCAAATTAATTTTTTCAATCACATTGATTGATTTGTGAACATTTAACCATCCTTGTATGACAGGGATGAATCCGACCTGGTCATAGTGGATAATCTTTTTAATGTGCTGTTGGGTCCTGTTTGCTAGGATCTTGTTGAGAAATTTGCATCCACATTCTTCAGTGATATTGGTCTGAAATTCCTTTTTGGTAGGGTCTTTGCCTGAAAAACAATCTGAGGGATTTGAAGTGGCATGGGGTGGGAGTTGGGCAAACCAGTTGGTGGGTATTATAGAGGGCACAGATTGCATGGAGAACAGGGTGTGGTGAAAAAAAATACTGAATACTTTTATGCCGAAAATAAATAAATTTAATTTTAAAAATCTATACAACAGTAAAAAAAATTATCTGAGGCATTCTAAGAGAGGGGGTGGGATGTTGGGGAAAGACATGGTGGGTAATAGAGAGGGCAGGAATTGCATGGAGCACTGGGCGTGGTGCTAAAACAATGAATATGGATACACTGAAAAGAAATTGGAAAAGAAAAACACAAGTATATTCCAATAAGCTAGCAGCCTAGGTGAAATGGATGCATTCCTAGAAAACTGTAAATACCAAAATTGAACCAGTAGAAATGTACAACCTGAATAGACCATTATCCAGTAACGAGATTAAAGCAGTGATCAAAAACCTCCCAAAATCAAGACCTCGGGACATGAAGGATGACTTAGCGAATTCTACCAAACTTTAAGGAAAGAACTAACACAGATTCTCCCGAAGCTCTTTCCAAAACTTGAAGCAGAAGGAAAACTTCCAGACACTTTTTATGAAGAGAGCATTACCCTGATCCACAAAACAGGCAAAGACCTCACCAAAAAGGAGAATTTCAAACCAATATTACTGATGAATATGGATTCTAAGATTCTCAACAAGATACTAGCTCCTAGGAACCTACAGTACATTAAACAGTCATTCCACCATGACCGAGTAGGATCTATCCCTGGGTTTCAAGGTTGGTTTGACATTTGCAAAACAATCAATGTCATAGAAGAAATTAAAAAGTGAAGATAAAAGACCTCATGGTCCTCTCAAATGAAAAACAAAAAGCATTTCACAAAATCCAGCATCTGTCCCTGACTAAATATATCCCTATACTGCAAAGTATAGGGATAGAGGGAATATCCATCATCTTCATAAAATGTTTCTATGAAAAACCCACAGTGAATATCATCCTCAAGGTAAAAGCTTACAGGCATTGCTTTGAAATCAGGAACATGACATGGATGCCCACTCTCACCACTCTTGTTCAACATGGTATTTGAAGTCCTCGCATCAGCAAACAGAAAATAAAGAGAAATAAAATGTATCCAAATTGACAATGAAGTCAATCTCTCTCTTCACAGTTGACATACTTTATATGGAATACCCAAAAGTCTCCACCCCCAAACTACTAGAACTCATTCAGCAATTCAATAATGTGGCAGGATACAAAATTATTGTACAGGAATCATTGGCTTCCTTAGACATTACCAATGAAAATACAGAAAGGGAAATTAGAGAATTGATTCCATTTACTACAACACCCAAACCATAACATACCTGGGAAGAAACCAAACCAAAGAGGTAAAGGATCTGTAAGTGAGGAACTACACAACACTCATGAAAGAAATTGAAGAAAACAAAAATGACAGAAGCCCATTGCATGCCTATGGATCAGAAGAATAAACATTGTTAAAATGTCTAGACATTTAATGTTAAGTGACTGCCTAGAGCAATCAATCCTTTTATTGCCTTTCTAATGAAAATCCCACCGGTATGTTTTAAAGCCCTGGAGCCAACACAAGCCTAAAATTTGTGTAGAATCAGAGAGACCCTGTATTGCTAAGGAAATGCCAAAAAGAAAAACAAAATTGGGAGCATCAAGTTGTCTGATTTCCAGTGTCTACAAAAAGCTGTGATCACCAATAGCATGGGACTCACATAAAAACAGAACCATAGACCAGTGGAACCGAGTAGAGAGCTCAGATTTGGGCAATAAACTCTACAGTCAAATAATCTTCAAAAAAGTAGGAAAAGGTATACAGTGGAAAAAAGGCAGTCTCTTCAATAAATGGTGCTATGAAAATTGGGATAGCTATGTGTAGATGAATGAAAGTCGACCATTCTCTTACACCAAACACAAAGAGAACTGGAAATGGATAAAAGACCTAAACTTGAGGTAGGAATCCATGAGAATCATAGAGGGGAACATAGGCAGTTATCTCTTCAACACTGGCCACAGCAACTTCTTTCAAGATATGTCTCCAAAGACAAAGCAATCAAAAGTGAAGATGAACTTTTGGGACTTCATTAGTTCAAAACCTTTTGCACAGCAAAGGAAACAGTCTACAAAACACAAAGGCAACCCAGGGAATGGGAGAAGATATTTTCAAATGATAGTACAGACAAAATGTTGATATCCAGGATCTATAAAGAACTCCTCAAACTCAACACACACAAAGCAGACAATCATATAAAAAATGGGCAGAATATATGAACAGACATGTCTCCAATAAAGACATACAGATGGCTATCAGACACACGAAAAAATGTTCATCATCACTAGCCCACATGGAGACTCAAATTAAAACACATTGAGATAGCACCTGACACCAGTTAGAATGGCCCACATCAGCAAGATCGGAATCAACATGTGTTGGAGAGGATGTGGAGAAAGGGGACCCCATCTCTCAACTCTACTCCAGGAACCCTCCTCTGTACTGGTGACCCCAGGTGGGTTGCATCATCTCTCACAATTTCCAGGTGTCCGTGACATGTCCCAAGCAAGAAAGGGCCCATGGCCATGGGGAGCAGGGCATTCCACAGGGCTGCCCAACGCTTGCCAATTTTCAGGAGCATTCTGTCCAAACCGATCCCAGTTTGGGTAGAATGCTCCTGAGAATTGGCTGGACAGCACCCAGCAAACTCGCTTCTGGTGCCGCACTTCTGCATGACCGTCTCCTGGGCATGGCCCGGCATCATGAGCGATCATGTCCGAACCCCACTAGAATGTTCAAGTGTGAATACAAAGCTGTCAGGCCCCAGGGATTCCAAGGCCTCCTGCTCCTCAGCTTCTGGTGGTCCCTTCCCTGGTACTGTCCCATGGATCTGGGCCTTCCCTGAGTCCCAGGCATGAGCCCTCACCTTCTTCCTCAAATCAGGACCTAGTAATGGGTCCTCAATTCTTTTTCCCCAACTTCCTCCCTCTAGGGGCCTGTCCCTAAGACCTGCAACTGGGGAACCCTGACTCCTGCGGCCACTCCTCCCCCTTCCACCCTTGTGACAATGGTGATTTTTGGCATTTCAGACAAGCCTGGGAGCGAGAGAATCTTGCATGCCCTCTGAGGTCAACCCCTCCTTGGGCGAACCAGCCACCTGCATAGTCAGAGGCACACCCCCTGCCGCCACCCATGCCACAACTCTGCTCCAGGAATGCTCCCCTGCCCGGGGGCCACCGGATGGGCACGTCTTCTCCCTGCGTTTTCCTGGCGGGATAGTTTTGTGCAGAACACTCATGAGAATTGGCCAGAAAACGCCCGGAGAACTCGCTATGGGTGCCGCATATGTGCAGGACCGCTTTCCTGGGACTGGCTTGGAATCGCGAGTGAACCCAGCCAGGAAGCCCTCAGTGAGGAAGGCTGTGGTGAGGTGGACACCTGATGATAATCGGCTTGCGGGGACCCCTCGCTGGCGCTGTCCCATCTGGCCGGCCCACAACAAGGTCCGGGCTTGAACCCTCGCCTGCTTCCCCAGCTGTCCCATTTCGGGGTCTTGTCCCTCTGGGCCTCGATTTTTGGGAACCCTGAGAACCGCGGCCATGCCACCCCCTTCCACCCTAGCACCAACGGTGCCTTTTGGCGCTTTGGACAAACCTCGGAGCGAGAAAAATCTGCATGCCCCTACTGGGATCAGCGCCATCCTTGGGCACCCCATCCGCCCGAAATGTCGGAGGCACACGCCCGGCCTACACCCATCCCTCAACTCTGCTCCGGGAATGCTCCCCTGTGCCGGGGCCCCAGGTGGGCCGCATCGTTTCCAAGCGGTTTCCGGGCGGCCGCTTCGTGCCCCGGGTGAGAAAAGGCCATGGGCAACGGAGAGCAGGGCGGTCCTCAGGGCAGCCAAACGCCGGCCAATTCTTAGGATCATTCTGCCCAAAGCGATTCTGCTTTGGGCAGAACACTCATGAGAATTGTCTGGAAAACGCCCGGAAAACTCGCTTCGGGCACCGCACGTCTACACGCCGCCCCCCGGGTCTGGCCCAGCATCTAGAGTGCTCGCACCCGAACCCCGCCAAGAAACCCTCCCTGTGGCAGGCAACGGCTAGGCCGACGTCTGCATATCCTCGTCCGGCAGGGGTTCCCTCCCTGGTGATGTCCCATGGGGCTGGCCGAACACGAAACCCGGGCTCGAAGGCAGCCTTCCACTTCTGGGGTCCTGTCCCTCGAGGCCTCCATATCAGGAACCCTGAGTCCCGCGGCCATGCATCTCCCGACCACCCCGGCACCAGCGGTGCATTTGGGAACTTCAGACAACCCTCGGAGTGAGATCAACCTGCGTGCCCACACTGAGGTCAGTCCCATCCTTGGGTGTCCCATCTGCCCGAAAAGTCGAAGGCACATGCCTGGCCGCCACCCGACCTTCAACTCTGCTCCGGGAATGCTCCCCTGCCTCGGTGCCCCAGGTGGGATGCGTCGTTTCCACGTGTTTTCTGGGCGGCTGCCCCATGCCCCAGGCAAGAAATGGCCCTGAGCCACGGAGAGCAGTGCGATCCGCAGGGCTGCCCTAGCCGGCCAATTCTCACAAGCGTTCTGCCCAAACCGGGATCGGTTTCGGCAGAATGCTCATGAGAATTGTCCAGAAAACGCCCGGCAAACTCGCTTCAGTCGCCGCACGTCTGCACGGCCACCCCCGGGCCTGGCCTGGCATCACATACGCTCTCGCACCATCCACACCAGGAAGCTCTCCGAGTGTCAGGCTGCAGCGAGGCTGATGCCTCCTGCTCCTTGGCCTGTGGGAGTCCCTTCCTTTAGGCTGTTCCATGGGGCCGGGCCTGCCCCGAGACCAGGGCTTGAAATTTCACCTGCTTCCCAGCCTAACGATTCCGGGGTCCTGTCCCTTGGGACTTCTATCTGGGGAACCCTGAGACCCACGAAACACCTCCCTGTTCCACCCCAGGGACTACGGTGACTTTGGCGCTTCAGAGAAGGCTTGGGGTGACAGAAACCTGCATGCCCCACCTGAGGTCATCCCCATCATTGGGCACCCAGCCACCCAAAAATATGGAGGCCCACGCCTGGTTGCCACCTGTCGCTCAAATCTGCTCCGGGTACCCTCCCCTGCCCCAGGGCCCCTGGGTGGGCCATGTCATCTCGGTGTGTTTTCCGGGCGGCCACCCCATGCCCCGGGCAGGAACGTGCCCTGGGCAAAGGGGAGTGGGGCGGTCGCAGGGCTGCTCAACGCCGGCCAATTTATTTTTATTATTATTTTTTTAAAGATTTTATTCATTTATTTGACAGACAGAGATCACAAGTAGGCAGAGAGGCAGGCAGAGAGAGAGAGAGAGAGAGAGAGAGAGAGAGAAGCAGGCTTCCTGCGAAGCAGAGAGCCCGATGCAGGGCTTGATCCCAGGACACTGAGATCATGACCCAAGCCAAAGGCAGCAGCCCAAACCACTGAGCCACCCAGGCGCCCCTACGCCGGCCAATTTAAACGAGTGTTCTGACAAAACCAATCCAGAATGGTCATTAGAATTGGCCGGAAAACACCTGGCGAACTCGCTTTGGGCGCCCTACGTCTGCAGTGCCATCCCCCCGGGCCTGGCCTGGCATCGCCAGCACTCACGCCCAAACCCTGCCAGGAATCGACCCCGAGGCAGGCTGCGGTGAGGCCGACCCTACTGCTCATCGGGCTGCGGGGGTATTTTCTCCAGGGCTGTCCCATGGAGCCGGGCCCACCTCGAGGCCCGGGATTGAACCCTCACCTGCTTCAACAGCCTTCTGCTTCTGCGGTCCTGTCCGTCGGGCCTTCTATCTGGGGAACCCTGTGTCCCGGGACCATGCCTACTCCTCCCACCCCCGGGGCCAACGGTAACTATCAGCACTTCGGATATGCCTCATTGAGAGATACCTGTGTGCCCCACTGAGATCAGCCCCATCTTTGGGCCCCCAGCCGCTGGAAAACTCGGAGTCCCATGCCAGGCCAGCAGCAGTCCCTCAACTCTGCTCTGGGAATGCTCCCCTGTGTCGTCTAGGCTTGTTTTTCAGGCAGCCACAACATTCCCCTTGTGACAAAGGGCTCTGGGCCACAGGGAGCAGGTCGGTCCACAGGGGTGCCAAACGCCGGCCAATTCTCATGAGTGTTCTGCCCAAACCGGATCGGTTTGAGCAGAACGCTCAAAAAAATTGGCTGGAAAATACCCCGCGAACTCGCTTCGAGCGCCTCACGTCTGCAGGGCCACCCCCCTGGCCTGTCCCAGCATCGTGAGCGCTCGTGCCCGAACCTCGCCAAAAAGACCTCTGCGAGGCAGACTGCGGCAAGGCCGATGTGTCCTGCTCCTTGGCCTGCAAGTGTCCCCTTGCTAGCGCTGTCCCATGGGGCTGGGCCAGCCTGGAAATCCCAGCTCGAACACTCGCCTGCTTCCAAAGCCTTCTGCTTCAGGGTTCCTGTCCCTCGGGACCTTCCTTTGGGGAAACCTGAGTCCCGCGCCATGCATCCGCCTCCCACTACGGCAGCAATAGTGACTTTCAGCACTTCGGACAAGCCTCGGAGCGAGAGAAACCTGTGTGCCCCCACTGAGGTCAGCCCGATACTTGGGAGCCCCAGCCGCCCGAGATTTCGGAGGCGCACGCCAGGATGCCACACGTCCCTCAACCCTGCTCTGGGAACACTCACCTTCACCAGGGCTCCCGGGTGGGCCGCATCGTCTTGGTGCATTTTCCGGGTGGCTGCAACATTCCCCAGGTAAGAAAGGGCCCTGGGGCCCGGGGAGCAGGGCCATCCGCAGGGGTGCCCATCGCCGGCCAATTCTCATGAGTATTCTGCACAAATAGATCCCGGTTTGGGCAGAACGCTCATGAGAATTGGCCAGAAAAAGCCCGGCGAACTCGCTTCAGGCACCGCACTTCTGCATGACCCCCCCCCCCCCGGCCTGGCCCGGCATCGCGAGCACTAGCTCATGAACCCTGCCAGAAACCCTTCTGAGAGTAAGGCTGCATCGAGGCCGACACCTCTTGCTTCTCAGACTGTGGGGGTGCCCTCTCTGACGCTGTCCCTTTGTGCAAGGCAGCCACGAAGCCCAGGCTCTAACCCTCTCATGCTTCCCCAGCCTTAAGCTTCTGGGGTCCTGTCCCTCGGGGCCTTCATCTGGGGAACCCTGATTGCTGCAACACGCCTCCCCCTCCCATCCTGACACCAACGGTGCCTTTCATTGCTTTGGACAAGCCTGGAACGAGAGAAACATGCGTGTCCCCACTGAGGTCAGCCCCTTCCTTGGGCACCCCCCAGCCACCCGAAAAGTCGGAGGCACACGCCCTGCTGCCACCCATCCTTCAACTCTGCTCCAGGCACGGTCCCCGGCACCTCAGGCCCCGGGTGGGCCGCGACATCTTGGCGGGCAAGAAAGGGTCCTTGGTCACGGGAAGCAGGGCGTTCCGCAGGGCTGCCAAACGCTGGCCAATTCTCATGAGCGTTCTGCCCAAACCAATCCCAGTTTGGGCAGAACACTCATGAGAATTGGCCAGAAAACGCCCGGTGAACTTGCTTCGGGCGCGGCACGTCTGCCTAGCCGCCCTCCCTGGGCCTAACCCGGCATCTCGAGGGCTCTTTCCGAACCCGGCCAGGAAGTCCTCTGCAAGGCAGGCTACAGCGAGGCCGATGCCTCCTGCTCTTCGGCCTGTGGGGTCCCCTCCCTGGCGCAGTCCCATGGGGCCTGGCTCGTCCTGAGGCCTGGGGTCAAAACCTTGACTATTCACCAGCCTTCCACTTTCGGGGTCCTGTCTCTCGGGGCCTCTAATTGGGGAAATCCTGATATCCACGGCGATGCTTCCCCTTCCCACCCCAGCGACAATGGTGCCTTTCGGAAAAGACTCGGAGAGAGAGAAACTTGCCTGTCCCCACTGAATTCAGCCACATCCTTGGGCACCCCAGCCGCTGTAAAAGTCGGAGACACATGCCTGGCCGCCACCCGTCCCTCAACTCTGCTCCGGGTATGCTCCCCTGTGCCGAGGACCCCAGGTGGGCCGTGTAGTCTCGGCGCATTTTCCGAGCGGCCGCGCCATGCCCCGGGTGAGAAAGTGCCCTTGGCTACAGGGAGAAGGGTGGTCTGCAAGGCTGCCAACTCCGGCCAATTCTCATGAGAGTTCTGCCCAAACAGATCCCGATTTTGGCAGAACACTCATGAGGATTGGTCGGAAAACACCCTGCAAACACGCTTTAGGCGCCACACCTCTGCAGGGCCGCCCACCAGGCCAGGCCCAGCATTGAGAGCGCTCGTGCCCAAACCCCGCCAGGAAACCCTCCGCAAGGCAGGCTGCTGTGAGGCTGAAGCCTCCTGCTCCTCGTCCTGTGGGGGTCCTCTCCATGGCACAGTCCCATGGGGCCGGGCCAGCACCGAGGCCCAGGATCGCACCCTCCCCTACTTCACCAGCCTTCTGCTTCCGGGGTCCTGTCCCTCGGGGCCTCAATCTGGGGAACCCTGACACGCGGCCATGCCTCCCCTTCCTACCCCAGCACCAATGATGCCTTTCCGTGCTTCGGACAAGCCTCAGAGCGAGAGAAACCTGCATGCCCCCACTGAGGTCAGCCCCATCCTTGGGGGCCCCAGCCACCCGAAATGTCAGAGGCGCATGCCCCGCCGCCATCCATCTCTCAACTCTGCTCCAGGAATGCTCCCCTGTGCCAGGGATCACGGGTGGGCTGCGTATATTGGCACATTTTCCAGGTGGCTGCCCCATGCTCTGGGCGAGAAAGGGCCCTGGGCCATGGGGAGCAGGGTGGTCCAGAGTGCTGCCCAACGCCGGCCAATTCTCATGAGTGTTCTGCCCAAACCGATCCGGTTTAGGCAGAAAACTCGAGAGACTTGGCCGGATTACACCCAGCGAACACTTATGGGGCTCCGCACATCTGCAGGGCCACCCTCCCGGGCCTGGCCGGACATCGTGAGCGATCTCCCCCGAACCCCGCCAGGAAGCCCTCAGTGAGGCAGGCTGCGGTGAGGCCGAAGCCTGCTGTGCCTCAGCCTGCGGGGGTCCCCTCCCTGGCACTGTCCCATGCGGTCGTGCCCGCCCCGAAGCCAGGTCTCAAACCCTTGCATGCTTAACCAGACTTCCGCTTTCTGGGTCCTGTACCTCAAGGCCCATATCTGGGGAGCCCTGTGTCCCACAGCCTCTCCTCCCTTTCACACCCCGGCAACTATGGTGCCTTTCAGTGCTTCGGACAAGCCTCGGAATGAGAGAAACCTGTGTTCCCCCACTGAGGTCAGCACAAACCTTGGGCATCCCTGTCTCCTGAATAGAGAGAGTCACACGGCCGGCTGCCACCCGCCCCTCAACAGCTCTCCAGGAACACTCCCCTGCCCCTGCATATTGGCCGTTTTTCCTTTTGGATGCCACCTGCCATGATTTTTAAGCGAACTTGGCCACTGGGTTCACGGCGGTCCTCAGGGCCCCTCAATTACGCCCAATTCCCACGAGCGTCCTCTCCATGTTGATTCAGGGTTGGAGCAGAACCAGCCTGGTCTCTCTTGTAAACCCTCTCTACCCTCGTTGTTTTCCCTGCCCACAAACCCAAATTCTGACGCATTGCAAATCCTATTTCCTGAAGTCAAAGTCGACAGGAGCCCTCTCGTCACTGGCAGATCTGTGCAGCCATTCCCCATGTCCATCACCTATACCCTAAGTCATGTTTTCAAGCTTCCATCAGCAGGGGCCTGTCCCCCAAACTCTCTGGCTTGGGAAACCAGAAGTCACACTGTAGGAGGCCGCCAGCCACCTAGCAGGCCACCAGTCTGTTTGGAGCTGCTCGGGGCCCTCGGAGCCAGTGAAAAATGTAGTGTCCCCATGAGTCCTCACTCATGTTCTGGGCCCCATGGAGCATGATGCACCACCTGACCACCATTCTCATATCAGCTCTTCGCGGATTCAACCTTCAGATCAGCAGTTCGGATATGCAACACCCCTACCTCAGCTCTCTTCAGGGACCCCTGTTGGCTCTAGGCAGACCTGGAACTCCCCTGCCAGCCAAAAACTCTGGGTTCCTCTCTCCTTCTTCTCAATGGACATCGGCCCAAAGCTTCCTTGACAAAGGGGGAAGGCTACCTCTTGACTGCTTCACAATTCCTTTCCTCTACTTCCTTATTTCTCTCCACTTACCTTTGTACCTTGGCAAACTGCAAGGAACATATTCACGGAACATGGACATGCTCTGACATCTGAAACTTCCCGGCAGCTTTCTGATGGCACCTTATGCAAACAGAATCTTGTGGATCGTAACACAGTATGTTTGCTAATGATCATCAAGACAAGAGAGCGAATTCGCTCCATTTTTACCTCTGTGTTCATGAAGTAGAACACGGTCTTCTTCTTTCCTTCCTTTATTTCCATTCCGATTCCTTTCTATGCAGTGTTTGTTCCGACACATCAGGGATAGGAGTTCAGGATTCCTTACCTGCAGAGAACACCCAGAGCTCATAACAATGACTGCCGTCCCTAAGAGCCATCACCCATTGAATCCTTCCCCTCCACAGCCCTGCTCTCTAGCTACCTTTGGTTGGTGGTCTATGTGGAGTCTCTTTTCTCACTGACCTCTCTTTCTCCCGCCACTCTGGAATTTCTTTCTGAAATTCCATAGACGGCAAATGATAGGCTATTGGTCATTTCTTACTGATATGGCTTAGCTAAATCCACTCTAGATCCATCCACATCCTCGCAAGTGGTGAGATTACATTCTTTCTGAACCTAGCTACTATTCCAGTGAGAATATGTGGGAGATTATATGTCTACATTTATATATATATAATATATATATATATATATATTATATATATATAATATATATATATATCACTCATCAGCGAATGGAGCCATTTATATATATATATATATATATATATATATATATATATATATATATATCACTCATCAGCGAATGGACATTGGGACGCCCTCCATTGTTCGCCATGGTAGATAATGCTCGTGTCCATATCATGGTGCTTGTACACCATTGGTTGTGCATTTTTGTGCCCTTGAGGGAAATTCTTAGGAGGGCAACTGCTGTTTATTAGGGTTGTTCTCTTATTAGCATTCAGAGGAACCACCGTGCTCTTTTCCAGAGGGGCTGCAAGAACCCGCATGCCCACCGACAGTGCAGGAGCGTTCCTCCTGATGCAGAACCTTCCCTTCCAGCAATTTTCTAAGGAGGAAACAGAAAACCTGGGGATAACGTGACTCAGACAACGTCCGGCAAGCAGCTCCTGAAAGTCACCTCAGGGTTCCTGATGCCATGCCCTGGGAAGCCATCAGAATGCCTCTATCCAGGGGAATTACCAAAGACTCCCCTTTTGACTTCACAGCCTATGTTACTACAGAGAAAAAAATGCCATGGCCAACTTTCCAGAGGGTCCACTGAGTGAAAGAAGAAAGTCAAGCTTCCCTTTTCAATCCTCCAAGGCTCCTTGGGATCCTTTTGAATGTTCCCTCTGCCCTCATAAGAAATCTTTGGATAAAAAAGACAAATTCATTAGGATCCATCGACTTGGACAAAGGAGAAGCCATCCTCCAAGCCTCTATCTGACCAAAACCAGCCACCTCCCTCTAGATACCGGCCATTCCACCACAGCCTAGGACCCATGAAATCAACCTTGTTCAAAAAAGGAACACATTCTATGTCCCAAACACACACCGAGTTCATCTCAACTTCCTGTTTGAATCCAAGGGATGCCTAGGAAGGAGATGTTCTAAATACGTCTGGGAGCTAAAAAGAAGCAGAGAAAAGGAGATCCCATGCCAGGTGCTCCCTGCAAGGAAACTCAGGAACCCTATCACCCACCTCCATGGCTGACAGCTATGTTCGTGGGACTTTTTGGCTCCACTGGAGGTGAGAGAAAACCCAGGATGTTTGGGGTGAAAGAGAACTTTGACCTCCGCTGTTGGTATGGATGTGCCACTGTGCCCCACCGGCCTGCTGTTTTCTCTGAATGACGACATCCTGGGACAAGCTGCAGGATGGATTCAGATGCTGATTTCCAGAATTTAGGACTTGTGGAGCTAGAAAGAAGAAGGGTTCTCAAGTGCAGATATGGTGGCACCTCCCACCTAAAGCCTACTCACCTGCCCCAATTCCTGGAAGAAGGAGAGACACATGCTTGTTTCATAAGTGGTCATCCACTTCCTTCTCAAGCCACCCATTTCCTTGTCCTTTTTGGAGAAGCAAGTGACTCTTTCGAACAGATACTCCACCCCTCAGTTCCAAAGGCACCATGGGATGAATTGGGTTTCCCCATATCCAGTCCCCCACCAGGAAGGCCCTCCTGAACCATCCTGAGAGCACAATGCCATCAACGTGGGGCAATGGGTCACAGTGCTGACTGAGTGGGGCCCTGACTACAGCAAGTCTTACCACCATTCCTGAGTATGGGGAAACAGAGGCTTCAGCTCAACACTCTGTCCAGGAACCACAAGCAGCCATACCTCACGTTTCCTGCAGCCCCTCACCACTGCTCTTAGAACCAGCAGGCTGCAGAGTCAGCTCTTCTGGTGTGTTGGCCATGGTAGCTTGCCGCTGCACCAGCTGGGGGCAAGCAGCATTGCACCCTAATGAGCTCTGGGAGCCACAACTCACCACGCTGTCCAGTGGCATGAATCGGTACTGCCGAGCATACCACAGAACCCTAAGGGAACTCCGAAAAGCCTCTATAAGTCTAAAGCCACATTGACTCTGTCCCTGCAGATTGGGACTTCTAGGCCAACCCGACGAATCCATAGGCCACCAAAGCAGAACCAGCGAGGCCGACACCACCCTCTTCAAGGCCTGCGGTGTTCCTCTCCTTGGCCCTGTCCCATGGATCCGGTACGGCCTAGAGCAATCTATCCTTTTAATGCCATTCTGATCAAAATTCCACCAGTATATTTCAAAGAGCTGGAGCAAACACATGCGAAAAATTAATGTGGAATCAGAAGAAACCCCGTATTGCTAAGGAAATGCCGAAAAGAAGAACATAACTGGGAGCATCACGTTGCCTGGTTTCAAGAGTTACTACAAAGCTGTGATCACCAAGACAGCAATGGACTGGCCTAAAATCAGACCCATAGGCCAGTGGAACAGAGTAGAGAGCTCAGATATGGACCAACAAATCTAGAGTCAAATAATTTTTCAGCAAAGCAGGAAAAAATTATACAGAGGAAAACAGACAGTCTCTTCAATAAATGGTTTTCCGAAAATTGGGACAGCGAGTTGTAGATGAATGGAACTCGACCACTCTCTGACACCATACACAAAGAGAAACTCATAATGGATAAATGACCTAAACATGAGAAGGAATCCATCAGAATCTTGGAGAACATACCCAGTAACCTCTTCAACATTGCACACCACACCTTGTTTCGAGATATGTCTCCAAACGCAAAGGAAACAAAAGCGAAGATGAACTTTTGGGATGTCCTCAAGATCCAAAGCTTCTGAATAGCAAAGGAAATAGTCAACAAAACAAAGGAGCCAAACACGGAATTTGAGTAGATATTTGCAAATGACAAGACAGACAAAAGGCTGATATCCAGGATCTAGAAAGAACACCTCAAACTCAACACACACAAAACAGGTAATCAAATCAAAAAATGGGCAGAAGATATAAAAAAGACACTTCTCCTACCAAGACATAAAAATGGCTATCAGACATATTTAAAAAAGCTCACCATCACTAGCAATTATGGAAATGCAAACTAAAAAGACCTTGAGATAGCACCTGACACCGGTTAGAACAGCCAAAATCTGCAGGACAGGAAACAACATGTGTTGGAGAGGATGTGGAAAAAGGGAAATTCTCTTACACTGTTGGTGGCAATTCAAGTTGGTGCAGCCTCTTTGGAGAACAGTGTGGAGATTCCTCAAGGAATTAAAAATAGAACTTCCCTTTATCCCTGCAATTACACTGCTAGGTATTTACCCCAAATATACAGATGGAGTGAAAAGAAGGGCCATCTGTAACCCAATGTTTAGAGCAGCAATGGCCATGATTGTCAAACTGTGGAATGAACCAAGATGCCCTTCAACGAAAGAATGGATAAGGAAGATGTGGTCCATATACTCTATGGAGTATTATACCTCCATTCAGTAAGGATGAATACCCAACTTTGGTAGCAACATGGACGGGACAGGAAGAGATTCTGCTGAGTGAATTAATCAAGCAGTGAACGGCAATTAACATACGGTTTCATTTACGTGTGTAGTGTAACAAATAGCATGGAGGACAAGAGGCGATGGAGTGGAGAAGGGAGTGGAGGGAAATTGGAAGTGGAGAAAAACCATGAGAGACAATGGTCTCTGAAAAAGAACCAGAGGGCTTTGAAAGAGCATGGGAGGAAGGTGGGGGAAACACGTCGTGGGTAATAGAGAGGGCATGGATTGCATGGAGGACTGGGTGTGGTGCTAAAACAATCAATGTGGTTACACTGAAATGAAATTGGAAAAAAATAAAACAATATATGCCAATAAGCTAAGCAACCTAGGTGAAATGGATGCATTCCTGGAAATCTGTACAATCCCAAAATTGAACCAGGAAGAAATGTACAACCTGAATGGCCCATTATCCAGTAATGAGATAAATGCAGTGATCAATAACCTCCCAAAAGACAAGACCCCGTGACCTGAAGGATGTCCTAGCGAATTCTACCTATCTTTAAGAAAAGAATAAAAATCTCTACTCCTGAAGCTCTTTCCAAAATTTGTAGTAGAAGAAAAAATTCCAGACACTCTGAATGAAGCCAGTATTACTTTGATCCACAAACCAGGCAAAGACCTCAACAAAAATGCAAATTTCAAACCAATATCACTGATGAATATGGATGATAAGGCTCTCAACATGATTCTAGCTCATAGGATCCTACAGTACATTAAACGGTCATTCAACCAAGACCGAGTAAGATCTATCCCTGAGTTACAAGATTCGTTCGACAGTCGCAAAAATAATCAATGTCATAGAACCAATTGAGAAGTGAAGAGATAAGAACCACATCGTCCTCTCAATTGGTGAAGAAAAAGCATTGGACAAAATCCAGCATCCGCTCCTGACTAAAATGCTGCAAAGTATAGAGATAGAGGAAATATTCGTCAACCTCATAAAAAAGTTTCTATGAAAATCCCACAGTGAATACCATCCTCAAAGGGATAAGATGACAGCATTCGCTTTGAAATCAGGAATATGACAAGGATGCTCACTCTCACCACTCTTGTTCAACATAGGATGTGAAGTCCTAGCAACAGCAATCAGACAACAAAAAGAAATAAAAGGTATCCAATGGGCAACAAAGGAGTCAAGCTCTCTCTCCTCAAACATGACATAATTGTTATGGAAAACCCAAAAGTCTCCGCCCCCAAACTACCAGAACTTATAAAGCAATTCAATAAGTGGCAGGATACAAAATCATGGTGCAGAAATCAGCTGCTTTCTTCTACATTATCAATGAAAATAAAGAAAGAGAAATTAGAGAATCAATTCCATTTACTACAGCACCCAAACCATAAGATACCTGGCAATAAACCCATCAAAATAGGTAAAAGATTTGTACTCGAAGAGTGAAAAAACACTCAAGAAAGAAATGCAAGAAAACCAAAAAGACAGGAAACCATTGAATTCTCAGGATCAGAAGAATAAACATTGTGAATATGTCTAAAATGCTTAGAGCAATTGATCATTTAATGCCATGCAAAAAAAAAAAAAAAAAAAAAAACTCCCCCGGTATCTTTCAAAGAGCTGCAACAAACACACGCCTAAAATTTGTGTGGAATTAGAAGGGACTATGCATTGCTAAGAATTGCTGAGAAGAGAAACAAAACGGGAGCACCATGTTGCCTGATTTCAAGGGTTACTATGATGCTGTGATCACCAAGACAGCATGGGAAGGGACTAGACCAGTGGAACACATTAGAGAGGCCAGATATGGACCAACAAATCTATGGCCAAATATCTTCAAGAAAGCAGGAAAAAATAAACAGGAGAAAAAAGTCAGTCTCTTCAATAAAGGGTGCAGGGAAAACTGGGAAGTTTTATGTAGAAGAATGAAACTCAACCATCATCTTACACCATACACAAAGATAAACACAACATGGATAAAAGACCTCAAAGTGCGGCAGGAATTCATCAGAATCCTAGAGGAGAACATAGGTAGTAATCTCTTTGATATCAGCCACAGCGACTTCTTTCAAGATATGTCTCCAAAGGCAAAGGAAACAAAAGCCAAAATAAAGTTCGGGGACTTCATCAAAGTAAGGAATTTACAAATGACAGTATAGACAAAAGGTTGATATCAAGGATCTATGAAGAACACCTCAAACTCAACACGCACAAAACAGATAATCATTTCAAAAAATGGGCAGAAGATATGAACACTTTTTCAATGAAGACATACAAATGGCTATCAGACACGTGAAGAAATGTTCATCATCACTAGACATCAGGGAGATTCAATGAAAACCACCTTAAGATGTCACCGTACACTAGTTACAATGAACTAAAATAGCAAGACAGGAAACAACATTTGTTGGAGAGGATGTGGAGAAAGGGGAATCCTCTTACACTGTGGGAGGGAATGCAAGTTGGTGCAGCCTCTTTAGAGAACAGTGTGGAGATTCTTCAAGAAATTAAAATAGAACTTCCCTATAACCCTGAAATTACACTCCTACGTATTTACCCCAAAGATTGTGATGGCGTGAAAAGAAGGTCCATCTATAACCCCAATTTATAGCAGCAACGGCACGGTTGCCAAACTGTGGAAAGAAGCAAGATGCCCTTCATCGGAAGAATGGATAAAGAAGATGTGGTACATATACACTACGGAGTATTATGCCTCCATTCAGAAAGGATGAATACCCAAGTTTGGTAGCAACATGGACGGAACTGGAAGAGATTCTGCTGATGAAATAATCAAGCAGAGAGAGGCAATTATCATATGGTTTCACTTTTGGGTGGAGTATAACAAATAGCATGGAGGACAAGTGGTGATGGAGCAGAGAAGGGAGTGGAGGGCAATTGGAAGGGGAGGGGAACAATGAGAGACTATGGACACTGAAAATGAATCTGAGGGCACCTTTATTTCTTTGATGTCTGATTCCTGTTGCTAGAACTTTTAATACTATGTTGAACAAGAGGGGTGATAGTGGGCACCCCTGTCTTGTTCCTGATCTCAATGGGAATGCTGCAAGCATTTTCCTATTGAGGATGATATTTGCTGTGGGTCTTTCATAGATAGATTTGATGAAGTTCAGGAATATTTCCTCTATCCCTATACTTTGAAGCATTTTAATCAGGAACAGATGCTGGAATTTGTCCATTGCTTTTTCTGCATCAATTGAGAGGACCATGTGGTTCTTCTCTCTTCTCATATTAATTTGTTCTATCACATTGGTTGATTTGCGAATGTTTAACCATTTTTGTAGGTCAGGGATGAAGAACACCTGGTCATGGTAGATAGTCTTTTTAATGTGCTGTTAGATCCTGTTTGCTAGGATCTTGTTGAGAATCTTAGCATCCGTATTCATCAGTGATATTGGTCTGAAATTCTCCTTTTTTGGTAGGGTCTTTCCCTGAAAACAATCTGAGGGGTTTGAAGTGGCATGGGGGTGGGAGGTTGGGGTACCAGGTGGTAGGTATTGTATTGGGCACCGATTGCATGGAGCACATGGTGTGGTGAAATAAAATATGAATACTGTGTTGCTGAAAGTAAATAAATTTAATTTTAAAACTCTATACAAAAGTAAAAAAAAGATTATCTGAGGCAATGATAGAGAGGGGGTGGGAGGTTGGGGAACACATGTGAGTGATAGAGAGGGCACAGATTGCATGGAGCACTGGGTGTGGTGCTAAAACAATGAATACGGTTACACTGAAAAGAAATGGGAAAAAATACACAAGTATATGCCGATAATCTAAGCAACTTCGGTAAAATAGATGCATTTGTAGAAAATTGTAAAATCCCAAAATTGATCCAGGAAGATATGTACAACCCAAATAGACCCTTATACAGTAGCGAGATTAAAGCAGTGATCAAAAACCTCCCAAAAGACAAGACCTTGGGACTTGAAAGGTGCCCTAGCGAATTCTACCAAACTTTAAGAATAGAACTAACCCCACTTTTCCTGAAGCCCTTTCCAAAATTTGAAGCAGAAAGAAAACTTCCAGACACTTTTTTTTGACGCCAGAATTACCATGATCCACAAACCAGGCAAACACCTTACTAAAAGGAATATTTCAAACCAACTTCACGGATGAATATGGATGCTAAAATTCTTAACAATATTCTAGCTCATGTTTATACACCATGACCGAGTAGGATCTATCCCTGGCTTGCAAGGTGGGTTCAACATTCGCAAATCAATCAATGTCATAGAACAAATTAAGAAGTGAAAAGAGAAGAACCCCATGGTCTTCTCAATTGGTGAAGAAAAAGCATTGGAAAAATCAAGCATCCGTCCATGACTAAAAAGCTACAAAGTATAGGGATAGAGGGAATATTCGTCAACTTCATAAGATGCTTCTATAAAAAACCCACAGTGAGTACCATCCTCAAAGGGTAAAAGCTGACAGCCATCGCTTTCAATTCAGGAACATGACAAGGATGCCCACTCTCACAAATCTTGTTCAAAATACCATGTGAAGTCCTAGCAACAGCAATATACAACAAAGAGAAATAAAAGCTATCCATATTGGCAACCAAGAAGTCAAACTATTTCTCCTCACAGATGATGTACTTGATATGGAAAACCCAAAACACTACGCCCTTAAACTACCAGAACTCAGACAGCAATTCAATAATGTGGCAGGAAACAAAATCATGGTGCAGAAATCAGTGGTTTTCTTCTACATTATCAATGAAAATAAATAAAGGGAAATTAGAGAATCAATTCTATTTACTATAGCACCCAAACCATAAGACATCTGGGAATAAACCAAATAAAAAAGGTAAATGATTTGTATTCGAGGAACTAGAGAACACTCATGAGAAACATGGAAGAAAACCAAAAAGATGGAAAACCATGGCATTCTCATGGATCAGAAGAATAAATATTGTTAAAATGTCTATACTCCTTAGAGCAATTGATTCATTTAATGTCATTCCAGTCGAAATTCCACCGGTATCTTTCAAAGAGCTGGAACAAACTCACGCCTAAAATTTGTGTGGAATCAGAAGCGACCCGTATTGCTAGAATTGCTGAAAAGAAAAAAAAAAAAAAACTAGGAGCACCACATTGCCTGATTTCAAAGGTTACTATGAAGCTGTGATCACGAAGACAGCATGGGACTGGCATAAAAACAGACCCATAGACCAGTGGAACACAGTAGAGAGCTCAGATATGGACCATCAACTCTATGGCCAAATAATTTTCAAGAAAGCAGTAAAAAATATACAATGGAAAAAAGAAAGTCTCTTGAATATCTGGTGTAGGGAAAACTGGGCAGCTCTACGTAGAAGAATGAAACTCGACCATCCTCTTACATCATACACAATTATAAACTCATAATGGATAAAAGACCTCAAAGTGTGGCAGGAATCCATCAGATTCCTATAGGAGCACATAGGCAGTAATCTCTTCGATATCAGCAACAGCGAATTCTTTCAAGAAATGTATCCAAAGGCAAAAGAAAAAAAAGCCAAAGTAAACTTCGGGAACTCATCAAAATCAAAACCTTCTGCACTGCATTGGAAACAGTCAAGAAAGCAAAGAGGCAACCCACGTAATGTGATAAGATATTTGATAATGACCATACAGATGAACAGTTGATCCAGGATCTATGAAGAACACCTCAAACTCAACACGCACAAAACAGATAATCATATCAAAAAATGGGCAGAAGACATGAACAGACACTTCTCCAATGAAGACATACAAATGGCTATCAGACACCTGAAGAAATGTTCATCAACAGTAGGCATCAGGGAGATTCAAATGAAAACCACATTAAGATGTCACCTTACACCAGTTAGAATGGCCTAAAATAGCAAGACAGGAAACAACGTGTGTTGGAGAGGATGTGGAGAAAGGAGAATCCTCTTACACTGTGGGTGGGAATGCAAGTTGGTGCACCCTCTTTAGAGAACAGTGTGGATATTCCTCAAGAAATTAAAATAGAACTTTACTATAACCCTGCAATTACACTCCTAGTTATTTACCCCAAAGACACAGATGGAGTGAAAAGAAGGGCCATCTGTAACCCAATGTTTAAAGCAGCAAAGGCCACGGTTGACAAACTGTGGAAAGAACCAAGATGCCCTTCAATGGAAGAATGGATAAGGAAGATGTGGTCCATATACACTATGGAGTATTATGCCTCCATTCAGAAAGGATGAATGCTCAACTTTGGTAGCAACGTGGATGGGACTGGAAGAGACTCTGCTGAGTGAAATAAATGACGTGGAGAGAGGCAATTATCATAAGGTTTCACTTCTCTGTGGAGTAATACAAATAGCATGGAGGACAAGGGGAGATGGAGAGGAGAAGGGAGTGGAGGGAAATTGGAAGGGGAGGGGAACCATGAGATACTATGGACTCTGAAAAACAATCTGGGCCTTTTATTTCTCTTTGTTGTCTGATTCTTGTTGCTAGGACTTCTAATATTATGTTGAACAAGAGGGGTAAAAGTGGGCATCCTTGTCTTGTTCCTGATCTCAACGGGAATGCTGCAAGCATTTACCCATTGAGGATGATATTTGCTGTGTTTTTTTCTTAGATAGATTTGATGAAGTTCATGAATGTCCCTTCTATCCCTATACTTTGAAGCTTTTTTAATCAGGAACGGATGCTGGATTTTGTCAAATGGTTGTTCTGCTTCAATTGAGAGGACCATGTGGTTCTTCTCTCTTCTCATATTAATTTGTTCTATCACATTGATTGATCTGTGAACGTTTAACCATCATTGTAGGCCAGGGATGAATCCCACCTACTCATGGTGGATCATCTTTTTAATGTGCTGCTAGATCCTGTTTGCTAGGATCTAGTTGAGAATCTTAGCATCCTTATTCATCAGTGATATTGGACTGAAATTCTTTTTTTTGGGGGGTCCTTGCCTGAAAAACAATCTGAGGGCTTTGAAGTGGCGGGTGGGTGGGAGTTTGGATAATAGGTGGTGGGTATTATAGAGGGAATGGGTTGCATGTCGCAGAGGGTTTGGTGAAAAAATAATGAACACCGTTTTGCTGAAAATAAATAAATTTAATTTAAAAAAAATCTATACAACGTTAAAAATAGAATCATAGGGCATTGAAAGAGCAGGGGTGGTATGTTCGGGACACACATGGTGGGTAATAGAGATGGCACAGATTGCATGGAGCGCTGGGTGTTGTTCTGAAACATGAATATGGTTACACTGAACAGAATGTGGAAAAAAATGCAAAACATGTATATGCCAATAATCAAAGCAACCTAGGTGAAATGGATGCATTCCTAGAAAACTGTAAAATCCCAAAATTGAGCCAGGAAGAAATGTACAACGTGAATAGACCATTATCCAGTAACGGGATTAAAGCAGTGATCAAAAACCTCCCAAAAGACATGACCCAGGGACCGAAGGGTGTGCGAGCGAATTCCACCAACCTTATGTAAAGACCTTACACCTCTTTCCCTGAAACTCTTTCCAAAATTTGAAGAAAAAGGAATACTTCCAGACACTTTTTTGAAGCCAGGATTACCCTGACCCACACACCAGGCAAAGTCCTCACCAAATTCTCCACAAAGGAGAATTTCAAACCAATATCATTGAAGAATATGGATGGTAAAATTCTCAACATGCTTCAAGCTCCTAGAACCTACAGTACATTAAAAAGTTTATCCACCGGGGCACCTGGGTGGCTCAGTGGGTTAAGCCTCTGACTTCAGCTCGGGTCGTGATTCCAGGGTCCTGAGATCGAGCCCCACATCTGGCTCTCTGCTCAGCGGGGAGCCTGCTTCCTCCTCTCTCTCTCTGCCTGCCTCTCTGCCTACTTGTGGTCTCTGTCTGTCAAATAAATAAATAAAATCTTAAAAAAAAAGTATATCCACCATGACCGAGAAGGATCTAACCCTATGTTACAAGATTGGTTCGACATTTGCAAATCAATCAATGTCATAGAACATGGTACTCTCAATTGATGAAGAAAAACCATAGGACAAAATCCAGTATCTGTCCCTGACTAAAACGCTGCAAAGTATGGGGATACGGGGAATATTCATCAACTTCATAAAATGTTTCTATGAAAAACACACATTGAAAACCATCCTCAAAGGGTAAGAATCTGATAGCGATCGCTTTGAAATCAGGAACATGACAAGGATGCCCAATATCACCACTCTTGTTCAACATACCATGTGAAGTCCTAGCAAGAGAAATCAGACAACAAAGAGAAATCAAAGGTATCCAAATTGGCAGCGAGGAAGTCAAACTCTCTCTCCTCACTGATGACATACTTTGTATGGAAAAACCAGAAAAACTCAGCCCCCAAACTACCAGAACTCATACAGCAATTCAATAATGTGGCAGGATATAAAATCATGGTACAGAAATCAGTGGCTTTCTTCTACATTATCAATGAAAATACAGAAAGGGATATTAGAGAATCAATTCCATTTACTACAGTACACAAAAGAAAAGATAACATATTGCTAAGAATTGCTGAAAAGAGAAACAAAACTGGGAGCACCACGTTACCTGATTTCAAGGGTTACTATGACGCTGTGATCACCAAGACAGCATGGAAAGGGCATAAAAACAGATCCATAGACCAGTGTAAAACAGTAGAGAGCTCAGATATGGATCATAAACTCTATGGTCAAATAATATTCAAGAAAGCAGGAAAAAATATACAGTGGAAAAAAGACAGTCTCTTCAATAAATGGTGCAGGGAAAACTGGGAATATCTATGAAGAATAAAAATCGGCCATCCTCTTACACCATACACAAAGATAAACTCACAATGGATAAAAGACCTCAACGTGAGACAGGAATCCAAGAGAATCATAGGGGAGTACATAGGCAGTAATATTTTCGATATCAGGCATAGAGACTTTTTTCAAGAAATGTCTCCAAAGGCAAAGGAAACAAAAACAATAGTAAACTTCTGGACTCATAAAAATCAAAACCTTGTGCAATGCATAGCAGACAGTCAAGAAAGCAAAGAGGCAACACATGGAATGCAATAAGATATTTGATAATGACCGTGCAGACAAAAGGTTGATATCCAGGATCTATGATGAACTCCTAAAACTCAACACACACAAAATAGATAATCACATCAAAAAATAGCCAGAAGAAATGAACAGACACTTCTCCAATAAAGATATGCACATGGCTATCAGATGCCTGAAAAAAATGTACATCATCACTAAGCATCAGGGAGATTCAAATGAAGACCATATTAAGATGTCACTTTACACAAGTTAGAATGGCCTAAAATAGCAAGACGGGAAACAGCATGTGTTGGAGAGGATGTGGAGAAAGGGGAATCCTCTTACACTGTGGGTGGGAATGAAAGTTGGTGCAGCCACTTTGGAAAACAGTGTGGATATTCCTCAAAAAATTAAAAATAGAACTTCCTTATAACCCTGCAATTACACTCCTAGGTATATACCCCAAGATACAGATGGCGTGAAAGGAAGGGCCATCTGTAACGCAAAATTATAGCAGCAATGGCCCCACTTGCCATACTGTGGAAAGAACCAAGATGCCATTCAATGGAAGAATGGACAAGGAAGTTGTGGTCCATATACACTATGTAGTGTTATGCCTCCATTCAGAATGGATGAATACTCAACTTTGGTAGCAATATGGACGGGACTTGAGGAGATTCTGCTGAGTGAAATAAATCAAGAGAGAGAGTCAATTATCATATGGATTCACTTCTGTGTGGAGTATAACAAATAGCATGGCAGAAAAGGAGAGATGGAGTGGAGAAGGGATTGGAGGGAAATTGGAAGGAGAGAAGAACCATGAGAGACGATGAACTCTGAAAATGAATTGGAGGACTTTAAGGGGCGGGGTTCGGGGGTTGTGGGAAACAATACTTGATATTACAGAGGGCACGGATTGCATGGAGCCCTTGGAGTGCTTCTGAAACAATGAATAAGGTAACACTGAAAAGAAATTAAAAGAATGAACAGTTGTATGCCAATAATCTAAGCCACCTATGTAAAATGAATGCATTCCTAGATAACTATACATTGAACCAGGAAGAAATTCACAACTTGCATGGACTGTTATCCAAGAGCGGGATTGAAGCAGTAATCAAAAACCTCCCAAAAAACAAGAGCCCAGGACATGACGGGCTTGCAGAGGAATTTTACTGAATCTTCAGAGAAGAAAGAACACCTCTTGTCCTGAAGCTCTTTCCAAAAATTGAAGCAGAAGGAAACCTTCCTGCACTTTTCATGAAGCCAACATTACCCTGATCCACAAACCAGGCAAAGACCTCATCAAAAAGGAGAATTTCAGACCAATATCACTGATGATTATGGATGCTAGGATTCTCAACAAGTTCCTCACTAATAGGATCCAACAGTACATTAAAAGATTATCCGCCATGACCGGGTGAGTTCTATCGCTAGGTCGCAAGGGTGGTTCAATATTTTCAAATCAATGTCATAGAACAAATTAAGAAGAGAGGAGAGGGAACCATATCGTCCTCTCACTTGATGCAGAAAAAGCATTTGACAGCATCCATTCCTGATTAAAACGATTCAAAGTATAGGGATAGAGGGAATATTTGTCAACTTCATAAAATGTTTATATGAAAAATTCACAGTAAATATCCTCCTCAATGGGTAAAAGCTGACAGCCTTCCATTTGAGATCAAGACATGACAAGGATGTCCACTCTCACCACTCTTGTTCAACTTAGTATTTGAAGTCCTCGCATCAGCAAACAGACAATAAAGAGAAAGAAAATGTATCCAAATTGGCAATGAAGTCAATTTCTCTCTTCATGGCTGACATAATTTATATGGAATAGCCAAAAGTCTCCACCCCCAAACTACTAGAACTCATTCAGCAATTCAATAATGTGGCAGGATACAAAATTATTGTACAGGAATCATTGGCTTTCTTAGACATTACCAAAGAAAATACAGAAAGGGAAAATAGAGAATTGATTCCGTTTACTATAACACCCAAACCATGACATACCTGAGAAGAAACCAAACCAAAGAGGTAAAGGATCTGTAAGCGAGGAACTACACAACACTCATGAAAGAAATTGAAGAAAATAAAAAAGACAGAAGACCATTGCATGCTTATGGACCAGAAGTATAAACATTGCTAAAATGTCAAGACATTTAATGTTAAGTGACTGCCTAGAGCAATCGAAGCTTTTAATGCTTTTCTGATGAAATTCCTCTGGTATGTTTTAAAGCCATGGAGCCAACACAAGCCTAAAATTTGTGTAGAAACAGAGAGACCCTGTATTGCTAAGGAAATGCTGAAAAGAAAAACAAAACTAGGTCATCACATTGTCTGATTTCCAGTGTTATACAAAGCTGTGATCCTCAATACAGCATGGGACTCACATAAAAACAGAACCATAGACCAGTGGAACCGAGTAGAGAGCTCAGATATGGGCAATAAACTTTACGGTCAAATAATCTTCAACAACGTAGGAAAAATTATACAGTGGAAAAAAGGCAGTGTCTTCAATAAATGGTGCTGGGAAAATTGGGACATCTATGCAGATGAAATAAACTCGATCATTATTTTACACCAAACACAAAGAGAACTCGAAATGGATAAAAGAACTAAACTTGAGGTACGAATCCATGAGAATCGTAGAGGGAAACATAGGCAGTAACCTCTTCAACACTGGCCACAGCAATTTCTTTCAAGATATGTCTCCAAAGACAAAGCAAAGAAAAACAAAGATGAACTTTTGGGACTTCATTAATTCAAAAGCTTCTGCACAGAAAAGGAAACAGTCAAAAAAACACAGAGGCAACCCAGAGAATGGGAGAAGATATTTGCAAATGATAGTACAGACAAAATATTGATATCCAGGATCTATAAAGAACTCCTCAAACTCAACACACACAAAGCAGAAAATCATTAAAAAATGGGCAGAATATAGGAACAGACAGTTCTCCAATGAAGACATACAAATGTTTATAAGACACATGAAAAAATGTTTATCATCACAAGCCCTCATGGAAACTCTAATTAAAACACATTGAGATAGCACCTGACTCCAGTTAGATCTGCCCAAATCAGCAAGATAGAAATCAACATGTCTTCATAGGATGTGGAGAAAGGAGAACCTATCTCTCAACTCTGCTCCAGGAATGCTCCTCTGCACTGGTACCACCAGGTGGGTCGCGTCATGTCTCACATTTTCCTGGTGTCCATGACATGTCCTGAGCAAGAACGGGCCCGTGGCCACGGAGAGTAGGGTGGTTCACAGGGCTGCCCAATGCTGAGCAATTCTCAGGAGCATTCTGTCCAAACCAATCCCAGCTTGGGAAGAACGCTCCTGAGAATTGACTGGACAATACCAAGCGAACTCGTTTCCGGTGCCGCCGTCTGCATGACTTTCTCCTGGGCATGGCCCGGCATCATGAGCGATCATGTCCAAACCCCACCAGAATGTTCAAGTGTTAGTACAAAGCTGTCAGGCCCCGGAGATTCCAAGGCCTCCTGCCCCTCAGCTTCTGGTGGTCCCTTCCCTGGCACTGTCCCATGGAGCCGGGCCAGCCCTGAATCCCGGGCAGAAGCCCTCACCTTCTTCCTCAACTCCGGACCTGGTAATGGGTCCTCAACTCTTTTTCCCCAACTTCCTCGCTCAAGGGGCCTGTTCCTCAAGGCTACTTTTGGATGCCACCTGCCACAATTTTTAAGCGACCTTGGCCACTATGGACACGGCGGTCCTCAGGGCCCCTCAATTATGCCCATTTCCCACGAGCGTCCTCTCCATGTTGATCCCAAGTTGGAGCAGAACCAGCCTGGTCTCTCTTGTAAACCACCTCTAACCTCGTTGTTTTCCCTGCCCACAAACCCAGATACTGCCGCACTGCAGGATCCATTTCCTGAAGTCAACCCCGAAGGGAGCCCTCTCAGCACTGGTAGATCGGTTTTGCCATTTCCCATGTCCATCATCAGAACCCTAAGTCGTGTTTTCAAACTTCCTTCAACAGGGGCCTGTCTTTCAAACACTCTGGCTTGTGAAACCTGAAGTCACACCGTAGGAGGCTGCCAGCCACCTAGCAGGTCACCAGTCTGTTTGGAGCTGCACAGGGCCATCAGAGCCAGTGAAAAATGCTGTGTCCCCATGAGTCCTGACCAACGTTCTGCTGTCCCCTGGAGCATGATGCGCCACCAAACCACCATCCTCATCTCAGCTCCTCCCGGAACCAACATCCAGACCAGCAGTTCGGATATGCAACACCCCTACCACAGCTCTCTTCAGGGACCCCTGTCAGCCCAGGCAGACCTGGAATACACCTGCCTGCAAAAAAACTCTGGGTTCCCCTCTCCTTCTTCTCGATGGACATCAGCCCAAGGCTTCCTTGTCAAAGGGGGAAGGCTCCTATTAACTGCTGCACAACTCCTTTCCTCTTCTTCCTTATTTCTCTCCACTTACCTTTGTACCTGGGCAAACTGCAAGGAATATATCCGTGGAACATGGCCATGCTCAGACATGTGAAACTTCCTGGAAGCTTTCTGAGGGTGTCTTATGCAAATAGAATCTAGTGGATCGTAACACAGTATGTTTGCTAATGATCATCAAGACAACAAGAGAGCGAAAATCACTCCATTTTTACCTCCGTCTTCATGAAGTAGAACACAGTCTTCTTCTTTTCCTCCTTCACTTCCATTCCAATTCCTTTCCATTTAGTGTTAGTTCCGACGCTTCAGGCGAAGGAGTTCAGGATTCCTCATCTGCACAGAACACCCAGAGCCCATCACAACGGCTGCCCTCCCTAAGAGACATCACCCATTGAATCCTTCCCCTCCACACCCCTGCTCTCTCGCTACCTTCGTTGGTGCTCTAAGTTGTAGTCTCTTTCCTCACTGACCTCTCGATCTCCCCCCACTATGTTCACCTTTTCTTTCTGAAATTCCATACATAGAAAATTAGAGGCTATTGATCATTTCTTACTGATATGGCTTAGCTAAATCCACTCTAGATTCATCCACATCCTCGCAAATGGTATGTTTACATTCTTTCTGAACCTGGCTCCTATTCCAGTTTTAATATGTGTGAGATTAGATGTTTATATTCATATATATATATATATATATATATATATATATATAATCAGTGAATGGACATTGGGATGCCTTCCTTTGTTCCGCTATGGTTGATAATGCTGGTGTCCATATCACTGTGCTTGTACCCCATTGGTTGTGCATTTTTGTGCGCTTGAGGGAAATTCTTAGGAGGGCAACTGCTGTTTATTAGGGTTGTTCTATTTTTAGCATTCAGATTAACCATCGTGCTCTTTTCCAGAAGGGGCTGCAAGAACCCGCATGCCCACTGACAGTGCAGGAGCGTTCCTCCTGATGCAGAACCTTCCCTGCCAGCAATTTTCTAAGGAGGAAACAGAAAACCTGGGGGATAACGTGACTCAGACAGCGTCCAGCAAGCAGTCCCAGAAAATCACCCAGGGTTCCTGAGGCCATGCCTTGGGAAGCCATCAGAATACCTCTATCCAGGGGAATTTCCAAAGACTCTCCTTCTGACTTCACCACCCATGTTACTACAGATAAAGGATGCCATGGCCTACTCTCTAGAGGGTCCCCTGAGTAACAGTAGAAAGTCAAGCTTCCCTTTTCAATCTTCAAAGGCTCCTTGGGATCCTTTTGAATGTTGACTCTGCCCTCATAGGAACTCTTTGGATAAAAAAGACAAATCCATTAGGATCCATTGACTTGGACAAAGGAGAAGCCATCCTCCAAGCCTCTATCTGACCACAAACAGCCACCTCCCTCTAGATGCCGGCCATTCCACCACAGCCTAGGACCCATGGAATCAACCTTGTTCAAAAAAGTAATGCATTCTATGTCCCAAACACACACCAAGTCCATCTCATCTTCCTTTTTGAATCAAAGGGATTTCCTAGGAAAGAGATGTTCCAAATACGTTTGGGAGCCAGAAAATAGCAGAGTAAATGAGATACCCTGCCATGTGCTCCCTGCAGGGAAACTCAGGAGCACTAGCACCCACCTCCATGGCTGACAGCTATGT
Source organism: Mustela nivalis (assembly GCF_964662115.1). NCBI lineage: Eukaryota > Metazoa > Chordata > Mammalia > Carnivora > Mustelidae > Mustela > Mustela nivalis. The sequence goes on along the minus strand of NC_139022.1, from coordinate 7,681,750 downwards.
TCGTGGGACTTTTTGGCTTCACTGGAGGTGAGAGAAGACCCAGGATGTTTGGGGTGAAAGAGAACTTTGACGTCCCGTGTTGGCATGGATGTGCCACTGGGCCCCACTGGCCTGCTGTTTTCTCTGAATGCCTACATCGTGGGATAAGCTGCAGGACAGTTTCAGACGCTGATTTACACACTGTAGGTCTCGTGGAGCCAGAGCAAAGAAGGGTTGTCAGGTGCGGATATGGAGGCACCTCCCACCTAAAGCCTACACACCGGCTCCAATTCCTGGGAGAAGGAGAGACACATGCTTGTTTGGTAAGTGGTCATCTACTTCCTTCTCAAGCTGGCCCATGCCCTTGTCCTTTTTGGAGAAGCAAATAAACTCTTCCAAACAGACGCTCCACCCCTCGGTTCCAAAGGCACCATGGGATGAATTGGGTTCCTCCGTCTCATGTCCTCCACCAGGAGTGCCCTCCTGAACCATCCTGACAGCACATTGCCATCAAAGTGGGGCAACGGGTCACAGTGCTGATTGAGTGGGGGCCTGACTCCAGCAATTCTTACCACCATTCCTGAGTATGGGGAAACAGAGGCTTCTGTTCAACACTGTCCAAGAACAACAAGCAGCTGTACCTCACGTTTCCTGCAGCCCATCACCAATGCTCTCAGAACCAGCATGCTGTACAGTCTGCTGGTCTGGTGTGTTGGCCTTGGTACCTTGCCACTGCACCGGCTGGGGGCAAGGAGCATTGCACCCTAATGATTTCTGGGAACCACAACTCACCACACCTTCCAGGGGCATGAATCGGTACTGCCGAGCTTACCACAGACCCCTAAGTCAGCTCTGAAATGCCTCTGTAGGTCTAAAGCCACATAGACTCTGTTCCTGCACATTGGGACTTCTAGGCCAACCCGACGAATCCATTGGCCACCAAAGAAGAACCAGCGAGGCCGACTCCTCCATCTCCTAAGCCTGTGGTGCTCCCCTCTTTGGCCCTGTCCCATGGATCTGGTACAGCCTAGAGCAATCTATCTCTTTAATGCCATTCTGATCAAAATTCCACCGGTATCTTTCAAAGAGCTGTAGCAAACACAAGCCAAAAATTGGTGTGGAATCAGAAGATATTTTCTAAGAAAATACCAATAAGAAAAGCATAACTGGGAGCATCAAGTTGCCAGGTTCAAGGATTACTATAAAGCTGTGATCACCAAGACAGCATGGGACTGGCATAAAAACAGAACCATAGGCCAGTGGAACAGAGTAGAGAGCTCAGATGGACCAACAACTCTACAGTCAAATAATTGTTCAACAAAGGAGAAAAAAATATATACAGAGGAAAACAGACAGTCTCTTCAATAAATGGTGCTATGAAAATGGGGACAGCTACGTGTAGATGAATGAAACTCGACCATTCCCTGAAACTCATAATGGTTAAAAGACCTCAACATGAGGCAGGAATCCATCACAATCTTGGAGAACATACTCAGTAACCACTTCAACATTGCCCACAACTACTTCTTATGAGATATGTCTCCAAAGGGAAAGGAAACAAAAGCGAAGATGAACTTTTGGGAATTCCTCAAGATCCAAAGGTTCTGACAGCAATGGAAACAGTCAACAAAACAAAGGGGCAATCCACGGAATTCGAGGAGATATTTGCAAGTCACAGGACAGACAAAAAGCTGGTATCCAGGATCTAGAAAGAACACCCCAAACTCAACACACACGAAACAGATATTAATATCAAAAAGTGGGAAGAAGATATCAAAAGACAATTCTCCAAAGAAGACAGACAAATGGCTATCTGACACATGAAAAAATGCTCACCATCACTACCCACTAGGGAGATGCAAACTAAAACGAACTTGAGATACCACCTCACACCAGTTAGAACGCCAAAAATCGCAAGACAGGAAAGAACATGTGTTGGAGAGGATGTGGAGAAAGGGGAATCCTCTTACACTGTGGGTGGGAATGCGAGTTGGTGCAGCCTATTTAGAAAAGAGTGTGGAGATTCCTCAAGTAATTAAAAATAGTACTTCCGTATAACCATATAATTACACTCCTAAGTATTTACGCCAGAGATTCAGTTGGATTGAAAAGAAGGGCCATCTGTAACCCAATGTTTATAGCAGTAATGTCCACAGTTGCCAAACTGTGGAAAGAACCAAGATGCCCTTCAATGGAACAATGGAAAAAGAATATGTGGTCCATATACACTATGGAGTATTATGCCTCCATTCAGAAAGGATGAATACCCAAATTTGGTAGCAACATGGACGGGACTGGAAGAGAATCTGCTGAGTGAAATAAATCAAGAAGAGAGAGGCAATTATCATATGGCTTCACTTATGTCAGGAGTGTTACAAATAGCATGGAGGACAAGGGGAGATGGAGATGAGAAGGGAGTGGAGGGAAAAATGGAAGGGGAGGGAAAATTGAGAGACAATGGACTCTGAAAATGAATCTGAGGGCTTTGAAACAGCGGGGTAGAAGGTTGGGGAAACACGTGGTGGGTAATAGAGAGGGCACGGATTACATAGAGGACAGAGTGTGGTTCTAAAACAATGAATAAGGTTACATGGAAAGGAAATGGGGAAAATTAAAACAATATATGCCAATAAGCTAAGCAGCCTAGGTGAAATGGATGCATTTCTAGAAAACTGTACAATCCCGAAATTGAACCGGGAAGAAATACACAACCTGAATGGACCATTATCCAACCTAAATGGACCATTATCCAGTAATGAGATTAAAGCAGTGATCAAAAACCTCCCTAAAGACAAGACCCTGGGACCTGAAGGAAGCCCTAGAGAATTCTACCAAACTTTAAGAAAATAACTAACACTTATTTTCCTGAAGCCCTTTCCAAAATTTGAAACAGAAAGAAAACTTCCAGACACTTTTTTTTTTTTTTGACGCCAGCATTACCCTGAACCACAAACCAGGCAAAGACCTCACCAAAAAGGTGAATTTCAAACCAATATCACTGATGAATTGGATGCTAAGATTCTCATTAAGATTATAGCTCCTAGGAACCTATGGTACATTAAAACGTTTATCCGCCATGACCGAGTAGGACCTATCCCTGGGTTGCAAGGTTGGTTCGACATTCACATATCAATCAATGTCATAGAACAAATTAAGAAGTGAATAGAGAAGAACCAAATGGTCCTCTCAATTGGTGAAGAAAAAGCGTTGGACAAAATCCAGCATCTGTCCATGACTAAAACGCTACAAAGTATCGGGATAGAGGGAATAGTCGTCAACTTTGTAAAATGTTTCTATGAAAAACCCACAGTGAGTACCATCCTCAAAGGGTAAAAGCTGACGACCACCGCTTTCAAATCAGGAACATGACAAGGATGCTCACTCTCACAAATCTTGTTCAACATAGCATGTGATGTCCTAACAACAGCAATCAGACAACAAAGAGAAATAAAATGTATCCAAATTGGCAACCAGGAAGTCAAACTATCTCTCCTGACAGATGTCGTACTTGATATGGAAAACCCAAAAGACTCCACCCCCAAACTACCAGAACTCATAGAGCAATTCAATAATGTGGCAGAATACAAAATCATGGTGCAGAAATCAGTGGCTTTCTTCTACATAATCAATGAAAATACAGAAAGGGAACTTAGAGAATCAATTCCATTTACTTGAGCACTCAAACCATAAGATACCTGGGAATAAACCCACCCAAAGTTAAAAGATTTGTACTCGAGGACCTAGTGAACACTAATGAGAGAACTGGAAGAAAACCAAAAAGCTGGAAAAACATTGCATTCTCATGGATCAGAAGAATAATTATTGTTAAAAAGTCTATAATGCCTAGAGCAATCGATCCCATTTAATGCCATTGCATTCAAAATTCCACTGGTATCTTTAAAAGAGCTGGAACAAACACATGCCTCAAATTTGTGTGGAATGAGAAGTGACCCCATATTGCTAACAATAGATGATGAGAAAAAAAAAAAAAACTAGGAGCACCACGTTGCCTGATTTCAAGGGTTACTATAAAGCTGTAATCACCAATACAGCATGGGACAGGCATAAAAACAGACTCATAGACCAGTGGAACCCAGTAGAGAGCTCAGATATGGACCATGGACTCTATGGCCAAATAATCTTCAAGAAAGCAGGAAAAAAATATACAGTGGAAAAAAGACAGGCTCTTCAATAACTGGTGCAGGGAAACCTGGGCTGCTCTATGTAGAAGAATGATACTCGACCTTCCTCTTACACCATACACAAAGATAAACTCATAATGGGTAAAAGACCTCAATGTGAGACAGGAATCCATCAGAATCCTAGCGGAGAACATAGGCAGTAATCTCTTTGATATCAGCGACAGCGACTTCTTTCAAGATATGTCTCCAAAGGCAATGAAAACAAAAGCCAAAATAAACTTCGGGGACTTCATCAAATTCCAAACCTTCTGCGCTTCATAGGAAACAGTCAAGAAAGCAAAGACGCAACCCACAGAATTAGACAAGATATTTGCAAATGACAGGAGAGACAAAAGGTTGATATCCAGGATCTAGGAAGAACTCCTCAAATTCAACACACACAATACAGATAATCATATCAAACAATAGGCTCAAGATGGGTGCCTGGGTGGCTCAGTGTGTTAAGCTGTTACCTTCAGCTCAGGTCATGATCCCAGAGTCCTGGGATCGAGTCTGCTTCATCCTTGCTCTCTCTGCCTGCCTCTCTGGCTACATGTAATCTCTCTCTGTCAAATAAATAAATAAATAATCTTTAAAAAATATTGGGCTGAAGATACGAAGAGACACTTCTCCAAAGAAGACATACAAATGGCTATCAGACAACTGAAAAAATGTTCATCATCACTAGGCATCAGGGAGATTCAATTGAAAACCACATTAAGATGTCACATTATACCAATTCGGATGGCCTAAATTAGCAGGTCAGGAAACAACATGTGTTGGAGAGGATGTGGAGTAAGGGGAATCCTCTTACACTGTGGGTGGGAATGCAAGTTGATGCAGCCTCTTTAGAGAACAGTGTGTGGATTCCTCAAGAAATTAAAAATAGAAATTCCCTATAAGCCTGCAATTACACTCCTAGGTATTTACTCCAAATATACAGATGGAGTGAAAAGAAGGGCCATCTGTAACCCAATGTTTAGAGCAGCAATGGCCACGGTTGCCAAACTGTGGAAAGAACCAAGGTGCCCTTCAATGGAATAATGGATAAGGAAGATGTGGTCCATATACACTATGGAGTATGATGCCTCCATTCAGAAAGAATAAATATCCAACTGTGGTAGCAACATGGACGGGACTGGAAGAGATTCTGCTGAGTGAAATAAATCAAGAAGTGAGTGGCAATTATCACATTTATGTTTATGAAATCACATTATGGTTTCATTTATGTGTGGAGTGTAATATATAGCACGGAGGTCAAGGGACAATGGAAAGGAGAAGGGAGAGGAGGGAAATTGGAATGGAGAAAAACCATGAGATACAATGGACTCTGAAAAGGAACATGACAAGGATGCCCACTCTCACGAATCTTGTTCAACATAGCATGTGAAGCCCTAGCAACAGCAATCAGACAACAAAGAGAAATAAAAGGTATCCAAATTGGCAATCAAGAAGTCACACAATCTCTCCTCACAGATGACATACTTGATATGGAAAACCCATAAGACTCTGATCGCAAACTACCAGAACTCATACATCAATTCAATAATGTGGCAGAATACAAAATCATGGTGCAAAAATCAGTGGCTTTCTTCTACATTATCAATGAAAATACAGAAAGGGAAATTAGAGACTCAATTCCATTTACTTGAGCACCCAAACCATAAGATACCTGGGAATAAACTCAACCAAAGAGGTAAAAGATATATATTCGAGGAACTAGTGAACACTCATCTGAGGAATGGAAGAAAACCCAAAAGCCGGAAAAACATTGCATTCTCCAGGTTCAGAAGAATAAATATTGTTAAAAAGTCTATAATGCCTAGAGCAATCGATCCATTTAATACCATTGCAATCAAAATTCCACCGGTATCTTTCAATGAGCTGGAACAAACACACACCCCAAATTTGTGTGGAATCAGAAGCAACCGCCTATTGCTAAGAATTGCTGAAAAGGAAAAAAAAAAATCTAGGAGCACCACGTTGCCTGATTTCAAGGGTTACTATGAAGCTGTGATCACCAATACAGCATTGGACGGGCATAAAAACAGACCCATAGACCAGTGGAACACAGTAGAGAGCTCAGATATGGACCATCAATTCTATGGCCAAATAATCTTCAAGAAAGCAGGATAAAAATATACAGTGGAAAAAAGACAGGCTCTCAAATAACTGTTGCAGGGAAAACTGGGCCCTTCTATGTAGAAGAATGAAACTCGACCTTCCTCTTACACCATACACAAATATAAACTCATAATGGATAAAAGACCTCAACGTGAGACAGGAATCCATCAGAATCCTAGAGAAGTACATAAGCAGTAATCTCTTCGATATCAGCCACAGCGAATTCTTTCAAAATATGCCTCCAAACCAAAGGAAACAAAAGCCAAGATAAACTTCTTGGACTTCATCCAAACCAAAAGCTTCTGCACTGCATAGGAAACAGTCAAGAAACCAAAGAGGCAACCCACGGAATGCAATAAGATATTCAAAAATGACCCTGTAGAAAAAAGGTTGATATCCAAAATCTATGAAGAACTCCTCAAACTCAACACATACAAACAGATAATTATATCAAAAAATGGGCAGAAGATATGAACAGACACTTCTCCAATGAAGACACACAAATGACTATCAGACACCTGAAAACAATGTTCATCATCACTAGTCATCAGAGAGATTCAAATAAAGACCATATTAAGATGTCACTTTACACCAGTTAGGAAAGCCTAAATTAGCAAGACAGGAAACAACATGAGTTAGAGAGGATGGGGAGAAAGGGGAATCCTCTTACACTGTGGGTGGAAATGCAAGTTGGTGCAGCCTCTTTAGAGAACAGTGTGGAGATTCCTCAAGAAATTAAAATAGAACTTTCATATAACCCTCCATTACACTCCTAGGTATTTACCCCCCAAAACACAGATGGCGTGAAAAGAAGGGCAATCTGTAACCCAATGGCCATGGTTGCCAAACTGTGGAAAGAACCAAGATGCCCTTCAATGGAAGAATGGATAAGGAAGATGTGGTCGATATACACTATGGAGTATTATGCCTTCATTCAGAAAGGATGAATACCCAACTTTGTTAGCAACTTGGACGGCACTGGAACTCGCTTCGGGTGCCGCATGTCGTAGGGCTGCCCCCCGCTGTGTCTGGCCCGGCATTGCGAGCTCTTGCAGCTGAACCCTGCCAGGAAGCCTTCCGCGAGGCAGGCTGTGGTGAGGCTGATGCCTCCTTCTCCTAATTCTGCTGGGGTCCCCTCCCTGGACTGTCCCATGGGCCCAGACCCATCCCGGCCCGGGCTTGAACCCTTGCCTGCTTCACCAGCCTTCCGCTTCCGGGGTCCTGTCCCTTGGGGCCTCCATCTGTGGAACCCTGAGTCCTGTGCCACTCCTCCCCCTCCCACCCTGGCGCCAATGGTGCCTTTTGGGGCTTCGGACAAGCCTCAGAGCGAGATAAACTTGAGTGACACCACTGAGGTCATCCCCATTCTTGCGCACCCCAGTTGCCTGAATAGACAGAGTCCCACAGCCGGCTGCCACCCGTCTCTCAACTCTGCTCCAGGAACGCTCCCCTGCCCCTGCGTATTGGCCCCTTTTATTTTTGGACACCACCTGCCACGAATTTTAAGTGACCTTGGCCACTGGGGTCACGGCGGTCTCAGGGCCCCTCAATTCCAGCCTATTCACATGAGCGTCCTCTCCATGTTGATCCCAAGTTGGAGCAGAGCCAGCCTGGTCTCTCATGTAACCACCTCTACCATCGTTGTTCTCCCTGCCCACAAACCCAGATTCTGCTGCACTGCAGGATCCATTTCCTGAAGTTAACCCTGAAGGGAGCCCTCTTGGCACTGGCAGATCAGTGCAGCCATTCCCCATGTCCATAACCCAAACCATAAGTCGTGTTTTCAAGCTTCTTTCAACAGGGGCCTGTTCCACAAACTCTCTGGCTTGAGAAACCTGAAGTTACAGCATAGGAGTCCGCCAGCCATGTAGCAGGTCACCAGTCTTTTTGGAGCTGCATGGGGCCGTCAGAGCCAGTGAAAAATGCCGTGTCCCCATGAGTCTTCACCCACGTTCTGCTGCCCCACAGAGCATGATGCGCCACCTGAACAAACTCCTCATCTCGGCTCCTCATGTATCCAACCTCCAGATCAGCAGTTTGGATATGCAACACCCCTACCTCAGCTCTCTTCAGGGACCCCTGTCAGCTCTAGGCAGACAACTCCCCTGCCTGCCAAAAATTCTGGGTTCCCCTCTCCTTCTTCTCAATGGATATCAGCCCGTCTTCCTTGACAAAGGGGGAAGGCTACCTCTTGACTGCTTCACACCTCGTTTTCTATTCTTCCTTATTTCTCTCCACTTACCTTTGTACCTAGGCGAACTGCAAGGAACATATCCGTGGAACACGGACATGCTCTGACATCTGAAACTTCCTGGCAGCTTTCTGAGGGCGCCTTATGCAAACAGAATCTAGTGAAACATAACACATTATGTTTGCTAATGATCATCAAGACAACAAGAGAGGGAAAATCACTCCATTTTTACCTCCATCTTCATGAAGTAGAACATGGACTTCTTCATTCCTTCCTTCACTACAATTCCAATGGCCATTTCCCTTGAGGGAAATTCCTAGGAGGGAAACTGCTGTTTCCTAAGGTTGTTCTGTTCTTAGCATTCAGAGGAACCACCATGCTCTTTTCCAAAGGGGCTGCAAGAACCCGCATGCCCACCAACAGTGCAGGAGCGTTCCTCTTGATGAAGAACCTTCCCTTCCAGTAATTTTCTGAGGAGGAAACAGAAAACCTGGGGGATAACATGACTCAGACAGCATCCGGCAAGCAGCACCCAAAAATCACCCTAGGGTTCCTGAGGCCATGCCTTGGGAAGCCATCAGAATGCCTCTATCCAGCGGAATTCCCAAAGACTCCCCTTCTGACTTCACCATCCATGTTACTACAGATAAAGGATGCCATGGCCTACTCTCTAGAGGGTCAACTGAGTGAAAGTAGAAAGTCAAGCTTCCCTTTTCAATCCTCAAAGGCTCCTTTGAATCCTTTTGAATATTCCCTCTTCCCTCCTAGCAACTCTTTGCATAAAAAAGCCAAATCCATTAGGATCCATCCCGTTGGACAAAGGAGAAGACATCCTCCAAGCCTCTGTCAGACCACAAACAGCCACCACCCTCCAGATGCCGGCCATTCCACCACAGCCTAGGACGCATGGAATCAACCTTGTTCAAAAAAGGAATGCATTCTATAACCCAAACTCACACCAAGTCCATCTCATCTTCCTTTTTGAATCCAAGGGATTGCCTAGGAAAGAGATGTGCCAAATACGTTTGGGATCCAGAAAATAGCAGAGTAAATGAGATACCCTGCCATGTGCTCCCTGCAGGGAAACTCAGGAGCCCTAGCACCCAACTCCATGGCTGAAAGCTACGTTCGTGGGACTTTTTGGCTTCACTGGAGGTGAGAGAAGACCCAGGATGTTTGGGGTGAAAGAGAACTTTGACGTCCCGTGCTGGCATGGATGTGCCACTGGGCCCCACTGGCCTGCTGTTTTCTCTGAATGCCGATGTCAACGGACAAGCTGCAGGATGGATTCAGACGCTGATTTCCAGACTGTAGGTCTCATGGAGCTAGAGCGAAGAAGGGTTGTCAGGTGCAGATATGGAGGCACCTCCCACCTAAAGCCTACACACCGGCTCCAATTCCTGGGAGAAGGAGAGACACATGCTTGTTTCGTAAGTGGTCATCCACTTCCTTCTCAAGCCGGTCTATGCCCTTGTCGTTTTTGGAGAAGCAAATTAACTCTTCCAAACAGACACTCCACCCCTCGGTTCCAAAGGCCCATGGGTTGAATTGGGTTCCTCCATCTCATGTCCTCCACCGGGAGGGCCCTCCTGAACCATCTTGACAGCACATTGCCATCATCGTGGGGCAACGGGTCACACTGCTGACTGAGTGGTGCCTGACTCCACCGATTCTTACCACCATTCCTGAGTATGGGGAAACAGAGGCTTCAGCTCAACACTGTCCAAGAACAACAAGCAACCGTACCTCATGTTTCCTGCAGCCCCTCACACTGCTCTCAGAAACAGCAGGCTGCACAATCAGCTCTTCTGGTGTGTTGGCCATGGCAGCTCGCCGCTGCCCCTGCTGGGGGCAAGCAGCATTGCACCCTAAGGATCTCTGGGAACCACAATGCACCACGTGATGCAGTGGCATGAATCAGTACTGCCGAGCATACCACATAGCACCTAAGGCAGCTCTAAATGCCTCTGTAGGTCTAAAGCCACATGGACTCTGTTCCAGCAGATTTGGACTTCTAGGCCAACTCAACAATTCATAGGCCACCAAGCAGAATGGGCGAGGCAGATGCCTCCATCTCCTAGGCCTGTGGTTTTCCCCTCCTTGGCCCTGTCCCATGGATCCGCTCAAGCCTCTAGCAATCTATCCTTTTAATGCTCTTCTGATCATAATTCCACCGGTTTCTTTCAAAGAGCTGGAGCAAACAGAAGCCAAAAATTGGTGTGGAATCAGAAGAGACCCCGTATTGCTAAGGAAATGCCGAAAAGAAAAACAACTGGGAGCATCACGTTTCCTGGTTTCAAGGGTTACTACAAAGCTGTGATCACCAAGACATCATGGGACTGGCATAAAAACAGACCCATAGGCCAGTGGAACAGAGTAGAAAGCTCAGATATGGACCAACAAATCTACAGTCAAATAATTTTCCAACAAAGCAGGAAAAAATATACAGAGGAAAACAGACAGTCTCTTCAATAAATGGTGCTGTGAAAATGGGGACAGCTTTGTGTTAATGAATGAAACTCGACCATTCCCTGACACCATACACAAAGAGAAACTCATAATGGATAAAAGAACTCAACATGAGGTAGGAATCCATCAGAATCTTAGAGAACATACTCAGTAACCTCTTCAACATTGCCCACAACAACTTCTTTCTAGATATGTCTCCAAAGGCAAAGAAAACAAAAGAGAAGATGGACTTCCTCAAGATCCAAAGCATCTGAAAAGCAAAGGAAACAGTCAACAAAACAAAGGGGCAACCCACGGAATTCCAGTAGATATTTGCAAATGACATGACAGACAAAAGGCTGATATCCAGGATCTAGAAAGAACACCTCATCACACACAAAACAGATAATCATATCATAAAATGTGCAGAAGTTATTAAAAGACACTTCTCCAACCAAGATATACAAATGACTATCAGACACATGAGAAAATGCTCACCATCACTAGCCATTAGGGAGATGCAAACTAAAACGACCTTTAGATAGCAACTGAACCAGTTAGAACAACCAAAATGCACAATACAGGAAACAACATGTGTTGGAGAGCATGCGGAGAAATGGGAATCCTCTTACACTGTTGGTGGGAATGCAAGTTGTTGCAGCCTCCTTGGAGAACAGTGTGGAGATTCCTCAAGAAATTAAAAATAGAACTTCCTTATAACCATGTAATTACACTCCTAGGTATTTACACCAGAGATTCTGATGGAGTGAAAAGAAGGGCCATTTGTAACCTAATGTTTAGAGCAGCAATTGCCACGGTTGCCAAACTATGGAAAGAACCAAGATCCCTTCAACGGAAGAATGGATAAGGAAGGTCCATATACACTATGGAGTATTATGACTCCATTCAGAAAGGATGAACACAACTTTGGTAGCAAAATGGACAGGACTGGAAGAGATTCTGCTGAGTGAAATAAATCAAGCAGAGAGAGGCAATTATCATATGGTTTCACTTCTGTATGGAGTATAACAAATAGCATGAAGGACAAGAGGAGATGGTGAGGAAAACGGAGTGGAGAAAAAGTGGAAGGGAGGGAAACCATGAGATACTATGGACTCTGAAAAAGAATCTGAGGGCTTTGAAAGAGCGGGGTAGGGAGGTTGGGGAAACACATGGTGGGTAAAAAAGAGGGCATGGATTGCATGGAGCACTAGGTGTGTTGCTAAAACAATGAACATGGTTACACTGAAAAGAAATTGGAAAAAATATATATATATGTGAATAAGCTAAGCAACCTGTGAAATGGATGCATTCCTAGAAAACTGTAAAATCCAAAAATTGAACCAAGAAGAAATGTACAACCTGAATAGACCGTTATTTAGTAATGAGAGTAAAGCAGTGATAAAAACCTCCGAGAAGACAAGATTCCAGGACCTGACGAATGCCCTATAGAATTCTATTAAACATTAAGAAAAGAACTAACACCTTTTTTCCTGAAGTTCTTTCCAAAATATGAAGCAGAAAATCATGGTACAGAAATCAGTGGCTTTCTTCTACATTATCAATGAAAATCCTGAAAGGGAAATTAGAGAATCAATTCCATTTATACAGCACCCAAACCATAAGATACATGGGAATAAACCAAACCAAAGAGGTAAAGGATTTGTACTCGAGATACTAGAGAACACTTATGAAAGAAAAGAAAGAAAACCAAAAAGACAGAAAACCATTGCATTTCATGGATCAGAAGAATAATCATTTTTAAAATGTCTATAGAGCTTAGAGCAATTGATCCAGTTAATGACATTACAATCAAAATTCCACTGGTATCTTTCAAAGAGCTGGAACAAACACATGCCAAAACATTTTGTGGAATCAAATGTGACCCCATATTGCTAAGAATTGCTGAAAAGAGAAACAAAACTGGGGGCACCACGTTGCCTGATTTCAAGGGTTACTATGAAGCTGTGATCACCAAGACAGCATGGGACGGGCATAAAAACAGACCTATATACCATTGGAACACAGTAGAGAGCTCAGAATGGACCATCAACTCTATGGCCAAATCATCTTCAGGAAGCAATAAAAAATATAGAGTGGAAAAAACACAGTCTCTTCAGTAAATATTGCAGCGAACCTGGGCAGGTCTATGTAGAACAATGAAACTCGCCCATCCTCTTACACCATACACAAAGATAAAATAATAATGGGTAAAAAAGCTCAATGTGAGACAGGAATCCATCAAAATCCTATTGGAGAACATAGGCATTAATTTCTTCGTTATCAATCACAGCGACAGCTTTCAAGATATGTCTCCAAAGGCAAAGGAAAAAAAAGCCAAAATAAACTTCAGAGACTTCATCAAATTGAAAAGCTTCTACACTGCATAGGAAAGAGTCAAAAAAGCAAAGAGGCAGCACATGGAATGTGATAAGATATTAGCAAATGAAAGGACAGACAAAAGGTTGATATCCAGGATCTATGAAGAACTCCTCAAACTCAACACGCACAAACAGATAATCATATCAAAAAATGAGCAGAAGACATGAACAGACACTTCTCCAATAAAGACATATAAATGGCTATCAGACACCTGAAAAAATGTTCATCATCACTAGGCAACAGGAGATTCAATGAAAACCACATTAAGATGTCACCTTAATCCAGTTAGGATGGCCTAAATTAGCAAGACTGGAAAGAACACGTGTTGAAGAGGATGTGGAGAAAGGGGAATCCTCTTGCACTGTGGGTGGAAATGCAAGTTGGTGCAACATCTTTGGAGAACAGTGTGGAGATTCCTCAAGAAATTAAAAATAGAACTTCCCTCTAGCCCTGCAATTACACTCCTAGGCATTTACCAAAATATACAGATGGAGTGAAAAGAAGGGCCATCTGTAACCAATGTTTAGAGCAGCAAAGGCCATGGTTGCAAACTGTGAAAAGAACCAAGATGCCCTTCAATGGAAGAACGGATAAGGAAGATGTGGTCCATATACACTATGGAGTATTTTGCCTCCATTTAGAAAGGATGAATACCCTACTTTGGTAGCAACATTGACAGGACTGGAAGAGATTATGCTGAGTGAAATAAATCAAGCAGAGAGCAGCAATTAACATATGGTTTCATTTATGTGTGGAGTCCAACAAATAGCATGGAGAAAAAGGGCAGATGGAGAGGATAAGGGAGTGGAGGGAAATTGGAAGGGGAGGGAAAACATGAGAGACAATGGACTCTGAAAAAGAACTTGAGCTCTTTGAAAGAACGGGGGAGGGAGGTTGGGGAAACACGTGGTGGGTAATAGAGAGGGCACAGATTGCATGGAGGACTGGGTGTGATGCTAAGACAATTAATACGGTTACACTGAAAAGAAATAGGGGGGAAAAAACCAATATATGCCAATAAGCTAAGCAACCTAGGTGAAATGGATGCATTCCTAGAAAACTGTAAAATAACAAAATTAAACCAGGAAGTAATGTGCAACCTGAATGGATCATTATCCAGTAATGAGATTAAAGCAGTGATCAAAAACCTCTCAAAAGACAGGACCCTGTGACCTGAAAGATGCCCTAGCGAATTCTACCAATCTTTAAGAAAAGAACGGACAACGGTTACTCTGAAACTCTTTCCAAATTTGTAGCAGAAGGAAAACGTCCAGACAATTTTTATGAATCCAGCATTACCCTGATCCAAAAACCAGGCAAAGACCTCATGAAAAAGCAGAATTTCAAATCAATATCACTGATGAATGGGATGCTAAGATTCTCAACAAGATTCTAGCTCCTACGAACCTACAGTACATTAAACAGTCATTCCACCAAAACCGAGTAGGATCTATCACTGGGTTGCAACGTTGGTTCAACATTCGCAAATCAATCAAAGTTATAGAACCAATTAAGAAGTGAAGAGAGTATAACCACCCAGTCCTCTCAATTGGTGAAGAAAAAGCATTTGACAAAATCCAACATCTGCTCCTGACTAAAATGCTGCAAAGTATATGGATAGAGGGAATATTCTTCAACTTCATAAAATGTTTCTATGAAAAACCCACAATAAATACCCTCCTCAAATGGTAAAGGATGGCAGACTTCGCTTTGAAATCAGGAACTTGACAAAGATGCTCACTCTAACCACTCTTGTTCAACATAGAAAGTGAAGTCCTAGCTACAGCAATCAGACAACAAATTCAAATAAAAGGAATCCCATTGGAAACCAAGAAGTCAAACTCTCTCTCCTCAAACATGACATAATTGTTATGGAAATCCCAAAACACTCTGCCCCCAAACAACCAGATCTCATACAGCAATTCAATAATGTGGCAGGATAAAAAATCATGATACAGAAATCAGTCCCTTTCTTCTACATTATCAATGAAAATACAGAAAAGAAAATTAGAGAATCAATTCCATTTATACAGCACACAAACCATAAGATACCTGGGAATAAACCAAACCAAAAAGGTAAAGGATTTATAATTGAGGAACTAAAGAACACTCATGAAAGAAATGCAAGAAAAACAAAAGACAGAAAACCATTGCACTCTCATGTATCAGAGGAATAAACATTGTGAAACTGTCTATGCGGCTTAGAGCACTTGATTCATTTAATGCCATTACAATCAAAATTCCACTGTTATCATTCAAAGAGCTGGAACAAACACATGCCTAAAATTTGTGTGGAATCAGAAGCAACCCCATATACCTAAGAATTGCTGAAAAGACAAACAAAACTGGGAGCACCACAGTACCTGATTTCAAGGGTTATTATGAAGCTGTGATAACCCAGACAGAATGGGACTGGCATAAAAACGGACCCATATACCAGTGGAAAACAGTAGAGCGCTCAGATATGGACCATCAACTCTATGGCCAAATAATCTGCAAGAATTTAGGAAAAAATATGCAGTGGAATAAAGGCAGTCTCTTCAATAAATGGTGCAGGAAAAACTGGGCAGCTCTATGTAAAAGAATGAAACTCGACCATCCTATTATACCATACACAAAGATAAACTCATAATGGATAAAAGAGCTCAACCTGAGACAGGAATCCATCAGAATCTTAGAGGAGAATATAGGCAGTAATGTCTTTGATATCAGCCACAGCGACTTCTTTCAAGATATGTCTCCAAAGGCAAAGGAAACAAAAGCCAAAATAAACTTCAGGACTTCATCAAAATCAGATACTTGCAAATGACAGGACAGACAAAAGGTTGATATCAAGGATCTATGAGGAACTACTCAACACACACAATACAGATAATCATATCAAAAAATGGGCAGATGATATGAGCACACACGTCTCCAATGAAGCCATACAAATGGCTATCAGACACCTGAAAAAATGTTCATCATCACTAGGCATCAGGGAGATTCAAATGAAAACCACATTAAGATGTCAACTTACACCAGTTAGGATGGCCTAAATTAGCAAGACGGGAAACAACATGTGTTGGAGAGGATGTGGAGAAAGGGGAATTCTCTGACACTGTGGGTGGGATTGCAAGTTGGTGCAAGACTCTTTGGAGAACAATGGGGAGATTCCTCAAGAAATTAAAAATAGAAATTCCCTATAAGTCTGCAATTGCACTCCTAGGTATTTACCCCAAATATACAGATGGAGTGAAAAGAAGGTCCATCTGTAACCCAATGTTTAGAGCAGCAATGGACACAGTTGCCAAAGTGGAAAGAACCAAGATGCCCTTCAATGAAAGAATGGATAAGGACGATGTGGTCCATATACACGATGGAGTATTATGCCTCCATTAAGAAAGGATGAATACCCAACTGTGGTAGCAACATGGACGGGACTGGAAGAGATTCTGCTGAGGGAAATAAATCAAGCAGTGAGCGGCAATATCATGCGCTTTCATTTATGTGTGGAGTGTAACAAATAGCATGGAGGACAAGGGGCGATGGAGAGGAGAAGGGAGTGGAGGGAAATTGGAAGAGGAGAAAGACCCTGAGAGACGAATGTCTCTGAAAAAGAAACAGAGGGCTTTGAAAGAATGGGGGAGGAAGGTGGGGGAAAGATGTGGTGGGTAATAGAGAGAGTATGGATTACATGGAGGACTGGGTGTGGTGCTAAAACAATGAATACAGTTACATTGAAAAGAAACTGGGGAAATAAAAAACAATATAGGCAAATAAGCTAAGCAACCCAGGTGAAATGAATGCATTCCCAGCAAAGTGTAGAAGTCCACAATTGAACCAGGAAGAAATGTACAACCTGAATGGACCATTATCCAGTAATGAGATAAATGCAGTAATCAAAAACTTCCCAAAAGACAAGACCCCGTGACCTGAAGGAAACCCTAATGAATTCAACCAATCTTTAAGAAAAGAACTAACACCTCTTCTCCTGAAGCTCTTTTCAAAATTTGTAGCAGAAGGAAAACTTCCAGACGCTTTGTATGAAGCCAGCATTACCCTGGTCCACAAACCAGGCAAAGCTCACTAAAAAGGAGAATTTCAAACGAATATCACTGAGGAATATGATTGCTAAGATATTAAACAAGATTCTAGCTCGTAGGAACCCACAGTACATTAAACAATCATTCCACCATGACTGAGTAAGATCTATCCCTGGGTTGCAAGGTTGGTTCGACAACCACAAATCAATCAATGTCATAGAAACAATTAAAAAGTGAATAGAGAAGAACCACATGGTCCCCTAAATTGGTGAAGAAACAGCATTTCACAAAATCCAGCATCCGCTCCTGACTAAAACGCTGAAAAATATAGGGATAGAGGGAATATTCGTCAACTTCATAAAATGTTTCTATGAAAAACCCACAGTGAATACCATCCTCAAAGGGTAAAAGATGACAGCCTTTGCTTTGAAATCAGGAACATGATAAGGATGCCCACTCTCACCACTCTTGTTTAACATAGGATGTGAAATCCTAGCAACAGCAATCAGAAAACAAAGAGAAATAAAATGTATCCAATTGGCATCGAAGAAGTCAAACTATCTCTCCTCAAACATGACATAATTGTTATGGAAACCACAAAACTCCACCCTCAAACTACCAGAATCAAACAGCATTTTAATAATGTGGCAGGATACAAAATCATGATGCAGAAATCAGTGGCTTTCTTCTATCTTATCAATGGCAATACAGTAAGGAAAATTACAGAATCAATTCCATTTACTACAACACTCAAACCACAAGATACCTGGGAATAAACCAAAGCAAAGAGATAAACTATTTGTACTCGAGGCACTGGAGAAAACTCATGAAAGAAATGAAAGAAAACCAAAAAGATGGAAAACTATTGCATTCTCATGGATCAGAAGAATAAATATTGTTAAAATGTCTATACTGCTTAGAGCAATTGATACAGTTAATGCCATTGCAATCAAAATTCCACTGGTATCATTCAAAGAGCTGGAACAAACACACGCCTAAAGTTTGTGTGGAAACTGAAGCGACCCCGTGTTGCTAAGAATTGTTGAAAAGAGAAACAAAAGGAGAGCACCATTTTGCCTGATTTCAAGGGGTACTATAAAGCTGTGATCACCAACACAGCATGGGACGGGCATTAAAACAGACCCATAGAGCAGTGGAACACAGAAAAGAGATCAGATATGGACCACAAACACTATGGCCAAATAATCTTCAAGAAAGCAGGAAATAATATACAGTGGAAAAGGGGCATTCTCTTCCTGAAATGGTGCAGGGAAAACTGGGCAGCTCTACCTAGAAGAATGAAACTCAACCATCCTCTTACACCATACACAAAGATAAACACAAAATAGATTAAAGACCTCAATGTGAGACAGGAATACATCAGAATCCTAGAGGAGAACAGGGGCAGTAATATCTTAGATAGCAGGTACAGCTACATCTTCCAAGATATGTCTCCAAATGCAAAGGGAAGAAAAGCCAAAATAAACTTCAGTGACTTTATCAAAATCAGATATTTGCAAATGACAGTACAGACAAAAGGTTGATATCCAGGATCTATGAAGAACTCCTCAACTCAACACACACAAAACAGATAATCATATCAAAAAATGAGCAGAAGATATGAACAGACGCTTCTCCAATGAAGACATACCAATGGCTATCAGACACCTGAAGAAATGTTCATCAACACTAGGCATCAGGGAGACTCAAATGAAAACCTGTCGCTCTCGGCCCGCAAGAACAACCCGCAGACGAGGTGAGTGGCAAACTTCTTTATTGACAATCTTCAGCCCCGGGACCCCGAACACCGATTATAGCCCCAAGTTATAGAACACAGTGGATAGAAAGCAACCAATCACCACATAACACAACTACTATAACATCCAATCAGAAGGGATACAGATGACTTCAATCCAGATCATGCGGGGAGCTTGTGCCTACTGACGTGAGCCCCCGAAACTTATTGTTCACTCTGTTTTTGTGCCGTTCCCATGGTCCCTGGTTAATCTTATACTAGTCCCGATACTTCAGTACAGGTTGTGCGTTCCCTGGAGCGCTCCCACATAAACATTCACCTGCCCTTCTCCTCAAGCCTCGCCTAGTACGTGACTCCCAGCTTCTGCTGCATGGCTCTCCACAAAAACCACATTAAGATGTCACCTTACACCAGTTAGAATGGCTTCAAATAGCAAGAAAGGAAACATGTGTGGGAGAGGATGTGGAGAAAGGGGAATCCTCTTACACTATGTGTGGGAATACAAGTTGGTGCAGCCTTTTTAGAGAACAGTGTGGAGATTTCTCAAGAAAATAAAAATAGAACTTCCCTCTAACCCTGCAATTACACTCCTATGTATTTACCCCCAAGATATAGATGGCGTGAAAAGAAGAGCCGTCTGTAATCCAATGTTTAGAGCAGCAATGGCCACGCTTTCCAAACTGTGGAAGGACCCAAGTTGCCCTTCAATGGAAGAACGGATAAGGAAGATGTGGTCCATATACACTATGGAGTATTGTGCCTCCATTCAGAAAAGATGAATACCCAAATTTGGTAGCAACATGGACGGGACTGGAAGAGATTCTGCTGAGTGAAATAAATCAAGCAGAGAGAGGCAATTATCATATGGTTTCAGTTGTGTGTGGAGTATAACAAATAGCATGGAAGTCAAGGGGAGATGGAGAGGATAAGGGAGTGGAGGGAAATTGGAAGGGGAGGGGAACCATGAGAGACTATGGACTCTGAAAAAGAATCTGAGGGCACATTTTATTTCTCTTTCTAGTCTGATTCCTGTTGCTAGGACTTCTAATACTATGTTGAACAAGAGGGGTAAAAGTGGGCATCCTTGTCTTGTTCCTGATATCAACAGGAATGCTGTAAGCTTTATCCCATTTAGGATGATATTTGCTGTGGGTTTTTCATAGATAGATTTGATTAAGTTCAGGAATGTTCCCTCTATCCTTATACTTTGAAGCATTTTAATCAGGAACGGATACTGGAATTTGTCCAATGCTTTTTCTGCATTAATTGAGAGAATCATGTGGTTCTTCTCTCTTCTCATATTAATGTTTTCTATCACATTGATTGATTTGCAAAAGTTTAACCATCCTTGTAGGCCAGGGATGAATCCCACCTGGTCATGGTGGATAATCTTTTTAATGTGCTGTTGGATCCTGTTTGCTAGGATCTTGTTGAGAATCTTAGCATCCATATTCATCAGTGATATTGGTCTGAAATTCCCTTTTTCGGTAGGGTCTTGGCCTGAGTGGTTTGAAGTGTTATGGGGGTGGGAGTTTGGGGCACCAGGTTGTGGTGTTGTAGCAGGCACGGATTGCATTGAGCACAGGGTGTGGTGAAAAAATAATAAATAATGTTATGCATAAAATAAATAAATCTAATTTAAAAAATCTATACAACAGTAAAAAAATTATCTGAGGAATTGATAGATAGTGGATGGGAGGTTGGGGAAACACGTGGTGGGTAATAGAGAGGGCATGGATTGCATGGATCACTGGGTGTGGTGCTAAACAATGAATATAGTTACACTGAAAAGAAATGGGAAAAAAGCACAAGTATATGCCAATAAGTGAAGCAACCTAGGTGAAATCGATGCATTCCTAGAAAACTGTAAAATTCCAAAATTTATCCAGGAAGATAGGTACAACCTGAATAGACCATTATCCAGTAAAGATATTAAAGCAGTGATCAAAAACGTCCCAAAAGACAAGACTCAGGGACCTGAAGGATGCCCTACCGACTTCTACAAAACTTTAAGTAAAGAACTAACAACATTTTTCTGAAGCACTTTCCAAAATTTGGAGCTTAAGGAAAACTTCCAGACACTTTTTATAAAGCCAGCATTTCCCTGATCCACAAACCAGGCAAAGACCTCACCAAAAAGGAGAATTTCAAACCAATATCACTTATGAATTCCATGCTAAGATTCTCATCAAGATTATAGCTCCTAGGAACCTACAGTACATTAAAATGTTTATCCACCATGACCGAGTAGGATCTATCCCTGGGTTTCAAGGTTGGTTCTACATTCGCAAATCAATCAATGTCACAAATTAAGAAGTAAATAGAGAAGAACCTCATGGTCCTCTCAATTGATGAAGAAAAAGCGTTGGACAAAATCCAGCATCTGTCCCTGACTAAAATGCTACAAAGTATAGGGATAGAGGGAATATTCGTCAATTTCATAAAATGTTTCTATGAAAAACCCACAATGAATACCATCCTCAAAGGCTAAAAGCTGACAGCCATCGCTTTCAATTCAGGAACATGACAAGGATGACCACTCTCAAGATCTTGTTCAACATATCATGTGAAGTCCTAGCAATAGCAATCAGAAAACAAAGATAAATAAAAGGTATCCAAATTGGCAACCAAGAAGTCCAATTATCTCTCCTCACAGATGACATACTTAATATGGAAAACCCAAAAGACTCCACCCCCAAACTACCAAAACTCATACAGCAATTCAATAATGTGAGAGGATACAAAATCATGGTGCAGAAATCAGTGGCTTCCTTCTACATTAACAATGAAAATAAATAAAGGGAAATTAGAGAATTAATTCCATTTACTACAGCAACCAAACCATAAGACACCTGGGAATAAACCTAAGCAAAGAGGTAAAAGATTTGTACTCGAGGTACTAGTGAACACTTATGAGAGAAATGGAAGAAAACCAAAAAGCCAGAAAACCGTTGCATTCTCATGGATCAGAAGAATAAATATTGTTAAAATTTCGATATTGCCTGGAACAATCGATCCATTTAATGTCATTGCAATCAAAATTCCACCGGTATCTTTCAAACAGCTGGAACAAACACATGCCTAAAATTTGTGTGAAATCAGAACCGAGCCTGTATTGTTAAGAATTGCTAAAAAGAGGAACAAAACTGGGAGCACCACGGTGCCCGATTTCAAAGTTTACTATGAAGCTGTGATCACCAAGACAGCATGGGACTAGCATAAAAACAGACCCATAGACCAGGGGAACACGTAGAGAGCTTAGATATGGATAATCAACTCTATGTCCAATTATCTTTAAGAAAGCAGGAAAAAATATACAGTGGAAAGAAGACAGTCTCTTCAATAACTGGTGCAGGGAAAAATGGGCAGCTCTATGTAGAAAAATGAAACTCGACCATCCTCTTACACCATACACAAAGATAAACTAATAATGGATAAAAGACCTCAATGTGAGACAGAAATCCATCAGAATCCTGGAGGAGAACATAGGCAGTAATCTCTTTGATAGCAGCCACAGCGACTTCTTTCAAGATATGCCTCCAAACCAAAGGAAACAAAACCAAAATAAACTACAGGAACTCATCAAAATCAAAACCTTCTGCACTGCATAGGAAACAGTAAAGAAAGAAAAGTGTCAACCCACGGAATGCGATAAGATATTAGCACATGACAGGAAAGACAAAAGGTTGATATCCAGGATCTATGAAGAACTCAAACTCAACACACACAAAACAAATAACTATATCAAAAAAAAAATGCATGGATGAGACTGGAAGAGATTATTATGCTGAGTGAAATAAGTCAAGCA
This sequence comes from Mustela nivalis, assembly GCF_964662115.1. Taxonomy (NCBI): domain Eukaryota; kingdom Metazoa; phylum Chordata; class Mammalia; order Carnivora; family Mustelidae; genus Mustela; species Mustela nivalis. The sequence goes on along the minus strand of NC_139022.1, from coordinate 7,658,856 downwards.
GAGAGAGTCAATTATCATATGGTTTCACTTATTTGTGGAGCATAACAAATAGCATGGAGGACATGGGGAGTTAGAGAGGAGAAGGGAGTTGGGGGAAATTGGAAGGGGAGGTGAACCATGAGAGACTATGGACTCTGAAAAACAATCTGAGGGTTTTGAAGGGGTGGGGGGTGGGAGGTTGGGGTACTAGGTGGTGGGTATTATAAAGGGCACGAATTGCATGGAGCACTGGGTGTGGTGAAAAATAATGAATACTGTTATGCTGAAAATAAAAAATAAATTAAAAAAAAAAAACTTGAAACATGAAAAAAAAAAAAAATGCAGAAGGTATGAACAGACACTTCTCCAATGAATACATAAAAATGGATATCAGACACCTGAAAAAAAATGTTCGTCATCATAAGCATCAGGGAGATTCAAATGAAGACCATATTAAGATTTCACTTTACACCAGTTAGAATGGCCTAAATTAGCAAGACGGGAAACAGCATGTGTTGGAGAGGATGTGGATAAAGGGGAATCCTCTTACACTGTGGGTGGGTGTGCAAGTTGGTGCAGCCTCTTTGGAGAAGAGTGTGGAGCTTCCTCAAGAAATTAAAAATAGTACTTCTCTATAACCCTGCAATTGAACTCCTAGTTATTTACCCCAAGATACAGATGGCATGAAAAGAAGGGCCATCTGTAACCCAAATTTATAGCAGCAATGGCCACGGTTGCCAAATTGTAGGAAGAACCTAAGATGCCCTTCAATGGAAGAATGGACAAAGAGATGTGGTCCATACACACTATGGAGTGTTATGCCTCCATTCAGATTGGATGAATACCCAACTTTGGTAGCAATATGGACGGGACTGGAAAAGATTCTGCTGAGTGAAATAAATGAAGCAGAGAGAGTCAATTATTATATGGTGTCACTTGTGTGTGGAGTATAACAAATACCATGGCGGAAAAGGGGAGATGGAGTGGAGAAAAGAGTGGAGGGAAATTGGAAGGGGAGGCGAACCATGAGAGACGATGGACTCTGGAAATGAATCAGAGAACTTTAAGGGGCGGGGGTTCGAAGGTTGTGGGAACCAATACTTGGGTATTAGAGAGGGCACAGATTACATGGAGCACTGATTGTACTTCTAAAACAATGAATAGGGTAACACTGTAAAAAAAATTTTAAAAATGAACAGTTGTATGCCAATAATATAAGCCACCTATGTAAAATGGATACATTCCTAGAAAACTATACAATCCCATCATTGAACCAGGAAGAAATTCGCAACCTGCCAAAAAAAACAAGAGCCAAGGACCTGACGGATTTCTGGGGAATACTACCAAACCTTCAGAGAAGAAAGAACACCTCTTCTCCTGAAGCTCTTTCCAAAAATTGAAGCAGAAAGAAAACTTCCTGACACTTATTATGAAGCAAATTTACCCTGATCCACAAACCAGGCAAAGACCTCATCAAAAAGGAAAATTTCAGACTAATATCACTGATGAATATGGATGCTAAGATTCTCAACAAGATCCTCGCCAATAGGATCCAACAGAGCATTTAAAAGATTATCTGCCATGACCAGGTGAGGTATATCCCTAGGTCGAAAGGGTGGTTCAATATTTGCAAATCAATGTCATAGAACAAATTAAGAAGAGAGGAGAGGGAACCACATGGTCCTCTCAATCAATGCAGAAAAAGCATTTGACATCATCCGTTCGTGATTAAAACGCTTCAAAGTATAGGGATAGAGGGAATATTTGTCAACTTCATAAAATGTTTATATAAAAAATTCACAGTAAATATCCTCCTCAATGGGTAAAAGCTGACAGCCTTCCCTTTGAAATCAGGAACATGACAAGGATGCCCACTCTCTCCACTCTTGTACAACATAATATTTGAAGTGTTCACATCAGCAGACAATAAAGAGAAATAAAATATATCCAAATTGGCAATGAAGTCAATCTCTCTATTCATGGTTGATATAATTTATATGGAATACCCAAAAGTCTCCACCCCCAAACTACTAGAACTCATTCAGCAATTCAATAATGTGGCAGGATACAAAATCATTGTACAGGAATCATTGGCTTTCTTTGACATTACCAAGGAAAATACAGAAAGGGAAATTAGAGAATTGATTCTGTTTACTACAACAACCAAATGATAAGATACCTGGGAAGAAACCAAACCAAAGAAGTAAAGGATCTGTAAGCGAGGAACTACACAACACTCATGAAAGAAATTGAAGAAAACGAAAAAGACAGAAGCCCATTGCATGCTTATGGATCAGAAGAATAAACATTGCTAAAATGTCTAGACATTTAATGTTAAGTGACTTCCTAGAGCAATCGATCCTTTTAATGCCTTTCCAATGAAAATTCCACTGGTATGTTTTAAAGCACTGGAGCCAACACAAGCCTAAAATTTGTGTTGAATCAGAGAGACCCTGTATTGCTAAGGAAATGCCGAAAAGAAAAACAAAACTGGGACCATCACGTTGTCTGATTTCCAGTGTTATACAAAGCTGTGATCCTCAATACAGCATGGGAATCACATAAAAACAGAACCATAGATCAGTGGAACCGAGTAGAGAGCTCAGATATGGGCAATGTAATCTTCAGTCAAATAATTTTCAACAACGTAGGAATAAAATATACAGTGGAAAAAAGGCAGTCTCTTCAATAAATGGTGCTGGGAAAATTGGGACAGCTACGTGTAGATGCAAGAAAATCAGCCATTCTCTTACACCAAACACAAAGAGAACTCGAAATGGATAAAACACCCAAACTTGAGGTAGGAATCCATGGGAATCATAGAGGGGAGCATAGGCAGTAACGTCTTCAACACTGGCCACAGCAACTTCTTTCAAGATATGTCTCCAAAGACAAAGCAAACAAAACAAAGATGAACTTTTGGGACTTCATGAATTCAAAAGCTTTTGCACAGAAAAGGAAACAGTCAACAAAACAAAGAGGCAACCCACAGAATGGGAGAAGATATTTGCAAATGATAATACAGAAAAAATGTTGATATCCAGGATCTATAAAGAACTCCTCAAACTCAACACACACAAAGCAGAAAATCATATTAAAAAATGGGCAGAATAAAGGAACAGACATTTTTCCAATGAAGACATACAAATGGCTATCAGACAATGAACAAATGTTCATCATCACTAGCCCTCATGGAGACTCAAATTAAAACATATTGAGATATCACCTGACACTAGTTAGAATGGCCCAAATCAGCAAGATAGGAATCAACATGTGTTGGAGAGGATGTGGAGAAAAGAGAATCCATCTCTCAACTCTGCACCAGGAACGCTCCTCTGCACTGGTGCCACCATGTGGGTCGCGTCATCTCTCACATTTTCCTGGTGTCTGTGACATGTCCCGCGCAAGAAAGGGCCTGTCGCCACGGGGAGCAGGGCGTTCCACACGGCTGCCGAGTGCCGACCAATTCTCAGGAGCATTCTGTCCAAAACGATCCCAGTTTGGGAAGAACGCTCCTGACAATTGGCCGGACAACACTGAGCAAACTTGCTTCTGGTGCCGCACGTCTGCATAACCGTCTCCTGGGCATGGCCCAGCATCATGAGGGATCATGTCCGAACCCCACCAGAATGTTCAAGTGTTAATACAAAGCTGTCAGGCCCTGGCATTTCCAAGGCCTCCTGTTCCTCAGCTTCTGTTGGTCCCTTCCCTGGAACTGTTCCATGGAGCTGGGCCAGCCCTGAGTCTCGGGCACGAACCCTCACCTTCTTCTTCAACTCAGGACCTGGTAATGGGTCCTCAACTCTTTTTCCCCAACTTCCACCCTCAAGGGTCCTGTCCCTCAAGGCCACTTGTGGATGCCACCTGCCACAATTTTTAAGCGACCTTGGCCACTCTGGACATGGCAGACCTCAGGGCCCCTCAATTACACCCAATTTCCATGAGCCTCCTCTCCATGTTCAACCCGAGTTGGAGTAGAACCAGCCTGGTCTCTCTTATAAACCACCTGTACCCTTGTTGTTTTCCCTGCCCACAAACCCAGATTCTGCTGCACTGCAGAATCCATTTCCTGAGGTCAACACTGAAGGGAGCCCTCTTGGCACTGGCAGATCGGTGCAGCCATTGCCCATGACCGTCACCCAAACCCTAAGTCGTGATTTCAAGCTTACTTCAACAGGGGCCTGTCTCGCAAACTCTGCCTTGGGAAACCTGAAATCACACTGTAGAAGTCTGCCAGCCACCTAGCAGGTCACCAGTATGTTGGGAGCTGCACAGGGCCATCAAATCCAGTGAAAAATGCCATGTCCCCATGAGTCCTCACCCACATTCTGCTGCTCCCCAGAGCATGATGCGCCACCTGAACACCATCCTCATCTCGGCTCCTCGGGGTTCCAACCTCCAGATCAGTAGTTCAGATATGCAACACCCCTACCTCAGCTCTCTTCAGGGACCCCTGTCAGCTCTAGGCAGACCTAGAATTCCCCTGCCTGCCAAATACACTGGGTTCTCCGCGCCTTCTTCTTGAGGGACATCGGTCCAATGCTTCCTTGACAAAGGGGGAAGGCTACCTCTTGACTGCTTCACACTTCCTTTCCTCTTCTTCCTTATTTCTCTCCACTTACCTTTGTACCTGGGTGAACTGCAAGGAACATATCCATGGAACATGGACATGCTCTGACATCTGAAACTTCCTGGCAGCTTTCTGAGGGCGCCTTATGCAAAGAGAATCTAATGGATTGTAATACAGTGTGTTTGCAAATGACCATCTAGACAACAAGAGAGCAAAAATCACCCCATTTTTACCTCCATATTGATGAAGTAGAACATTGTCTTCTTCTTTCCTTCCTACACTTTCATTCTAATACCTTTCCTTGCAGTGTTTGTTCCGAGGCTTCAGGGATAGGAGTTCATGATACCTCGCCTACACAGAACACCAAAGCTCATCACAACGACTGCCCTCCCTAAGAGCCATCACCCATTGATACCTTTCCCTCCACACCCCTGATCTCTAGCTACCTTCGGTTGGTGCTCTATGTTGGAGTCTCTTTCCTCACTGACCTCTCATTCTCCACCCACTATGTTCACCTTTTCTTTCTGAAATTTCATAGACGACAAATGATAGGCTATTGGTCATTTCTTACTGATATGGCTTAGCTAAATCCACTCTAGATACATCCACATCCTCGCAAATGGTAAGATTACATTCTTTCTGAACCTGGCTCCTATTCCAGTGAGAATATGTGGGAGATTAGATGTCTACATTCATATATATATACATATATATATATATATATATATATATATATATATATATATATCACTCATCAGTGAATGGATATTGGGACGCCCTCCATCATTCAACATGGTTGATAATGCTGGTGTCCATATCACGGTGCTTGTACCCCATTCGTTGTGCATTTTTGTGCCCTGAGGGAAAATCTTAGGATGGCAACTGCTGTTTCCTAGGGTCGTTCTCTTATTAACATTCAGAGGAACCACGGATCTCTATTCCAGAGGGGCTACATGAACCCGCATGCACACCGACAGTGCAGGAGCGTTCCTCATGAGGCAGAACATTCCCTGCCAGCAATTTTCTAAGGCGGAAACAGAAAACCTGGGAGATAACGTGCCTCAGACAGCGTCCAGCAAGCAGCCCCAGAAAACCACCCCAGGGTTCCTCACTCCTTCCCCTGAGAAGCCATCAGAATGCCTCTATCCAGGGAAATTCCCAAAGACTCTCCTTCTGACTTCACCACCCATGTTACTACAGAGAAAGGATGCCATGGCCAACTCTCTAGAGGGTCCACTGAGTGAAACTAGGAAGTCAAGCTTCCCTTTTCAATCCTCCAAGGCTCCTTGGAATCCGTTCGAATATTCCCTCTGCCCTCCTAGGAACTCTTTGGATAAAAGAGACGAATCCATTGGGATCCATCCCATTTGACAATGGAGAAGCCATCCTCCAAGCCTCTATCTGACCACAAACAGCCACCTCCCTCTAGATGCCGGCCATTCCACCACAGCCTAGGACCCATGGAATCAAACTTGTTCGAAAAAGGAACGCATTCTATGTCCCAAACACACACCGAGTTCATCTCAACTTCCTGTTTAAATCCAAGGGATTGCCTAGGAAAGAGATGTTCCAAATACTTCTTAGACCCAGAAAGAGGCAGTGAAAATGAGATCCCCTGCCAGGTGCTCCCTGCAAGGAAACTCAGGAAACCTAGCACCCACCTCCATGGCTGACAGCTATGTTTGTGGGACTTTTCGGCTCCACTGGAGGTGAGAGAAACCCAGATATTTGGGGGGAAAGAGAACTTTGATGTCCCGTGTTGTCATGGATGTTCCACAGTGCCCCAGTGGCCTGCTGTTTTCTCTGAATTCCGAGGTCCTGGGACAAGCTGCAGGATGGATTCAGACACTGATTTCCAGACTTTAGGTCCCGGAGAGCCAGAGCGAAGAAGGGTTGTTAGGTGCGGATATGGAGGCACCTCCCACCTAAAGCCTACACACCTGCTCCGACTCCTGGGAGAAGGAGAGACACATGCTAGCTTCTTAAGTGGTCATCCACTTCCTTCTCAAGCTTGCCCATGCTCTTGTCCTTTTTGCAGATTCAAATAGACTCTTCCAAACAGACACTCCACCCCTCGGTTCCAAAGGCACCTTGGGTTTAATTGGGTTACCCCGTCTCCAGCCCCCCACCCGGAGTGCCCTCCTGAACCATCCTGAGAGCACATTTCCATCAACGTGGAGCAACGGGTCACAGTGCTGACTGAGTGGGGGCCTGACTACAGCAACTCTTACCACCATTCCTGAGTATGGGGAAACAGAGACTTCAGCTCAACACTCTGTCCAGGAACAACAAGCAACCGTACCTCATGTTTCCTGCAACACCTCACCACTGCTCTAAGCACCAGCAGGCTGCAGAGTCAGCTCTTCTGGTGTGTTGGCCATGGCAGATAGCCGCTGCCCCCACTGGGGGCAAGCAGCATTGCACCCTAATGACTTCTGGGAACGACAACTCACCAAGCCCTCCAGTGACATGAAACAGTACTTCTGAGCATCCAACAGACCTCTAAGTCAGCTCTGAAAAGCCTCTGTAGGTCTAAAGTCACATTGACTCTGTTCCTGCAGATTGGGACTTCTAGGCCAACCTGACGAATCCATAGGTCACCAAAGCAGAACCAGCGAGGGGGATGCCTCCATCTCCTAGGCATGCGGTTTCCCCACCTTGGCCCTGTCCCATGGATCCGATCCAGCCTAGATCAATCTATTTTTTTAATGCCATTCTGATTAAATTCCACCGGTAACCTTCAAAGTGCTCAAGCAAACACAAGCCAAAAATCGGTGTGGAATTAGAAGAGACCCCGTATTGCTGAGGAAATGCCAAAAAGAAAAACAGAACTGGGAGCATCATGTTACCATGTTTCAAGGGTTACTACAAAGCTGTGATCACCAAGACAGCATGGGACTGGCATAAAAACAGACCCATAGGCCAGTGGAACAGAGTAGAGAGCTCAGATATGGACCAAAAAATCTACAGTCAAATAAATACTTTTCCAACAAAGAAGGAAAAAAAATATATAGAGGAAAACAGACAGTCTCTTCAATAAATGGTGCTGCGAAAATGGGGACAGCTATGTGTAGATGAATGAAACTCGACCACTCTCTGACACCATACACAAAGAGAAACTCATAATGGATAAAAGACCTCATCATGAGGCAGGAATCCATCACAATCCTGGAGAACATACTCAAAATAACCTCTTCAAAATTGCCCACAACAACTTCTTCCGAGATATGTCTCCAAAGGCAAAGGAAAAAAAATCGAAGGTGAACTTTTGGGACTTTCTCATGATCCAAAGCTTCTGAGCAGCAATAGAAACAGTCAACATAACAAATGACCAACGCAAGGAATTCGAGTAGATATTTGCGAATGAAAGGACAGACAAAAGGCTGATATTCAGGATCTAGAAAAAACACCTCAAACTCAACACACAAAACCAGATAATCATATCAAGAAATGGGCAGAAGATATGAAAAGACACTTCTCCAACGAAGACAGACAAATGGCTATCAGACACATGAAAAAATGCTCACCATCACTAGCCATTAGGGAGATGCAAACTAAATTGACATTGAGATAGTACCTGACACCAGTTAGAATGCCAAAAATCGCAAGACAGGAAACAACATGTGTTGGAGAGGATGTGGAGAAGGGGAATCCTCTTACACTGTTGGTGGGAATGCAAGTTAGTGCAGCCTCCTTGGAGAACAGTGTGGAGATACCACAAGAAATTATAAATAGAACTTCCCTAAAACCATGTAATTACACTCCTAGGTATTTACATCAGAGATTCAGTTGGGATGAAAATAAGGGCCATCTGTAACCCAATGTTTAGAGCAGCAATGGCCATGGTTGCCAAACTGTGGAAAGAACCAAGATGCCCTTCAATGGAGAAATGGATAAGGAAGGAGTGGTCCATATACACCATGGAGTATTATGCCTCCATTTAGAAAGGATGAATACCCAACTTTGGTAGCAACATTGACGGGCCTGGAAGAGATTCTGCTGAGTGAAATAAATCAATCAGAGAGCGGCAATTATCATATGGTTTCACTTATGTCAGGAGTGTAACAAATAGCATGGAGGACAAGGAGAGATGGATATGAGAAGGGAGTGGATGGAAAATGGAAGGGGAGGGAAAAATGAGAGACAGTGGACTCTGAAAATGAATCTGAGGTCTTTGAAATAGCGGGGGTAGGAGGTTGGGGAAACCCGTGGTGGGTAATAGAGAGGGCAAGGATTGCAGGGAGGATTGGGTGTGGTTCTAAAAAAATGAATATGGTTACACTGGAAAGAAATTGGAAAAAACATAAAATAATAAATGCCAATAAGCTAAGCAACCTAGGTGAAATGGATGCATTCCTAGAAAACTGTAAAATCCCAAAATTGAACCAGGAAGAAATGGACAACCTTAATGGACCCATATCCACTAACGAGATTAAAACAGTGATCAAAAACCTCCCAAAAGACAAGGCCCCGTGACCTGAAGGATGTCCTAGTGAATTCCAACCAACTTTAAGAAAAGAATTAACACCTCTTCTCCTGAATCTTTTTCAAAAATTTGTAGCAGAAGGAAAACCTCCAGACACTTTTTATGAAGCCAGCATTACCCTGATCCAAAAACCAGGCAAAGACGTCACCAAAAAGGAGAATTTCAAACCAATAGCACTGATGATAGATGCTAAGGTTCTCAACAAGATTCTAGCTCCTACGAACCTACAGTAAATTAAACAGTCATTCCACCAAGACCGAGTAGCATCTTTCCCTGGGTTGCAAGGTTGGTTCGACATTTGCAAATCAATCAATGTCATAGAACAAATTAAGAAGTGAATACAGAAGAACCACATGGTTTTCTCAATTGGTGAAGAAAAAGCATTTGACAAAATCCAGCATCCGCTCCTGACTAAAATGATGCAAAGTATAGGGATAGAGGAAATATTTGTCAACTTCATATAATGTTTCTATGAAAAACCCACAGTGAATATCATCCTCAAGGGAAAAGCTGAAGCCTTAGCTTTGAAATAAGGAACATAAAAAGATGCCCACTCTCACGAATCTTGTACAACATAGGATGTGAAGTCCTAGCAACTGCAATCAGACAACAAAGAGAAATAAAAGTTATCAAATTGGCAACCAAGAAGTCAAACTCTCTCTCTCACAGATGACATACTTGATATGAAAACCCAAAAGACTCCGCCCGCAAACTACCAGAAATCAAACAGCAATTCAATAATGTGGCAGGATACAAAATCATGATACAGAAATCAGTGGCTTTCACTTACATTATCAATGAAAATACAGAAAGGGAAATTAGAGAATCAATTCGATTTACTGCAACACCCAAACCATAAGATACGTGGGAATAAACCAAAACAAAGAGGTAAAGGATTTGTACTCGAGTTACCAGAGAACACTCATGAAAGAAATGCAAGAAAACCAAAAAGACGGAAAACCATTGCACTCTCATGGATCGGAAGTATAAACATTGTTAAAATGTTTATACTGCTTAGAGCAATTGGCCCATTTAGCGCCGGTGCAAGCAAAATTCCACCAGTATCTTTCAAAGAGCTGGAACAAACACCTAAAATTTGTGTGGAATCAAAAGCGACCCCGTATTGCTAAGAATTGCTGAAAAGAGAAACAAAACTGGGAGCACCACGTTGCCTGATTTCAAGGGTTATTAGGAAACTATGATCACCAAGAAATCATGGGACTTGCAGAAAAACAGACCCATAGAGGTGTGGAACACAGTATAGAGCTCAGATATGGATCATTGACTCTATGTGCAAATAATCTTTAAGAAAGCAGGAAAAACTATACAGTGGAAAAAAGGCAGTCTCTTCAATAACTGGTGCAGGAAAACTGGGAAGATCTATGTAGAAGAATAAAACTTGACCATCCTCTTACACCATACACAAAGATAAACTCAGAAATAGATAAAAAACCTCAACTTGAGACAGGAATCCATCAGAATCCTAGCGGAGAAAATAGGCAGTATTCTCTTCAAATTCAGCCACAGCGACTCCTTTCAAGAATGCATCCAAACCAAAGGAAACAAACGCCAAAATAAACTTCTGGGACTTCATCAAAATCAAAAGCTTCTGCACTGCATAGGAAAGAGTCAAGAAGGCAAAGAGGCAACGCACAGAATGCGATAAGATATTTGCAAATGACAAGACAGACAAAAGGTTGATATCCAGGATCTGTGAAGAACTCCTCAAACTCAATACACACAAATCAAATAATAATATTAAAAAATGGGCAGAAGATATGAACAGACACTTCTCCATGAAGAAATACAAATGACTAGCAGACAGCTGAAGAAATGTACATCATCACTAGGCATCAGGGAGATTCGAATGAAAACAACATTAATTGTCAGCTTACACCAGTTAGAATGGCCTAAATTAGCAAGATGGGAAAAAACATGTGTGGGAGAGAATATGGAGAAAGGGGAATCCTCTTACACTGTGGGTGGGAAAGCAAGTTGGTGCAGCCTGTTTAGAGAACAGTGTGGAGATTTCTCAAGAAATTAAAAATAGAACTTCCCTATAACCCTGCAATTACAATCCTAGGTATTAACACCAAAGATACAGGTAGCGTGAAACAAGGGCCATCTGTAACCCAAATTTATAGCAGCAATGGCCACGCTTGCCAAACTGAGGAAAGAACCAAGATGCCCTTCAATGGAAGAATGGACAAGGAAGATGTGGTCCATATACTCTATGGAGTGTATTACCTCCATTCAGAATGTATGAATACCCAACTTTGGTTGCAACATGGACGGGACTGGAAGAGATTCTCCTGAGTGAAATAAGGCAAGCAGAGAGAGTCAGTTATCATATGGTTTCACTTCTGTGTGGAGTATAACAAATAGCATAGAGGACAAGGGGAGATGGAGAGGAGAAGGGAGTGGAGGGAAAGTGGAAGGGGAGGGAAACCATGAGATATTATGGACTCTGAAAAAGAATTTGAGGGCACCTTAATTTCTCTTTTTTGTCTGATTCCTGTTGCTATGTTGAATAAGAGTGGTGAAAGTGGTCATCCTTGTCTTGTTCCTGATCTCAATGGGAATGCGGTAAGCTTTTTCCCATTGAGGATGATATTTGCTGTGGGTCTTTCATAGATAGATTTGATGAAGTTTAGGAATGTTTCCTCTATCCCTATACTTTGAAGCATTTAAATCAGGAACAAATGCTGGAATTTGTCCAATGCTTTTTCTGTGTTAATTGAGAGGACCATGTGGTTCTTCTCTCTTCTCATATTAATTTGTTCTACAACGTTGATGGATTTGCAAAAGTTTAACCATCCTTGTAGGCCAGGGATGAATCCCACCTGGTCATGGTGGATAATCTTTTTAATGTGCTGTTGGATTCTGTTTGCTAGGATCTTGTTGAGAAATTAGCATCCATATTCTTCAGTGATATTGGTCTGAAATTCCCTTTTTCATTAGGGTCTTTCCCTGAAAAACAATCTGAGGGGTTTGAAGTGGCATGGGGGTGGGAGTTTGGGGTACCAGGTGGTGGGTATTATAGAGGTCACAGATTGCATGAAGCACAGGGTGTTGTGAAAAAAAAATGAATACTGTTATGCAGAAAATAAATACAATTAATTTAAAAAATCTATACAACAGTAAAAAAAAATTGAGACACTGAAAGAGGGGATTGGGATGTTGGGGAAACACGTGGTGAGTAATAGAGAGGGCATGTATTGATGGAGCACTGGGTGTGGTGCTAAAACAATGAATACGGGGGACACATGGTGGCTCAGTTGGTTAAGCAGCTGCCTTCGGCTCATGATATTGTTTTGAAATTCTCCTTTTTGGTGAGGTCTTTACCTGGTTTGTGGATCAAGGTAATGCTAGCTTCATAAAAATTGTCTGGAAGTTTTCCTTCTGCTTCAAATTTTGGAAAAAGCCTGAGGAGAAGAGGTGTTAGTTCTTTTCTTAACATTTGGTAGAATTCGGTAAGGTATCCCTTCAGGTCCCAGGGTCTTGATCCCATGCCTGGGATCGAGTCCCACATCGGGATCCTTGCTCCACAGGGAGCCTGCTTCTACCTCTGACTCTGCCTTCCACTCTGTCTGCCTGTGCTCACTCTCACTCACTCTCTCTCTCTGACAAATAAATAAATAAAAATATTATAAAAAAAGCAATGTATAAGGTTACACTGAAAATAATTGGGAAAAAGAACACAAATATATGCCAATAAGTTAAGCAACCTAGGTGAAATGGATGCATTCCTAGAAAACTGTAAATGCCAAAATTGAACCAGGAAGAAATGTACAACCTGAATAGACCATTATCCAATAACGAGATTAAAGCAGTGATCAAAAACCTCCCAAAATCAAGACCCTGGGACCTGAAGGGATACCTTACCGAATTCTACCAAATGTTAAGAAAAGAACTAACACCTCTTCTCCTCAGGCTCTTTCCAAAATTTGAAGCAGAAGGAAAACTTCCAGACAATTTTTATGAAGCTAGCATTACCTTGATCCACAAACCAGGCAAAGACCTCACCAAAAAGGAGAATTTCAAAACAATATCACTGATATATATGGATGATAAGATTCTCAACAAGATTCTAGCTCCTAGGAACCTACAGTACATTAAGCAGTCATTCCACCTAGAGCAGGTAGAATCTATTCCTGGGTTGCAAGGTTGGTTCCACATTCGCAAATCAATCAATGTCATAGAAGAAATTAAGAAGTGAAGACAGAAGAACCACATGTTTCTCTCAATTGATGAAGAAAAAGCATTTGACAAAATCCAGCATCTGTCCCTGACTAAACCACTGCAAAGTATAGCAATAGAGGGAATATTCGTCAACTTCATGAAAACTTTCTATGAATAGCCCACAGTGAATACTATCCTCATGTGTAAAACCTTAGAGCCATCGCTTTGAAATCAGGAACATGACATCGATGCCCACTCTAACCACTCTTCTTCAAAATAGGATGTGAAATCCTAGCAACAGCGATCAGAAACAAAGAGAAATAAAAGGTATCCAAATTGGTAACCAAGAAGTCAAACTCCCTCTCCTTAGAGATGACATACTTCATATAGAAAACCCAAAACACTCTGCCCCCAATCTACCAGAACTAATAGAGCAATCAATAATGTGGCAGGTTACAAAATCATGGTACAGAAATCAGTGGCTTTCTTCTACATTATCAATGAAAATAAAGAAAGGGAAATTAGAAAATCACTTCCATTTACTACAGCACCCAAACCATAAGATACCTGGGAATAAACCAAACCCAAGTGGTAAAGAATTTGTGCTCGAGGAACTAGAGAACACTCATGAGTGAAATGGAAGAAAACCAAAAAGATGGAAAACCATGGCATTCTTCTGGATCAGAAGAATAATCATTGTTAAAATGACTATACTGCCTACAGCAATCAATTCATTTAATGCCATTCCAATAAGAATTCCACCGGTATCTTTCAATGAGCTGGAACAAACACACGCCTCAAATTTGTGTGGAATCAGAAGCGAACTCGTTTTGCAAGAATTACTAAAAAGAGAAACAAAATTGTGAGCACCATGTTGCCTGATTTAAAGGGTTACTATGAAGCTGTGATCACCAATACAGCATGGGACTGGCATAAAAACAGACATATAGACCAGTGGAACACAGTAGAGAGCTCAGATATGGAACATCAATCTATGGTCAAATAATCTTCAAGAAAGCAGGAAAAATAATGCAGTGGAAAAAGACTCTCTTCAATAAATGGTGCAGTAAAAATTGGGAAGCTATATGTAGAAGAATAAAACTTGACCATCCTCTTACAACATACACAAAGATAAAATCATAATGGATAAAAGACCTCAATGTGTCACAGGAATCCATCAGAATCCTAGAGGAGAACATAGGCAGAAATCTCTTCCATATCAGCCACAGCGACTTCTTTCAAGATATGTCTCCAAAGGAAAGGAAACAAAAGCCAAAGTAAACTTCTGTAACTCAGCAAAATCAAAAGCTTCAGCACTGCATAGGAAATAGTCAAGAAAGCAGAGACAGAACACATGGAATGTGAGACAAAAGGTTGATATCCAGGATCTAGGAAAAACTCCTCAAACTCCGCACACACAAACCAGATAATCATATCAAAAAATGGGCAGAAGATATAAACAGACACTTCTCCAATGAAGACATGCAAATGGCTACCAGACACCTGAGGAAATGTATATCATCACTAGGCATCAGGGTGATTCAAATGTAAACCACAATATGATGTCACATTACATCAGTTAGAATGGCCGAAAATAGCAAGACAGGAAACAACATGTGTTGGAGAGAATGTGAAGAAAGGGGAATCCTCTTACACTGTGGGTGGCAATGCTGGTTGGTACAGCCCCTTTGGAGAACAGTGTGGAGATTCCTCAAAAAATTAAAAATAGAACTTCCCTATAACCCTGCAATTACAATCCTAGGTATTTACCCCAAATATATAGATGGAGTGAAAAGAAGGGCCATCTGTAACCCAATGTTTAGAGCAGTAATGGACACAGTTGCCAAACTTTGGAAAGAACCAAGATGCCCTTCAATGTAAGAATGTATAAGGAAGGTCCATATACACTGGGGAGTATTATGACTCCATTCAGAAAGGATGAATACCCAACTTTGGTAGCAACATGGATGGGACTGGAAGAGATTCTGCTAGGTGAAATAAATCAAGAAGAGAGTGTCAATTATCATATGGTTTCACTTTTGTGTGGAGTATAAGAAATTGCATGGAGGACAAGGGGAGTTGGAGAGGAAAAGGGAGTGGAGAGAAATTGGAAGGGGAGGGAAACCATGAGAGACTATGGACTCTGAAAAAGAATCTGAGGGCTTTGAAAGATCGGTGGTGGGAGGCTGGGAAAACATGTGGGTAATAGAGAAGGGACGGATTGGATGGAGCACTAGGTGTGGTGCTTAAACAATGAATACGGTTACACTGAAAAGAAATTGAAAAAAAAAATTATAGGTGAATAAGCTAAGCAACCTAGTTGAAATGAATGCATTCCTAGAAAACTGTAAAATCCCAAAATTGAACCAGGAAGAAATGTACAACATGAATTGATTATTTTTTAGTAACGAGATTAAAGCAGTGATCAAAAACCTCCCAAAAGACAAGTCCCCGCAACCTGAAGGATGCCCTAGCAAACTCTACCAAACATTAAGAAAAGAACTAGCACCTGTTCTCCTGAAGCTCTTTCCAAAATTTGAAGCAGAAGGAAAACTTCCAGACACTTTGTATGAAGCCAGCATTACATGATCCACAAACCAGGCAAAGACCTGACCAAAGGAGAATTTCAAACCAATATCACTGATGAATATGGATGCTAAGATTCTCAAAAAGATTCTAGATCCTAGGAAACTACAGTACATTAAATGTTTATCCACCATGGCCGAGTAGGATCAATACCTGGGTTGCAAGTTTAGTTCGACATTTGCAAATCAATCAATGTCATAGAACAAATTAAGAAGTGAAGAGAGAAGAACCACATGGTCCTCTTAATCGGTGAAGAAACAGCATTTGACAATATCCAGCATCCGCTCCTGACTAAAACGCTGCAAAGCATAGGGATAGAGGAAATATCCGTCTACTTCATAAAATGTTTCTATGAAAAACCCACAGTGAATACCATCCTCAAAGGGTAAAAGCTGACAGCCTAAGCTTTGAAATCAGACATGACAAGGATGCCGACTCTCACCCCTCTTGTTCAACATAGGATGTGACGTACTAGCAACAGCAATCAGACAACAAAGAGAAATAAAAGGTATCCAAGTTGGCAACCAAGAAGATAAACTCTCTTTCCTCCAACATGACATACTTGATATGGAAAACCCAAAAGAATCTGCCCCCAAACTACCAGAACTCATACCGCAATTCAATAATGTGGCAGGATACAAAATCATGATATAGAAATCAGTGGCTTTCTTCTACATTTTCAGTGAAAATCCAAAAAGGGAAATTAGAGAACCAATTCCATTTACTAGAGCACCAAAACCATAAGGCACCTGGGAATGAACCAAACCACAGAGGTAAAGATTTGTACTCGAGGAACTAGAAAACACTCATGAAAGAAATGGAAGAAAACTGAAAAGATGGAAAACCATTGCATTCTCATGGATCAGAAGAATAAATACCGTTAAAATGTCCATATTGCCTAAAGAAATTGAACCATTAAATGCCATTGCAATCAAATTTCCACCGGTATATTTCAAAGACCTGGAACAAACACATGCCTAAAATTTGTGTGGAATCAAAAGCGACCCCGTATTGCTAAGTATTGCTGAAAAGGGGGGGGGGGGAACGAGGAGCACCACGTTGCCTGATTTCAAGGGTTACTATGAAACCGTGTTCATGAAGACATCATGGGACTGGCATAAAAACAGACCCATAGACCAGTGGAACAAAGTAGAGAGCTCAGATATAAGCCATCAACTCTATGGCCAAATAAACTTCAAGAAAGCAGGAAAAAAAAATACAGTGGAAAAAAGACGGTCTCTTCAATAACTTGTGCAGAGAAAACTGGGCAGCGCTATGTAGAAGAATGGAAATCGACCATCCTCTTACACCATACACAAAGATAAAAACATAATGGATAAAAGACCTCAACGTGAGACAAGAATCCATCAGAATCCTAGAGGAGAACATAAGCAGCAATCTCTTCGATATCAGCCAGAGTTATATCTTTCAAGATATGTCTCCAAAGGCAAAGGGAAAAAAAGCTAAAATAAACTTCGGGAACTTCATAAAAATCAGGTATTTGCAAATGACAGCACAGACAAAAGGTTGATATCGAGGATCTATGAAGAGCTCCTCAAACTCAACATGTGAAAAACAGATAATCATATCAAAAAATGGGCAGAGAATATGAAGAGACACTTCTCCAATGAAGACATACAAATGGCTATCAGAAACCTGAAGAAATGTACATCAACACTAGGCATCAGGGAAATTCAAATGAAAACCACATTAAGATGTCACCTTAAACCAGTTAGAATGGCCTAAAATAGCAAGACAGGAAACAACATGTGTGGGAGAGGATGTGGAGAAAGGGGAATATCTTACACTGTGGGTTGGAAAGCATGTTGGTGTAGCCTCTTTAGAGAACAGTGTGGTGATTCCTCAAGAAATTAAAATAGAACTTTCCTATAACCCTGCAATTACACTCCTAGGTATTTACACCAATGATAAAAATGGAGTAAAAAGAAGGCCATCTGTAACCCAATGTTTAGCGCAGCAATGGCTATGGTTGTCAAACTGTGGAAAGAACCAAGATGGCCTTCAACGGGCGACATCTGCAAATCAATGTCATAGAACAATTTAAGATGTGAAGAGTAGAGAACCACATGGTCCTCTCAATTGGTGAAGAAAAAGCATTTACTATATCCAGCATCTGCTACTGATTAAAACGCTGCAAAGTATAGGGATAGAGGGAATATTCGTCAACTTTATAAAATAATTATAAGAAAAACCCACAGTGAATACCATCCTCAAATGGTAAAAGCTGAGAGCTTAAGCTTTGAAATCAGGAACATGACAAGGATGCCCACTCTCACCAATCTTGTTCAACCTAGCATGTGAAGTCCTAGCAACAGCAATCAGACAACAAAGAGAAATAAAAGGTATCCAAGTCGGCAACCAAGAAGTAAAACACTCTCTCCTCAATCATGACATAATTGATGTGGAAATCCCAAAACACTCCGCCCTCAAAGTATCAGAACTCATACCAAAATTCAATAATGTGGCAGGATATAAAATCATCGTACAGAAATCAGAGGCTATCTCCTACATTATCAATGAAAATAGAGAAGGGAAATTAGAGAATCAATTCCATTTACTACAGCACCCAAACCATTAGAAACCTGGGAATAAACTAAACCAAAGAAGTGAAGGATTTGTACTCGAGGAACTAGAGAACACTCATGAAAGAAATAGGAGAAAACTGAAAAGATGGAAAACCATTGCATTCTCATGGATTAGAAGAATAAACATTGTTAAAATGTTATTACTGCCTAGAGAAATTGATCAATTTAATGTCATTCCAATCAAAATTCCACCGGTACCTTTCAAAGAGTTGGAATAAACACACGCCTCAAATGTGTGAAATCAGAACCCACCGCATATTGCTAAAAATTGCTGAAAAGAGAAACAAAACTGGGAGCACCACAGTGCCCGATTTCAAAGTTTACTATGAAGCTGTGATCACCAAGACAGCATGGGACTAGCATAAAAACAGACCCATAGACAAGTGGAACACAGTAGAGAGCTCAGATATAGACCATCAACTCTATGTCCAATAATCTTCAAGAAAGCAGGAAAAAATATACAGTGGAAAAAAGACAATCCCTTCAAATACTGGTGCAGGGAAAACTGGGCAGCTCTATGTAGAAGAATGAAACTCGACCATCCTCTTACACCATACACAAAGACAAACTCATAATGGATAAAAGACCTGAACATGAGACAGGAATCCATCAGAATCCTAGAGGAGAACATAGGCAGAAATCTCTTCGATATCAGCCACAGCGACTTCTTTCAAGATATTCCTCCAAACCAAAGGAAACAAAAGCCAAAATAAACTTCAGGAACTCATCAAAATCAAAACCTTCTGCATTGCATAGGAAACAGTAAAGAAAGAAAAGGGTCAACCCACGGAATGCAATAAGATATTAGCACATGACAGGACAGAAAAAAGGGTGATATCCAGGATGTATGAAGAAATCCTCAAACTCAACACACAAAAAACGGATAATTATATCAAAAATTAGGAAGAAGGTATGACCGGAAACTTCTCCAATGAAGACATACAAATGGCTATCAGATAGCTGAAGAAATGTACATCATCACTAAGCATCAGTGATATTCAAATGAAGACCATATTAAGATATCACTTTACAGCAGTTAGAATGGCCTAAATTAGCAAGAAGGGAAACAGCATGTGTTGGAGAGGATGTGGAGAAAGGGGAATCTTCTTACACTGTGGGTGGGAATGCAAGTTGGTGCAGCCTCTTTGGAGAAGAGTGTGGAGATTCCTCAAGAAATCTAAAATAGAATTCCCTATAACCCTGCAATTGCACTCTTAGGTATTTACCCCAAGATACAGATGGTGTGAAAAGAAGGGCCGTCTGTAACCCAAATTTATAGCACCAATGGCCACGGTTGCCGTATTGTGGAAAGAACCAAGATGGCCTTCAGTGGAAGAATGGACAAGGAAGATGTGGTCCATATACACTATGGAGTGTTATGTCTCCATTCAGAATGGATGAATACCCAACTTTGGCAACATAAACGGGACTGGAAGAGATTCTGCTGAGTGAAATAAATCAAGCAGAGAGAGTCAATTATCATATGGTTTCACTTCTGTGTGGAGTATAACAAATAGCATGGCAGAAACGGGGAGATGGAGTGGAGAAGGGCGTGGAGGGAAATTGGAAGGGGAAGCGAACCATGAGAGATGACTCTGAAAATGAATCGGAGGACTTTAAGGGGCGGGGTTTCAGGGGTTGTGGGAACCAATACTTGGGTATAAGAGAGGGCACAGATTTCATGGAGCACTGGGTGTGCTTCTAAAACAATAAATAGGGTAACACTGTAAAGAAATTTCAAAAATGAACAGTTGTATGCCAATAATCTAAGCCACCTATGTAAAATGGATGAATTCATAGAAAAATATACAAACCCAAAATTGAACCAGGAATAAATTCACAACCTGCCTAGACTGTTATCTAGTAACAGAATTGAAGCAGTGATCAAAAACCTCCCAAAAAAAACAAGAGCCCACGACCTGACAGATTTCCTGGGAAATTCTACCAAACCTTCAGGGAAGAAAGAACACCTATTTTCCTGAAGCTCTTTCCAAAAATTGAAGCAGAAGGAAAACTTCCAGATACTTTTTATGAAGCCAGCATTACCCTGATCCACAAACCAGGCAAAGACCTCATCAAAAAAGAGAATTTCAGACCAATATCATTGATGAATATGGATGCTAAGATTCTCAACATGATCTTCGTTAATAGGATCCAACAGTACAATAAAAAGTTAATCTGCCATGACCGTTGAGGTCTATCCCTAGGTCGCAAGGGTGGTTCAATATTCGCAAATCAATGTCATAGAACAAATTAAGAAGAGAGGAGAGGAAACCACATGGTCCTCTCAATTGATGAAGAAAAAGCATTTGACAAATTCCAGCATCCGTTTCTGATTAAAACGCCTCAAAGTATAGATTAGAGGGAACATTCCTGAACTTCATCAAATCTATCTATGAAAGACCCACAACAAATATCATCCTCAATGGTTAAAAGCTTGCAGCATTCCTGTTGAGATCAGGAACAAGACAAGGATGCCCACTTTCACCCTTCTTGTTCAACATAGTTTTGTAAGTCCTAGCAACAGGAATCAGACAACAAAGAGAAATAAAAGGTGCTCTCAGATTTCTTTTTAGAGTCCATAGTCTCCCCTGGTTCCCCTCCCCTTCCAATTAGCCTCCACTCCCTTTTCCTCTCCATCTCCCCTTGTCCTCCATGCTATTTGTATTACTCCACAGAGAAGTGAAACCATATGATAATTGCTGCTCTCCACTTGATTTATTAAACTCAGCAGAATCTCTTCCTGTCCCGTCAATGTTGCTACCAAAGTTGGGTATTCATCCTTTCTGAATGGAGCCATAATACTCCATAGTGTATATGGACCACATCTTCCTTATCCATTCTTCCATTGAAGGGCATCATGGTTCTTTCCAGAGTGTGGCAACCGTGGCCTTTGCTGCTATAAACATTGGGTTATAGATGGCCCTTCTTTTCACTCCATCTGAGTCGTTGGGGTAAATACCTAGGAGTGTAATTGCAGGGTTATAGGAAATTTCTATTTTAATTTCTTGAGGAATATCCACACTGTTCTATAAATAGACTGCACCAACTTGCATTCCCACCCACAGTCTAAGAGGATTCTCCTTTCTCCACATCCTCTCCAACACACGTTGTTTCCTGTCTTGCTATTTTAGGCCGTTCTAACTGGTGTAAGGTGACATCTTAATGTGGTTTTCATTTGAATCTCCCTGATGCCTAGTGTTGATTAACATTTCTTCAGGTGTCTTATAGCCATGTGTATGTCTTCATTGGAGAAGTGTCTGTTCATATATTCTGCCCATTTTTTGATATGATTATCTGTTTTGTGTGTGTTGAGTTTCAGGAGTTCTTCATAGATCCTGGATCCACCGTTTGTCTGTACGGTCATTAAAAAATATCTTATCACATTACATGGGTTGGCTCTTTGCTTTCTTGACTGTTTCATATGCAGTGCAGAAGGTTTTGATTTTGATGAGTTCCCGAAGTTTATTTTGGCTTTTGTTTCCTTTACCTTTGGAGACATTTCTTGAAAGAAGTCACTGTGGTTGATATCGAAGAGACTACTGCTTATGTACTCCTGTAGGATTCTGATGGATTCCTGTCGCACGTTGAGGTCTTTTATCCATTTTGAGTTTATCTTTGTGTATGGTGTAAGAGGATGGTCGAGTTTCATTCTTCCAAATAGAGCTGCCCAGTTTTCCCGGCACCATTTATTGAAGAGACTGCCTTTTTCCCACTGTATATTTTTTCCTAAATTCTTGCATATTATTTGGCCATAGAGTTGATGGTCCATATCTGAGCTCTCTACTGTGTTCCATTACTCTATGGGTCTGTTTTTATGTCAGTCCCATGCTGTATTGTTGATCACAGCTTCATAGTAACCCTTAAAATCAGGCAATGGTGTGCTCCTAGATTTTTTTTTTTTCTTTTCAGCAATTCTTAGCAATACGGGGTCACTTCTGATTCCACACAAATTTTATTCGTGTGTTTGTTGCAGCTCTTTGAAAGATACTGGTGCAATTTTGATTGGAATGGCATTAAATGAATCGAGCTCTAAGGAGTATAGACATTTTAACCATGTTTATTTTTCTGATCCATGAGAATGCCATGGTTTTCCATCTTTTCGATTTTCTTCCATTTCTCTCATGAATTTTCTCTAGTTCCTCAAATACAAATCCATTACCTCTTTGGGTTGGTTTATTCCCAGGTATTTTATGGTTTGGGTGCTGTAGTAAATAGAATTGATTCTCTAACTTCCTTTTCTGGATTTTCACTGATAATGTAGAAGAAAGCTACTGATTTCTGCACCATGATTTTATTTCCTGCCACATTATTGAATTGCTGTATGAGTTCTGGTAGTTGGGGGCAGAGCCTTTAGGGTTTTCTATATCAAGTAAGGCATCTGTGAAGAGAGAAAGTTTGACTTCTTGGTTGCCAATTTGGATACCTTTTATTTCTCTTTGTTGTCTGATTGTTGTTGCTAGGACTTCACATGCTACGTTGAACAAGATTGGTGAGAGTGGGCATCCTTGTCATGTTCCTGTTTGAAAGCAATGGCCATCAGCTTTTACCCTTTGAGGATGGTACTCACTGTGGGTTTTTCATAGAAACATTTTATGAAGTTGACAAATATTCCCTCTATCCCTATACTTTGTACCTTTTTAGTCACAGACGGATGCTGGATTTTGTCCAATGCTTTTTCTTCAGCAATTGAGAGTACCATGGGATTCTTCTCCCTTCACTTCTTAATTGGTTCTATGACATTGATTGTTTTGCGAATGTCGAAACAACCTTGCAAGCCAGGTATAAATCCTACTCGGTCATGGTAGATAAACGTTTTAATATACTGTAGGTTCCTAGGAGCTTGATTCTTGTTGAGAATCTTAGCATCCATATTCATCAGTGATAAATGCTTTGAAATATTCCTTTTGGTGAGTTCTTTGCCTGGTTTGTGGAGCAGGGTAATGCTGACATCAAAAAAAGTGTCTGGAAGTTTTCTTTCTGCTTCAAATTTTGGAAAGGGCTTCAGGAAAAGTGGTGTTACTTCTTTTCTTAAAGTTTGGTAGAATTCGCTGGGGCACACTTCAGGTCCCAGGGCCTTGTCTTTTGGGAGGTTTTTGATCACTGCTTTAATCTCATTACTGGATAAAGGTCTATTCAGGTTAGACATATCTTCCTGGATCAAGTTTGGTATTTTACAGTTTTCTAGGAATGCATCCATTACAACTAAGTTGCTTAGCTTATTGGCATATACTTGTGTTTATTTTTTCCCATTTTTTTTCAGTGTAACCGTATTCATTGTTTTAGCACCACACCCAGTGCTCTATGCAATCTGTGCCCTCTCTCGTATCCATCACATGTTTCCCCAACCTCCCACCCCCTCTCTATCAATGCCTCAGATAATCTTTTTTTTACTCTTGTATAGATTTCTTAAATTAAATTTATTCATTTTCATCAAAAGAGTATTCATTATTTTTTTCACCACACCCTGTGCTCCATGCAATCCCTGCCCGATACAGTACCCACAACCTGGTATCCCAACTTCCCACCGCCATGCCACTTCAAACCCCTCAGATTGTTTTTCAGGCAAAGACCCTACCAAAAAGGAGAATTTCAGACCAATATCACTGATGAATATGGATGCTAAGATTCTCAACAAGATCCTAGCAAACACGATCCAACAGCACATTAAAAAGATTATCTACAATGACTACATGACATTATTCCCTGGCCTACAAGGATGCTTAAACATTCGCAAATCAATCAAAGTGATAGAACAAATTAATATGAGAAGAGAGAAGAACCACATGGTCCTCTCAATTGATGCAGAGAAAGCAATTGACAGATTCCATCATCCCTTCCTGATTAAAATTCTTCAAAGTATAGGAATAGAGGGAACATTCCTGAACTTCATCAAATCTATCTATGAAAGACCCACAGCAAATATCATCCTCACTGGGAAAAAGCTTGCAGCATTCCCGTTAGGATCAGGAACAAGACAAGGATACCCACTTTCACCCCTCTTGTTCAACATAATATTAGAAGTCCTAGCAACAGGAATCAGACAACAAAGAGAAATAAAAGGCGCCCTCAGATTCTTTTTCAGAGTCCGTAGTCTCACATAGTTCCCCTCCCCTTCCAATTTCCCTCCACTCCCTTGTCCTCTCCATCACCACTTGTCCTCCATTCTATTTGTTATAATCCACACAAAGGTGAAACCATATGATAACTGACTCTCTCTGCTTGATTTATTTCACTCAGCAGAATCTCTTCCAGTCCCCTCCATGTTGCTAACAAAGTGGGGTACTCATACTTTCTGAATGGAGGCATAATACTCCATAGTGTATATGGACCATATCTTCCTTATCC
Source organism: Mustela nivalis (assembly GCF_964662115.1). Classification (NCBI taxonomy): domain Eukaryota; kingdom Metazoa; phylum Chordata; class Mammalia; order Carnivora; family Mustelidae; genus Mustela; species Mustela nivalis. The sequence goes on along the minus strand of NC_139022.1, from coordinate 7,634,099 downwards.
ATTCTTCTATTGAAGGGCATCTTTGTTCTTTCCACAGTTTGGCAAGTGTGGCCATTGCTGCTATAAATTTGGGTTACAGACGGCCCTTCTTTGCACGCCACCTCAATTTTTGGGTTTAATACATAGGAGTATAATTGCAGTATTATAGGGAAGTTTTCTTATTAGTTACTTGAGTAATCTCCACAGTGTTCTCTAAAGAGGCTGCACCAACTCGCATTCCCACCCACAGTGGGATTCCCCTTTCTCCACATCCTCTCCCACACAATGTTGTTTCCTGTCTTGCTATTATAGGCCATTCTAACTGGTGTAAGGTGACATCTTAATGTGGTTTTCATTTGAACCTCCCTGGTGCCTAGTGATTATGTATATTTCTTCAGGTGTCTGATAGCCATTTGTATGTTTTCATTGGAAAAGTGTCTGTTCATAACTTCTGCCCATTTTTTGATATGATTATCTGTTTTGTGTGTGTTGAGTTTCAAGTGTTCTTCATAGATCCTGGATATCAACCTTTTGTCTGTACTGTTGTTTGCAAATATCTGATTTTGATGAAGTCCCCAAAGTTTATTTTGGCTTTTGTTTTCTTTGCCTTTGGAGACATATCTTGAAATAAGTCACTGTGGCTGATATTGAAGAGATTCCTGCCTATGTTCTCCTCTAGGATTCTGATGGATTCCTGCCGCACATTGAGGTCTTTTATCCATGTTGTGTTTATTTTTGTGTATGGTGTAGGAGGATGGTCAAGTTTCATTCTTCTACATAAAGCTGCCCAGGTTTCCCTGCACCATTTATTGAAGAGACTGCCTTTTTACCACTGTATATTTTTTCCTGTTTTCTTGCAGATATTTGGTAATAGAATTGATGGTCCATATCTGACCTCTCTACTGTGTTCCACTGGTCCAGGGGTCTGTTTTTATGCCCGTCCCATGCTGTCTTGGGGACGTCATGTCACAGCTTCATAGTAACCCTTGAAATCAGGCAACATGGTGCTCCCGGTTTGTATCTCTTCTCAGCAATTCTTAGCATTATGGGGTCGCTTCTGATCCCACACAAATTTTAGGCGTGTGTTTGTTGCAGCTCTTTGTAAGATACCAGGGGATTATTTTTGCAATGTCTCGATCAATTGCTCTAAGCATTATAGACATTTTTACAATGTTTATTCTTCTGATCCATTAGAATGCAATGGTTTCCCGTCTTTTTGGTTTACTTGAATTTCTTCAATGAGTGTTCTCTAGTTCCTTGAGTACAAATCTTTTACCTCTTTGGTTGGGTTTATATCCAGGTATTTTATGGTTTGCGTGCTGTAGTAAATGGAATTGATTCTCTAGTTTCCCTTTCTTTATTTTCACTGATAATGTAGAAGAAAGCCACTGATTTCTGCACCATTATTTTGTATCCTGCCACATTATTGAATTGCTGTATAAGTTCTGGTAGTTTGGGGGCGGAGACGTTTGGGTTTTCCATAACAATTATATCATGTTTGAGGAGAGAGAGTTTGACTCCTTCGTTGCCAATTGGATACCTTTTACTTATTATTTTTGTTGTCTGATTGCTGTTCCTAGGACTTCACATCCTATGTTGAACAAGAGGGGTGAGAGTGGGAATCCTTGTCATGTTCCTGATTTCAAAGCATAGGCTGTCATATTTTACCCTTTGAGGATGGTATTCACTGTGGGTTTTACATAGAAACATTATATGAAGTTGACAAATATTCCCTCTATCCCTATACTTTGCAGCATTTTAGTCAGGAGCGGATGCTGGATTTTCTCAAATGTTGTTTCTTCACCAATTGAGAGGACCATGTGGTTCTTCTCTCTTCACTTCTTAATTGGTTCTATGACATTGATTGATTTGTGAGTGTCAAACCAACCTTGCAACCGAGGGATAGATCTTACTCGGTCCTGGTGGATGACTATTTAATGTCCTGTAGACATACATAGAATGTAGAAATTCTATGATCTAGAATCTTGTTGAGAATCTTATCATCCATATTCATCAGTGATATTGGTTCGAAATATGCTTTTTTGGTGAGGTCTTTGCCTGGTTTGTGTATCAGGGTAATATTAGCTTTATACAAAGTGTCTGGAAGTTTTCCTTCTGCTACAAGTATTGGAAAGAGCTGCAGGAGAAGAGGTGTTAGTTCATTTCTTAAAGATTGGTAGAATGCGCTAGGGCATCCTTCAGGTTGCGGGGTTTTGTCTTTGGGGAAGTTTTGGATCACTGCTTTTATCTCATTACTGGATAATTGTCCATACAGGTTGTACATTTCTTCCTGGTTCAATTTTGGGATTGTACAGTTTTCTAGGGATGCATCCATTTCATTTCGGTGGCTTAGCTTATTGGCATATATTGTTTTATTTTTTTCCAATTTCTTTTCAGTGTAACCATATTCATTGTTTTAGCACACACCCAGTCCTCCACACAATCCCTGCCCTCTCTATTACCCACCACATGTTTAACCAACCTTCCTTCCCCGCTCGTTCAAAGCCCTCTGGTTGTTTATCAGAGACCATTGTCTCTCATAGTTTTTCTCACCTTCCAATTTCCCTCCACTCTCTTCTCCTCTCCATCGCTCCTTGTCCTCGATGCTATTTGTTACACTCCACACATAAATGAAACCCTATGATAATTGCAGCTCACTGCTTGATTTATTTCACTCAGCAGAATCTCTTCCAGTCCCGTCCATGTTACTACCAAAGTTGGGTATTCGTCCTTTCCGAATGGAGGCATAATACTCCATAGTGTATATGGACCACATCTTCGTTATCCATTCTTCCGTTGAAGGGCATCTTGGTTCTTTCCACAGTTTGGAAACTGTGGCCATTGCTGCTCTAAACATTGGGTTACAGATGGCCATTCTTTTCACTCCATTTATATATTTGGGTTAAATACCTAGGAGTGTAATTTCAGGGTTATTAGGAATTTCTATTTTAAATTTCTTGAGGAATCTGCACACTGTTCTCCAAAGAGGCTGCACCAACTTGCTTCCCACCAACAGTGTAAGAGGATTCTCTTTTCTCCACATCCTTTCCAACACATGCTGTTTTCTGTCTTACAGATTTTGGCTGTTCTAACTGGTGTCAGGTGCTATCTCAAGGTCGTTTTGGTTGGCATCTCCCTAATTGCTAGTAATGGTGAGCATTTTTTCATGTGTCTGATAGCCATTTTTATGTCTTGTTCAGAGAAGTGTCTTTTTATATCTTCTGCCTATTTTTTGATATGATTATCTGCTTTGTGTGTGTTCAGTTTGAGGTGTTCTTTCTAGATCCTTGATATCAGCCTTTTGTCTGTTCTGTCATTTGCAAATATCTACTCGAATTCCGTGGTTTGCCCCTTTGTTTTGTTGACTATTTCCTTTTCTTTTCAGAATCTTTGGATCTTGAGGACATCCCAAAAGTTCATCTTTGCTTTTGTTTCCTTTCCTTTTGGAGACATATCTCGAAAGAAGATGTTGTGGGCAATGTTGAAGAGGTTACTGAGTATGTTCTCCAAGATTCTGATGGATTCCTTCTCATTTGTGGTCTTTTATCTATTATGAGTTTCTCTTTGTGTATGGTGTCAGAGAATGGTCGAGTTCCATTCATCTACACATAACTGTCCCAATTTTCGCAACACCATTTATTGAAGAGACTGTCTGTTTTCCTCTGTATATTTTTTTCCTGCTTTGTTGGAAAATTATTTGACTGTAGATTTGTTGGTCCATATCTGAGCTCTCTACTCTGTTCCACTGGCCTATGGGTCTGTTTTTATGCCAGCCCCTTACTGTCTTGGTGATCACAGTTTTGTAGTAACCCTTGAAACCAGGCAAAGTGATGCTCCCTGTTATGTTCTTCTTTTTGGCATTTCCTTAGCAGTAGGGGTTCTCTTCTGAATCCACATCAATTTTTGGCTTGTGTTTGCTCCAGCTCTTTGAAAGATATTAGTGGAATTTTGATCAGCATGGCATTAAAAAGATAGATTGCTCTAGGCCGGACCAGATCCATGGAACAGGGCCAAGGAGGGGAGCACCACAGGCCTAGGAGATGGAGGCGTCTGACGCGCCAGTTTCGCTTTGGTGGCCTATGTATTCGTCTGTTTCACCTAGAAGTTTCAATCTGCAGGAACAGAGTCCATGTGGCTTTAGACCTACAGAGGCTTTTCAGAGCTGCCTTGGGGGTCTGTGGTATGCTCGCCACTACAGATTCATGCCACTGGACAGCATGGTGAGTTGTGGTTCCCAGAGCTCATTAGGGTGAAATGCTGCTTGTCCCCAGCGAGGGCAGCCGCTAGCTACCATGGCCAGCACACCAGAAGATCTGACTTTGCAGCCTGCTGGTTCTGAGAGCAGTGTTGAGGGGCTGCAGGAAACGTGAGGTACGGCTGCTTGTTGTTCCTGGACAGAGTGTTGAGCTGAAGCCTCTGTTTCCCCATACTCAGGAATGGTGGTAAGAATTGCTGGAGTCAGACCCCCTCTCAGTCAGCACTGTGACCCATTGCTCCACGTTGAGGGCAATGTGCTGTCAGGATGGTTCAGGAGGGCCCTCTTCGTGGGGGACTGGAGACAGGGTAACCCAATTCAACCCATGGTGCCTTTGGAACCGAAGGTTGGCATGTCTGTTTGGAAGAGTCGATTTGCTTCTCCAAAAAGGACAAGGACATTGGCCTTCCTTGAGAAGGAAGTGGATGACACTTAAGAAACAATCATGTGTGTCTCCATATCCCAGGAATCGGAGCAGGTGCGTAGGCTTTATGTGGGAGGTGCCTCCATATCCTCACCTGAAAACCCTTCTTCGCTCTGGCTCCACGAGACCTAAAGTCTGGAAATCAGCATCTGAATCCATCCTAAAGCTTGTCCCAGGACGTCGGCATTCAGAGAAAACAGCAGGCCAGTGGGGCACATTGGCACATCCATGCCAACACAGGAAGTAAATGTTCTCTTTTACCCCAAACATCCGGGGTCTTCTCTCACCTCCACTGGAGCCAGAAAGTCCCACGAACATAGCTGTCAACCATGGAGGTGGGTGCTAGGGTTCCTGAGTTTCCATCAGGGAGCACCTGTCATGGGATCTCCTTTTCACTGCTTCTTTCTGGCTCCCAGACGTATTTGGAACATCTCTTTCCTAGGCAATTCCTTTGGATTCAAAAAGGAAGATGAGTTGGACTCGGTGTGTGTTTGGAACGTAGAATGCATTCCTTTTTCAAACAAGGTTGATTCCATGGGTCCTAGGCTGTGGTGAAATGGCTGGCATCTAGAGAGAGTTGGCTGTTTGTGGTCAGATAGAGGCTTGGAGGATGGCTTCTCCTTTGTCCAATGGGATGGATCCTAATGGATTTGTCTTTTTTATCCAAAGTGTTCCCATGAGGGCAGAGGGAACATTGGAAAGGATCCCAAGGAGCCTTGGAGAATTGAAAAGAGAAGCTTGACTTTCTACTTTCACTCAGTGGACTCTCTAGAGAGTTGGCCATGGCATCCTTTCTCTGTAGTAACATGGGTGGTGAAGTCAGAAGGAGAGTCTTTGGGAATTCCCCTGGATAGAGGCATTTTGAAGGCTTCCCAGGGCATGGTGTCAGGAACCCTAGAGTGATTTTCTGGGGCTGCTTGCTGACGCTGTCTGAGTCCTGTTATCTCCCAGGTTTGCTGTTTCCACCTTAGAAAATTGTTGGCAGGGAAGGTTCTACATCAGGAGAAACACTCCTGCATAGTTGGTGGGCATGCGGGTTCTTGCAGCCCCTCTGGAAAAGAGCACGGTGGTTCCTCTGAATGCTAATAAGAGAACAACCCTAGGAAACAGCAGTTGCCTTCCTATGAATTTTGTGCCCTCAAGGGCACAAAAATGCACAACCCATTGGGTACAAGCACACTGATATGGATACCAGCATTATCAGCTATAGTGAACTGATGGAGGGCGTCCCAATATCCATTCGCTGATGAGCGATAAATATATATTTATATATATGAATGTAGACATCTAATCTCCCACATATTCTCACTGGAATAGTAGCCAGGTCCAGAAAGAATGTAATCTTACCATTTGGGAGGATGTGGATAGATCTAGAGTGGATTTAGCTAAGCCATATCGTAAGAAATGACCCATAGCCTATCATTTGCTGTAAATGGAATTTCCGAAAGAAAAGATGAACATAGATAGTGTGGGGAGAACGAGAGGTCAGTGAGGAAAGAGAATTCAACATAGAGCACCAACCAAAGGTAGCTAGTGATCAGGGGTGTGGAGGGGAAGGATTCAATGGGTGATGGCTCTTAAGGACGGCAGTCGTGATGAGTTCTGGGTGTTCAGTGCAGGCGAGGAATCCTGAACTCCTACCCCTGAAGCGTTGGAACAGACACTGCATGGAAAGGAATTGGAATGGAAGTGAAGGAAGGAAAGAAGCAGACCATGTTCTACTTCATGAAGATGGAGGTAAAAATGGAGTGATTTTCACTCTCTTGTTGTCTTGATGATCATTAACAAACATACTGTGTTACAATACACTGGATTTGGTTTGCATAAGGCGCCCTCAGAAAGCTGCCAGGAAGTTTCAGATGTCAGAGCATGTCCATGTTCATGGATATGTTCCTTCCAGTTCGCCCAGGTACAACGGTAAGTGGAGAGAAATAAGGAAGAAGAGGAAAGGAGGTGTGAAGCAGTCAAGAGGTAGACTTCCCCCTTTGTCAAGGAAGCCTTGGGCCGATGTCCATCGAGAAGAATGAGAGGGGAACCCAGAGTTTTTGGCAGGCAGGGGAGTTCCAGTTTTTCCTAGAGCTGACAAGGGTCCCTGAAGAGAGCTGAGGTAGGGGTGTTGTATATCTGAACTGCTGATCTGGAGGTTGGATCCACGATTAGCCAAGATGAGGCTGGTGGTCACGTGGAGCATCATGCTCCGGTTGACAGCAGAACGTGGGTGAGTACTCATGGGGACATGGCATTTTTCACTGGCTCTGATGGCCCCGTGCATTTCCAATCATACTGGTGACCTTTTAGGTGGCTGGCGGACTCTTATGGTGTGACTTCCAGTTTCCCATCTAGAGAGTTTGCGAGAGAGGCCCCTGTCAAAGGAGGCTTGAAAACATGACTTAAGGTTAGGGTGATGGACATGGGGAATGGCCACACCGATCTGCCATTGCCAAGAGGGCTCCCTTTGGGTTTGACTTCAGGAAATGGATCCTGCAGTGCAGCAGAATATGGGTTTGTGGACAAGGAAAACAAAGGTAAGAGGTTGTTTACAAGAGAGACCAGTCTGGTTCAGCTCCAACTCGGGTTCAACATGGAGAGGACGCTCGTGGTAATTGACCAGAATTGAAAGGCCCTGAGTACCAACGTGACCCCAGTGGCCAAGGTCGCTTAAAAATCAAGATAGTTGGTGTCCAAAAGAATAAAAAAAAGGCCAATACGGAGGGCCAGGGGAGCGTTATTGGAGCAGAGTTGAGGGATTGGTGGCAGCAGGCCGAGTGACTCTGTCTATTCAGGCAACAGGACTGCCCAAGGATGAGGTTGACCTCAGTAGGGGCACGCAGGTTTCTATCATTCCAAGGCTTGTCTGAAGCCCCGAATAGCACCGTTGGCGATCAAGCTGCCAGGCCAAGCCCGGAGCAGCGACCCTGCAGTCATGTGGCGCCCGAAGCGAGTTCGCCGGGCGTTTTCCTGCCAATTCTCACGAGCATTCTGCCCAAACTGGGATCGGTTTGGGAGCAGAACGCTTGTGAGAATTGGCCGGAGTTGGGCACCCTGTGGACCACCCTGCTCCAAGTGGCAAAGGGCCCTTTCTCGCCCGGGGCATGGGGCGACCGCCGGGAAAATGCGCCGAGACGATGCAGCCAACCCGGGGGCCCTGATGCAGTGGAGCATTCCGGGAGTAGAGTTGAAGGACGCGTGGTGGCCAGGGGTGCGCCTCCGACTTTTCAGGTGGCTGGTGCGCACAATGATGGGGCTGACCTCAGATGGGGCATGCAGGTTTCTCTCGCTCCGAGGCTTGTCCGAAACACTGAAAACAACCTTTGGAGCCGGGGTGGGAGGGGGCTGTGTGGCCTCAGGACTCAGTGTTTCCCAGATAAAGGCCCCGAGGGACAGGTCCCCAAAAGCGGAAGGTTGGTAAAGCAGGTGGGGGTTCCAGCCCGGGCCTCGGCGTGGGCCAGTTCCCATGGGACAGCACCAGGGAGGGTACCCTTGCAGGCTGAGGAGTAGGAGGCATCGACCTCATCTCAGCCCACTATGCAGAGAGCTCCCTGGCGGGTATCTAGAATGACCACTTGCGAGGCTGGGACTGGTGGGGGGGTGGGCTGCAGACGTGCGGAGCCTGAAGCCAAGTTTTCCAGCCAATTCTCACTGGCATTCTGCCCAAACCGGGAACGGTTTGGGCAGAATGCCAGTGAGAATTGGCTGGCTTTGAGCAGCCCTGTGGACTGACCTGCTCTCCGTGGCCCAGGACCCTTTCTCGCCCGGGGCATGGGGCGGCCACCCGGAAAAAGGCGCAGAAACAACGTGGCTCTCGTGGGGGCCCTGGCGCAGGGGAGCATTCCTGGACCAGAGTTCAAGGACTGGTGGTGGCAGGGTGTGCGCCTCTGTCTTTTTGGGCAGATGGGTCGCCCAAGGATGGGGCTGTCGTCAGTTGGGGCATGCAAGATTCTCTTGCTCGGAGGTTTGTCTGAAGCACCAAAAGGCATCATTGACACAGGTGTGGGAGGGGGAGGCATGGCCACGGGACTCAGGTTTCCCCAGATTGAGGCACAGAGGGACAGACCCGGGAAGCGTAAAAATGGGAAGCAGGAGAAATTTGGAGACCGAGTCTCGTGGGAGCCCTGGACCCATGGGACAGCGCCAAGGAGGGGACCATCACAGACCAAGGAGAAGGAGGAGTCTGCCTCACCACAGCCTGCTTCGTGGAGGGCTTCCTAGTGAGGTTTGTGCGAGAGCACTCGTGATGCCGGTCCAGGCCCTGGGGCCGGGGGGAGGGGGCGGCCCTGCTGACGTGTGTCAACTGAAGCGAGTTTGCCGGGCATTTTCCGGCCAATTCTCACGAGCTCTCTGCCCAAACCGGGATTGGTTTGGGCAGAACGCTCGTGAGAATTGGCCGGCGTTGGGCAGCCCTGTGGAACCCCCTGCTCTCTGTGGCCCAGGGGCCTTTCTCTCCCCGGGATTGGGCAGCCGCCCGGAAAATGCACGGAAACGACGCGGCCCACCTGGAGACCCTGGCGCAGGGGAGCGTTCCGGAGCAGAGTTGAAGGACGGGTGGTGGCAGGGCGTGTGCCTCCATCTTTTCAGGCTGATGGGGCCCCCAAGGATGGGGCTGTCTTCAGGTGGTTCTTGCAGGTTTCTCTCGCTCTGAGGCTTGTCCAAACCGCCAAAATGCACCGTTGGTGCCGGTGTGGGAGGGGGAGGTGTTGCCGTGGGACTCAGGTTTTCCCAGATGGAGGCACCGATGGACAGGACCCTGGAAGCGGAAGGCTGGGAAGCAGGCGAAATTTCGAGCCCGAGTTTGGTGGCGGGCCCGGCCCCGTGGGACAATGCCAAGGAGGGGACCCCCACAGGCCAAGAAACAGGAGGTGTTGGCCTCCCTGCAGCCTGCCTCGTGGAGGGCTTTCTGGTGAGGTTCGTGTGCCAGCACTCTCGATGCCCTACCAGGCCCAGGGGGACGGCCCTGCAGACTTGTGGCGCCTGAAGGGAGTTCACCGGGTGTTTTCTGGCCAATTCTCAGGAGCGTTCTGCCCAAACTGGGAATGGTTTGGGCAGAACGCTCGTGAGAATTGGCCAGGGTTGGACAGCCCTGCAGACCACCCTGCTCTCCATGGCCCAGGGCCCTCTCACGCCAGGGCATGGTGCAGCCGCCAGGAAAACCTGAGGAAACAACGTGGCCCAGCTGGGCCTGCTGGCGCAGGGGAGCATTCCCAGAGCAGAGGTGAAGGACGGGTGGCAGCTGGGCTTTCGCCTCCCTCTTTCGGATAGATGGGGCTGAACTCATTGTGCACATGCAGGTTTATCTCACTCCGAGGGTTGTCTGAAGTGCTGAAAGGCTCCGTTGGTGCCAGCGTGGTAGGCAGATGCATGGCCATGGGACTCAGGGTTACCTATATGGAGGCCACGAGGGACAGGACGCCAGAAGCAGAAGGCTGAGGAAGCAGGCTAGGGTTTAAGCCCGGGCGTCATGATGGGCCTGGCCCCTTGGTACAGCACCAGGAATGGGACCCCCGCAGGCCGAGGATCAGCAGGCGTCGGCCTCGCCAAATTCTGCCTCGTGGAGGACGCCTTGGCGAGGTTTGGGAGTGAGTGCGCGCAATTCCAGGCCAGGCTGGGGGGCCGCCCTGAAGACATGTGATGCCCCAAGCGAGTTTGCCAGGCATTTTCCAGCCAATTCTCAGGAACCAGGATCAGTTTGGGCAGTACGCTTGTGAGAATTGGCCGGCGTTGGGCAGCCCTGTGGACCGCCCTGCTCTCCGTGGCCCAGGGCCTTTTCTCGCCGGGGCCATGGGGTGGCTTCCCGGAAAATGCGGGAATACGACACGGCCCACCTGGAGGTCCCGACCCAGGGGAGTGTTTTCCGGAGCAGAGTTGAAGGACGGGTGGCAGCCGGGCGCATGCCTCTATCTTTAGGGTGAATGGGGTGCCCAAGAATGGGGCTGACCTCAGTTGGGGCATGCAGGTTTCTCTCATTCCGAGGCTAGTCCGAAGTGCTGAAAGGCACCATTGGTGCAGGTGTGGGAGGGGGAGAAGTGGCCGTGGGACTCAGAGTTCCCCAGATGGAGGCACTGAGGGACAGGACCCCGGAACTGGAAGGCTGGAAAGCAGGCGAAATTTTGATCCCGAGTCTCGGGGCAGCCCTGGCCCCATGGGACAGCGCCAAGGAGGCGGCCCCCGCAGGCCGAGGAGCAGGAGGCATCGGCCTCACCAAAGCCTGCCTCACAGAGGGCTTCCTGGCGTGGCTTGTGTGCGAGCACTCATGATGCTGGGTCAGGCTCAGGAGGGCAGCCCTGGTGATGTACGGCGCCCGAAGCAAGATTGCAGGGCGTTTTCCGGCCAATTATCACGAGCTTTCTGTGCAAAACGGGATCGGTTTGGGCAGAATGTTCGTGAGAATTGGCCGTGTTGGGCAGCCCTGCAGACCACCCTGCTCTTCATAGCCCAGGGCCCTTTCTCGCCCAGGGCATGGGGCGGCCACCTGGAAAATACACTGACACGACTCGGCCCACCCGGAGGCCCCAATGCAGGGGAGCCTTCCTGGAGCAGAGTTGAACGACGGGTGGCGGCCAGGCATACGCCTCTGTCTTTAGAGCTGATGGGGCGCCCAAGGATGGGGCTGACCTCAGTTGGGGCATGCAGGTTTCTCTCACTCCGAGGCTTGTCTGAAGCGCCGAAAGGCACTGTTGACACTGGTGTGGGAAAGGTAGGCATGGCCGCGGGATTCAGGGTTTTCCAGATGGGGGAACCGATTGAGAGGACCCAGAAACGGAGGGCTGGGAAGCAGGCGAAATTTCAAGCCCGGGCTTCGACGGGCCCGGCCCCATGGGGCAGCTCCAGAGAGGGGACCCCCTTCAGGCTGAGGATTAGCAGGAGGCGTGTCTCTCAAAGCACTTCTTGGCGGGGTTTGTGTGCGATTGCTCGCAATGCCGCGCCAGGCTCGGGGAGCAGCCAGGCAGACATGTGGCGCCTGAAGCTAGTTCACTGGGCGCTTTACGGCCAATTCTCAGGAGCTTTCTGCCCAAACCAGAATTGGTTTGGGCAGAACGATCCTGAGAATTGGCCGGCGTTGGGCAGCACTGAGGAACACACTGCTCTCCGTGGCCCAGGGTCCTTTCTTGACCAGGGCATGCTGCGGCTGCTAGGAAAATGCACGTAAACGACGTGGCCCACCTGGGGGCTCCAGCGCAGGGGAGTGTTCCCAGAGCAGAGTTAAAGGAATGGTGGCGACCGTCTTTCGGGCAGCTGGGATGCCCAAGGTTGGGGCTGAACTCATTGTGGGCATGCAGTTTTATCTTGCTCCGAGGGTTGTCCAAAGTGCTGAAAGGCACTGTTGGCACAGGCATGGTAGGGAGATGCATGGCGGCGGGACTCTGGCTTCCTGATATGGAGGCCATGAGGGACAGGACCCCAGAAGCAGAAGGCTGGCGAAGCAGGCGAGGGTTTGAGCCCTGGCTTCATGACAGGCCAGGCCCTATGGTACAGTGCCAGGGATGGGACCCCCGCAGGCCAAGGATCAGCAGGCATCGGCCTCACTGCAGTCTGCCTCACGGAGCACTCCTTGGCGGGGTTCGGGAGCGAGCGCTCGCAATGCCGGGCCAGGCCCGGGGGGGGGGCGGGGGCGGCCGTGCAGACGTGCAGCGCCCGAAGCGAGTTCACTGGGCGTTTTCCGGCCAATTCTCAGGAGCGTTCTGCCCAAACCGGGGGTTTGGGCAGAACGCTCCTGAGAATTGGCCGGCGTTGGGCAGGCCTGTGGACCGCCCTGCTCTCCATGGCCCAGGGCCCTTTCTCGCCTAGGGCCTGGGGCAAACGCTGGGAAAATGCACAGAAACGACACGGCCCACGCAGGGCTTCTGGGGAAGGGGAGCGTTCCTGAAGCAGAGTTGAAGCACGGGTGGTGGCAGAGCACGCGCCTTTGTCTTTTCGGGCTGATGGGGCGCCCAAGGATGGGGCTCTACTCAGTTGGGTCATGCAGGTTTCTCTCGCTCCAAGGCTTGTCCGAAGCGCCGAAATGTACCTTTTGCGCCGGGGTGGGACGGGGAGGCATGGCCGTGGGACTCAGATTTCCCCAGATGGAGGCACCGAAGGACAGGACCCCGAAAGCGGAAGTCTGGGAAGCAGGTGAAATTTGGAGCCTGAGTCTCAGGGCAGCCCATGTCTCATGGAACAGCACGAAGGACGGGACACCCGCAGACCGAGGAGCAGGAGGCGTCGGCCTCACTGTAGCCTGCCTCGCAGAGGGCTTCCTGGCAGGGTTCGGGCGCGAGTGCTCTCAATGCTGGGCCAGGCCTGTAGGGGCTGCCGTGTAGACGTGTGGCGCCCAAAGCGAGTTCGCCGGGAGTTTGCCGGCCAATTCTCAGGAGCGTTCTGCCCAAACCAATCCCAGTTTGGGCAGAACGCTCCTGAGAATTGGCCGGCGATGGGCAGCCCTGCAGACTGCCCTGTTCTCCACTGCCCAGGGCCATTTCTCACAGGGGGCATGGAGCGGCTGCCTGGATACCACATGGAAATGACACGGCCCACCCGTGGGCCCAGGCACAGGGGAGAATTCCCGGAGCAGAGTTGATGGACAGGTGATGGACGGGCATGCACCTCCGACTTTTCCGGCAGATGGGGCGCCCAAGGATGGGGCTGACCTCAGTAGGGGCATGCAGATTTTTCTCGCTCCAAGGCTTGTCTGAAGCAGCGAAAGGCCCCATTGGTGCAGGGGTGGGAGTGGGAGGTGTGGCCGCGAGTCTCAGGGTTCCCCAGTTTGAGGCCCTGATGTATAGGACCCCGAAATTGGACGGCTGAGGAAGCAGGTGAGGGTTCGAGCCCAGACCTCATGGCGGGCCCGTCCGGATGGGCCAGCCTCAGTGAGGGGAACCCGCAGGACAATTATCAGCAGGTGTCCGCCTAGCCACAGCCTGCCTCGTGGAGTCCTTCCTGACGGGGTTCACTCGCGATAACGGGCCTGGCCCAGGAAAGCGGTCCAGCACATGTGCGGCACCTGTAGCGAGTTCTCCAGGCATTTTCTGGCCAATTATCATGAGTGTTCTGCCCAAACCTATCCCGCCCAGAAAACGCAGTGAGAAGACGCGCCCACCCGGGTGCCCCAACGAAGGGGAGCATTTGTGGAGCAGAATTGTGGCACGGGTGGCAGCCAGGCATGTGCCTCCGACTTTTCAGGTGGCTGCGGAGCCCCATGATGGGGTTGAGCCCGAATGGGAATGCAGGTTTCTCTTGCTCCGAGGCTTGTCCGTAGTGCCGAAAATCACCATTGGTGAAGGGGTAGGAGGGGGAGGAGTGGACACGGGAGTCCGGGTTCCCCAGTTGGAGGCCTTAGGGACAGGCCCCTTGAGGGAGGAAGTTGGGGAAAAAGAATTGAGGACCCATTACCAGGTCCTGAGTTGAGGAAGAAGGTGAGGGCTCATGCCTAGGACTCAGGGCTGGCCCGGCTTTATGGGACAGTGCCAGGTAAGGGACCACTAGAAGCTGAGGAGCAGGAGGCCTTGGAATCGCCGGGGCCTGACAGCTTTGTATTAACACTTGAACATTCTGGTGGGTTTCGAACATGATTGATCATCATGCCGGGGCATGCCCAGGAGACGGCCATGCAGACATGAGGCACCAGAAGCGAGTTCACTGGGTGCTGTTCAGCCAATTCTCAGGAGCGTTATTCCCAAACAGGGATCGGTTTGGACAGAATGCTCCTGAGAATTGGCTGGCGTTGGGAAACCCTGCAGAACACCTGCTCCCCATGTCCATGGGCCCTTTCTTGCTCAGGACAAGTCACAGACACCTGGAAAATGGGAGAGATGACGCGACCCACCTGGGGGCACTAGTGCAGAGGAGCGTTCTTAGAGCAGAGTTGAGAGATGGGCTACCCTTTTTCCACATCCTCTCCAACACATGTTGATTCTATCTTTCTGATTTGGGCCGTTCTAACTGGTATCAGGTGCTATCTCAATGTGTTTTAATTTGAGTCTCCACGAGAGCTAGTATTGATGAACATTTTTTTATGTGTCTGATAGCCATTTGTATGTCTTCATTGGAGAAATGTCTGTTCCTATATTCTGCCCATTTTTTATATGATTGTCTGCTTTGTCTGTGTTGAGTTTGAGGAGTTCTTTTTAGATCCTGGATATCAACATTTTGTCTGTACTATCATTTGCAAATATCTTCTCCCATTCCCTGGGTTGCCTCTGTGTTTTGTTGACTGTTTCCATTGCTGTGCAGAAGCTTTTGAATTGATGAAGTTCCAAAGTTCATCTTCACTTTTGTTTGCTTTGTCTTTGGAGATATATCTTGAAAGAAGTCACTGTGGCCAGTGTTGAAGAGGTTGCTGCCTATGCTCCCCTCTATGTTTCTCATGGATTCCTATGTCAAGTTTAGGTCTTTTATCCATTTCAAGTTCTCTTTGTGTTTGGTGTAAGAGAATGGTGGACATTCACTCATCTACACATAGGTGTCCCAATTTTCCCAGCACCATTTATTGAAGAGACTGCCTTTTTTCCACTGTATATTTTCTCCTACTTTGTTGAAGATTATTTGACCATAGAGTTTATTGCCCATATCTGAGCTCTCTACTCAGTTTCACTGGTCTATGGTTCTGTTTTTATGTGAGTCCCATGCTGCATTGGGGATCACAGATTTTTATAACACTGGAAATCTGTCAACATGATGCTCCCAGTTTTGTTTTTCTTTTCGACATTTCCTTAGCAATACAGGGTCTCTCTGATTCTACACAAATTTTAGGCTTGTGTTGGCTCCAGCACTTTAAAACATACCGGTGGAATTTTCATCAAAAAGGCATTAAAAGGATCGATTGCTCTAGGCTGTCACTTAACATTAAATGTCTTGACATTTTAGCAATGTTTATTCTTCTGATCCATAAGCATGCAGTGGGCTTCTGTCATTTTTGTTTTCTTCAATTTCTTTCATGAGTGTTGGGTAGTTCCTCGCTTACAGATCCTTTACCTCTTTGGTTTGGATTCTTCCCAGGTATCTTATTGTTTGTGTGTTGTAGTAAATGGAATCAATTCTCTAATTTCCCTTTCTGTATTTTCCTTGGTAATGTATAAGAAAACCAATGATTCCTGTACAATTATTTTGTATCCTGCCACATTATTGAATTGCTGAATGAGTTCTAGTAGTTTGGGGGTGGAGACTTTTGGGTATTCCATATAAAGTATGTCAACCGTGAAGAGAGAGATTGACTTCATTGCCAATTTGGATACATTTTATTTCTCTTTATTGTCTGTTTGCTGATGCGAGGACTTCAAATACTATGTTGAACAAGAGTGGTGAGAGTGGGCATCCTCGTCATGTTTCTGATCTCAAAGGGAAGGCTGTCAGCTTTTACCCATTGAGGAGGATATTTACTGTGAAATATTCATATAAACATTTAATGAAGTTGACAAATATTCCCTCTATTCCTATACTTTGAAGCATTTTAATCACAAATGGATGCTGTCAAATGCTTTTTCTTCATCATTTGAGAGGACCATGTGGTTCCCTCGCCCCTCTTCTTAATTTGTTCTATGTCATGTATTTGAAAATATTAAACCACCCTTGCAACCTAGGGATAGACCTCACCCGGTCATGGTGGATAATCTTTTTAATGTACTGTTTGATCCTATTGGCAAGGATCTTGTTGAGTATCTTAGCATCCATATTCTTCACTGATATTAGTCTGAAATTCTCCTTTTTGATGAGGTCTTTGCCTGGTTTGTGGATCAGGGTAATGTTGGCTTCATAAAAAGTGTCAGGAGCTTTTCTTTATGCTTCAATTTTTGGAAAGAGCTTCAGGAGAAGAGGTGTCCTTACTTCTCTGAAGGTTTGGTAGAATTTCCCAGCAAATCCATCAGGTCTTTGGCTCTTGTTTTTTGGGGGGTTTTTGAACATTTTTTTAAAGATTATTTATTTATTTATTTGACAGAGTGAGAGAAGGCAGACAGGCAGAGAGGCAGGCAGAGAGGGAGTGGAGGAAGCAGGCTCCCTGCAGAGCAAAGAACCTGATGCGGGGCTCGATCCCAGGACCCTGGGATCATGACCTGAGCTGAAGGCAGTGGCCTAACCCACCAAGCCACCCAAGCGACCCTGGGAGGTTTTTGATCACTGCTTCAATCCAGTTACAGGATAACAGTCTAGGCAGGTGGTGAATTTCTTCCTGATTCAATGTTGGGATTGTATAGATTTCTAGGAATGCATCCATTTTACATAGGGGTCTTAGATTAATGGCATACAACTGTTCATTTTTTGAATTTCTTTTCAGTGTTACCATATTCGTTGTTTTAGAAGCACACCCAGTGCCCCATGAAATCCGTGCCCTTAAATTCCTTAAATTCCGCCCCTTAAATTCCACTGATTCATTTTCAGAGTCCATCATCTCTCGTGGTTCGCCTCCCCTTTCAATTTCCCTCCACTCCCTTCTCCTCTCCATTGCCACTTGTCCTCCATGCTATTTGTTGTACTCCACACAAAAGTGAAACCATATGAAAATTGACTCTCTGCTCAATTTACTTCACTCAGCAGAATCTGTTCCAGTCCCGTCGATGTTGCTATCAAAGTTAGGTATTCATCCTTTCTGAATGGAGGCATATACTCCATAGTGTATATGGACCACATCTTCCTTGTCCTTTTTTCCATTGAAGGGCATCTTGGTTCTTTCCACAGTTTGGCAACCGTGGCCATTGCTGCTATAAATTTGGGTTACAGACGGCCCTTCCTCTCACGCCATCTGTATCATTTAGGTAAATACCTAGGAGTGCAATTGCAAGGTTATAGGGAAGTTATATTTTTAATTTCTTGAGGAATCTCCACACTCTTCTCCAAAGAGGCTGCACCACCTTGCATTCTCACCCACAGTGTAAGAGGATTCCCCTTTCTCCATATCCTCTCCAACAAATGCTGTTTCCCACCTTGCTAATTTAGGCCATTCTAACTGGTGTAAAGTGACATCTTAATATGGTCTTCATTTGAATCTCCATGATGCTTAGTGATGATGAACATTTTTTTTTTCAGGTGTCTGATAGCCATTTTTATGTCTTCATGGAGAAGTGTCTGTTCATATCTTCTGCCTATTTTTTGATATAATATCTGTTTTGTGTGTGTTGAGTTTGAGGTGTTCTTCATAGATCCTGGATATCAACCTTCTGTCTGTCCTGTCATTTTTTAATATCTTATCGAATTCCATGGGTTGACCCTTTTCTTTCTTTACTGTTTCCTATGAAGTGCTGAGGGTTTTGATTTTGATGAGTTCCCAAAGTTTATTTTGGCATTTTTTTCCTTTAGTTTGGAGGCATATCTTGAAAGAAGTCACTGTGGCTGATATCAAAGAAATTACTGCCTATGTTCTCCTCTAGGATTCTGATGGATTCCTGTCTCAAGTTGAGGTCTTTTATCCATTATGAGTATATCTTTGTGTATGGTGTAAGAGAATGGTCGAGTTTCATTCTTCTACATAGAGCTGCCCAGTTTTCCCTGCACCAGTTATTGAAGAGAATGTCTTTTTTCCACTGCATATTTTTTTCCTGCTTTCTTGAAGATTATTGGCCATAGAGTTGATAGTCCATATCTGAGCTCTCTACTGTGTTCCACTGGTCTATGGGTCTGTTTTTATGCAAGTCCCATGCTGTCTTGCTGATCACGGCTTCATACACACCTTTGATATCGGGCACCATGGTGCTCCCAGTTTTGTTTCTCTTTTCAGCAATTCTTAGCAATACGGGGTCGGTTCTGATTTCACACAAATTTGCGACGTGTGTTTTTTTCCAACTCTTTGAACGATACCAGTGGAATTTTGATTGGAATGGCATTAAATGGAATGATTTCTCTAGGTAGTATAGACATTTTAACAGTATTTATTCTTCTGATCCTTGAGAATGCAATGATTTTCCATCTTTTCAGTTTTCTTCCATTTCTTTCATGAGTGTTTTCTAGTTCCTTGGGTACAAATTCTTTACTTCTTTGGTTTGGTTTATTCCCAGGTTTCTTATGGTTTGGGTTGCTGTAGTAAATGGAATTGATTCTCTAATTTTCCTTTCTGTATTTTCATTGATAATATAGGAGATAGCCACTGATTTTGGTATGATGATTTTATATCCTGACACATTATCGAATTACTGTATGAGTTCTGACAGTTTGAGGGCTGAGTATTTTGGGATTTCCATATCAAGTATGTCACTTTTGAGGAGAGAGAATTTGACTTCTTGGCTGCCAACTTGGATAACTTTTGTTTCTCTTTGTTGTCTGATTGCTGTTGCTAGGACGTCATATCCTATGTTGAACAAAAGTGGTGAGAATGGGCATCCTTGTCATGTTCCTGATTTCAAAGCTTGGGCTGTCAGCTTTAACCTTTGAGGATGGTATTCATTGTGGGTTTTTCATAGAAACATTTTATGAAGTTCACAAATATTCCCTCTATCCCTATACTTTGCAGCATTTTATTCAGGAGTTGATTCTGGATATTGGAAATGATTTTTCTTCACCAATTGAGAGGACCATGTGGTTCTCTAATCTTCACTTTTTAAATTGTTCTGTGACATTGATTGATTTGCGAATGTTGAACCAATCTTGCAACCCAGGGATAGATTCTACTTGGTCATGGTACATAAACGTCTTAATGTATTGTAAGTTGCTATGAGCTAGAATCTTGTTGAGAATCATAGCATCCATATTCATCAGTGATATTGGTTTTAAATTCTCCTTTTTGGTGTGGTCTTTAGCTAGTTTGTGGATCAGGTTAATCCTGGCTTCATAAAAAGTGTCTGGAAGTATTCCTTCTGTTTCAAATTTTGGAAAGAGCTTCAGGAGAAGAGGAGTTAGTTTTTTTTCTTAAAGTTTGGTGGAATTCGCTTTGGCATCCTTCAGGTCCCGGGGTCTTGTCTTTTGGGAGGTTTTTTATCTCTGCTTTAATCCCTTTAGTGGATAACGGTCTATACAGGTTGAACATTTCTTCCTGGTTCAATTATGGAATATTACAGTTTTCTAGGAAGGAATCCATTTCACCTAGGTTGCTTTGCTTATTGGCAAATACTTGTGTTTTTTTTTTCCACTTTCTTTTCAGTAACCGTATTCATTTTTTTAGCACCACAGCCAGTGCTCCATGCATTCCGTGCCCTCTCTATTACCCACCACGTCTTTCCCCAACCTCCCACCCCCCACTCATTCAATGCCCTCTAAGATTCTTTTTCAGAGTCCATAGTCTCTCACGGTTTCCCTCCCCTTTCAATTTCTCTCCACTCCCTTCTCCTCTCCATCTCCCCTTGTCCTCCATGCTATTTGTTATACTCCACACAGAAGTGAAACGATATGATAATTGCCTCTGTCTGCTTGATTTATTTCACTCAGCAGAATCTCTTCCAGTTCCGTCTATGTTGCTACCTAAGTTGGGTATTCATCCTTTCTGAATAGAGGCATAATATTCCATAGTGTATATGGACCACATCTTCCTTATCCATTCTTCCGTTGAAGGGCATCTTGGTTCTTTCCACAGTTTGGCAACCGTGGCCATTGTTGCTATAAATGTGGGTTACAGATGGCCCTTCTTTTCAGCCATCTGTATCATTTAGGTAAATACCTAAGAGTGTAATTGTAAGGTTACAGGGAAGTTCTATTTTTAATTTCTTGATGAATCTCCACACTCTTCTCCAAAGAGGCTGTACCACATTGCATTCCCACCCACAGTGTAAGAGGATTCCCCTTACTCCACATCCTCTCCCACACATGTTGTTTCCCGTCTTGCTAATTTAGGCCATCCTAACTGGTGTAAGGTGACAATTAATGTTGTTTTCATTTTAATCTCCCTGATGCCTAGTGATGATGTACATTTCTTCCTCTGTCTGATAGCTATTTGTATTCCTTCATGTAGAAGTGTCTGTTCACACCTTCTGCCCATTTTTTGATATGATTATCTGATTTGTGTGTGTTGAGTTTGAGGTGTTCTTCATAGATCCTGGATATCAACCTTTTTTCTGTCCTGTCATTTGCAAATATCTTATCACATTCTGTGGGTTGCCCCTTTCCTTTATTGACTGTTTCCTATGCAGCACAGAAGCTTTTGATTTTGATGAAGCCCCAGAAGTTTATTTTGGCTTTTGTTTCCTTGGGTTTGGAAGGATTCCTGAAAGATGTCGCTGTGGCTGTATTTGAAGAGAATACTGCCTATGTTCTCCTCTAGGATTCTGATGGATTCCTGTCTCACACTGAGGTCTTTTATCCATTATGAGTTTATCTTTGTGTATGGTGTAAGAGGATGGTCGCATTCATTCTTCTCCATAGAGCTGCCCAGTTTTCCCTGCACCAGTTATTGAAGAGACTGCCTATTTTCCACTGTTAATTATTTTCTTGCTTTCTTGAAGATTATTTGACTCTAGATTTTATGGTCCATATCTGAGCACTCTACTGTATTCCACTGGACTATTTGTCTGTTTTTATGCGAGTCCCATGCTGCCTTGGTGATCATTGCTTCATAGTGACCCTTGAAATCTGGCAACGTGGTGCTCCAATTTTGTTTCTCTTTTCAGCAATTCTTAGCAATATGGGGTCACTTTTGATTCGACACGAATTTTATGTGTGTGTTTGTTCCAGCTCTTGAAAGATACCTGTGAAATTTTTATTGCAATGGCATTAAATTGACCAATTGCTCTAAGCAGTATAAACATTTTAACAATGTTTCTTCTTCTGATCCATGAGAATGCAATGGTTTTCCGTATTTTTTATTTTCTTGCATTTCTTTCATGTGTGTACTCTAGTTCCTTCAGTACAAATCCTTTACCTCTTTGGTTTGGTTTATTCCCAGGTATCTTATGGTTTGGGTGCTGTAGGAAATGGAATTGACTCTCTAATTTCCCTTTCTGTATTTTCATTTATAATGTAAGTGAAAGCCACTGATTTCTGTACAATGGTTTTGTATCCTGCCACATTATTGAATTGCTTTTTGATTTCTGGTAGTTTAGACACAGAGTCTTTTTGGTGTTCCATATCAAGTATATCATCTGTGAGGAGATAGAGTTTGACTTCTTGGTTGCCAAATGGATACATTTTACTTGTCTTTATTGTCTGATTGTTGTTGTTAGCACATCACATCCTATGTTGAACAAGAGTGGTGAGAGTGGGCTTCCTTGTCATGTTCCTGTTTTCAAAGCAAAGGCTGTCGTCTTTTACCCTTTGAGGATGGTATTCACTGTGGGTTTTTCATAGAAACATTTTATGAAGTTGACGAATATTCCCTCTATCCCTAATTTTGCAGTGTTTTATTCAGGGACAGGTGCTGGATATTGTCCAATGCTTTTACTTCATCAATTGAGAGGACCATGTTCTCTAATCCTAACTTCTTAATTTGTTCTATGTCATTGATTGAATTGCAAATGTCGAACCAATCTTGAAACCCAGGGATAGATCCTTCTCAGTTATGGTGGATAAACGTTTTAATGTTTCAGGTCGTGGGGTCTTGTTTTTTGGGAGGTTTTTGATCACTGCATTTATCTCATTACTGGATAATGGTCCATTCAAGTTGTACATTTCTTCCAGGTTCACTTTTGGGATTGTACAGTTTTCTGGGAATGCATCCATTTCACCTAGGTTGCTTAGCTTATTGGCATATATTGTTTTATTTTTTCCAATTTCTTTTCCGTGTAACCATATTCATTGTTTTAGCAGCACACCCAGTCCTCCATGCAATCCTTGCCCTCTCTATTACCCACTACATATTTCCCCAACCTTCCTCCCCCGCTCTTTCAAAGACCTCTGGTTCATTTTCAGAGACCATTGTCTCTCATGGTTTTTCTACTTCCAATTTCCCTCCACTCTCTTCTCCTCTCCATCGCCCCTTGTCTTCCATGCTATTTGATACACTCCACACATAAATGAAACCATATGATAATTGACTCTCACTACTTGATTGATTTCAATCAGCAGAATCTTTTCCATTCCCGTCCATGTTGCTATCAAAGTTGGATATTCATTCTTTCTGAATGGAGGTATAATACTCCATAGAGTATATGGACCACATCTTCCTTATCCATTCTTCCGTTAAGTGCATCTGTTCTTTCCACAGTTTGTCAATTGTGGCCATTGCTGTTCTAATCATTGGTTTACAGATGGCTCTTCTTTTCACTCCATATGTATATTTGGGGTAAATACCTAGCAGTGTAATTGCAGGGTTATAGGGAAGTTCTATTTTTAATGTCTTGATTAATCTCCACACTGTTCTCCAAAGAGACTGCACCAACTTGCATTCCCACCAACAGTGTAAGAGGATTACCCTTTCTCCACATCCTCTCCAACATATGCTGTTTCCTGTCTTTCAGATATTGGCTGTTCTAACTGGTGTCAGGTGCTATCTCAAGGTTGTTTTGGTTTGCATCTCCCTAATTGCTAGTGATGGTGAGCATTTTTTCATGTGTCTGATAACCATTCTTATGTCTTGGTTGGAGAAGTGTCTTTGTATATCTTCTGCCCATTTTTTGATATGATTATCTGTTTTGTGTGTTGAATTTGAGGTGTTCTTTCTAGATCCTGAATATGAGCCTTTTGTCTGTCCTGTCATTTTCAAATATCTACTTGTTCCGTGGTTTGCCCCTTTGTTTTGTTGACTATTTCCTTTGCTATTCAGAAGCTTTGGATCTTGAGGACGTCCCAAAAGTTCATCTTCGCTATTGTTTCCTTTGCCT
Source organism: Mustela nivalis (assembly GCF_964662115.1). Taxonomy (NCBI): domain Eukaryota; kingdom Metazoa; phylum Chordata; class Mammalia; order Carnivora; family Mustelidae; genus Mustela; species Mustela nivalis. The sequence goes on along the minus strand of NC_139022.1, from coordinate 7,610,800 downwards.
TTGGAGACATATCTCGAAAGAAGATGCTGTGGGCAATATTGAAAAGGTTTGTGAGTATGGTCTCCAAGATTCTGATGGATTCCTTCTCATTTGAGTTATTTTATCTATTATGAGTTTCTCTTTGTGTATGGTGTCAGAGAATGGTCTAGTTTCATTCCTCTACACATAGCTGTCCAAATTTTCGCAACACCATTTATTGAAGAGACTGTCTGTTCTCAGAGGAAAACAGTGTTTCCTCTGTTTTTTTCCTACTTTGTTGGAAAATTATTTGACTGTAGATTTGTTGGTCCATATCTGAGCTCCACTCTGTTCCACTGGTCTATGGGTCTGTTTTATGCCATCCTCTTGCTGTCTTGGTGATCACAGCTTTGTAGTAACTCTTGAAACCAGGCAACGTTATGCTCCCAGTTATGTTCTTCTTTTTGGCATTTCCTTAGCAATAGGGGTTATCTTCTGATTCCACATCAATTTTTTGCTTGTGTTTCCTCCAGCTCTTTGAACGATACCAGTGGAATTTATTAAGAATGGCATTAAAGGATAGATTGCTCGAGGCTAGACCAGATCCATGGGACAGGGCCAAGGAGGGGAACACTGCAGGCCTAGGAGATGGAGGTGTCTTCCTCGCCAGTTCTGCTTTGGTGTCCTATGGAAGCCTCAGGTTGGCCTAGAAGTACCAATCTGCAGGAAGAGAGTCCATGTGGCTTTCAACCTGCAGTGCTTTTTGGAGCTCACTTAGGGGTCTGTGGTATGCTCGGCAGTACAGATTCATGCCACTGGATGGCGTGGTGAGTTGTTCCCAGAGCTCATTAGGGTGCAATGCTGCTTTCCCCCAGCGGGCGCAGGAGCTAGCTACCATGGCCAACACACCAGAAGACCTGACTGTGTAGCCTGCTGGTTCTGAGAGCAGTGGTGAGGGGCTGCATGAAACGTGAGGTATGGCTGCTTGTTTTTCCTGGACAGAATGTTGAGCTGAAGCCTCTGTTTCTCCATACTCAGGAATGGTGGTAAGAATTGCTGGAGTCAGGCCCCCACTCAGTCATCTCTGTGACCCGTTGCCCAACGTTGATGGCAATGTGCTGTCAGGATGCCGTCAGTCCCCCGGTGGGAGACTGGAGACGGGGGAACCCAATTTAACCCATGGTGCCTTTGGAACCGAGGGGTGGAGTGTCTGTTTGGAAGAGTATATTTGCTTCTCCAAAAAGGACAAGGGCATGCGCTGGACTGAGAAGGAAGTGGATGACCACTAAAGAAACAAGCATGGGTTTTGTTAACTGTTTCCTTTGCTGTGCAAAAGCTTTTGATCTTGATGAAGTCCCAATAGTTCATTTTTTCCCTTGCTTCCCTTGCCTTTGGCGTTGTTCCTAGGAAGATGTTGCTGCAGCAGAGGTCGAAGAGGTTGCTGCCTGTGTTCTCCTCAAGGGTTTTGATGGATTCCTTTCACACATTGAGGTCCTTCATCCATTTTGAGTCTATTTTTGTGTGGGGTGTAAGGAAATGGTCCAATTTCATTTTTCTGCATGTGGCTGTCCAATTTTCCCAGCACCATTTATTGAAGAGGCTGTCTTTTTTCCATTGGACATTCTTTCCTGCTTTGTCAAAGATGAGTTGACTGTAGAGTTGAGGGTCTATTTCTGGGCTCTCTATTCTGTTCCATTGATCTATGTGTCTGTTTTTGTGCCAGTACCATGTTGTCTTGATGATGACAGCTTTGTAATAGAGCTTGAAGTCCGGAATTGTGATGCCACCAATGTTGGCTTTCTTTTTCCATATCTCTTTGGCTATTCGAGGTCTTTTCTGGTTCCATATAAATTTTAGCATTATTTGTTCCATTTCTTTGAAAAAGAAGGATGGTACTTTGATATGAATTGCGTTAAATGTGTAGATTGCTTTAGGTAGCATAGACATTTTCACAATATTTATTCTTCCAATCCAGGAGCATGGAACATTTTTCCATTTCTTTGTGTCTTCCTCAATTTCTTTCATGAGTACTTTATAGTTTTCTGAGTATAGATTCTGTGTCTCTTGGGTTAGGTTTATTCCTAGGTATCTTATGGTTTTGGATGCAATTGTAAATGGGATTGACTCCTTAATTTCCCTTTCTTCTGTCTTGTTGTTGGTGTAGAGAAATGCAACTGATTTCTGTGCATTCATTTTATATCCTGACACTTTACTGAATTCCTGTATAAGTTCTAGCAGTTTTGGAGTGGAGTCTTTTGGGTTTTCCACATATAGTATCATATCATCTGCGAAGAGTGATAATTTGACTTCTTCTTTGCCGATTTGGATGCCTTTAATTTCCTTTTGTTGTCTGATTGCTGAGGCTAGGACCTCTAGTACTATGTTGAATAGCAGTGGTGATAATGGACATCCCTTCCGTGTTCCTGACCTTAGCGGAAAAGCTTTCAGTTTTTCTCCATTGAGAATGATATTTGCAGTGGGTTTTTCATAGATGGCTTTGATTATATTGAGGTATGTACCCTCTATTCCTACACTTTGAAGAGTTTTGATCAGGAAGGGATGCTGTACTTTGTCAAATGCTTTTTCAGCATCTATTGAGAGTATCATATGGTTCTTGTTCTTTCTTTTATTGATGTGTTGTATCATCTCCTTTTCCCAGGAATCTGAGCAGTTCTGTAGGCTTTAGGTGGGAAGTGCCTCCATATTCACACCTGAAAACCCTTCTTAGCTCTGGCTCCACGAGACTAATGTCTGGAAATCAGCATCTGAATCCATCCTGCAGCTTGTCCCAGGACGTCAACATTCAGAGAAAACAGCAGGCCAGTGGGGCATAATGGCACATCCATGCCAACACGGGAGGTCAAATTTCTCTTTCATCTGAAATATCCTGGGTCTTCTCTCACGTCCAGTGGAGCCAAAAAGTCCCAGGAACCTAGCTGTCAACCATGTAGTTAAGTGCTAGGGTTCCTGAGTTTCCTTGCAGGGAGCACCTGGCAGGGGATCTCCTTTTCTCTGCTTCTTTCTGGCTCCCAGAAGTTTTTGGAACATCTCTTTCCTAGGCAATCCCTTGGATTTAAACAGGAAGTTGAGATGAACTCGGTGTGTGTTTGGGATGTAGAATGCGTTCCTTTTTTGAACAAGGTTGATTCCATGGGTCTTAGGCTGTGGTGGAATGGCAGGCATGTACAGGGAAGTGGCTGTTTGTGGTCAGATAGAGGCTTGGAGGATGGCTTCTCCTTTGTCCAACAGGATGGATCCTAATGGATTTGTCTCTTTTATCCAAAGAGTTCCTAGGAGGGCAGAGGGAACATTCGAAAGGATTCCAAGGAGCCTTGGAGGATTGAAAAGGGAAGCTTGACTTTCTACTTTCATTCAGTGGACCCTCTAGAGAGTTGGCCATGGCATCCTTTCTCTGTAGTAACATGGGTGGTGAAGTTAGAAGGAGAGTCTTTGGGAATTTCCCTGGATAGAGGCATTTTGATGGCTTCCCTGGGAATGGCGTCAGGAACCCTGGGATGATTTTCTGGGGCTGATTGCCGGACACTCTCTGAGTCACGTTATCCCCCAGGTTTTCTGTTTCCTCCTTAGAAAATAACTGGCATGGAAGGTTCTGTCTCAGGAGGAATGCTCCTGCACTGTCCTTGGGCATGGGGGTTCTTGAAGCCCCTCTGGAAAAGAGCACGGTGGTTCCTATGAAAGCTGAAGGCAGAACAACCCTAGGAAACAGCAGTTGCCATCCTAAGAATTTCCCTCAAGGGCACAAAAATGCACAAACAATGGGGTGCAAGCACCGTGATATGGAAACCAGTGATTTTTGCTCTCTTGTTGTCTAGATGGTCATTAGCAAACACACTGCATTACAATCCACTAGATTCTGTTTGCATAAGGCGCCCTCAGAAAGCTGCCAGGAAGTTTCAGATGTCAGAGCATGTCCATGTTCCATGGATATGTTCCCTGCAGTTCACCCAGGTACAAAGGTAAGTGGGGAGAAATAAGGAAGAAGAGGAAAGGAGGTGTGAAGCAGTCAAGAGGTAGCCATCCCCCTTGTCAAGGAAGCCTTGGATCGATGTCCATCGAGAAGAAGGAGAGGAGAATCCAATGTTTTTGGCAGGCACGGGACTTCCAGGTGTGCCTAGAGCTGACAGGGGTCCCTGAAGAGAGCTGCGGTAGGGGTGTTGCATATCCGAACTGGTGATCTGGAGGTTGGAACCCCGAGGAGCCGAGATGAGGATGGTGGTCAGGTGGCGCATCATGCTCTGGGGGGCATCAGAACATGGGTGAGGAGACTCATGCGGACACGACATTTTGCACTGACTGATGTCCCCGTGCAGGTCCCCACAGACTGGTTACCGGCTAGGTGGCTGGTGGACTCCTACGGTGTGACTTCAGGTTTCCCAATCCAGAGAGTTTGCAAGACAGGCCCCTGTCAAAGGAATCTTGAAAACACGACTTAACTTTAGGGTGATGGACATAGGGTATGGCTGCACCAGTCTGTCAGTGTTCTGTGGCTAGGATTTCGACTACAATGTTTAATAAAAATAATGAGATGAACATTCTTATCTTATTCCTGACTTAGAAGAAAGGCTCTCAGTTTTTCCCAGATGAGTGTAATGTTTGCAATAATGTTGTCATTGATGGACTTTATCATGTTGAGGTATGTTCCCTCTAAACATACTTTGTTGAGGTCTTTTATTATAAAAGTTGTTGAAATTTGTCAAATGTTCTTTCCATGTCTATTAATATTATGGTATTTTTTTACCCTTTCTCTCATTGATGTAATGTAACAGGTTGATTGATTTATAAATATTAAACCAATCTTGTATCTCAGGAATAAATCCTACATTAATGAATTTTTAATGTATTGTTGGATTTTAATGTATCATTTCCTAGTATTTTGTTGAAGATTTTTGATTCTATTTTTATTTGAGATATTGCCCTGTAGTTCTCTTTTCAGGGGTGTTTTTATCTGCTTTTATAATCAGGGTGATACTGGCTTCATGGAATGAATTCACAAATTTTCCATTCTCTTCTATTTTTTGGAATAGTTTAAGAAGAATAGGTAATAATTCTTCTTTAAGAGTTTGAGCCAAGGTACCCTTCAACAGACAAATAGATAAAGAAGATATGGTCCATATATGCAATGGAATATTATGCGTCCATCAGAAAGACTAAATATCCAACTTTTATATCAACATGAACAGGACTTAAGGAGATTATGTTGAGTGAAATAAGTCAAGCAGAGAGATTCAATTTTCATATGGTCTCACTTACTTGTGGAGCAAAAGGAATAACATGGAAGGCATTAGGAGAAGGATAGGAAACGTGAATTGGGAGAAATCAGAAGTGGAGATGAACCATGAGAGACTGTGGACTCTAAGAAACAAACTGAGGGTTTTGGAGTGGAGAAGGGGGGGGTTAGGTGAGTCTGGTGGTGGGTATTTAGGAGGGAATTTATTTCATGGAACACTGGTTGTTGTGCATAAACAATGTATCTTGGAGCACTGAAAAAATAAAAGTAAATTAAAAGCATGTTTGATAAAATTTGCCAGTGAAAATCTCTGGTCCTGGATATTGTTTGTTGTGAGTTTTTGATTATTAACTCATTCTTATTGGTAATTGGCCTGTTTGTATTTTCTATTTATTGCTGATTCAGTTTTTATAGTTTATATGTTTTTAGAAATTTATCCATTTCATCTAACTCGACCAAGCTTTTGACATACAGTTTTTTATTCTCTTATAAAACTTTGTACTTCTATGGAGTCATTTATTATTCCTTCTCTTTCATTTTCTGATTTTGTCTATTTTACTCCTTTAAATTTCTTTATTTGATTTTATTAATTGTTTTTTTCGATGAGACTGGCTAGAGATTTATCAATTTTGTTTGACCTTTTCAAAAATCAGCTCCTGGTTTAGTCTGTTCTATTTTGGGGAGGGGGAGTTGTATTCTTTTTAATGCTCAAATTTTTATAATATCCTTTATGTTGTTGTTGTTATTTGTGCTCTAAACTTTATTATTTTTTCTTTGTTTTTTTTTTCTGTTTCTTTGTTGTTTTTCTGTTCCTTTTCTAGATCCCATAGACATAAGGTAACGTTGTTTGTGATTTTTCTCTCTCCTTCAGGTAGGCTTGTATTACTATAAACTTCTCTCTTAGAGCTGCTTTTGCTGCATTCCAAAGGTTTAGAACGATGGTGTCTTTATTTTCATTCTTTCACGTGCTTTTTTATTTCTTTTTTTTTAAATTTCCTACTTAAAATATTTATTCTTTAGTAGCATGTTGTTTAACTTCCATATGTTCATGCTCTTTTCATCTTTTTTTCTTATGGTCAATATCTAGTTTCATAATATTGTGGTCAGTAGAGAAGCAGGATATAAATTCAATATTTTTAAAATATTTTATTTATTTATTAGAGAGAGAGAAAGAGACAGCACAAACCGGGGTGGGCAGAGGGAGAAGTAGACTCCCTGCTGAGCAAGAAACCCAATGTGGGGCTCAATCCCAGGAACCTGAGATCATGAACTAAACTAAGGCTGATGCTTAATTGACTAAGCCTCCCAGGCATACTAGACTTCAATCTTTTTTTTTTTTTTTTTAATTTGTTGAGTATTGTCCTGCATCCTCATATATGATTTATACTGAAAAAATGATCTTTAAGTATTGAAAAAATGCATAGACTGCTGGGTTTTTTGTTTGTTTGTTTGTTTGTTTGTTTTATTTATTTTCAGCATAGCAGTATCATTATTTTTTCACCACACCAAGTGCTCCATGCAATCTGTGCCCTCTATAATACCCACAACCTGGGACTCCGACTTCCCACCCCCCCGCCACTTCAAACCCCTCAGATTGTTTTTCAGAGTCCATAGTCTCTCATGATTCACCTCTCCTTCCAATTTACCCCAACCGACTTCTCTCTAACTCCCCATGTCCTCCATGCTATTTGTTATGCTCCACAAAAAAAGTGAAATCATATGATAATTCACTCTCTCTGCTTGACTTATTTCACTCAGAATAATCTCTTCCAGTCCCGTCCATGTTGCTACAAAAGGTGGGTATTCAACCTTTCTGATGGAGGCATAATACTCCATAGTGTATATGGACCACATCTTCCTTATTCATTCGTCCGTTGAAGGGCATCTTGGTTCTTTTCATAGTTTGGCCACCATGGCCATTGCTGTTATAAAAATTGTGGTACAGATGGCTCTTCTTTTCAGGACATCTGTATCTTTGGGGTAATTACTCAGGAGTGCAATTGCAGGGTCATAGGGAATTTCTATTTTTAATTTCTTGAGGAATCTCCACACTGTTCCACAAAGAGGCTGCACCAACTTGCATTCCCACCAACAATGGAAGAGAGTTCAGCTTTCTCCGCATCCTCTCCATCACATGTTGTTTCCTGCCTTGCTAATTTTGGCCATTCTAACTGGTGTAAGGTGATATCTCATTGTGGTTTTAATTTGAATCTCCCTGATGGATAGTGATGATGAACATTTTTTCATGTCTCTGATAGCCATTTGTCTGTCTTTATTGGAGAAGTGTCTGTTAATAACTTCTGCCCATTTTTTGATATGATTGTCTGTTTTGTGTGTGTTGAGTTTGAGGAGATCTTTATAGATCCTGGATATCAACGTTTTGTCTTCACTGTCATTTTCAAATATCTTCTCCCATTCGTGGGTTGCCTCTTAGTTTTCTTGACTGTTTCCTTGGATATGCAGAAGCTTTTGATTTTGATGAAATCCCAAAAGTTCATATTCGCTTTTGTTTCCTTTTCCTTTGGATACATATCCTGAAAAAAGTTGCTCTGCTCTGGGAACGCTCCCCTTCACCAGGGCATTTCGGTGGCCCTTGTCGTTTCCGCGTGTTTTCCGGGCGACCGCCCCCCGGGGGGAAGAAGGACCCTGGGCCACGGAGAGCAGGGCAGACCACAGGGCTGCCCAATGCCGGCCAATTCTCACGAGCATGCTGCCCAAACCGATCCTTTTGGGGCAGAACGCTTGTGAGAATTGGCCGGAAAACGCCCCTGCCCCCCCACCCCCTGCCCGGCCTGGCATTGAGAGCACTCGCTCTCAAACCCCGACAAGGAGCCCTCCATGAGGCAGACTGGCGAGGCCGACACCTGCTGATCCTTGGCCTGCGGGGGTCCCATCCCTGGTGCAGTACCATGGGGCCGGGCCCATCATGAAGCCCGGGCTTGAGCCCTCGCCTGCTTCCACAGCCTTCTGCTTCCAGGGTCCTGTCCCTTGTGGCCTCCATATCGGGATCTCTGAGTCCCATGGCCACGCATCTCCCTACCACGCCGGCGCCAACGCTGCCTTTCGGCGATTCAGACAACCCTCAGAACAAGATAAACCTGCATGCCCATAATGAGGTCAGCCCCATCCTTGGGCGCCCCATCTGCCTGAAAGTCGGAGGTGCGTGCGTGGCTGCCACCCTTCCTCCAACTCTGCTCCGGGATCGCTCCCCTGCGCCATAGCCCCAGGGTGGGCCACGTCGTTTCCGCGTGTTTTCCTGGAGGTAGCAGCATGCCCTGGGCGAGAAAGGGCCCTGGACCACGGAGAGCAGGGTCGTCGACAGGGCTTCCCAATGCCGGCCAATTCTAACAAGCGTTCTGCCCAAACCGATCCCTGTTTGGACAGAACGCTTGTGAGAATTGGCTGGAAAACACCCGGTGAACTTGCTTAGTGCGCCGCACGTCTGCACGGACGCCCCCTGGGCCTGGCCCGGCATCGCGAGCTCTTGCACACGAACCTTGCCAGGAATCCTTCCAGGAGGCAGGTTTCTGCGAGGCCGATACCTCCTGCTCCTCGGCCTGCGGGGTTCCCCTCCTTGGCCCTGTCCCATGAGGCCAGGGCTGCCCCGAGTCTCAGCTCAAAATTTCGCCTGCTTCCCAGCCTTCCTCTTGCGGGGTCCTGTCCCTCAGTGCCTTCATCTGGGGAACCCTGAGTCTCGCGGCCAAGCCTCCCCCTTCAACTCTAGCACTGACAGTGCATTTCGGTGCTCCAGACAAGCCTCGGAGTGAGAGAAACCTGCATGACCCAACTGAAGGCAACACCATCCTTAGGCGTCCCATCAGCCTGAAAATACGGAGGTGCAAGCCCTGCCACCACCCGGCCTTCAACTCTGCTCCGGGAAAGCTCCCCTCCGCCGGAGGCCCAGCGTGGGCCGCATCCTTTATGCGCCTTTTCCTCCGGCGGTCCATGCCCCGTGTGAGAAAGGGCACTGGGCCACGGAGAGCAGGACAGTCTGCAGGGCTGCCAAATGCCGGTCAATTCTCAGGAGAGTTCTGCCCAAACCGGGATCGGTTTGGGCAGAACGCTCATGATAATTGTCTGGAAAAGGCCCGGCGAACTCGCTTCAGGCGCTGCACATCTGCCAGCCCGTCCCCCCTTGCCTGGCGCGGCATTGCAAGCAATCTCACAGGAACCCTGCCAGGACTTCCTCTGTGAGGCAGGCTGCAGCGAGGCCGATGCCTCCTGCTAATCCACGTCCTGTGGGCATCCTCTCTCTGGTGCTGCCCCATGGGGCCGGGCCTGCCAAGGAGCCCGGGCTCGATATTTCGTGAGGTCCCCAGCCATGCGCTTTCCGGGTCCTGTCCCTCTGTGTCTCCATCTGGGGAACCCTGAGTCCCGCAGCCACACCTCCCCCTCCCACATAGGCGCCAACCATGCCTGTCGGTGCTTTGGACAACCTCGGAGCAAAAGAAACCTGCATGCCCCAACTGAGGTCAGCCCCATTATTGGGCACCCCATTCGCCATAAAGAAGGAGGAGTACGCCCGGTGGCCACCCGTCCGTCATCTCTGCTCTGGGAAAGCTCCCCTGCGCTGTGGACTCCATGAGGGCCTCGTCCTATCCACGAGATTTCTGGGCGGCGGACCCATGCCCCGGGCGGGAAAGGACCCTGGGCCACAGAGAGCAGGGCGGATCACAGGGCTGCCCAATGCCGGCCAATTCTCACGAGCGATCTGCCCAAACCGATCCCTTTTGGAAAGAACGCCGGTGAGAATTGGCCGGAAAATGCCCGGCGAACTCGCTTCGGGCGCCAAATTCTGCACGGCCGCCTCCCCGGTCCTGGCCCGGCATTGCAAGCAATCGCGCACGAACCCCACCAGGAAGCCCTCTGCAAGGCAGGCTGCGGCGAGGCCAACGCCTCCTGCTGATTCTCGGCTTGCGGGAGTCCCCTCCCTGGCGCTGTCCCATGGGGCTGGCCCGACAGGAAGCCCGGGCTCAAATTTCGCCTGCTTCCCAGCATTCCACTTCCAGGGTCCTGTCCCTCGGTGCCTCAATCTGGGGAACCCTGAGTTCCGAGGCCACGCCTCCCCCTCCCACACATGCACAAAGGGTGCCTTTCAACGCTTCTGACAAGCTTTGGAGCCAGAGAAATCTGCATGGCATAAGTGAGGTCAGCCCCATCCTTGGGCGCCCCATCCGCGCTAAAGACAGAGGCCTATGTCCGGCCACCACCCACCACCCGTCCTTCAACTCTGCTCTGGGATCGCTCCCCTGCACAGGGACCTCTGGGTAGGCCACATAGTTTCTGCACATTTTCATTCTTCTACATAGAGCTGCTCAGTTTTCCCTGCACCAGTTATTGAAGAGCCTGTCTTTCTTCCACTGAGTTATTTTCCTGCTTTCTTGAAGATTATTTGGCCATAGAGTTGATGGTCCATATCTGAGCTCTCTACTGTGTTCCACTGGTCTATGGGTCTGTTTTTATGCCCGTCCCATGTTGTATTGGTGATCACAGCTTCATAGTAACCCTTGAAATCAGGCAACGTGTGCTCCTAGTTTTTTTTTTTTTTTTCTTTTCAGCAATTCTTAGCAATAAGGGGTTGCTACTGATTCCACACAAATTTTAGGTTTGTGTTTGTTCCAGCTCTTTGAAAGATACCGGTAGAATTTTGATTGCAATGACATTAAATGGATCGATTGCTTTAGGCATTATAGACTTTTTAATAATATTAATTCTTCTGATCAATGAGAATGCAATGGTTTTCAGTCTTTTTGGTTTTCTTCCATTACTCTCATGAGTGTTCACTAGTTCCTCCATGACAAAACTTTTACCACTTTGTTTTGGTTTATTCCCAGGTATCTTATGGTTTGGGTGCTGTAGTACTTGGAATTGATTCTCTAATTTACCTTTCTTTATTTTCATTGATAATGTAGAAGAAAGCCACTGATTTCTGCACCATGATTTTGTATCCTGCCATATTATTGAATAGCTGTATGAGTTCTGGTAGTTTGGGGGCAGAGTCTTTTGTGTTTTCTATACCAAGTGTGTCATCTGTGAGGAGAGATAGTTTGACTTCTTGGTTGCTAATTTGGATACATTTTATTTCTCTTTGTTGTCTGATGGCTGTTGCTAGAACTTCACATGCTATGTTGAACAAGAATCGTGAGAGTGGGCATCCTTGTCATGTTCCTGATTTGAAAGCAATGGCTGTCAGCTTTTACCCTTTGAGGATGGTATTGACTGTGGGTGTTTCAAAGAAACATTTTATGAGGTTGACGAATATTCCCTCTATCCCTATACTTTGTAGTGTTTTAGTCAGAAACGGATGCTGGATTTTGTCCAATGCTTTTTCTTCACCAATTGAGAGGACCATGTTGTTCTTCTCTCTTCACTTCTTCATTTGTTCTATGACATTGATTGATTTGTGAATGTCGAACCAAACTTGCCACCCAGGGATAGATCCTACTCGGTCATGGAGGATAAACGTTTTAATGTGCTGTAGGTTCCTAAGAGCTTGAAGCTTGTTGAGAATCTTAGCATCCCTATTCTTCAAAGATTTTGGTTTGAAATTCTTTTTGGTGAGGACTTTGCCTGGTGTGAGGATCAGGGTAATCCTGGCTTCAAAAAAAGTATCTGGAAGTATTCCTTCTGCTTCAAATTTTGGAAAAGCATCAGGAGAAGAGGTGTTAGCTCTTTTCTTAACGTTTGGTAGAATTTTCTAGGGCATCCTTCAGGTCCCGGTGTCTTGATTTTGGGAGGTTTTTGATCATGGCTTTAATCTCATTAAGGATAACAATCTATTCAGGTTGTACATTTCTTCCTGGTTCTATTTTGGAATTTTACAGTTCTCTAGGAATGCATCCATTTCACCTATGTTGCTTAGCTTATTGGCATATACTTGTTTTTTTTTTTCCAATTTCTTTCCAGTGTAACCATATTTGTTGTTTTAGCACCACACCCAGAGCTCCATGCAATCTGTGCCCTCTCTATTACCCAAGATGTGTTTCCCCAACCTCCCACCCCCTCTCTTTCAAAGCCCTCAGATTCTTTTTTTAATGTTGTATAGATTTTTAATTAAATTTATTTATTTTAAGCAAAACAGTATTCATTATTTTTTCACCACACCCTGTGAGTCATACAGTTCATTCCCTCTATAATATCCACCACCTGGTACACCATCGTCCCCCCCATCCGCCACTTCAAATCCCTCAGATTATTGTTCAGGCAAAGACCCTACCAACAAGGAGAATTTCAGACCAATATCACTGATGAATATGGATGCTAAGATTCTCAACAAGATCCTAGCAAACAGGACCAAACAGCACATTAAAAAGATGATCCACTATGACAAGGTGGGATTGAACACTGGCCTACAAGGATGGTTAAACGTTTGCAAATCAATCAATGTGACAGAACAAATTAATATGGGATGGGAGAAGAACCACATGGCCCTCTCAATTGATTCAGAAAAAGCATTTGACAAAATCCAGCATCTGTTCCTAATTAAAACGCTAAAAGTATAGGGATAGAAGGAACATTCCTGAACTTCATCAAATCTATCTATGAAAGACCCACAACAAATATCATCCTCAATGGGAAAAAGCTTGTAGCATTCCTTTTGAGATCAGGAACAAGACAAGGATGCCCACTTACACCCCTCTTGTTCAACATACAATTAGAAGTCATAGCAACAGGAATCAGAAGACAAAGAGAAATAAAAAGTGCCCTCAGATTCTTTTTCAGAGTCCATAGTCTCTCATGGTTTCCCTCCCCTTCCAGTTCCCCACCACTCCCTTCTCCTCTCCATCTCCTCTTTTCCTCCATGCTATTTGTTATTCTCCACGCATAAGTGAAACAATATGATAATTGCCTCTCTCTGCTTGATTTATTTCACTCAGGAGAATATCTTCCAGTCCTGTCCACATTGCTACCAAATTTGGGTTTTCCTGCTTTCTGAATGCAGACATAATACTCTAAAGTGTATATGGACCACATCTTCCTTATCCATTCTTACTTTGAAGGGCATCTTGGTTCTTTCCACAGTTTGGCAACCGTGGCCATTGCTGCTCTAAACATTGGTTTACAGTTGGCAGTTCTATTTATTCTATCTGTATCTTTGTTTTAAATACCCAGGTGTGTATTTGCCGGGTTATAGGGAAGTTACATTTTTAATTTCTTGAGGAATCTCCACACTCTTCTCCAAAGAGGCTGTACCAACCTGCATTCCCACACACAGTGTAATAAGATTCCCCTTTCTCCACATGCTCTCCAACACATGTTGTTTCCTGTCTTGCTAATTTAGGACATTCTAATTGGTGTAATTTGACATTTAATGTGGTTTATATTTGAATCTCCCTGATGCCTAGTGATGATATACATTTCTTAAGGTATCTAATAGCCATTTGTATGTCTTCATTGGAGAAGTGTCTGTTCATATATTCTGCCCATTTTTTGATAGGATTATCTGTTTTGAGCATGTTGAGTTTGAGGTGTTCTTCATAGATCCTGGATATCAACCTTTTGTCTGTCCTGTCATTTGTTAATATCTTATCACATTCCGTGTGTTGCCTCTTTCCTTTTTGACTGTTTCCTACGCAGTGCAGATGTTTTTGATATGATGAGCTCCCAAAGTTTACTTTGGATTTTGTTTCCTTTGCCTTTGGAGACACATCTTGAAAGATGTCGCTGTGACTGATATCGAAGAGATTACTGCCTATGTTCTCCTCTAGGATTCTGATGGATTCCTGTCTCACATTAAGATCTTTTATCCATTATGAGTTTATCTTTCTGTATGGTGTAAGAGGATGGTTGAGTTTCATTCTTCTACATAGAGCTGCCTAGTTTTCGCTGCACCATTTCTTGAAGAGACAGTCTTTCTTCCACTGTATTATTTTCCCTGCTTTCTTGAAGATTATTTGACCATAGAGTTGATGGTCCATATCTGAGCTTTCTACTGTGTTCCACTGGTCTATGGGTCTGTTTTATGCCAGTCCCATGCTGTATTGGTGATCCCAGCTTCATAGTAACCCTTGAAATCAGGCAACGTGGTGCTCCCAGTTTTGCTTCTCTTTTCAGCAATTCTTAGCAATACTGGTTGCATCTGATTCCACACAAATATGAGGTGTGTTTGTAACAGCTCTTTGAAAGATACCGGTGGAATTTTGATTGGAATGGCATTAAATGAATCGATTGCTCTAGGCAGTATAGACATTTTAACAATGTTTAGTCTTGTGATCCATAAGACTGCCATGGTTTTCCGTCTTTTCAGTTTTCTTCCATTTCTCTCATGAGTGTTCTCTAGTTCCTCCAGTACAAATCCTTCACCTCTTTGGTTTGGTTTATTCCCAGGTATCTTATGGTTTGGGTGCTGTAGTAAATGGAATTGATTCTCTAATTTCCCTTTCTGGATTTTCATTGATAATGTAGAAGAAAGCCACTGATTTCTATGCAATGGTTTTGTATCCTGTCACATTATTGAATTCTGTATGAGTTCTGGTAGTTTGAGGGAGGAGTCTTTTGGGTTTTCCATATCAAGTATGTCATCTGTGAGGAGAGAGAGGTTGACTTCTTAATTGCCAACTTGGATACCTTCTATTTGTCTTTGTTGTCTGATTGCTGTTGCTAGGACTTCACATCCTATGTTGAACAAGAGTGGTGAGTGTGGCCATCCATGTCATGTTTCTGATTTCAGAGCCATGGCTGTAAGCTTTTACCTTGAGGATAGTATTCACTGTGGGTTATTCATAGAAACATTTTATGAAGTTGACGAATATTCCCTCTATCCCTATACTTTGCAGCGATTTAGTCAGGGACAGATGCTGGATTTTGTGAAATGCTCTTTCTTCATCAATTGAGAAGACATGAGATTCTTATCTCTTCATTTCTTAATTTCTTCTATGACATTGATTGTTTAGCGAATGTCAAACCAATCTTGCAAACCAGGGATAGATCCTACTCGGTCATGGTGGAATGACTGTTTAATGTATTGTAGGTTCCCAGGAGTTAGAATCTTGTTGAGAATATTAGTATCCATATTCATCACTGATATTGGTTTGAAATTCCCCTTTTTGGTAAGGTCTTTGCCTGGTTTGTAGATCAAGGTAATGCTCTCTTCATAAAAAAGTGTCTGGAAGTTTTCCTTCTACTTCAAATTTTGGAAATAGCTTCAGGAGAATCGGTGTTAGTTCTTTTCTTAAAGTTTGGTAGAATTTACTAAGGCATCCTTCAGGTCGAGTGGTCTTATTTTGGAAGGTTGTTGATGACTGCTTTAATATCGTTACTGGATATTGGTCTATTCAGGTTGCACATTTCTTCCTGGTTCAATTTTGGTATTTACAGTTTTCTAGGAATGCATCCATTTCACCTAGGTTGCTTAGTTATTGGCATATACTTGTGGTTTTTTCCCCATTTCTTTTCAGTGTAACCGTTTTCATTGTTTTACCACCACACCCCGTGCTCCATTCAATCCATGCCCTCTCTATTACCCACCACGTATTTCCCCAACATCTCACCCCCTCTCTTACAGTGCCTCAGATAATTTTTTACTGTTGTATAGATTTTTTAAATAAATTTATTTATTTTCTGCATAACAGTATTCATTATATTTTTTTTCACCACACCCTGTGCTTCATGCAATCTGTGCCCTCTATAATACCCACCACCTGGAATCCACAACTCCCACCTCCATGCAACTTCAAACCCCTCGGATTGTTTTTCAGGCAAAGACCCTACCGAAAAGAAATTTCAGACCAATATCACTGAAGAATATGGATGCTAATTTCTCAACAAGATCCTAGCAAACAGGATCCAACAGCACATTAAAAAGATTATCCCCCATGACCAGGTGGGATTCATCTCTGGCCTACAAGGATGGTTAAATGTTCACAAGTTAATCAATGTGATTGAACAAATTAATATAAGGAGAGAAGAAACACATGGTCCTCTCAATTGATGCAGAAAAAGCATTTGATAAATTCCAGCATCCATTCCTCATTAAAATCCTTCAAAGGATAGGGATAGAGGGAACATTCCTGAACCTCATCAAATCTATCTATGAAAGACCCACAGCAAATATCATCCTCAATGGGAAAAAGCTTACAGCATTCCCGTTGAAACCAGGAACAAGACAAGGATGGCCACTTTCACCACTCTTGTTCAACATAGTATTAGAAGTCTTCGAAACAGGAATCACAACAAAGAGAAATAAAGGTGCCCTCAGATTCTTTTTCAGAGTCCATAGTCTCTCTTGGTTCCAATCCCCTTCCAATTTACCTCCACTCCCTTCTCCTCTCCATTTCCCCTTTCTTCCATGATATTTGTTATACTCAACACAGTAGTGAAACCATATTATAATTGACTTTCTCTGCTTGATATATTTCACTCAGGAGAATCTCTTCCAGTTCCATCCATGTTGCTAACAAAGTTGGGTATTCATCCTTTCTGAATGGAGGCATAATACTCCATAGTGTATATGGACCCCATCTAACTTATCCATTCTTCCTTTGAAGGGCATCTTGGTCTTTCCACTGTTTGGCAACCGTGGCCATTGCTGCTATAAATTTGGGTTAGAGACGACCCTTCTTTTCTCGCTATCTGTATCTTTGGGGTTAATACCTAGGAGTGTAATTGCAGGGTTACAGGGAAGTTCTATTTTTAATTTCTTGAAGAATCTCAACACTGTTCTCTAAAGAGGCTGCACTACCTTGCATTCCCACCCACAGGGTTAGAGGATTCCCCTTTTTCCACATCCTCTCCCACACATTTTGTTTCCCGTCTTACTAATTTAGGCCATTCTAACTTGTGTAAGGTGACAATTAATGTGGATTTCATTTGAATCTCCCTGATGCCTAGTGAAGATGAACATTTATTCAGCTGTCTGATAGTCATTTGTATTTCTTCATGGAGAAGTGTCTATTCATATCTTCTGTCCAATTTTTGATATGATTATCTGTTTTGTGTGTGTTGAGTAAGAGGAGTTTTTCATAGATCCTGGATATCAACCTTTTGTCTGTCCTGTCATTTCCAAACATCTTGTTGCATTCTGTGTGTTGCCTCTTTGCTTTCTTGACTGTTTCATATGCACTGCAGAAGCTTTTGATTTTGATGAAGTCCCGGAAGTTTATTTTGGCTTTTATTTCCTTTGGTTTGGAGGCATATCTTGAAAGAAGTCGCTGTGGCTGATATCGAAGAGAATACTGCCTATGATCTCCTTAGGATTCTGATGGATTCCTGTCTCACGTTGAGGTCTTTTATCCACTATGAGTTTATCTTTTTTTATAGTGTAAGAGGATGGTGGGTTTCATTCTTCTACATAGAGCTGCCCAGTTTTCCTGCACCATTTATTGAAGAGTGCCTTTTTTCCACTGTATATTTTTTCCTGCTTTCTTGAAGATTATTTGATAATAGATTTGGTGGTCCATATCTGAGCTCTCAACTGTGCTCCACTGGTTTATAGGAATGTTTTTATGCCAGTCCCATGCTGTCTTGGTGATCATTGCTTCCTAGCAACCCTTGAAATGAGGCAACGTGGTACTCCCAGTTTTGTTTCTCTTTTCTTCAATTCTTATCAATAAGGGGTCGCTTCTGATTCCACATAAATTTTAGGCATGTGTTTGTTCCAGCTCTTTGTAAGATACCAGTGGTTTTTTTAAAGATTTTATTTATTCATTTGACAGAGAGCGATCACAAGTAAGCAGAGAGGCAGGCAGAGAGTGGAGGAAGCAGGCTACCCACGGAACAGAGAGACTGATGGGGGGCTCGATACCAGGACTCTGGGATCATGACCGGACCCAAAGGCAGAGGCTTTAACCCACTGAGCCACCTAGGGGCCCGAACCAGTGGTATTTTGATTGGAATGGCATTAAATGGATTGATTGCTTTTCGCAGTATAGATATTGTAAAAATGTTTAATCTTCTGATCCATGAGAGTGCAATGGTTTTCCGTCTTTTTGGTGTTCTTGCTTTTCTTTTATGAGTGTTCTCTAGAATCTCGAGTATAAATTCGTTACCTCTTTGGTTTGGTTTATTCCCAGGTATCTTATGGTTTGGGTGCTGTATTAAATAGAATTGATTCTCTAATTTCCCTTTCTGGATTTTCATTGATAATGTAGAAGAAACCCTCTGATTTCTGTATCATGATTTTGTATCCTGCTACATTATTGAATTGCTGTATGAGTTCTGGTAGTTTGAGGGTGCAGTCTTTTGTGTTTTCCATATAAATTATGTCACCTGTGAGGAATGAGAGTTTGACTTTTTGATTGCCAACTTGGATACCTTCTATTTGTCTTTGTTGTCTGATTGCTGTTGCTAGGACTTCACATCCTATGTGGAACAAGAGTGGTAAGTGTGGACATCCTTGTCATGCTCCTGATTTCAAAGCGAAGTCTGTCATCTTTTACCCTTTGAGGATGGTATGCACTGTGGATGTTTTTATAGAAACATTTTATGAAGTTGATAAATATTCCCTCTAGTCAGAAGCGGATGCTGGATTTTGTCAAATGCTTCTTCTTTACCAACTGAGAGGAGCATGTGGTTTTTCTCTTTTCACTTCTTAATTAGTTCTATGAGATTGATATATTTGTGAATGTCAAACCAACCTTGAAACCCAGGGAGAGATCATACTTGGTCATGGTGTATAAAATTTTAATGTACTGTAATTTCCTAGGAGCTTGAAGCATGTTGAGAATCTTAGCATCTATATTCATCAATGATATTGGTTTGAAATTCTCCTTTTTGATGAGGTCTTGGCCTGCTGTGTGGATCAGGGTAATGCTGGCTTCAATAATAGTGTCTGGAAGATTTCCTTCTGCTTTAAATTTTGAAAGAACTTGAGGAGAAGCCATGTTATTTTCTTTTTTTTTTTAAAGATTTTATTTTATTTATTTGACAGAGAGAGATCACAGCAGGCAGAGAGGCAGGCAGAGAGAGGGGAAAGGAAGGAAGCAGGCCCCTGCTGAGCAGAGAGCTCGGTGCGGGACTCGATCCCAGAACCCTGAGATCATGACCTGAGCCGATGGCAGCGGCTTAACCCACTGAGCCACCCAGGCGCCCACGTGTTATTTTCTTAAAGTTTGGTGGATTTCACTTGGGCATCCTTCATGTCCCAGGGTCTTGTCTTTTGGGAGATTTTTGATCACTACTTTAATCCCGTTACTGGATAATGCTCTATTCAGGTTGAACATTTCTTCCTGGTTCAATTTTGGGTTTTTACAGTTTTCTAGGAATGCATCCATTTTACCTAGGTTGCTTCGCTTATTGGCATGTACTTTTTTTGTTTTCAATTTCTTTTCAGTGTAACCGTATTCATTGTTTTAGCAACACACCCAGTGCTCCATGCAATCCGTGCCCTCTCTATTACCCACCACGTCTATCCCCAACCTCCCTCCCCCGCTCTTTCAGTGCCCTCTTAGATTATTTTTCAGAGTCCATAGTCTCTCATGGTTCCAGTCCCCTTTCTATTTCCCTCCACTCACTTCTCCTCTCCATCTCCCCTTGTCCTCCATGCTATTTGTTATACTCCACACAGAAGTGAAACGATATGATAATTGCCTCTGTCTGCTTGATTTATTTCACTCAGCAGAATCTCTTCCAGTCCCGTCCATGTTGCTGCCAACGTTGGTTATTCATCCTTTCTGAATGGAGGCATAATACTCCTTAGTGTAAATGGACCACATCTACCTTATCCATTCTTCCATTGAAGGGCATCTTGGTTCTTTCCACAGTTTGGCAACCGTGGCCATTGCTGCTCTAAACATTGGGTTACAGATGGCCCTTCTTTTCACTCCATCTGTATATTTGGGGTGAATACCCAGGAGTGTAATTGCAGGGTTACATGGAAGTTCTGTTTTTAATTTCTTGAGGAATCTCCACACTGTTCTCCAAAGAGTCTGCACCAACTTGCATTCCCACCCACAGTGGAAGAGGATTCCCCTTTCTCCACATCCTCTTAAACACATGTTGTTCCAAGTCTTGCTAATTTAATCATTCTAACTTGTGTAAGGTGACATCTCAATGTGGTTTTCATTTGTATCTCCATGATGCCTAGTGATGATGAACATTTTTTCAGGTGTCTGATAGCCATTTCTATCTTTTCATTGGAGAAGTGTCTGTTCATATCTTCTGTCCATTTTTTGATATGATTATCTGTATTGTGTATGTTGAATTTGAGAAATTCTTAATAGATCCTGGATATCAACCTTTTGTCTTGCCTGTCATTTGCTAATATCTTATCGCAATCCGTGGGTTGCCTCTTTGCTTTTTTGACTGTTTCCTATGCAGTGTATAAGCTTTATTTTTTTAATAAACATATATTTTTATACCCAGGGGTACAGGTCTATCAATTGCCAGGTTTAAACACTTCACAGCACTCACCAAAGCACATACCCTCCCCAATGCGCATAGCCCCAACCCCTTTCTCCCAACCCCCTCCCCCAGCAACCCTCAGTTTTTTTGTGAGATTAAGAATCACTGATGGTTTGTCTCCCTCCCAATCCCATCTTGTTTCATTGATTCTTCTACTAGACACTTAAGCCCCCATGTTGCATCACCACTTCCTCATATCGTGTGTGGTGTAAGGAAATGGTCCAATTTCATTTTTCTGCATGTGGCTGTCCAATATTACCAACACCATTTATTGAAGAGGCTGTCATTTTTCCATTGGACATTCTTTCCTGCTTTGTCAAAGATTAGTTGACCATAGAGTTGAGGGTCTATTTCTGGGCTCTCTATTCTGTTCCATTGATCTATGTGTCTGTTTTTGTGCCAGTACCATGCTGTCTTGATGATGACAGCTTTGTAATAGAGCTTGAAGTCCGGGATTGTGATGCCACCAACTTTGGCTTTCTTTCTCAATATCCCTTTGGCTATTCGAGGTCTTTTCTGGTTCCATATAAATTTTAGCATTATTTGTTCCATTTCTTGGAAAAAGAAGGATGGTACTTTGATAGGAATTGCATTAAATGTGTAGATTGCTTTAGGTAGCATAGACATTTTCACAATATTTATTCTTCCAATCCAGGAGCATGGAACATTTTTCCATTTCTTTGTGTCTTCCTCAATTTCTTTCATGAGTACTTTATAGTTTTCTGAGTACAGATTCAGTGCCTCTTTGGTTAGGTTTATTCCTACGTATGTTATGGTTTGGGGTGCAATTGTAAATGGGATTGACTCCTTAATTTATCTTTCTTCTGTCTTGTTGTTGGTGTAGAGAAATGCAACTGATGTCTGCGCATTGATTTTATATCCTGACACTACTGAATTCCGGTACATGTTCTAGCAGTTTTGGAGTGGAGTCTTTTGGATTTTCCACATATAGTATCATATCATCTGCAAAGAGTGATAATTTGACTTCTTCTTTGCCAATTTGGATGCCTTTAATTTCCTTTTTTTGTCTGATGCTGAAGCTAGGGCTTCTAGTACTATGTTGAATAGCAGTGGTGATAATGGACATCCCTACCATTTTACTGACCTTAGTGGAAAAGCTTTCAGTTTTTCTCTATTGAGAATGATATTTGCGGTGGGTTTTTCATAGATGGCTTTAATGATATTGAGGTATGTGCCCTCTATCACTACACTTGGAAGAGTTTTGATCAGGAAGGGATGCTGTACTTTGTCAAATGCTTTTTCAGCATCTATTGAGAGTATCATATGTTTCTTGTTCTTTCTTTTATTGATGTGTTGTATCACATTGACTGATTTGCGGATGTTGAATCAACCTTGCAGCCCTGGAATAAATCCCACATGGTCGTGGTGAATAATTCTTTTAATGTACTGTTGAATTCTATAGGCTAGTATTTTGGTGAGAATTTTCACATCTGCGTTCATCAAGGATATTGGACTATAGCTCTCTTTGTTGATGGGATCGTTGTCTGGTTTTGGGATCAAGGTGATGCTGGCCTCATAAAATGAGTTTGGAAGTTTTCGTTCCATTTATATTTTTTGGAACAGTTTCGGCAGAATAGGAATTAGTTCTTCTTTAAATGTTTGGTAGAATTCCCCCAGGAAGCCGTCTGGCCCTGGGCTTTTGTTTGTTTGGAGATTTTTGATAACCGTTTCAATCACCTTACTGGTTATGGGTCTGTTAGGGCTTTCTATTTCTTCCTGTTTGAGTTGTGGAAGTTTATATGTTTCTAGGAATGCATCCATTTCTTCCAGATTGTGAAATTTGTTGGCGTAGAGTTGCTCATAGTATGTTCTTATAATAGTTTGTATTTCTTTGGTGTTAGTTGTGATCTCTCCTCTTTCATTCATGATTTGATTTATTTCGGTCCTTTCTCTTTTCTTTTTGATAACTCTGGAGAGGGGTTTATCAATTTTATTAATTCCTTCAAGGAACCGGCTCCTAGGTTCGTTGATTTGCTCTATTGTTATTTTTTTTTGTTTGTTTCTATTTCATTGATTTTTGCTCTGATCTTTATGATTTCTCTTCTCCTGCTGAGCTTAGGGTTTCTTTATTGTTCTTTCTCCAGCTCCTTTATGTGTAGGGTTAGGTTGTGTACCTGAGACCTTTAATGTTTCTTGAGAAAGGCTTGTACCGCTATATATTTTCCTCTCAGGAATGCCTTTGTTGTGTCCCACAGATTGAACCGTAATATTTTCATTATCATTTGTTTCCATGATTTTTTCAATTCTTCTTTAATTTCCCAGTTGACCCATTCATTCTTTAGAAGGATTCTGTTTAGTCTCCATGTATTTGGGTTCTTTCCAAACTTCCTCTTATGGTTGAGTTCTAGTTTCAGAGCATTGTGGTCTGAAAATATGCAGGGAATGATCCCAATCCTTTGATACCGGTTGAGTCCTGATTTAGGACTGAGGATGTGATCTATTCTGGAGAATGTTCCATGTGCACTAGAGAAGAATGTGTATTCTCTTGCTTTGGGATGAAATGTTCTGAATATATCTGTGATGTCCATCTGGTCCAGTGTGTCACTTAAGGCCTTTATTTTCTTGATGATCTTTTCCTTGGATGATCTGTCCATTTCAGTGAGGGGGAGTGTTAAAGTCCCCTACTATTATTGTATTATTGTTGATGTGTTTCTTTGATTTTGTTATTAATTTGTTTAGATAGTTGGCTGCTCCCACGATGGGGGCATAGATATTTATGATTGTTAGATCTTCTTGTTGGATTTTCAGGTGTTTGTGATCTTTAGATAAGCTATCTAGCTGATCTCCTGGTAGCTGATGTAGTCTCAGCCTGCTACTTCTCCGCCATCTGGACCAGTGTATAAGCTTTTGAATTTGATGAAGTCCCCAAAGTTTTTTTTTTTTTTTGGCTTTTGTTTTTTGCCTTTGGAGACATATCTTGAAAGAAGTCACTGTGACTGATATCAAAGAGATTACTGCCTATGTTCTCCACTAGGATTCTGATGGATTCCTGTTTCATATTGAGGTATTTTCCCATTTTTATTTTATCTTTGTGTATGGTTTAAGAGGATGGACGAGTTTTATTCTTCTACATAGACCTGCCAAGTTGTCGCTGCAATATTTATTGAAGAGACTGTCTTTTATCCACTGTATATTTTTCTTGCTTTCTTGAAAATTATTTGGCCATAGAGTTGATGGTCCATATCTGACCTCTCTACTGTGTTCCACTGGTCTATGGGTTTGTTTTTATGCCAGTCCCATGCTGTCTTGGTGATCACAGTTTCCTAGTATCCCTTTGAATTCAGGCAACGTGGTGCTCTCAGTTTTGTTTCTCTTTTCAGCAATTCTTAGCAATACTGGTCGCTTCTGATTCCACACAAATTTTAGGTGTGTGTTTGTTCAAACTCTTTGAAAGATACCGGTGGAATTTTTATTGCAATGACATTAAATGGATCAATTGCTCTAAGCAGTATAGACATTTTAACAATATTTATTCTTCTGATCCATTAGAATGCAATGGTTTTCCGTCTTTTTGGTTTACTTGCTTTTCTTTCATGGGTGTTCTTTAGTGTCTCGAGTACAAATCCTTTACCCCTTTGGTTTGGTTTATTCTCAGGATTCTTCTGGTTTGGGTGCTGTAGTAAATGGAAATGATTCTCTAATTTCACTTTCGGGATTTTTATTGATAATGTAGAAGAAAGCCACTGATTTCTGTAACATGATTTTCTGCTTCATATTTTGGAAAGAGCTTCAGGAGGAGAGGTGTTCTTTTCTTAAAGTGTGGTAGAATTCAATAGGTCATCCTTCAGGTCCCGGGGTCTTGTCTTTAGGGAGGTTTTTGATCACTGCTTTAATCCTGTTATTAATAACGATCTATTCAGGGTGTACATTTCTTCCTGGGTCAATTTTGGGATTTTAAAGTTTCCGAAAAATCTATCCATTTCGCCAAGGTGGCTTAGCTTATTCACATATAATTTTTTGTTCCAATTTCGTCAGTCTAACGCTCTCCCAACTGAGCTATTTCGGTGCCTTTTTGTTCCAATTTCTTTTCAGTGTAACTGTATTCATTGTTTTACCACCACACCTAGTGCTCCATGCAATCCGTGCCCTTTCCTTTACCCACGACATGTTTCCCCAACCTCCCACCCCAGCTCTTTCAAAACCCTCAGATTCTTTTACAGAGTCCATTGTCTCACATGGTTTCCCTCCTCTTCCAATTTCTCTACACTCCCTTCTCCTCTTCATCTCCCCTTGTCCTCCATGCTATTTGTTATACTCCACACAGAAGTGAAACCATATGATAATTGACTCTCTCTGCATGATTTATTTCACTCAGCAGAATCTCTTCCAGTCCCGTCCATGTTGCTGCCTAAGTTGGGTATTCATCCTTTCTGAATGGAGGCATAATACTCCATAGTGTATACGGACCTTCCTTATTCGTTCTTCTGTTAAAGGGCATCTTGGTTCTTTCCACAGTTTGGCAACCATGGCCATTGCTGCTCTAAACATTAGGTTACTGATAGTCCTTCTTTCCACTCCAACTGAATCTCTGGCATAAATACCTAGGAGTGTAATTACATGGTTATAGGGAAGATCTATTTTTAATTTCTTAAGGAATCTCCACACTGTTCTCCAAAGAGTCTGCACCAACTTGCATTCCCAATAGCAGTGTAACAGGATTCCCCTTTCTCCACATCCTCTCCAACACATGTTGTTTCCTGCCTTGCAGAATTTTGGCTTTTGTAACTGGTGTCAGGTGCTATCTCAAGGTTGTTTTAATTTGCATCTCCCTAATGGCTAGTGATGGTGAGCATTTTTTCATGTGTCTGATAGCCATTTGTATGTCTTGGTTGGAGAAGTGTCTTTGTATATCTTCTGCCCATTTTTTGATATGATTATCTGTTTTGTGTGTGTTGAGTTTGAGGTGTTCTTTCTAGATCCTGAATATGAGCCTTTTGTCTGTCCTGTCATTTGCAAATATCTACTCGAATTCCGTGGGTTGCCCAATTGTTTTGTTGACTGTTTCCTTTGCTGTTCAGAAGCTTTGGATCTTGAGGAAGTCCCAAAAGTTCATCTTTGATTTTGTTTCCTTTGCCTTTGGAGACATATCTCGAAAGAAGTTGTTGGGGGCAATGTTGAAGAGGTTACTGAGTATATTCTCCAAGATTCTGATGCATTCCTGCCTCATGTTGAGGTCTTTAATCCATTATGAGTTTCTTTTTGTGTATGGAGTCAGAGATTTGTCGAGTTTCATTCATCTACACATAGCTGTCCCAATTTTCGCAGCACCATTTATTGAAGAGACTGTTTTCCTCTGTATATTTTGTTTCCTGCTTTGTTGGAAAATTATTTGACTGTAGAGCTGTTGGTCTGTATCTGAGCTCTCTACTCTTTTCCACTGGCCTATGGGTCTGTTTGGATGCCAGTCCCATGCTGTCTTGGTGATCACAGCTTTGTAGTAACCCTTGAAACCAGGCAACGTGATGCTCCCAGTTATGTTTTTCTTTTCGGTATTTTCTTAGCAATACGGGGACTCTTTGATTCCACACCAATTTTTGGCTTGTGTTTGCTCCAGCTCTTTGAAAGATACTGGTGGAATTTTGATCAGAATGTCATTAAAAGGATAGATTGCTATAGGCTGAACCGTATCCATGGGACAGGGCCAAGGAGGGGAGCACCACACGCATAGGAGATGGTGGCGTCGGCATCGCCGGTTCTGCTTTGGTTGCCTATGGATTCGTCGGGTTGGCCTGGAAATCCCAATCTGCAGGAACAGAGTCCATGTGGCTTTTGACCTACAGAGGCTTTTCGGAGCTGCCTTAGGGGTCTGTGGAATGCTCGGCAGTACCGATTCATGCCACTGGATGTCGTAGTGAGTTGTGGTTCCCAGAGTTCATTAAGGTGCAATGGTGCTTGCCCCCAGCAAGGGCAGCGGCGAGCTGCTGTGGCCAACACACCAGAAGAGCTGACTGTGCAGCCTGCTGGTTCTGAGAGCAGTGGCGAGGGGCTGCAGGAAACGTGAGTTACAGCTGCTTGTTGTTCCTAGACAGAGTGTTGAGCTGAAGCCTCTGTTTCCCCATACTCAGGAATGGTGGTAAAAATTGCTGGAGTCAGGCCCCCACTCAGTCAGCTCTGTGACCCGTTGCCCCACTTTGATGGCAATGTGCTGTCAGGATGGTTCAGGAGGGCCCTCCCGGTGGGCGACTGGAGACAGGGGAACCCAGTTCAACCCATGGTGCCTTTGGAAATGAGGGGTGGAGTGTCTGTTTGGAAGAGTCGATTTGTTTCTCCAAAAAGGACAAAGGCATGGGCTAGCTTGAGAAGGAAGTGGATGACTACTTAATAAACAAGCGTGTGTCTCTCCTTCTCCAGGAATCGGAGCACGTGTGTAGGCTTTAGGTGGAAGGTGCCTCCATATCCGCACATGACAGCCCTTCTTCGCTCTGACCCCACAAGACCTAAAGTCGGTAAATCAGCGTCTGAATCCATCCTGCATCCTGTCCCAGGACGTCATCATTCAGAGAAAACAGCAGGCTAGTGGGGCACAGTGGCACATCCATGCCAACACGGGAGGTCAAAGTTCTCTTTCACCCTAAACATATGGGTTTCTCTCACCTCCAGTGGAGCCAAAAAGTCCCACGAACATAGCTGTCAGCCATGGAGGTGGGTGCTAGGTTTCCTGAGTTTCCTTGCAGGGAGCACCTGGCATGGGATCTCCTTTTCACTGCTTCTTTCTGGCTCCAAGAAGTATTTGGAACTTATCTTTCCTAGGCAATCCCTTGGATTTAAACAGGAAGTTGAGATGAACTTGGTGTGTGTTTGGGACATAGAATGCATTCCTTTTTCAAACAAGGTTGATTCCATGGGTCCTAGGCTGTGGTGGAATGGCCGGCATCTAGAGGGAGGTGGCTGTTTGTGGTCAGATAGAGGCTTGGAGGATGGCTTCTCCATTGTCCAACGGGATGGATCCTAATGAATTTGTCTTTTTTATCCAAAGAGTTCCTAGGACGGCAGAGGGAATATTCGAACGGATTCCAAGGAGCATTGGAGGATTGAAAAGGGAAGCTTGACTTCCTAGTTTCACTCAGTGGACCCTCTAGAGAGTTGGCCAAGGCATCCTTTCTCTGTAGTAACATGGGTGGTGAAGTCAGAAGGAGAGTCTTTGGGAATTTCCCTGGATAGAGGCATTCTGATGGCTTCTTAGGGCATGGCGTGAGGAACCCTGGGGTGGTTTTCTGGGGCTGCTTGCCAGGCGCTGTCTGAGTCACGTTATCTCCGAGGTTTTCTGTTTTCTCCTTAGAAAATTGCTGGCAGGGATGGTTCTGCCTCAGGAGGTATGCTTCTGCACTGTCGGTGGGCATGCGAGTTCTTGCAGCCCCTCTGGAAAAGAGCACGTGGTACTCTGAATGCTAAAAACAGAACTACCCTAGGAAACAGCAGTTGCCATCCTAATAATTTCACACAAGGGCACAAAAATGCACAACCAATGGGGTAAAAGCACCGTGATATGGACACCAGCATTATCAACCATGGCGAATGATGGAGGGCATCCCAATGTCCATTCACAGATAAGCGATATGTATATGTATATATATATGAATGTAGACACTTAATCTCCCACATATTCTCACTGGAATAGGAGCCAGGTTCAGAAAGAATGTAATCTCACCATATGCAAGGATGTGGATGGATCTAGAGTGGATTTAGCAAAGCCATATCAGTAAGAAGTGACCAATAGACTATCATTGGCCGTCTATGCAATTTCAGAAAGAAAAGATGAACATAGTGGGTGGAGAACGAGAGGTCAGTGAGGAAAGAGACTCCAACATAGAGCACCAATTGAAGGTAGCTAGAGAGCAGGGGTGTAGAGGGGAAGGATTCAATGGGTGATGGCTCTTAGGGAGGGCAGTCGTTGTGATGAGCTCTGGGTGTTCTGTGCAGTCGAGGAATCCTGAATCCTACTCCTGAATTATCAGAACGAACACTGCATGAAAAGGAATTGGAATGGAAGTGAAGGAAGGAAAGAAGAAGACCATGATCTACTTCATGAAGACGAAGGTAAAAATGGAGTGATTTTCGCTCTCTTGTTGTCTTGATGATCATTAGCAAACATACTGTGTTATGATCCACTGGATTCTGTTTGCCTAAGGCGCCCTCAGATAGCTGCCAGTAAGTTTCAGATGTCAGAGCATGTCCATGTTCCATGGATATGATCCTTGCAGTTTGCCCAGGTACAAAGGTAAGTGGAGAGAAATAAGGAAGAAAAGGAAAGGAGGTGTGAGGCAGTCAAGAGGTAGCCTTCCCCCTTTGTCAAGGAAGCCTTGGGCCGATGTCCATCGAGAAGAAGGAGAGCGGAACCCAGAGTTTTTGGCAGGCAGGGGAGTTCTAGGTCTGCCTAGAGCTGACAGGGGTCCCTGAAGAGAGCTGAGATAGGCTGTTGCATATCCTCCAAACTGCTGATCTGGAGGTTGGATCCACAAGAAGTCAAGATGAGGATGGTGGTCAGGTGGAGCATAATGCTCCAGGGGGCAGCAGAACGTGGGTGAGGACTCATGAGGACATGGAATTTTTCACTGGCTCTGACAGCCCCGTGCAACTCCAAACAGTCTGTTGACCTGTTAGGTGTCTGGCGGACTCCTATGGTGTGACTTCCGGTTTCCCAAGCCAGAGAGTTTGCGAGAGAGGCTTCTGTCGAAGGAAGCTTGAAAACACGACTTAAGGTTAGGGTGATAGGCATGCAGAATGACTGCACCATTCTGCCAATGCCAAGAGGGCTCCCTTCGGGGTTGACTTCAGGAAATGGATTCTGCAGTGAGGCAGAATATGGGTTTTGGGGCAGGTAAAACAACGAGGGTAGAGGTGGTTTACAAGAGAAACCAGGCTGGTTCTGCTCCAACTCAGGACCAACATAGAGAGGACGCTCATGGGAATTGGCCGAAATTGAAAGGCCTTGAGGACCAACATGACCCCAGTGGCCAAGGTCGCTTAAAAATAAGGGCAGTTGGCATCCAAAAGGAAAAACGACCAATACGAAGGGGCAGGGGAGCGTTCCTGGAGCAGAGTTGTGGGTGAGATGGGTGGCAGCAGGCCATGAGACTCTGTCTATTCAGGCACGACTCTGTCATGGGGCCGCCGCCTGGAAAGGGCACAGAAATGACGCTGCCCACACGGGACCTCCAGTGCAGGGGAGCATCCGGGAGCAGAGTTGAAGGACGCATGGTGGCCGGGCGTGCTCCTCCGTCTTTTCGGACTGATGGGGCACCCAAAGATGGGGCTGTCCTCAGGTGGGTCATGCAGCTTTCTCTCTATCCAAGCGTTGTCCCAAGCGCCAAAATGCACCATTGGCACTGGGGTGGGAGGGGGAGGCATGGCCACGGGACTCAGGTTTCCCCAGATGGAGGCACCAAGGGAGAGGACCCCGGAAGCAGAAGGCCGGGAAGCAGGCGAAATTTCGAGCCCGAGTCTCGGGGCAGCCCTAGACTCTGGGACAACACCAAGGAGGGGACCCCCGCAGGCCGAAGAGCAGGAGGCGTCAGCCTTGCTGCAGTCTGCTTCACGGAGAGCTTCCTAGCGAGGTCTGTGCGTGAGCGCTGGCGGTGTTGTGCCCGGCCTGGGGGAGTGGTCCTGCAGATGTGCAGTGCACGAAGCGAGTTCGCCGGGCGTTTTCCGGCAATTCTCTCGAGCCTTCTGCCCAAACCAGGATCGGATTGGGCAGAATGCTCATGAGAATTGGCCGGCATTGGGCTGCCCTGTGGACCACCCTGTTTTCCATGGCCAAGGGCCGTTTCTCGCCCAGGGTATGCTGTGGCCGCCCAGGAAACGCGCGGAAATGAGGTGGCACACCCGGGGGCGCCAGCGCAGGGGAGCGTTCCCGGTGCAGAGTTGAAGTACCGGTTGCGGCCGGCCATGCGCCTCCGTCTTTTGGGCAGATGGGGCGCCCAAAATGGGGCTGACCTCATTGTGGGCACGCAGGTTTATCTTACTCCAAGGGTTGTCTGAAGCACCGAAAGACACCGCTGGCGCCGGCGGGGTAGGGAGATGCATGGCCTCGGGACTCAGGGTTTCCGATATGGAGGCCACGAGGGACAGGACCCCAGAAGCAGAAGGCTGGCGAAGCAGGCGAGGGTTCAATGGGGTTCTTGACGAGCTCGGCTCCATGGTACAGTGCCAGGGATGGGACCCCTGCAGGCCGAGGATCATCAGGCATCGGCTTCGCTGCAGCCTGCCTCCGGAGTGCTTCCTGGCAAGGTTCGGGTGCAATCGCTCCCAATGCCGCGCCAGTCCTGGGGGGCGGCCTTGCAGACTTGCCGCGCCCGAAGCAAGTTCTCCGGGCATTTTCCGGCCAATTCTCACGAGCGTTCTCCCCATACCGATCCCGGTTTGGGCAGAACGCTCGTGAGAATTGGCTGGTGTTGGGCAGCCCTGCGGACTGGCCTGCTCTCCGTGTCCCAGGGCCCTTTTTCGCCCGGGGCATGGGGCGGCCGCTGGATAACGCGCAGTAACGATGAGGCCCACACCTAGGCCCCGGCACAGTGGAGCTTTCCTGGAGCAGAGTGAAGGACGGGTGGCAGCCGGAGGTACGCCTCCATCAATAGGATGGATGGGGCGCCCAAGTATGGGGCTGTCCTCAGTTGGGTCATGCAGGTTTCTCTCGCTCCAAGGCTTGTCCAAAGCGCCTAAATGCACCATTGTTGGCGGGGTGGGAGGGGGAGGCCTGGCTGCGGTACTCAGTTTTCCCCAGATGGAGGCACCAAGGGACAGGTCCCCGGAAGGGGACGGCTGGGAAGGAGGCGAAATTTCAAGCCCAGGCTTCGTAGCGGGTCCGGCCCCATGGGACAGTGCCAGGTCAGGTACCCCCGCAGGCTGAGGATTAGCAGGAGGCGTCGGCCTCACCCCAGCCTGTCTCGGGGAGGGCTTCCTGGCGGGGTTGGGGTGCGATTGCTCGCAATGCCGCGACAGGGCCAGGTGTTGGGCGGCCGTGCAGAAGTGCGGCGGTTCAATGCGAGTTCGCAGGCGTTTTTTGGCCAATTCTCACGAGCGTTCTGCCCAATCGGGATCGGTTTGGGCAGAACGCCAGGAGAATTAGTGGCGTTGGCTCCGTGGCCCAGGGCCCTTTCTCGCCGGGGGCATGGGGCGGTTGCCCGGAAAACATGAGGAAACAACGGGGCCCACCTGGATGCCCGGGTGCAGGGGACCCTTCCCGGATCAGAGATGAGGGACGGGTGGCGGCCTGATATACGTCTCCATCGATAGGGCGGATGGGGCACCCAAGGATGGGCTGACTCAGAGTTCCCCTGATGGAGGCACCGAGGGACAGGACCCCAGTAGAGGATAAGCAGGTGTTGGCCTCGCCGCAGTCTGCCTCACAGAGGGCTCCTTGGCAGATTTGGGAGCGAGCGCTTGCAATGCCAGGCTGCCACCCATCCCTCAACTCTGCTCTGGGAACGCTCCCTTGCCCCGGGGCCCCAGTGTGGGCAGCGTAGGTTCTGCGCAGCCGTCCATGCGGCGGGCCAGAAAGGGCCCTCGCCACGGGAGAGCAGGGAAGTCCCCAGGGTTGTCACGCCGGCCAATACGCACGGGCGTTCTGCCCAAACCGAACCCGGTTTGGGCAGAACGCCCGTGAGAATTGGCCGGAAAACGCCCGGCGAAATCGCTTCAGGTGCTGCAAGTCTGCACGGCACCCCCTGCGGGCCTGGCCCGGCATCACAAGCACTCCTGCAGGAACCTTGCCAGGAAGCCCTCCAAGAGTCAGGCTTCCGCGAGGCCAACGCCTCCTGCTCCTTGGCCTGCGGGGGTCCCCTCCTTGGCGCTGTCCATGGGGCCAGGGCTGACCAGAGACTCGGGGTCGAATTTTCGCCTATTTCCCAGCCGTCCACTTCCGGGGGCCTGTCCCTCGGTGCCTACATCTGGGGAACCCGGAGTCCCGCGGCCCCACCTCCCCCTCCCACACCGAGGCCAACGGAGCCTATTGGTGCTTCAGACAAGCCTATGAGCGAAAGAAACCTGCATGCACCAACTGAGGTCAGCCCCATTCTTGGGCAACCCAGCTGACCAAAAGACGGAGGCGGATGCCCGGCCACCACTCGTCCTTCCGCTCTGCACCAGGGCCTCTGCGTGGACTGCATTGTTTCCATGTGTTTTCCGGACGGCCACCCCATGCCCCGGTCCAGAAAGGGCCCTGGGCCACGGAGAGCAGGGCAGTCAGCAGGGCTTCCCAACGCCGGCCAATTAACATGAGCGTTCTGCCCTAACCCATGCCAATTTGGGCAGAACGCTCGTGAGAATTGGCCGGAAAACGACTGGCGAACTCGCTTCGGGCGTCACACGTCTGCAGGGCCGCCCCAAGGGCCTGGCCCGGCATTGTGAGCGCTAGCTCCCGAACGCCACCAAGGAGCCCTCCGTGAGGCAGACTGTGGCGAGGCCGATGCCTGCTGATATTCGGCCTGTGTGGGTCTGATCCCTGGCGCTGTCCCATGGGGCCGGGCCCGCCACGTAGCCTGGGCTCGAAATTTCGCCGGCTTCTCAGCTGGCCACTTCCGGGGTCCTGTCCCTCAGTGTCTCCATCTGGGGAACCGTGAGTCCCGCGGACACGCCTCCCCCTCCCATTCCAGCACCAACGGTGCCTTTCGGCACTTCCTCAAGCCTCAGAGCGAGTGAAACCTGCATGCCCCAACTGAGGTCAGCCCCATCCTGGGCTCCCCATCTGCCTTCAAGACGGAGGTGTATGCCCGGCAGCCACCCGACCTTCAAATCTGCTCCGGGAACGCTCCCTGTCAGGGTCACACCCCTCAGATGGCACCGGTTGCACCCCTAAGATGGTGCCGGCTACATAGCCCGAGCAGCACGGACAGCCTAAAAACATCCACCCTGGCCACACGTGACCTCGCACTCATCAAATGAACACCGCATGCCACCACTGCCTACGAGGCCCAGATACCTCCTGTTCACGTGAACACCTCTGTGATTGGCTGTATACCTCCTGTTCACGTGAACACCTCTGTGATTGGCTGTTATGCCCTATATAAGGCAAGGGAACTTCCCCGCAGAGGAGAAAAAAAGATCGACCAGGGAATAAACAAGAGCTTGTGCATCGACCTGTGTGTGTGTTGGTGTTCCGTCATCTCTGCAGGCAGGGAGAGCGTGACATATGGTGCTGAAACCCGGGAACTGTGAGTATATTTAAAAATAGCAAAGATACAGTGAAGGTAGAAATTCTGATACTGGTTGAGATATGTTCCGATTTACTGATAATATTGAGGTATATTTAAATTTTTAATTTTATGTGCATTGATCTCACGTTGAACAGTTTTTGTCAGAGTGAAATACAATGTTTCCATTTTGTTTACTTGATTTTTAGAAGTGGTAGTTCTAACAGGAAGATTTCATGGAATAGAAGTTGTGCCGCTTTTTAAACTTAGCATTTTAGGGAGAAGGTGAGAGAAGGCAATACATGAGTACCTTTTCCCCCTTGTCATATTTCACGTTCGTCACTAGGATGACCACAAAAGAAAGGTGAGAAGTTTGCTGAAGAGCAACCAGAAAGGGACTGCATGTTCGTCACTAGGACGACCACAAAGGAAAGGTTAGAAGTTTGCTGAAGAGCAACCACAAAGGGACAGCAGCTGTATGTTTGCGGATATCGACTGTAAAGGTAAAGATAATGGGGTCGGAAATTTCTAGACTCCGAATGGAGAGCCCCTTGTGGGCACTTTTGGAAGTTAACGGAACCCCTCTTAAAGCTCGAACTGCTCGAGCGTTCCTAAGAGCAATAGAGTATCAAGCCACTTGGTTTTTAGATGAGGGCCTCTTAAGTGTCCCACAGTGGGAACATTTGGGAGAAGATTTGAGAAAGGCTGATGCTCAGCAGCCTTTGCCAACAGACACCATGGCTATATGGGCTCTTGTGAGGAGCTGCCTTACCGTTAAAATTGACAAATTTACAGGCCCCCTAAAAGAAGGAAGTTCCATTTTAGAGGAAGTAAAAGAGGGACACTCTTTGCACTCCTCCCATTCCTTTGAAATTGGCAGTGAAAAATGGTGAAGAGGAGGAGTTCAGTGGGGAGGAATTAGAAAGGAAGGTAAAAGAACTAAAAAATAGGTCATGCAACCCTTCCTGATACGATCGAGCCCACAGTGCCACCCCCTCCATTTTCAGGTTCCTGTAAGGGCGCATGCTCATCTCAAACCTCCTCTCCTTGGGAAGATCTCTCAACGGCTTGCTTCCCCATTTTCGAGGATGCTCAAAACCAAAGTTTTCATCAGCCCTTGACTTTAAGCTTGTGAAACAATTAAAGGAAGCAGTTAACATATATGGTCCTCAGGCTGCCTTCACAGTATCCTTATTAGAGTCCCTTGAGGGGCTCAACTTGAGCCCAGGGGACTGGACAAACTTGGCTAGAGCTACCTTATCAGGGGGCCAATATCTGATGTGGAAAATAGCCTGGCAGGAATACAGCACAGACACTGCCAGGCACAATGTTGCTGCCGGCCACCCATACTGGAATGCAGACATGCATGGGCTTAGGAAATTATGTCATTGTTCAGGCTCAAGCCCAATACCACCCCGCCATCTACCTACAAATAGCCACCGCAGCTACAAAAGCTGGAAAATCCTACAGTGTAACGGAGATTTACAGTGACAATTATCAAAAGTCATTCAAGGCAATAACGAGCCATATGCCGATTTTGTAGATGGTCTACTCCAGACAGCTTCCCGCATTTTCGGGGATGCGGAACAAGCCATGCCCCTAGTCAAGCAATTAGCCTATGAGCAGGCAAACAAATGGTGCAAGGAAGCTATCCAGCTCTGGAAAAGCAAGTACGTTGCCACATATTTAAAGGTATGCAGAGATATCAAGACTCAGTTATACAAGGGCAGGTCCTTGCGGCAGCCATTACCCAGGGCCTTTCAAGTTATGGTTTTCAGCAGCCATCTCAGTCTAATCCGGGTGCCTGCTTTTCTTGCAGGCAACTCGGCCACAGGAAAGCGCAATGTCCAAACAAACAGCACTCCTAACAAGCCGAACAAAGCCAAAAACCCAAGCTCTGTCCTATATGTAAGAAAGAGAATCATTGGAGTAATACTTGCACCTCCGTAAGAGATAGAGAGGGAAATTTCGTAGTTCCTAATCCTAACCTACAAAAAAACGGGAATTCGGGCCCTTCACTCCGGGGCCCACAACAAATGTATGGAATGATACAACAAGTGCCCATGAGCTTGCATCCACTTATGAGCCAAGGAGGGCCACAGCAGGAAGCACAGGATTAGACATTTGTGCCACCTCCAGATTGGTCTTAATTCCTGACATGGGGGTGCAGACGGTGGAATCAGATTGGCAGGGACCAATACCCCAAGGGACAGTCGGCCTCCTGTTAGGAAGGAGTTCCACTACCTTGAAGGGATTAATTGTGCACCCAGGTGTTATTGATTCTGATTTTCAAAGACAAGTGAAAATTATGGTATCCTCCCCAAAAGGTATAACGGTCATAACCCTGGGAGATAAGATAGCTCAAATGCTTATTCTACCTAGCCAACATGATCTTTATGCATATAAGAACACCCCCCAAGGAACTAAAGGTTTTGGTTCCTCTGGAGAGCCTCTCACTTTTTTAATCCTGGGATTACAGGACAGGCCTTTATTAACCCTAACCATCCGAGGAAGGGAATTCCTGGGTCTGCTGGATACTGGAGCTGACAAAAGCATTATAAGGTCCCTTGACTGGCCTAAAGATTGGCCTATAGTCAAAGCCAACCAAACACAGGAGATTTACAAAACTATTTAGGCACACATCCTTCGTCCACGATGGTAAGGCCTCAAAAACAGCTTTAGGCTGGACAATCTAAACACCCTTAATAACTTTGGGAAATTGTTAGGTGACATTGCCTGGCTTCAACCCTACTTAAAACTAACTACAGCAGAGTTAAAGCCCCTATTTGATATTCTTAAGGGTGATGCAGACTTAAGCTCAGAAAGAAGTCTTATCCCCGAGGCTCTCCTTGGCTCACACAGCTTTAAAAATTTTACTGATACTAAGCCATCACCTTAGTCCAATAACGATTAGAATTGTCATATCACACACCGTGATCCATATCAATCCTTACTATTAATAATACTACCAGACCCTCATAGCCCTACTGCCATCATTTGGCAGGGTGGCCCCTTACAAAGCATTCATTTACCTAGCTCCCCATCCAAAACATTACAACCTTACCCTGAAGCCATAGCCTTGCTTCTACAGAAGGGGCTAAAGGACTGCCTCGCCACACTTGGCTCACAGCCGCATACTATCATTACCCCCTACAGACCAGACCAAATTAATTGCCTCATCAATCATGACACAAATTGGGAAATTCTCCATTTCACTACTATTGCAACCTTTGATAACCACTATCCAAAACACCCCTGGATTCAATTCTGTAAAAACACCCCTATTGTCTACCCACTAATCACGAAAACAACCCCCTTAAAAGATTGCTTAACTCTCTTTACTGATGGCTCAAAAAATGGAGTGGTAATGGTAGTAACTGCAGGAAAAAGCTATACAACCCTGGTACCATCTGTCTCTGCACAACTTGCAGAACTGGCAGCAGACATTCTGGCTTTTTCAACGTTTCCTGACGATCCCTTTAATCTACTATCAGATAGTAATTATGTCATTAGCTCTCTATAAGTTCCAGAAACAGTATATTGCACCTACCTCCACTGTTGCTTCTTACTTCAAATCCCTACAAAAGCTGATCTTACAGCGTACACAACCCTTCTTTGCAGGACACCTTAGGGCTCATACACGTCTTCCAGGACCCTTATCTACGGGTAATGAAAAGGCAGACTTTATCACAAAAACACATTTTATATTCTCCATAGAAGAACAGGCCAAGTTATTCCATGAAAAATTTCATGTAAATTCCACTACACTTCACAGAATATTTCAAATACTGAAAGTCCTTGCTTGACAGATTGTTAAGTCTTGCCGGCACTGTGCCCCTCTTATCCCAGCACCCTCCTTTGGAGTAAACCCACGTGGAATACAACCCAATCATGTGAGGCAAATGAATATTACACACATCCCTGAATTCGGCAACTTAAAATATGTATATGTCTCAGTATACACATACTCGGGGGTCATTATGGCCTCCTTACATACAGGAGAAAAGGTCAGAGAGGTCATTCAACATAGTTTGACAAACTTTGCATCTTGGGGCATCCCAAAACAAATCAAAACCGACAACGGGCCTGCTTACACCTCACACCTTTAAAAATTTTACTGATACATTTCACTTACATCTAGTCACAGGCATACCCTAAAACCCTCAAGGGCAAGGAATCGTCAAACGTGCACACTTGACCCTGAAAAATAAATTAATAAAACAAAAAGGGGGAATAGGGGCCACCTACAAGTTCCCTAAGGACAAACTCAATACCGCTCCCTTTACTTTAAATTTTTTGGTCATGGACGCAATAGGACGATTGGCAGAAGATCGCCACTCGCATCAGGATGTCAATCTCAATGATTGGGTAAAAGGAAAGACATTCTGACAGGACTATGGAAGAGTCCAGACCCGGTCCTATGATGGGTCCGTGGTTCTGTTTGTGTTTTCTCTAGGACCAGCTGACTCCGGTTTGGGTTCCAGAATGCCTGACATGACAAGTACATCCAAATTCTCTCCACCAGTTGTATCCAGCCCTTATCGGACATATGCATCACATCTAACATGTATTCTAATCTCTCCCGAGCAGCGAACCTCTCCCGAGAATTATCTCAGATGCTCAACGGCACCTGGCCAGCCAAATTCCACAATCTGACAGCCTCCCTCCAGATGGAGATTCTGCAGATCAATGCCACGAGAGTCAACCCTCTCACGGCCTCCCAATTCCTACAAACTATGCAGGCAGTGGTGGCTTTTGGGAAATCCTGGTTTAGGACTATTGCACTCGGCTGTTTTGTGCTCTTCGTCCTCCTCCTGGTGTTGTGTTGGATAAGGGCCCTCCAACACACATTAGCCAGAGACCAGCAGGCTGTACATCAAGCCGTGGTAGCCACAGAGCATGGTAGCTCACCCCAAATATGGCTTATCATGCTGGACTGGTAGTCAATGATGGGTAATGAGGACAATAACAGCGTACCAACCTAAGACAGAAGCTGCAGCATGCTCTGCAGTATTTGATGATGGGTAAGGGCGCAAGTTGATTGTCCCAACCTAAGACAGGCACGGTCCCTTATCCATACAAATAAATAAAGAAAAGGGAGCTGTCGGGGTCGTGCCCCTCAGATGGCGCCGGCTACATAGCCCAAGCAGCACATACATCCGCCCTGGCCACACGTGACCTCGTGCTCTTCACATGAACACCACATGCCACCACTGCCTACGAGCCCCAGATACTTCCTGTTCACGTGGACGCCTCTGTGATTGGCTGTATACCTCCTGTTCACGTGAACACCTCTGTGGTTGGCTGTTATGCCCTATATAAGGCAAGGAAACTTCCCCGCAGAGGAGAAAAAAAAGATTGACCAGGGAATAAACAAGAGCTTGTGCATCGACCTGTCAGGCTGTACATCAAGCTGTGGTAGCCACAGAGCATGGTAGCTCACCCCAAATATGGCTTATCATGCTGGACCGGTAGTCAATGACAGGTAATGAGGACAATAACAGCGTACCAACCTAAGACAGAAGCTGCAGCATGCTCTGCAGTATTTGATGATGGGTAAGGGCGCAAGTTGATTGTCCCAACCTAAGACAGGCACGGTCCCTTATCCATACAAATAAATAAAGAAAAGGGAGCTGTCGGGGTCGTGCCCCTCAGATGGCGCCGGCTACATAGCCCAAGCAGCACAGACATCCGCCCTGGCCACACGTGACCTCGTGCTCTTCACATGAACACCACATGCCACCACTGCCTACGAGCCCCAGATACTTCCTGTTCACGTGGACGCCTCTGTGATTGGCTGTATACCTCCTGTTCATGTGAACACCTCTGTGGTTGGCTGTTATGCCCTATATAAGGCAAGGGAACTTCCCCGCAGAGGAGAAAAAAAGATCGACCAGGGAATAAACAAGAGCTTGTGCATCGACCTGTGTGTGTGTTGGTGTTCCGTCATCTCTGCAGGCAGGGAGAGCGTGACAGCTCCCCTGCCCAGGATCTCCAGGTGGGCCGCATCATTTCCGCATGTTTTCCGGGCAGCCGCCCCATGTCCCGGGCGAGAAAGAGCCCTGGGCCACGGAGAGCAGGGCGGTCCACAGGGCTGCCCCAAACAGGGCAATTCTCATGAGCGTTCCGCCCCTTGTCCTTTTTGGAGAAGCAAATAGACTCTTCCATACAGACACTCAACCAATTTTGGTTCCAAAACGCCATGGGTTGAATTGGGTTCTCCCGTCACCAGTCCCCCACCAAGAGGGCCCTCCTGAAGCATCCTGACAGCACATTGCCATCAAAGTGGGGCAACGGGTCACAGTGCTGACTGAGTGGGGGCCTGACTCTAGCAATCTTATCACCATTCCTGAGTATGGGGAAACAGAGGCTTCAGCTCAACACTCTGACCAGAAACAAAAAGCAGCCATAACTCATGTTTCTTGCAGGCCCTCACCACTGCTCTCAGAACCAGCAGGCTGCACAGTCAGCTCTTCTGGTGTGTTGGCCATGGCAGCTCGAGCTGCCCACGCTGGGGGCAAGCAGCATTTCACCCTAATGAGCTCCTGGAACCACAACTCACTACACTGTCCAGTGGCATGAATCGATACTACCGAGCATACCACAGACCCCTAAGAGAGCTCCAAAAAGCCTCTGTAGGTCAAAAGCCACATGAACTCTGTGCCTGCAGATGGGGACTTCTAGGCCAACTCGAAGAATCCATAGGCCACCAAAGTGGAACTGGCAAGGTCGATGCCACCATCTCCTAGGCCTGTGGTGCTCCCCTCCTTGGCCCTGTCCCATGGATACGGTCCAGCCTACAGCAATCTATCCTTTTAATGGCATTCTGATCAAAATTCCACCGGTATCTTTCAAAGAGCTGGAAGAAACACAAGCCAAAAATTGATGTGGAATCAGAAGAGACCCCATATTGCTAAGAAAATAACGAAAAGAAAAACATAACTGGGAGCATCACATTGTCTGGTTTCAAGGGTTACTACAAAGCTGTGATCACCAAGACAGCATGGGACTGGCATCAAAACAGACCCATAGGTCAGAGGAAAAGAGTAGAGAGCTCAGATATGGACCAACAAATCTACAGTCAAATAATTTTCCAACAAAGCAGGAAAAAATTATGTACAGAGGAAAACAGACAGTCTCTTCAATAAATGGTGCTGCAAAAATGGGGACAGCTACGTGTAGATGAATGAAACTCAACCATTCTCTGACACCATACACAAAGAGAAACTCATAATGGATAAAAGACCTCAACATGAGGCAGGAATCCATCAGAATCTTGGAGAACATACTCAGTAACCTCTTCAACATTGCCCACAACTACATCTTTCGAGATATGTCTCCAAAGGCAAAGGAAACAAAATCAAAGATAAACTTTTGGGACATCCTCAAGGTCCAAAGCTGCTGAACAACAAAGGAAACTTTCAAAAAAACAAAGCGTCAACCCAAAGAATTCGAGTAGATATTTGCAAATGACAGGACAAACAAAAGGCTGATATCCAGGATCTAGAAAGAACACCTCAAACTCAACACACAAAACAGATAATCATATCAAAAAATGGGCAGAAGATATGAAAAGTCACTTCTCCAACGAAGACATACAAATGGATATCAGACACATGAAAAAATGCTCACCATCAGTAGCCATTAGGGAGTTGCAAACTAAAACGACCTTGAGATAGCTCCTGACACCAGTTAGAATGCCAAAATACACAAGACAGGAAACGACATATGTTGGAGAGCATGTGGAGAAAGGTGAATCCTCTTACACTGTGGGTGGGAATGAAAGTTGGTGCAGCCTCTTTGGAGAACAGTGTGGAGATTCCTCAAGAAATTAAAAATAGAAATTCCTAATAACCCTGCAATTCCACTCCTAGGTATTTAACCCAAACATATAAATGGAGTGAAAAGAAGGGCCATCTGTAACCCAATGTTTAGAGCAGTAATGGCCACGGTTGCCAAATTGTGGAAAGAACCAAGATGCCCTTCAATGGAATAATGGATAAGGAAGGTCCATATACACTATGGAGTATTATGCCTCCATTCAGAAAGTATGAATACCCAACTTTAGTAGCAACATGGAAGGGCATGGAAGAGATTCTGCTGAGTGAAATAAATCAAGCAGAGAGAGTCAATTATCATATGGTTTCACTTCTGTGTGAAGTATAACAAATAGCATGGAGGACAAGGGGTGATGGAGAAGAGAAGGGCGTGGAGGGAAATTGGAAGGGGAGGGGAACCATGAGAGACTATGGACTCTGAAAAGGAATCTGAGGGCACCTTTATTTCTCTTTATTGTCTGATTCTGGTTGCTAGGACTTCTAATCCTATGTTGAACAAGAGGGGTGAAAGTGGGCAT
Source organism: Mustela nivalis (assembly GCF_964662115.1). Taxonomy (NCBI): domain Eukaryota; kingdom Metazoa; phylum Chordata; class Mammalia; order Carnivora; family Mustelidae; genus Mustela; species Mustela nivalis. The sequence goes on along the minus strand of NC_139022.1, from coordinate 7,568,751 downwards.
CCTTGTTTCATTCCTGATCTCAATGGGAATGCTGCAAGCTTTTTCCCATTAAGGATGATATTTGCTGTGGGTCTTTCATAGATAGATTTGATGAAGTTCAGGAATGTTCCCTCTATCCCTATACTTTGAAGCGTTTTAATCAGAAACGGATGCTGGATTTTGCCAAATACTTTTTCTGCATAAATTGAGAGGGCCATGTGGTTCTTCTCTTTTCTCATATTAATTTGTTCTATTACATTGATTGATTTGAGAACGTTTAACCATCCTTGTAGACCAGGGATGAATCCCAACTGGTCATGGTGGATAATCTTTTTAATGTGCTATTGAATCTTGTTTGCTAGGATCTTGTTGAGAATCTTAGCATCCATATTCATCAGTGATATTGGTCATAAATTCTCCTTTTTGTAGGGTTTTTGCCTGAAAAACAATCTGAGGGGTTTTAATTGGCGGGGGAGGTGGTAGTATGGGGTATCAGGTGGTGGGTATTGTAGAGGGAATGGACTGCATGGAGCACAGGGTGTGGAGAAAAAATAATGAATACCGTTTTGCTGAATATAGATAAATTTAATTAAAAAATATATTCAACATTAAGAAAAGAATCTGAGGGCATTGAAAGAGAGGGGGTGGGATGTTGGGGAAACACCTGATGGGTAATAGAGATGGCCTGGAGTGCATGGAGCACTGGGTGTGGTGCTAAAACAATGAATATGGTTACACTGAAAAGAAATTGGAAAAAAAAAAGTATATGCCAAGAAGCTAAGCAACTTAGCTGAAATGGATGTATTCCTAGAAAACGTTAAAATTCCCAAATTGAACCAGGAAGAAATGTACAACCTGAATAGACCGTTATCCAGTAATGAGATTAAAGCAGTGATCAAAAACTTCCCAGAAGACAAGACCACGGAACCTGAGGTTTCCTTAGTGAATTCCACCTAACTTTTAGAAAAGAAATAACACCTCTTCTCTTGAATCTCTTTCCAAAATTTGAAGCAGAAGGAAAACTTCCAGACACTTTTTATGAAGCCAGCATTACCCTGATCCACAAACAAGGTAAAGACGTCACCAAAAGGAGAATTTCAAACGAATATCACTGATAAATATGGATGCTAAGATTCTCAACAAGATTGTAGCTCATAGGAAGGTACAGTACATTAAACAGTCCTTCCACTAAGACCGAGTAGGATCTACCCCTGGGTTGCAAGATTGGTTTGACATTCGCAAATCAGTCAATGTCATAGAACAAATAAGAAGAGAAGAGAGAAGAACCACATCTTCCTCCAAATTGGTGAAGACAAAGCATTTGACAACATCCAGCATCCGCTCCTGACTAAAACGCTGCAAAGTATAGGGAGAAAGGGAATATTCGTGAACTTCATAAAATGTTTCTATGAAAAACCCACATTGAATACAACCCTCAAAGGGTAAAAGCTGACAGCCTTTCTTTTGAAATCAGGATAATGACATGGATGCCCACTCTCACGACTCTTGTTCAACATAGGATGTGAAGTCCTAGCAACAGCAATCAGACAACAAATCGAAATAAAAGGTGTCCAAGTTGGCAATCAAGAAGTCAAACTCTTTCTCCTCACAGATGACATACTTTATATGGAAAGTCCAAAACACTCCGCCCCAAGCTCTCAGAACTCATACTGCAATGAATAATGTGGCAGGATATAAAATCATAGTACTGAATTCAGTGGCTATCCCCTACATTATCAATGAAAATACAGAAAGGGAATTTAGAGAATCAATTCAATTTACTACAGCACCCAAACCATAAGAAACCTGGGAATAACCAAACCAAAGAGGTAAAGGGTTGTACTCGAGGAACTAGAGATCACTCATGAAAGAAATGGAAGAAAACTGAAAAGATGGAAAATTATTGCATTCTCGTGGATCAGAAGAATAAATATTGTTAAAATGTCTATACTGCCTAGTGAAATCGATCTATTTAATTCCATTCCAATCAAAATTCCACTGGCATCTTTCAAAGAGTTGGAACAAACACATGCCTCAAATTTGTGTGTAATCAGATGTGACCCCGTATTGCTAAGAATTGATGAAAAGAGTAACAAAACTTGGAGCTACATGTTGCCTGATTTCAAGGGTTACTATAAAGCTGTGATCAGCAAGACAGCATGGGACTGACATATAAACAAACCCATAGACCAGTGGAACACAGGTGAGAGTTCAGATATGGACCATCAACTCTATGGCCAAATAATCTTCAAGAAAGCAGGAAAAATATACAGTGGAAAAAAGACAGTCTCTTCAATAACAGGTGCAGGGAAAACTGGGCAGCTCTATGTAGAAAAATGAAACTCGGACATCTTCTTACACCATACATAAAGATAATGCATGTTGGTGCACACTCTTTGAAGATGAGTGTGAAGATTCCTTAATTGATGAATAAAAAGCATTTGACAGCATCTGTTCCTGATTAAAATGCTTCAAAGTATAGGGATAGAGGAAATATTTATCAACTTCATAAAATGTTTATATGAAAAATTCACAGTAAATATCCTCCTCAATGGGTAAAAGCTAACAGCCTTCCCTTTGAGATCAGGAACATGACAAGGATGCCCACTCTCACCACTCATGTTCAACATAGTATTTGAAGTCCTTGCATCAGCCAACAGACAATAAAGAGAAATAAAATGTATCCAAATTGGCAATGAAGTCAATCTCTCTCTTCACGGTTGACATACTTAATATGGAATACCCAAAAGTCTCCACCCCCAAACTACTAGAACTCATTCAGCAATTCAGTAATGTGGCAGGATACAAAATTTTTATACAGGAATCATTGGCTTTCATAGACATTACCAATGAAAATACAGAAAGGGAAATTAGAGAATTGATTCCATTTACTACAACACGCAAACGATAAGATACCTGGGAAGAAACCAAAGCAAAGAAGAAAGGATTTGTAAGTGAGGAACTACACAACACTCATGAAAAAAATTGAAGAAAACAAAAATGACAGAATACCATTGCATGCTTATGGATCAGAAGAATAAACATTGCTAAAATGTCTAGACCTTTAATGTTAAGTAACTGCCTAGAGCAATCAATCCTTTTAATGCCTTTCCGATGAAAATTTCAACAGTATGTTTTAAAGCACTGGAGCCAACACAAGCCTAAAATTTGTGTAGAATTAGAGAGACTCTGTATTGCTAAGGAAATGCCGAAAAGAAAAAAAAAAAAACTGGGAGCATCACGTTGTATGATTTCCAGTGTTATAAAAAGCTGTGATCACCAATACAGCATTGGACTCACATAAAAACAGAACCATAGACTAGTGGAACCGAGTAGAGAGCTCAGATATGAGCAATAAACTCTATGGTCAAATAATCTTCAACAAAGTAGGAAAAAAAATATACAGTGGAAAAAAGACAGTCTCTTCAATAAATGGTGCTGGGAAAATTGGGACAGCTATGTGTACATGAATGAAACTCGACCAACACAAAGAGAACTCGAAATGGATAATAGACCTAAACTTGAGGTAGGAATCCATGAGAGTCATAGAGGGAAACATAGGCAATAACCTCTTCAACATGGGCCACAGCAACTTCTTTCAAGATATGTCTCCAAAGACAAAGCAAACAAAAGCAAAGATGAACTTTTGGGACTTCATCAATTCAAAAGCTTCTGCACAGCAAAGGAAAGAGTCAACAAAACACAGAGGCAACCCACGGAATGGGAGAAGATATTTGCAAATGATAGCACAGACAAAATGTTGATATCCAGGATCTAAAAAGAACTCCCCAAACCAAACACATACAAAGCAGACAGTCATATAAAAAATGGGCAGAATATAGGAACAGACATTTCTTTAATGAAGACATACAAATGGCTATCAGACACATGAAAAAAGGTTCATCATCACTAGCCCTTATGGAGACTCCAATTAAAACACATTGAGATAGCACCTGACACCAGTTAGAACAGCCCAAATCAGCAAGATAGGAATCAACATGTGTTGGAGAGGATGTGGAGAAAGGGGAACCCATCTCTCTACTCTGTTCCAGGAAAGCTCCTCTGCACTGGTGCCCCCAGGTGGGTCCCATCATCTCTCCCATTTTTCAGGTGTCCGCAACATGTCCTGAGCAAGAAAGGGCCCATGGCCATGGGGAGCAGGGCGTTCACAGGGCTGTCCAACGCCAGCCAATTCTCAGTAGAATTCTGTCCAAACCGATCCTAGTTTGGGAAAAATGCTCCTGAGAATTGGCTGGACAGCACCCAGTGAACTCGCTTCTGGTGCCGCACGTCTGCATGACCGTCTCTTGGGCATGGCCCGGCATCATGAGTGATCATGTCCGAACCCCACCAGAATATTCAAGTGTTAATACAAAGCTGTCAGGCCCTGGCGATTCCAAGGCCTCCTGCTCCTCAGCTTCTGGTGGTCCCTTCCCTGGCACTGTCCCATGGAGCGGGGCCTTCCCTGAGTCCCAGGCATGAGCCTTCACCTTCTTCCTCAACTCAGGACCTGGTAATGGTTCCTCAATTCTTTTTCCCCAACTTCCTCCCTCAAGGGCCTGTTCCTCAAGACCTAAAACTGGGGAACCCTGAGAAATGCGGCCACTTTTCCCCCTCCCACCCCGACGCCAATGGTGATTTTTGGCGCTTCAGACAAGCCACGGAGCGAGAGAAACCTGCATGTCCACACTGAGATCAACCCTCAGCCACTGGAAAAGTTGGAGGTACATGCCCGGCCACCACCCATCCCACAACTCGGCTCCGGGAACACTCTCTTGCGCCTTGTCCCCCAGGTGTATGCGTCGTCTCGGCACGTTTTCCAGGCGGGATAGGTTTGGGCAGAACGCTCGTGAGAATTGGCCAGAAAACGCCCAGCGAACTCGGTTAGGGCGCCGCATGTCTGCATAGCCGCCCCCCCCAGGCCTGGCCCAGTATCACGAGCAATCGCGGACTATCCTGCCAGGAAGCCCTCCACAAGGCAGGCTGTGGCAAAGCCGATGCCTGCTGCTAATCCTCGGCCTGCAGGGGTCCCATCCCTGGCACTGTCCCATGGGGTCGGGCCGGCCAAAAAGCCTGGGCTCGAAATTCCGCTTGCTTCCCAGCTTTCCGCTTCTGGGGTCATGTACCTCGGTGCCTCCATCTGTGGAACCCTGAGTCCGCGGCCACGCCTCCCCATCCCACCCTGGCGCCAAGGGTGCATTTCAGCGCTTTGGATAACCCTCTTAGGGAGATAAACCTTCGTGCCCACAATGAGGTCAGCCCCATCCTTGGGCGTCCAATCCGCCTGAAAAATGGAGGCGCATGCATGGCTGCCACCCTTCCTTCAACTCTGCTCCAGGAACGCTCCCCTGCGCTGCAGCCCCTGGTTTGGTCACGTCGTTTCGGTGTGTTTTCCGGGTGTCCACCCCATGCCCCGGGCGAGAAAGGGGCTGGGCCAAGGAGAGCAGGGAAGTCCGCAGGGCTGCCCAACGCCGGCGAATAATCACGTTCATTCTGGCCAAATCGATCCCAGTTTGGGCAGAATGGTCCTGAAAATTGGCCGGAAAATGCCCAGGGAACTCGCTTTGGGCATCTCACGTCTGCAGGGCTACCCCTAGGCTCTGGCCCGCATTGCGAGTGCTCGCTCCGGAACCCAGCCAAGGAGCCCTCCTCGAGGCAGAATCCTGCTGATCCTCCGTGTTCGGGGTTCCCATCCCTGGCGTTGTATCCATGGGGCCTTGCCCATCATGAATCCCGGCTCTAACCCTCGCCTGCTTCTCCAACCTTCTGCTTCCAGGGTCCTGTTATTCGTGGCCTCCATATCAGGAACCCTGAGTCCCACGACCACACATCTCCCTACCACGTCAGCGCCAACGGTGCCTTTTGGCCCTTTGGACAACCCTCGGAGCGAGATAAACCTGCATGCTCACAATGAGGTCAGCCTCATTCTTGGGCCCCCCGTCTGCCCCAAAGGCAGAGGCGCACACCCGGCCACCACCATTCCATCAACTCCGCTCTGGGAACACTCACCTGCGCCAGAGCCCCCAGGTGGGGCGAGTAAATTCCGCCCATTTTCCAGTCGGCCGCAGCATGCCCTGGGTGAGAAAGGGCCCTGGGCAACGGAGAGCAGGGTCGTCCGCAAGGCTGCCCAATGCTGGCCAATTCTCATGAGTGTTCTGCCTAAACCGATTCAGGTTTGGGCAGAAAGCTCATGAGAATTGGCCGGAAAACGCCCAGCGAACTCGCTTTGGGCGCCGCATGTCTGCAGGATTGCCCACCCGTGCCTGGCCTGGCAACGCGAGCACTCGCGCAGGATCCTCGCCAGGAAGCCCTCCGCAAGGCAGGCTTCAGTGAGGCCCCATGCCTCCTGCTCCTCGGCCTTTGGGGGTCCCCTACTTGGTGCTGTTCCATGGGGCCATGGCTGCCCCGAGACTCGGGCTGGAAATTTTGCCTGCTTCCCAGCCTTCTGCTTCCAGGGTCCTGTCCTTCGGTGCCTTCATTTGGGGAAACCTGAGTCCCGCAGCCACGCCTCCGCCTCCCACCCCAGCGCCAATGGTGCATTTCGGTGCTTCGGACAAGCCTCAGAGCCAAAGAAACTTGCATGACCCAACTGAGGACAGCCCCATCCTTGGGCGCCCCATCAGCCTGAAAAGACAGAGGCACACGCCCTGCCACCACCTGTCCTTCAAATCTGCTCCTGGAACGCTACCCTGCACAGGAGGCCCAGCGTGTCCCACGACGTTTCCCTGCATTTTCCCGGCAGCTGCCCCATGCCCCATGCGAGAAAGTGCCCTGGGCCACGGAGAGCAGGGCGGTCCGCTGGGCTGCACAATGGCGGCCATTTCTCATGAGCGTTGTGCCCCAACTGATCCCGGTTGGGGCAAATGGCTCATAAGAATTGGATGGAAAATGCCCAGAGAACTCGCTTTGGGCGCCACACATCTGCACGGCCGCCTCCCCGTGCCTGGCCTGGCATTGCGAGCGCTTGCTCCAGAACCCTGCCGAGGAGCCCTCCCTGAGGCAAACTGCGGCTAGGCCAACACCTGCTTATCCTCGGTCTGGGGTGGTCCCATCCCTGGCGCTGTACCATGGAGGCAGGTCCGTCATGGAGCCCGGGATAGAACCCTCGCCTGCTTCCCCAGCCTACTGATTCCGGGGTCCTGTCCCTCGTGGCCACCAAATCGGAAACCCTGAGTCCCGAGGCCACGTCTCCCCCTCTCACCCTGGCGCAAATGGTGCATTTTGGCGCTTCAGACAACCCTCCTAGCGAGATAAACCTGCGTGCCCACAATAAGGTCAGCCCCATCCTTGGGAACCCCATCCCCCGGAAGGACAGAGGCGCACACCGGGCCGCCACCCTTCCTTCAACTCTGCTCCGAAAACGCACCCCTGCGCCGCAGCCCCCAGGTGGGCCGTGTCATTTCCGTGCATTTTCCGGGCGGCCGCCCCATGCCTCAGGTGAGAAAAGGCCCTGGGCCACGGAGAGCAGGGCGGTCCACAGGGCTTCCCAACGCCGGCCAATTCTCACATTATTTCTGCCCAACTGATCCTGGTTTGGACAGAACGATCCCAGTTTGGACAGAACGCTTGTGAGAATTGGCTGGAAAATGCCCGTCGAACTTGCTTCGGGTGTCACACGTCTGCAGGGCCGCCCCAAGGTCCTTGCCCGGCATTGGGAGCACTCACTCCTGAACCCCACCAAGGAGCCCTCCGCGAGGCAGACTGCAGCGAGGCAGACACCTGTTGATCCTCGGCCTGCGGGGGTCCCATACCTAGCGCTGTACCATGGGGCCGGGACCCTCATGAAACCAAGGCTTGAACCCTCGCCTGCTTCCTCAGCCTTCTGCTTTCGGGGTCCTGTCCCTCGTGGTTTCCATATCGGGAACACTTTGTCCCACGGCCCGCATCTCCCTACCACGCCGGGGCCAACGGTGCCTTTCGATGCTTCGAACAACCCTCCGAGCAAGATAAAAATGCATGCCCACAATAAGGTCACACCATCCTTGGGCGCCCCATCTGCCCGAAATACGGAGGCGCACGCCCGGCCGCCACCCATCCTTCAAATCTGCTCCGGGAATGCTCCCCTGCCCCAGTGTCCCCGGGTGGGCCGCGTCGTTTCCACCCGCTTTCCGGGATGCCGCAGCATACACTGGGCGAGAAAAGGCCCTGGGCCACGGTGAGCAGGGCGGTCCGCAGGGTTGCCAAACGCCGGCCAATTCTCCTGAGCGTTCTTCCCAAACCGATCCCGGTTTGGACAGAACGCTAGTGAGAATTGGCTGGAAAACGACCGGCAAACTCGCTTTGGGCGCCGCACGTCTGCAGGGCCGCCACCCCAGTCCTGGCCCGGCATCGCGAGCTCTTGCGCCCGAACCCCGCTAGGAAGCACTCCGAGTGGCAGGCTGGGGCGAGGCCGATGCCTCCTGAACCTCAGCCTGCGGTGGTCCCCTCCCTGGTGCTCCCCCATGTGGCCGGGCCCGCCTCGAGGCTGGGGCTCGAACCCTCGCCTTCTTTCCCTACTTCCGCTTCCGGGGTCCTGTCCCTCTTGGCGGCCATATCGGGAACCCTGAGTTCATGGCCACGCATCTCCCTCCTACCCCAGCGCCAACGATGCCTTTGGAGGCTTCGGACAACCCTCAGAACGAGATAAACCTGTGTGCCCACACTGAGGTCAGCCCCATCATTATCTGTCCGGATAATGATGCACGCCTGGCAGCCACCCGTCCTACAACTCTGCTCCGGGAACTCTCCCCTGCGCCAGAGACTCCGGGTGGGCCGCGTCGTCTTGGCGCATTTTCTGGGTGGACGCCCCATGACCCGGGCAAGAAAGAGTCCTTGGCCACAGGGAGCAGGGACCTGCGGACCGCCCAAAGCCGGCCAATTCTCTAGAGCATTCTGCCCAAACCGATCCCAGTTTGAGCAGAATGCTCGGGAGAATTGGCCGGAAAACGCCCAGTAAACTAGCTTCAGGCACCATAGTTCTGCCGAGCTGCCCTCCCTGGGCCTGGCCCGGTATCTCGAGGGCTCATGCCTGAACCCCAGCAGGAAGTCCTCCTTGAGTCTGCATGCAGCGTGGCCGATGCCTACTGCTCCTCAGCCTGCAGGGTCCCCTCCCTGGCACTTCCCATGGGGCCGGGCCCACCACTGAGGCCCGGTGTCGAAACCTTGGCTATTCACCAGCCTACCGCTTTCAGGGTCCTGTTCCTCAGAGCCTCTAATTGGGGAATCCTGAGATCCGTGGCGACGCTTCCCCTTCCCACCCCGGTGACAACGGTGCATTTCAGCGCTTCGGAAAAGACACGAGCGAGAGAAATCTGCTTGTCCCCACTGAGGTCAGCCACATCCTTGGGCACCCCAGTCGCAGGAAAAGTCCCATGGGGCCGGGCCCATCACGAAGCCCGGGCACAAACCCTCGCCTGCTTCATCAGCCTTCTGCTTCCGGGGTCCTGTCCCTCGTGGCCTCCATATCGGGAACCCTAAGTCCCGCGGCCACACATCTCCCTACCACGCCGGTGCCAAGGGTGCCTTTCTGCTCTTTGGAGAAGCCTCGGAGTGAGAGAAACCTGTGTTCCCCCACTGAGGTCAGCCCCATCCTTGGGCACCCCTGTCTCCTGAATAGAGAGAGTTGTACTGCTGGCTGCCACCAGTACAGAACGCTTGTGAGAATTGGCCGGAAAATGCCCGTCAAACTTGCTTCAGGTGTCACACGTCTGCAGGGCCGCCCCAAGGTCCTTGCCCGGCATTGGGATCACTCACTCCTGAACCCCACCAAGGAGCCCCTCCCCAGGAATGCTCCCCTGCTCCTGTGTATTGGTCCTTTTTCCTTTTGGATGCCTGCCATGATTTTTAAGCGACCTTGGCAACTGAGTTCACATCGGTCCTTAGGGCCCCTCAATTCCGCCCAATTCCCACAAACGTCCTCTCCATGTTGATCTCGGGTTGGAGCAGAACCAGCGTGGTCTCTCTTGTAAACCACCTCTACCCTCGTTGTTTCCCTGCCCAAAAACACAGATTCTGCCACACTGCAAGTTCCAATTCCTAAAGTCAATGTAGACTGGAGCCCTCTCGGCACTGGCAGATCGGTGTAGCCATTCCCCATGTACATCACCCAAACTCTAAGTCATGTCTTCAAGCTTCCTTCTACAGGGGCCTGTCTCCCAAACTCTCTGGCTTGAGAAACCTGAAGTCACACCGTAGGAGTCCACCAGCCATCTAGCTGGTCACCAGTCTGTTTGGAGCTGTATGGGGCCATCAGAGCCAGTGCAAAATGCCATGTCTCCATGAGTCCTCACCCACGTTCTGCTCCCCCCAGAGCATGCTGCTCCACCTGACCACCATCCTCATTTCAGCTCCCCAGGGTTCCAACCTCCAGATCAGCAGTTCGGATATGAAACACCCTTACATCAGCTCCCTTCAGGGACCCCTGTCAGCTCTAGGCAGAACTGGAACTCCCTTGCATGCCAAAAATACTGGGTTCTCCTCTCCTTCTTCTCGATGGACATCGGTCCAAAGCTTCCTTGAAAAAGGGGGAAGTCAACCTCTTGACTGCTTCACACCTCCTTTCCTCTTCTTCCTTATTTCTCTCCACTTACCTTTGTACCTGGACGAACTGCAAGGAACATATCCATGGAACATGGACATGCTCTGACATCTGAAACTTTCTGACAGCTTTCTGAGGGCGCCTTATGCAAACAGAATGTAGTGGATCATAACACAGTATGTTTGCTAATGATCATCAAGACAACAAGAGAAAAAATCAATCCATTTTTACCTCCGTCTTCATGAAGTAGAACACGGTCTTCTTTCTTTCCATCTTCTTACTTCCTTCACTTCCATTCCAAGTCCTTTCCATGCAGTGTTTGTTCCAACGCTTCAGGGGAAAGAGTTCAGGATTCCTCGACTGCACAGAACACCCAGAGCTCATCACAACGACTGCCCTCCCTAAGAGCCATCACCCACTGAATCCTTCCCCTCCACACCCCTGCTCTCTAGCTACCTTCAGTTGGTGTTCGATGTTGGAGTCTCTTTCCTCACTGACCTCTCTTTCTCCCCCCACTATGTTCATCTTTTATTTCTGAAATTGCATAGACTGCAAATGATAGGCTATTGGTCATTTCTTACTGATATGGCTTCGCTAAATCCACTCTAGATCCATCCACATCCTCGCAAATGGTAAGATTACATTCTTTCTGAACCTAGCTCCTATTCCAGTGAGAATATGTGGGAGATTAGATGTCTACATGATTATATATATATATATATATATATATATATATATATATTTCAGCGAATGGACATTGGGACACCCTCCATCATACGCCATGTTGATAATGCTGCTGTCCATATCAGGGTGCTTGTACACCATTAGTTGTGCATTTTTGTGCCCTTGAGGGAAATTCTTAAAAGGGCAACTACTGTTTCCTAAGGTTGTTCTGTTTTTAGCATTTAGAAGAACCACCGTGCTCTTTTCCAGAGGGGCTGCAAGAACCCACATCCCACCGAGAGGGCAGGAGCTCGATTGTATGAGGAAGGGTTGCATGACCTATTTTTAGTTCTTTTACCTTCCTTTCTAATTACTCCCCACTGAACTCCTCCTCTTCACCATTTTCACTGGCAATTTCAGAGGAATGGGAGGAGTGCAAAGAGTGTCCCTCTTTTACTTCCTCTAAAATGGAACTTCCTTCTTTTAGGGGGCCTGTAAATTTGTCAATTTTAACGGTAAGGCAGCTCCTCACAAGAGCCCATATAGCCATGGTGCCTGTTGGCAAAGGCTGCTGAGCATCAGCCTTTCTCAAATCTTCTCCCAAATGTTCCCACTGTGGGACACTTAAGAGGCCCTCATCTAAAAACCAAGGGGCTTAATGCTCTATTGCTCTTAGGAACGCTCGAGCAGTTCGAGCTTTAAGAGGGGTTCCGTTAACTTCCAAAAGTGCCCACAAGGGGCTCTCCATTCGGAGTCTAGAAATTTCCGACCCCATTATCTTTACCTTTACAGTCGTGATCCGCAAATATACAGCTGCTGTCCCTTTGTGGTTGCTCTTCAGCAAACTTCTAACCTTTCCTTTGTGGTCGTCCTAGTGACGAACATGCAGTCCCTTTGTGGTTGCTCTTCAGCAAACTTCTCACCTTTCCTTTGTGGTCGTCCTAGTGATGAACATGCAGTCCCTTTGTGGTTGCTCTTCAGCAAACTTCTCACCTTTCCTTTGTGGTCATCCTAGTGACGAACGTGAAATATGACAAGGGGGAAAAGGTACTCATGTATTGCCTTCTCTCACCTTCTCCCTAAAATGCTAAGTTTAAAAAGCGGCACAACTTCTATTCCATGAAATCTTCCCGTTAGAACTACCACTTCTAAAAATCAAGTAAACAAAATGGAAACATTGTATTTCACTCTGACAAAAACTGTTCAACGTGAGATCAATGCACATAAAATTAAAAATTTAAATATACCTCAATATTATCAGTAAATCGGAACATATCTCAACCAGTATCAGAATTTCTACCTTCACTGTATCTTTGCTATTTTTAAATATACTCACAGTTCCCGGGTTTCAGCACCATATGTCACGCTCTCCCTGCCTGCAGAGATGACGGAACACCAACACACACACAGGTCGATGCACAAGCTCTTGTTTATTCCCTGGTCGATCTTTTTTTCTCCTCTGCGGGGAAGTTCCCTTGCCTTATATAGAGCATAACAGCCAATCACAGAGGTGTTCACGTGAACAGGAGGTATCTGGGCCTCGTAGGCAGTGGTGGCATGCGGTGTTCATGTGATGAGTGCGAGGTCACGTGTGGCCAGGGCGGATGTTTTTAGGCTGTCCGTGCTGCTCGGGCTATGTAGCCGGCACCATCTTAGGGGTGCAACCGGCGCCATCTGAGGGGCGTGACCCTGACAGGGAGCGTTCCCGGAGCAGATTTGAAGGTCGGGTGGCGGCCGGGCATACACCTCCGTCTTGAAGGCAGATGGGGAGCCCAGGATGGGGCTGACCTCAGTTGGGGCATGCAGGTTTCACTCGCTCCGAGGCTTGAGGAAGTGCCGAAAGGCACCATTGGTGCTGGAATGGGAGGGGGAGGCGTGTCCACGGGACTCATGGTTCCCCAGATGGAGACACTGAGGGACAGGATCCCGGAAGTGGCCGGCTGGGAAGCCGGCGAAATTTCGAGCCCAGGCTACGTGGCGGGCCCGGCCCCATGGGACAGCGCCAGGGATCAGACCCACACAGGCCGAATATCAGCAGGCATCGGCCTCGCCACAGTCTGCCTCACGGAGGGCTCCTTGGTGGCGTTCGGGAGCTAGCGCTCACAATGCCGGGCCAGGCCCTTGGGGCGGCCCTGCAGACGTGTGACGCCCGAAGCGAGTTCGCCAGTCGTTTTCCGGCCAATTCTCACGAGCGTTCTGCCCAAATTGGCATGGGTTAGGGCAGAACGCTCATGTTAATTGGCCGGCGTTGGGAAGCCCTGCTGACTGCCCTGCTCTCCGTGGACCAGGGCCCTTTCTGGACCAGGGCATGGGGTGGCCGTCCGGAAAACACATGGAAACAACGCAGCCCACGCGGAGGCCCTGGCGCAGAGCGGAAGGACGAGTGGTGGCCGGGCGTCCGCCTCCGTCTTTTGGTCAGCTGGATTGCCCAAGGATGGGGCTGACCTCATTTGGGGCATGCAGGTTTCTTTCGTTCATAGGCTTGTACGAAGCACCAATAGGCTCCGTTGGCCTCGGTGTGGGAGGGGGAGGCGTGGCCGCGGGACTCCGGGTTCCCCAGATGTATGCACCGGGGACAGGACCCCGGAAGTGGATGGCTGGGAAGTAGGCGAAAATTTGACCCCGAATCTCTGGTCAGCCCTGGCCCCATGGACAGCGCCAAGGAGGGGACCCCCGCAGGCCAAGGAGCAGGAGGCGTTGGCCTCGCGGAAGCCTGACTCTTGGAGGGCTTCCTGGCAAGGTTCCTGCAGGAGTGCTTGTGATGCCGGGCCAGGCCCGCAGGGGGTGCCGTGCAGACTTGCAGCACCTGAAGCGATTTCGCCGGGCGTTTTCCGGCCAATTCTCACGGGCGTTCTGCCCAAACCGGGTTCGGTTTGGGCAGAACGCCCGTGCGTATTGGCCGGCGTGACAACCCTGGGGACTTCCCTGCTCTCCCGTGGCGAGGGCCCTTTCTGGCCCGCCGCATGGACGGCTGCGCAGAACCTACGCTGCCCACACTGGGGCCCCGGGGCAAGGGAGCGTTCCCAGAGCAGAGTTGAGGGATGGGTGGCAGCCTGGCATTGCAAGCGCTCGCTCCCAAATCTGCCAAGGAGCCCTCTGTGAGGCAGACTGCGGCGAGGCCAACACCTGCTTATCCTCTACTGGGGTCCTGTCCCTCGGTGCCTCCATCAGGGGAACTCTGAGTCAGCCCATCCTTGGGTGCCCCATCCGCCCTATCGATGGAGACGTATATCAGGCCGCCACCCGTCCCTCATCTCTGATCCGGGAAGGGTCCCCTGCACCCGGGCATCCAGGTGGGCCCCGTTGTTTCCTCATGTTTTCCGGGCAACCGCCCCATGCCCCCGGCGAGAAAGGGCCCTGGGCCACGGAGCCAACGCCACTAATTCTCCTGGCGTTCTGCCCAAACCGATCCCGATTGGGCAGAACGCTCGTGAGAATTGGCCAAAAAACGCCTGCGAACTCGCATTGAACCGCCGCACTTCTGCACGGCCGCCCAACACCTGGCCCTGTCGCGGCATTGCGAGCAATCGCACCCCAACCCCGCCAGGAAGCCCTCCCCGAGACAGGCTGGGGTGAGGCCGACGCCTCCTGCTAATCCTCAGCCTGCGGGGGTACCTGACCTGGCACTGTCCCATGGGGCCGGACCCGCTACGAAGCCTGGGCTTGAAATTTCGCCTCCTTCCCAGCCGTCCCCTTCCGGGGACCTGTCCCTTGGTGCCTCCATCTGGGGAAAACTGAGTACCGCAGCCAGGCCTCCCCCTCCCACCCCGCCAACAATGGTGCATTTAGGCGCTTTGGACAAGCCTTGGAGCGAGAGAAACCTGCATGACCCAACTGAGGACAGCCCCATACTTGGGCGCCCCATCCATCCTATTGATGGAGGCGTACCTCCGGCTGCCACCCGTCCTTCACTCTGCTCCAGGAAAGCTCCACTATGCCGGGGCCTAGGGGTGGGCCTCATCGTTACTGCGCGTTATCCGGCGGCCGCCCCATGCCCCGGGCGAAAAAGGGCCCTGGGACACGGAGAGCAGGCCGGTCCGCAGGGCTGCCCAACGCCAGCCAATTCTCACGAGGTTTCTGCCCAAACCGGGATCGGTATGGGCAGAACGCTCGTGAGAATTGGCCGGAAAATGCCCGGAGAACTTGCTTCGGGCGCGGCAAGTCTGCAAGGCCGCCCCCCAGGACTGGCGCGGCATTGGGAGCGATTGCACCCGAACCTTGCCAGGAAGCACTCCGGAGGCAGGCTGCAGCGAAGCCGATGCCTGATGATCCTCGGCCTGCAGGGGTCCCATCCCTGGCAATGTACTATGGGGCCGAGCTCGTCAAGAAGCCCCCATTGAACCCTCGCCTGCTTCGCCAGCCTTCTGCTTCTGGGGTCCTGTCCCTCGTGGCCTCCGTATCAGAAACCCTGAGTCCCGAGGCCATGCATCTCCCTACCCCGCCGGCGCCAGCGGTGTCTTTCGGTGCTTCAGACAACCCTTGGAGTAAGATAAACCTGCATGCCCACAATGAGGTCAGCCCCATTTTGGGCGCCCCATCTGCCCAAAAGACGGAGGCGCATGGCCGGCCGCAACCGGTACTTCAACTCTGCACCGGGAACGCTCCCCTGCGCTGGCGCCCCCGGGTGTGCCGCCTCATTTCCGTGCGTTTCCTGGGTGGCCACAGCATACCCTGGGCGAGAAAAGGCCCTTGGCCATGGAAAACAGGGTGGTCCACAGGGCAGCCCAATGCCGGCCAATTCTCATGAGCGTTCTGCCCAATCCGATCCCGGTTTGGGCAGAAGGCTCGTGAGAATTGCCGGAAAACGCCCGGTGAACTCGCTTCGTGCACTGCACATCTGCAGGACCACTCCCCCAGGCCGGGCACAACACCACCAGTACTCAAGCACGGACCTCGCTAGGAAGCCCTCCGTGAAGCAGACTGCAGCAAGGCTGACGCCTCCTGCTCTTCGGCCTGCGGGGGTCCCCTCCTTGGTGTTGTCCCATGAGGCTAGGGCTGCCCCGAGACTCGGGCTCGAAATTTCGCCTGCTTCCCGGCCTTCTGCTTCCGGGGTCCTCTCCCTTGGTGCCTCCATCTGGGGAAACCTGAGTCCCGTGGCCATGCCTCCCCCTCCCACCCCGGTGCCAATGGTGCATTTTGGCGCTTGGGACAATGCTTGGATAGAGAGAAAGCTGCATGACCCACCTGAGGACAGACCCATCTTTGGGCGCCCCATCAGTCCGAAAAGACGGAGGAGCACGCCCGGCCACCATGCGTCCTTCAACTCTGCTCCCGGATGCTCCCCTGCACTGGAGGTCCCGTGTGGGCAGCGTCATTTCTGTGCCCTTTCCAGGCGGCGGCCCCATGACAGAGTCGTGCCTGAATAGACAGAGTCTCATGGCCTGCTGCCACCCATCTCACCCACAACTCTGCTCCAGGAACGCTCCCCTGCCCCTTCGTATTGGTCGTTTTTCCTTTTGGATGCCAACTGCCCTTATTTTTAAGCGACCTTGGCCACTGGGGTCATGTTGGTCCTCAAGGCCTTTCAATTTCGGCCAATTCCCATGAGCGTCCTCTCTATGTTGGTCCTGAGTTGGAGCAGAACCAGCCTGGTTTCTCTTGTAAACCACCTCTACCCTCGTTGTTTTACCTGCCCCAAAACCCATATTCTGCCTCACTGCAGAATCCATTTCCTGAAGTCAACCCCAAAGGGAGCCCTCTCGGCATTGGCAGAATGGTGCAGTCATTCTGCATGCCTATCACCCTAACCTTAAGTCGTGTTTTCAAGCTTCCTTCGACAGAAGCCTCTCTCGCAAACTCTCTGGCTTGGGAAACCGGAAGTCACACCATAGGAGTCTGCCAGACACCTAACAGGTCAACAGACTGTTTGGAGATGCACGGGGCTGTCAGAGCCAGTGAAAAATTCCATGTCCCCATGAGTCCTCACCCACGTTCTGCTGCCCCCTGGAGCATTATGCTCCACCTGACCACCATCCTCATCTTGACTTCTTGTGGATCCAACCTCCAGATCAGCAGTTTGGAGGATATGCAACAGCCTATCTCAGCTCTCTTCAGGGACCCCTGTCAGCTCTAGGCAGACCTAGAACTCCCCTGCCTGCCAAAAACTCTGGGTTCCGCTCTCCTTCTTCTCGATGGACATCGGCCCAAGGCTTCCTTGACAAAGGGGGAAGGCTACCTCTTGACTGCCTCACACCTCCTTTCCTTTTCTTCCTTATTTCTCTCCACTTAACTTTGTACCTGGGCAAACTGCAAGGATCATATCCATGGAACATGGACATGCTCTGACATCTGAAACTTCCTGGCAGCTATCTGAGGGCGCCTTAGGCAAACAGAATCCAGTGGATCATAACACAGTATGTTTGCTAATGATCATCAAGACAACAAGAGAGCGAAAATCACTCCATTTTTACCTTCATCTTCATGAAGTAGATCACGGTCTTCTTCTTTCCTTCCTTCACTTCCATTCCAATACCTTTTCATGCAGTGTTCGTTCCGATAATTCAGGAGTAGGATTCAGGATTCCTTGACTGCACAGAACACCCAGAGCTCATCACAACGACTGCCCTCCCTAAGAGCCATCACCCATTGAATCCTTCCCCTCTACACCCCTGCTCTCTAGCTACCTTCAATTGGTGCTCTATGTTGGAGTCTCTTTCCTCACTGACCTCTCGTTCTCCACCCACTATGTTCATCTTTTCTTTCTGAAATTGCATAGACGGCAAATGATAGTCTATTGGTCACTTCTTACTTATATGGCTTTGCTAAATCCACTCTAGATCCATCCACATCCTTGCATATGGTGAGATTACATTCTTTCTGAACCTGGCTCCTATTCCAGTGAGAATATGTGGGAGATTAAGTGTCTACATTCATATATATATACATATACATATCGCTCATCTGTGAATGGACATTGGGATGCCCTCCATCATTCGCCATGGTTGATAATGCTGGTGTCCATATCACGGTGCTTATACCCCATTGGTTGTGCATTTTTGTGCCCTTGTGTGAAATTATTAGGATGGCAACTGCTGTTTCCTAGGATAGTTCTGTTTTTAGCATTCAGAGGTACCACGTGCTCTTTTCCAGAGGGGCTGCAAGAACTCGCATGCCCACCGACAGTGCAGAAGCGTACTTCCTGAGGCAGAACCATCCCTGCCAGCAATTTTCTAAGGAGAAAACAGAAAACCTCGGAGATAACGTGACTCAGACAGCGCCTGGCAAGCAGCCCCAGAAAACCACCCCAGGGTTCCTCACGCCATGCCCTAAGAAGCCATCAGAATGCCTCTATCCAGGGAAATTCCCAAAGACTCTCCTTCTGACTTCACCACCCATGTTACTACAGAGAAAGGATGCCATGGCCAACTCTCTAGAGGGTCCACTGAGTGAAACTAGGAAGTCAAGCTTTCCTTTTCAATCCTCCAATGCTCCTTGGAATCCGTTCGAATATTCCCTCTGCCCTCCTAGGAACTCTTTGGATAAAAAAGACAAATTCATTAGGATCCATCCCGTTGGACAATGGAGAAGCCATCCTCCAAGCCTCTATCTGACCACAAACAGCCACCTCCCTCTAGATGCCGGCCATTCTACCACAGCCTAGGACCCATGGAATCAACCTTGTTTGAAAAAGGAATGCATTCTATGTCCCAAACACACACCAAGTTCATCTCAACTTCCTGGTTAAATCCAAGGGATTGCCTAGGAAAGATAAGTTCCAAATACTTCTTGGAGCCAGAAAGAAGCAGTGAAAAGGAGATCCCATGCCAGGTGCTCCCTGCAAGGAAACTCAGGAAACCTAGCACCCACCTCCATGGCTGACAGCTATGTTCGTGGGACTTTTTGGCTCCACTGGAGGTGAGAGAAACCCATATGTTTAGGGTGAAAGAGAACTTTGACCTCCCGTGTTGGCATGGATGTGCCACTGTGCCCCACTAGCCTGCTGTTTTCTCTGAATGATGACGTCCTGGGACAGGATGCAAGATGGATTCAGACGCTGATTTACCGACTTTAGGTCTTGTGGGGTCAGAGCGAAGAAGGGCTGTCATGTGCGGATATGGAGGCACCTTCCACCTAAAGCCTACACACGTGCTCCGATTCCTGGAGAAGGAGAGACACACGCTTGTTTATTAAGTAGTCATCCACTTCCTTCTCAAGCTGGCCCATGCCTTTGTCCTTTTTGGAGAAATAAATCGACTCTTCCAAACAGACACTCCACCCCTCATTTCCAAAGGCACCATGGGTTGAACTGGGTTCCCCTGTCTCCAGTCGCCCACCGGGAGGGCCCTCCTGAACCATCCTGACAGCACATTGCCATCAAAGTGGGGCAACGGGTCACAGAGCTGACTGAGTGGGGGCCTGACTCCAGCAATTTTTACCACCATTCCTGAGTATGGGGAAACAGAGGCTTCAGCTCAACACTCTGTCTAGGAACAACAAGCAGCTGTAACTCACGTTTCCTGCAGCCCCTCGCCACTGCTCTCAGAACCAGCAGGCTGCACAGTCAGCTCTTCTGGTGTGTTGGCCACAGCAGCTCGCCGCTGCCCTTGCTGGGGGCAAGCACCATTGCACCTTAATGAACTCTGGGAACCACAACTCACTACGACATCCAGTGGCATGAATCGGTACTGCCAAGCATTCCACAGACCCCTAAGGCAGCTCCGAAAAGCCTCTGTAGGTCAAAAGCCACATGGACTCTGTTCCTGCAGATTGGGATTTCCAGGCCAACCCGACGAATCCATAGGCAACCAAAGCAGAACTGGCGATGCCGACGCCACCATCTCCTATGCGTGTGGTGCTCCCCTCCTTGGCCCTGTCCCATGGATACGGTTCAGCCTATAGCAATCTATCCTTTTAATGACATTCTGATCAAAATTCCACCAGTATCTTTCAAAGAGCTGGAGCAAACACAAGCCAAAAATTGGTGTGGAATCAAAGAGTCCCCGTATTGCTAAGAAAATACCGAAAAGAAAAACATAACTGGGAGCATCACGTTGCCTGGTTTCAAGGGTTACTACAAAGCTGTGATCACCAAGACAGCATGGGACTGGCATCCAAACAGACCCATAGGCCAGTGGAAAAGAGTAGAGAGCTCAGATACAGACCAACAGCTCTACAGTCAAATAATTTTCCAACAAAGCAGGAAACAAAATATACAGAGGAAAACAGTCTCTTCAATAAATGGTGCTGCGAAAATTGGGACAGCTATGTGTAGATGAATGAAACTCGACAAATCTCTGACTCCATACACAAAAAGAAACTCATAATGGATTAAAGACCTCAACATGAGGCAGGAATGCATCAGAATCTTGGAGAATATACTCAGTAACCTCTTCAACATTGCCCCCAACAACTTCTTTCGAGATATGTCTCCAAAGGCAAAGGAAACAAAATCAAAGATGAACTTTTGGGACTTCCTCAAGATCCAAAGCTTCTGAACAGCAAAGGAAACAGTCAACAAAACAATTGGGCAACCCACGGAATTCGAGTAGATATTTGCAAATGACAGGACAGACAAAAGGCTCATATTCAGGATCTAGAAAGAACACCTCAAACTCAACACACACAAAACAGATAATCATATCAAAAAATGGGCAGAAGATATACAAAGACACTTCTCCAACCAAGACATACAAATGGCTATCAGACACATGAAAAAATGCTCACCATCACTAGCCATTAGGGAGATGCAAATTAAAACGACCTTGAGATAGCACCTGACACCAGTTACAAAAGCCAAAATCCGCAAGGCAGGAAACAACATGTGTTGGAGAGGATGTGGAGAAAGGGGAATCCTGTTACACTGCTATTGGGAATGCAAGTTGGTGCAGACTCTTTGGAGAACAGTGTGGAGATTCCTTAAGAAATTAAAAATAGATCTTCCCTATAACCATGTAATTACACTCCTAGGTATTTACGCCAGAGATTCAGTTGGAGTGGAAAGAAGGACCATCAGTAACCTAATGTTTAGAGCAGCAATGGCCACGGTTGCCAAACTTTGGAAAGAACCAAGATGCCCTTTAACAGAAGAACGAATAAGAAAGGTCCGTATACACTATGGAATATTATGCCTCCATTCAGAAAGGATGAATACCCAACCTATCAGCAACATGGACGGGACTGGAAGAGATTCTGCTGAGTGAAATAAATCATGCAGAGAGAGTCAATTATCATATGGTTTCACTTCTGTGTGGAGTATAACAAATAGCATGGAGGACAAGGGGAGATGAAAAGGAGAAGGGAGTGTAGAGAAATTGGAAGAGGAGGGAAACCATGCGAGACAATGGACTCTGTAAAAGAATCTGAGGGTTTTGAAAGAGCTGGGGTGGGAGGTTGGGGAAACATGTCGTGGGTAAAGGAAAGGGCACAGATTGCATGGAGCACTAGGTGTGGTGGTAAAACAATGAATACAGTTACACTGAAAAGAAATTGGAACAAAAAGGCGCTGAAATAGCTCAGTTGGGAGTGCGTTAGACTGACGAAATTGGAACAAAAAATTATATGTGAATAAGCTAAGCCAACTTGGAGAAATGGATGCATTTTTCAGAAACTTTAAAATTCCAAAATTGACCCAGGAAGAAATGTACACCCTGAATAGATCGTTATTTAGTAACAGGATTAAAGCAGTGATAAAAAACCTCCCTAAAGACAAGACCCCGGGACCTAAAGGATGACCTATTGAATTCTACCACACTTTAAGAAAAGAACACCTCTCCTCCTGAAGCTCTTTCCAAAATATGAAGCAGAAAATCATGTTACAGAAATCAGTGGCTTTCTTCTACATTATCAATAAAAATCCCAAAAGGGAAATTAGAGAATCATTTCCATTTACTACAGCACCCAAACCAGAAGAATCCTGAGAATTAACCAAACCAAAGGGGTAAAGGATTTGTACTCGAGACACTAGAGAACACCCATGAAAGAAAAGCAAGTAAACCAAAAAGACGGAAAACCATTGCATTCTAATGGATCAGAAGTATAAATATTGTTAAAATGTCTATACTGCTTAGAGCAATTGATCCATTTAATGTCATTGCAATAAAAATTCCACCGGTATCTTTCAAAGAGTTGGAACAAACACACACCTAAAATTTGTGTGGAATCAGAAGCGACCAGTATTGCTAAGAATTGCTGAAAAGAGAAACAAAACTGAGAGCACCACGTTGCCTGAATTCAAAGGGATACTAGGAAACTGTGATCACCAAGACAGCATGGGACTGGCATAAAAACAGACCCATAGACCAGTGGAACACAGTAGAGAGGTCAGATATGGACCATCAACTCTATGGCCAAATAATTTTCAAGAAAGCAAGAAAAATATACAGTGGATAAAAGACAGTTTCTTCAATAAATATTGCAGCGACAACTTGGCAGGTCTATGTAGAAGAATAAAACTCGTCCATCCTCTTAAACCATACACAAAGATAAAATAAAAATGGGAAAATACCTCAATATGAAACAGGAATCCATCAGAATCCTAGTGGAGAACATAGGCAGTAATCTCTTTGATATCAGTCACAGTGACTTCTTTCAAGATATGTCTCCAAAGGCAAAAAACAAAAGCCAAAAAAAAAAAAAAACTTTGGGGACTTCATCAAATTCAAAAGCTTATACACTGGTCCAGATGGTGGAGAAGTAGCAGGCTGAGACTACATCAGCTACCAGGAGATCAGCTAGATAGCTTATCTAAAGATTACAAACACCTGAAAATCCAAGGGAGATCGAAGAGAAGAATAACAGCAATTCTGGAAACAGAAAAAGAACCACTTTCTGAAAGGTAGGACCGGCGGAGAAGTGAATCCGAAGCGACGGGAAGATAGACCCTGGGGGTAGGGGCAAGCTCCCGGCAAGCGGCGGAGCAACAGAGCACAAAATCAGAACTTTTAAAAGTCTGTTCCGCTGAGGGACATCGCTCCAGAGGCTAAACCAGGGCGAAGCCCACACGGGGTCAGCGTGGCCTCAGGTCCCGCAGGGTCACAGAAGGACCGGGAGTGTCTGAGTGTGGCAGAGCTTGCGGGTATTGGAACGGGAAAATCGGCTACAGAGACAGAGCAGAAAGTTAGATCACAGCTCGGGGTTACGTTGAACCGGTCGCAGGCTCAGTGAGCTCAGAGCGTGGCCAGAGGTAAGGCAGATTGGAGTAACTTGGCGCTGTTCTCTGAGGGTGCACTGAGTAATGGGGCCCTGGTCTCTCGCTCCTCCGGGCTGGAGACCAAGAGGCCGCCATTTGTATTCCCGTCCTCCAGAACTCTATGGAAAGCGCTCAGGGAACAAAAGCTTCTGAAAGCAAAGCGAGCGGATTACTCAGCCCGGCCCCAGGTAAGGGCGGTGCAATTCCGCCTGGGGCAAAGACACTTGAGAATCACTACAGCAGGCCCCTCCCCCAGAAGATCAACAAGAAATCCAGCCAAGACCAAGTTCACCTACCAAGGAGTGTGGATTCAATACCAAGGAGAGCAGCAGAATTCCAGAAGAGGAGAAAGCAAAGTACGGAACTCATGGCTTTCTCCCTGTGATATTTTTAGTCTTGCAGTTAATTTATTTTTTTACTTTTTTCATTTTTTTCTCTTCTTCTGCTAAATTTTTTTAATTTTTGACTTTTTCTTTTTTTAATGTTTTTTAACTAATTTATCTAATATATATTTTTTCTTTTATATATTTTTCTTTATTCATTTTCGTTTTTTAAATTCTTTATTTGTTTAATTTTCTTTTTTTTCTTTATTTCTTTTTAAACCTCTTTTTATCCTCTCTCACCCACTTCATGATTTGGGATCTCTTCTGATTTGGTTAAAGCATATTTTCCTGGGTTTGTTGCCACCCTTTTAGTATTTTACTTGCTCCTTCATATACTCTTATCTGGACCAAATGACAAGGCGGAAAAATTCACCACAAATAAAGAACAAGAGGCAATACCTAAGGCTAGGGACCTAATCAATACAGACATTGTTAATATGTCAGATCTAGAGTTCTGAATGACAATTCTCAAGGTTCTAGCTGGGCTCGATAAAAGCATAGAAAATATTAGAGAAAGCCTCTTGGGAGATATAAAAGCCCTTTCTGGAGAAATAAAAGAACTAAAATCTAACCAAGTTGAAATCAAAAAAGCTATTAATGAGGTGCAATAAAAAATGGAGTCTCTCACTACTAGGATAAATGAGGCAGAAGAAAGAATTAGTGATATAGAAGACCAAATGACAGAGAATAGAGAAGCTGAGGAAAAGAGGGACAAGCAGCTACTGGACCATGAGGGGAGAATTCGAGAGATAAGTGACACCATAAGACGAAACAACATTAGAATAATTGGGATTCCAGAAGAAGAAGAATGAGAGAGGGGAGCAGAAGGTATACTGGAGATAATTATGGGGGAGAATTTCCCCAATATGGCAAAGGGAATGAGCATCAAAATTCAGGAGGTTCAGAGAACGCCCCTCAAAGTCAATAAGAATAGGCCCACACCCCGTCACCTAATAGTAAAATTTACAAGTCTTAGTGACAAAGAGAAAATCCTGAAAGCAGCCCGGGAAAAGAAGTCTGTAACATACAATGGTAAAAATATTAGATTGGCAGCTGACTTATCCTCAGAGACCTGGCAGGCCAGAAGGAGCTGGCATGATATTTTCAGACCACTAAATGAGAAAAACATGCAGCCAAGAATACTATATCCAGCTAGGCTATCATTGAAAATAGAAGGAGAGATTAAAAGCTTCCAGGACAAACAAAAACTGAAAGAATTTGCAAACACCAAACCAGCTCTACAGGCAATATTGAAAGGGGTCGTCTAAGCAAAGGGAGAGCCTACAAGTGGGCTCTCAGTAAGATCGGTAAGGGACAGAGACAATATACAGTAACAATCACCTTACAGGAAATACAATGGCACCAAATTCATATCTCTCAATAGTTACCCTGAATGTTAATGGGCTAAATGCCCCAATCAAAAGACACAGGGTATCAGAATGGATAAAAAAAACAAAACCCATCTATATGTTGCCTCCAAGAAACTCATTTTAAGACAGAAGTCACCTCCAGATTTAAAGTGAGGATGGAAAACAATTTACCATGCTAATGGACATCAGAAGAAAGCAGGAGTGGCAATCCTTATATCAGATCAATTAGATATTAAGCCAAAGACTATAATAAGAGATGAGGAAGGACACTATATCATACTCAAAGGGTCTGCCCAACAAGAAGATCTAACAATCATAAATATCTATGCCCCCATCGTGGGAGCAGCCAACTATCTAAACAAATTAATAACAAAATCAAAGAAACACATCAACAATAATACAATAATAGTAGGGGACTTTAACACTCCCCCTCACTGAAATGGACAGATCATCCAAGGAAAAGATCATCAAGGAAATAAAGGCCTTAAGTGACACACTGGACCAGATGGACATCACAGATATATTCAGAACATTTCATCCCAAAGCAAGAGAATACACATTCTTCTCTAGTGCACATGGAACATTCTCCAGAATAGATCACATCCTCAGTCCTAAATCAGGACTCAACCGGTATCAAAGGATTGGGATCATTCCCTGCATATTTTCAGACCACAATGCTCTGAAACTAGAACTCAACCACAAGAGGAAGTTTGGAAAGAACCCAAATACATGGAGACTAAACAGCATCCTTCTAAGGAATGAATGGGTCAACTGGGAAATTAAAGAAGAATTGAAAAAATCATGGAAACAAATGATAATGAAAATATTACGGTTCAATCTGTGGGACATAACAAAGGCATTCCTGAGAGGAAAATATATAGCGGTACAAGCCTTTCTCAAGAAACAAGAAAGGTCTCAGGTACACAACCTAACCCTACACATAAAGGAGCTGGAGAAAGAACAATAAAAAACCCTAAGCTCAGCAGGAGAAGAGAAATCATAAAAATCAGAGCAGAAATCAATGAAATAGAAACCAAAAAAAAAAAAACCCAAAACAAAACAAAAACAAAAACAAAAGTCCAAATCAATGAAACTAGGAGCTTCTTCTTGAAAGAATTATTAAAATTGATAAAGCCCTGGACAGACTTATCAAAAAGAAACGAGAAAGGACCGAAAAAAATCAAATCATGAATGAAAGAGGAAGATCACAACTAACACCAAAGAAATACAAACTATTATAAGAACATACTATGAGTAACTCTACGCCAACAAATTTCACAATCTGGAAGAAATGGATGCATTCCTGAAACATATAAACTACCACAATTGAAACAGAAAGAAATAGAAAGCCGGAACGGACCAATAACGAGTAAGGTGATTGAAACGGTCATCAAAAATCTCCAAACAAAAAAAAAGCCCAGGACCAGACGGCTTCCTGGGGGAATTCTACCAAATATTTAAAGAAGAACTAATTCCCATCTTCCTGAAACGGTTCCAAAAAATAGAAATGGAAGGAAAACTTCCAAACCCATTTTATGAGGCCAGCATTACCTTGATCCCAAAACCAGACAAGGATACCATCAAAAAAGAGAGCTATAGACCAATATCATTGATGAACACAGATGCGAAAATTCTCACCAAAATACGAGCCAATAGGATTCAACAGTACATTAAAAGAACTATTCACCACGACCAAGTGGGATTTATTCCAGGGCTGCAAGGTTGGTTCAACATCTGCAAATTGGTCAATGTGATACAACACATCAATAAATGAAAGAACAAGAACTATATGATACTCTCAAAAGATGCTGAAAAAGCATTTGACAAAGTACAGCATCCCTTCCTGATCAAAACTCTTCAAAGTGTAGGGATAGAGGGCACATACCTCAATATCATCAAAGCCATCTATGAAAAACCCACTGCAAATATCATTCTCAATGGAGAAAAACTGAAATCTTTTCCGCTAAGGTCAGGAACACGGCAGGGATGTCCATTATCTCCACTGCTATTCAACATAGTACTAGAGGTCCAAGCCTCAGCAATCAGACAACAAAAGGAAATTAAAGTCATCTAAATCGGCAAAGAAGATGTCAAATTATCACTCTTCGCAGATGATATGATACTATATGTGGAAAATCCAAAAGACTCCACTCCAAAACTGCTAGAACTTGTACAGGAATCCAGTAAAGAGTCAGGATATAAAATCAATGCACAGAAATCAGTTTCATTTCTCTACACCAACAACAAGACAGAAGAAAGGGAAATTAAGGAGTCAATCCCATTTACAACTGCACCCAAAACCATAAGATACCTAGGAATAAACCTAACCAAAGAGGCACTGAATCTATACTCAGAAATCTATAAAGTACTCATGAAAGAAATTGAGGAAGACACAAAGAAATGGAAAAATGTTCCATGCTCCTGGATTGGAAGAACAAATATTGTGATAATGTCTCGGGTACCTAAAGCAATCTACACATTTAATGCAATTCCTATCAAAGTACCATCCATCTTTTTCAAAGAAATAGAACAAATAATTCTAAAATTTATATGGAACCAGAAAAGACCTCGAATAACCAAAGGGATATTGAGAAAGAAAGCCAAAGTTGGTGGCATCAAAATTCCGGACTTCAAGCTCTCTTACAATGCTGTCATCATCAAGACAGCATGGTACTGGCACAAAAACAGACACATAGATCAATGGAAAGAATAGATTGCCCAGAAATAGACCCTCAACTCTACGGTCAACTAATCTTTGACAAAGCAGGAAAGAATGTCCAATGGAAAAAAGACAGCCTCTTCAATAAATGGTTTTGGTAAAATTGGACAGCCACATGCAGAAAAATGAAATTGGACCATTTTCTTACACCACACACAAAAATAGACTCAAAATGGATGAAGGACCTCAATATGAGAAAGGAATCCATCAAAATCCTTGAGGAGAACACAGGCAGCAACCTCTTCGACTTCAGCTGTAGCAACATCTTCCTAGGAACAACGCCAAAAGGTAGGGAAGCAATGGCAAAAATGAACTATTGGGATTTCATCAAGATCAAAAGCTTTTGTACAGCAAAGGAAACAATTAACAAAATCAAAAGACAACTGACAGAATGGGAGAAGATATTTGCAAACGACATATCAGATAAAGAACTAGTGTCCAAAATCTATAAAGAACTTAGCAAACTCAACATCCAAAGAACAAATAATCCAATCAAGAAATGGGCAGAGGACATGTACAGACATTTCTTCAAAGAACATATCCAGATGGCCAACATACACATGAAAAAGTGCTCCATATCACTCGGCATCAGGGAAATACAAATCAAAACGACAATGAGATATCACCTCACACCAGTCAGAATGGCTAAACTCAACAAATCAGCAAATGACAGATGCTGGCGAGGATGCGGAGAAAGGGGAACCCTCCTACACTGTTGGTGGGAATGCAAGCTGGTGCATCCACTTTGGAAAACAGCATGGAGGTTCCTCAAAATGTTGAAAATAGAACTACCCTATGACCCAGCAATTGCACTATTGGGTATTTACCCTAAAGAAACCAACGTAGTGATCCGAAGGGGCATGTGCACCCGAATGCTTATAGCAGCAATGTCCACAAGAGCCAAAGTATGGAAAGAACCTAGATGTCCATCAACAGATGAATGGATAAAGAGGAGGTGGTATATATACACACAATTGAATACTATGCAGCCATCAAAAGAAATGAAATCTTGCCATTTGCAACAACATGGAAGGATCTAGAGCATATCATGCTTAGCGAAATAAATCAAGCAGAGAAAGACAACTAAGAATATGATCTCCCTGATATGAGAAAGTGGTGATGCAACATGGGGGCTTAAGTGGCTAGGAGAAGAATCAATGAAACAAGATGGGATTGGGAGGGAGACAAACCATAAGTGATTCTTAATCTCACAAAACAAACTGAGGGTTGCTGGGGGGAGGGGGTTGGGAGAAAGGGATTGGGTTTATGGACATTGGGGAGGTTATGTGCTTTGGTGAGTCCTGTGAAGTGTTTAAACCTGGCGAATGAGAGACCTGTACCCCTGGGGATAAAAATATATGTTTATTTTAAAAATAAAGCTTATACACTGCATAGTAAACAGTCAAAAAAGCAAAGAGGCAACCCATGGAATGTGATAAGATATTAGCAAATGACAGGACAGACAAAAGGTTGATATCCAGGATCTATTAAGAATTTCTCAAATTCAACATATACAATACAGATAATCATATCAAAAAATGGACAGAAGATATGAACAAACACTTCTCCAATGAAAAGATAGAAATGGCTATCAGACAGCTGAAAAAATGTTCATCAACACTAGGAATCATGGAGATACAAATGAAAACAACATTGAGATGTCACCTTACACAAGTTAGGATGACTAAATTAGCAAGCCTTGAAACTACATGTGTTTAAGAGTATGTGGAGAAAGGGGAATCCTCCTCCACTGTGGTTGGGAATGCAAGTTGGTGCAGTCTCTTTGGAGAACAGTGTGGAGATTCCTCAAGAAATTAAAAATAGAACTTCCCTGTAACCCTGCAATTACACTCCTAGGTTTTCACCCCAAATATACAGATGGAGTGAAAAGAAGGGCCATCTTTAACCCAATGTTTAGAGCAGCAATGGCCACGGTTGCCAAACTGTGGAAAGAACCAAGATGCCCTTCAACAGAAGAATGGATAAGGTAGATGTGGTCCATTTACACTAAGGAGTATTATGCCTCCATTCAGAACGGATGAATAACCAACGTTGGCAGCAACATGGACGGGACTGGAAGAGATTCTGCTGAGTGAAATAAATCAAGCAGACAGAGGCAATTATTATATCGTTTCACTTCTGTGTGGAGTATAACAAATAGCATGGAGGACAAGGGGGGATCGAGAGGAGAAGTGAGTGGAGGGAAATAGAAAGGGGACTGGAACCATGAGAGACTATGGACTCTGAAAAATAATCTAAGAGGGCACTGAAAGAGCGGGGGAGGGAGGTTGGGGATAGACGTGGTGGGTAATAGAGAGGGCACGGATTGCATGGAGCACTGGGTGTGTTGCTAAACAATGAATACGGTTACACTGAAAAGAAATTGAAAACAAAAAAAGTATATGCCAATAAGCAAAGCAATCTAGGTGAAATGTATGCATTCTAAAAAACTGTACAATCTCAAAATTGAACCAGGAAGAAATGTTCAACCTGAATAGAGCATTATCCAGCAAAACGGATTAAAGCTGTGATCAAAAATCTCCCAAAAGACAAGACCCTGGGACATGAAGGATGCCTGTGTGAAATCCACCAAACTTTAAGAAAAGAACACGGCTTCTCCTCAAGTTCTTTCAAAATTTAAAGCAGAAGGAAATCTTCCAGACACTATTATTGAAGCCAGCATTACCCTGATCCACACAGCAGGCCAAGACCTCACCAAAAAGGAGAATTTCAAACCAATATCATTGATGAATAGGGATGCTAACATTCTCAACAAGCTTCAAGCTCCTAGGAAATTACAGTACATTAAAATTTTATACACCATGACCAATAGGATCTATCCCTGGGTTTCAAGGTTGGTTTGACATTCTCAAATATATCAATCTCATAGAACTAATTAAGAAGTGAAGAGAGAAAAACCAAATGGTCCTCTCAATTGGTGAAGAAGAAGCATTTGACAAAATCCAGCATCCGCTTCTGACTAGAATGCTGCAAGGTATAGGTATTGAGGTAATATTTGTCAACTTCATAAAATGTTTCTATAAAAACATCCACAGTGCATACCATCCTCAAAGGGTAAAAGATGACAGACTTCGCTTTGAAATCAGGAGCATGACAAGGATGCCCACTCTTACCACTCCTGTTCCACATAGGATGTGAAGTCCTAGCAACAGCAATTAGACAACAAAGACAAATAGAAGGTATCCAAGTTGGCAATCAAGAAGTCAAACTCTCATCCTCACAGGTGACATAATTGATATAGAAAACCCAAAAGACTGCACCCTCAAACTACCAGAACTCATACAG
This sequence comes from Mustela nivalis, assembly GCF_964662115.1. Classification (NCBI taxonomy): domain Eukaryota; kingdom Metazoa; phylum Chordata; class Mammalia; order Carnivora; family Mustelidae; genus Mustela; species Mustela nivalis. Next base: position 7,537,688 of record NC_139022.1, on the reverse strand, counting down.
CAATTCAATAATGTAGCAGGATACAAAATCATGATACAGAAATCAGAGGGTTCCTTCTACATTATCAATGAAAATCCAGAAAGAGAAATTAGAGAATCAATTCTATTTACTACAGCACCCAAACCATAAGATACCTGGGAATAAACCAAACTAAAGAGGTGATGAATTTATACTCGAGATTCTAGAGAACACTCATAAAAGAAAAGCAAGAACACCAAAAAGACGGAAAACCATTGCACTCTCATGGATCAGAATAAACATTTTTACAATGTCTATACTGCACAAAGCAATCAATCCATTTAATGCCATTCCAATCAAAATACCACTGGTTCGGGCCCCTAGGTGGCTCAGTGGGTTAAAGCCTCTGCCTTTGGCTCCGGTCATGATCCCAGAGTCCTGGTATTGAGCCCCGCATCAGTCTCTCTGTTCTGCGGGGAGCCTGCTTCCTCCACTCTCTGACTGCCTCTCTGCTTACTTGTGATCGCTCTCTATCAAATAAATAAATAAAATCTTTTAAAAAATAACACTGGTATCTTACAAAGAGTTGGAAAAAACACATGCCTAAAATTTGTGTGGAATCAGAAGCGACCCCTTATTGATAAGAATTGAAGAAAAGAGAAACAAAACAGGGAGTACCACGTTGCCTGATTTCAAGGGTTACTAGGAAGCAATGATCACCAAGACAGCATGGGACTGGAATGAAAACAGACCCATAGACCAGTGGAACACAGTTGAGAGCTCAGATATGGACCATCAAATCTATTATCAAATAATCTTCAAGAAAGCAGGAAAAAATATACAGTGGAAAAAAGGCACTCTTCAATAAATGGTGCAGGAAAACTGGGCAGCTCTATGTAGAAGAATGAAACCCACCATCCTCTTACAACCTATACAAAGATAAACTCATAATGGATAAAAGACCTCAACGTGAGACAGGAATCCATCAGAATCGTAAAGAGAGCATAGGCAGTATTCTCTTCGATATCAGACACAGCGACTTCTTTCAAGATATGCCTCCAAACCAAAGGAAATAAAAGCCAAAATAAACTTCCGGGACTTCATCAAAATCAAAAGCTTCTGCAGTGCATATGAAACAGTCAAGAAAGCAAGGAGGCAACACACAGAATGCAATAAGATGTTTGGAAATGACAGGACAGACACAAGGTTGATATCCAGGATCTATGAAAAACTCCACACACAAAACAGATAATCATATCAAAAATTGGACAGAAGATATGAATAGACACTTCTCCATGAAGAAATACAAATGACTATCAGACAGCTGAATAAATGTTCATCTTCACTAGGCATCAGGGAGATTCAAATGAAATCCACATTAATTGTCACCTTACACAAGTTAGAATGGCCTAAATTAGTAAGACGGGAAACAAAATGTGTGGGAGAGGATGTGGAAAAAGGGGAATCCTCTTGCACTGTGTTTGGGAATGCAAGGTGGTGCAGCCTGTTTAGAGAACAGTGTGGAGATTCCTCAAGAAATTAAAAATAGAACTTCCCTGTAACCCTGCAATTACACTCCTAGGTATTAACCCCAAAGATACAGATGGCGAGAAAAGAAGGGTCGTCTCTAACCAAAATTTATAGCAGCATTGGTCACGGTTGCCAAACTGTGGAAAGAACCAAGATGCCCTTCAAAGGAAGAATGGATAAGGTAGATGTGGTCCATAAACACTATGGAGTATTATGCCTCCATTCAGAAAGGATGAATACCCAACTTTGTTAGCAACATGGTCAGGACTGGAAGAGATTCTCCTGAGTGAAATAAATCAACAGAGAGATTCAATTATCATATGATTTCACTACTGTGTGGAGTATAACAAATAGCATGGAAGACAAGGGGAGATGGAGAGAAGGGAGTGGAGGGAAATTGAAGGGGATGGGAACCAAAGAGACTATAGACTCTGAAAAAGAATCTGAATGCACATTAATTTATCTTTTTTGTCTGATTCCTGTTGCTATGACTTCTAATACTATGTTGTATAAGAGTGGTGAAAGTGGGCATCTATGTCTTGTTCCTGATCTCAACAGGAATGCTGTAAGCTTTTTCCCATTGAGGATGATATTTGCTGTGTGTCTTTGATAGATTTGATGAAGTTCAGGAATGTTCCCTCTATCCCTATCTTTTCAAGGATTTTAATGAGGAACGGATGCTGGAATTTGTCAAATGCTTTTTCTGCATCAATTGAGAGGACCATGTGTTTTTTCTCTCCTCATATTAATTTGTTCAATCACATTGATTAATTTGCGAACATTTAACCATCCTTCTAGGCCAGGGATGAATCCCACCTGGTCATGGGGGATAATCTTTTTAATGTGCTGTTGGATCCTGTTTTCTAGGATCTTGTTTAGAAATTAGCATCCATATTCTTCAGTGATATTGGTCTGAAATTTCTTTTTGGTAGGGTCTTTGCCTGAAAAGCAATCTGAGGGGTTTGAAGTCACATGGGCATGGGAGTTGTGGATACCAGGAGGTGGGTATTATAGAGGGCACAGATTGCATGAAGCACAGGGTGTGGTGAAAAAATATATAATGAATGCTGTTATGCAGAAAATAAATAAATCTATTTAAAAAATCTATACAACAGTAAAAAAATTATCTGAGGCATAGAAAGAGAGGGGGTTTTATGTTGTGGAAACACGTGGTGGGTAATAGAGAGAGCATGGATTGCATGGAGCACTGGGTGTGGTGGTAAAACCATGTAAAAGGTTACACTGAAAAGAAATGGGAAAAAACCACAAGTATATGCCAATAACTAAGCAACCTAGGTGAAATGGATGCATTCCTAGAAAACTTTAAATACCAAAATTGAACCAGGAAGAAATGTGCAACCTGAATACACCATTATCCAGTAACGAAATTAAAGCAGTGATCAAAAACCTTCCAAAATCAAGACCTCGGGACCTGAAGGATGCCTTAGCGAATTCTACCAAACTTTAAGAAAAGAACTAACACCGATTCTCCTGAAGCTATTTCCAAAATTTGAAGTAGAAGGAAAACTTCCAGACACTTTTTATGAAGAGAGCATTACCCTAATCTACAAACCAGGCAAAGACCTCACCAAAAAGGGGAATTTCAAACCAATATCAGTGATGAATATGGATACTAAGATTCTCAACAAGATTCTAGCTCCTGGGAACCTACAGTACATTAAACAGTCATTCCACCATGACCAAGTAGGATCTATCCCTGGGTTGCAAGGTTGGTTTGACATTCGCAAAACAATCAATGTCATAGAAGAAATTAAGAAATGAAGAGATAAGAACCTCATGTCCTCTCAAGTGATGAAGAAAGAGCATTTCACAAAATCCAGCATCTGTCCCTGACTTAATCGCTTCAAAGTATAAGGATAGAGGGAATTTTCGTCAACTTCATAAAATGTTTCTATGAATAACCCACAGTGAATACTAGCCATCGCTTTGAAATCAGAAACATGACATGGATGCCCACTCTCACCACTCTTGTTCAACATAGGATGTGAAGTCTTAGCAACAGTAATCAGACAACAAATATAAATAAAAGGTATCCAAATTGGCAATCAAGAAGTCAACCTCTCTCTCCTCACAGATGACATACTTGATATGGAAAACCCAAAAGACTCCTCCCTCAAACTAACAGAACTCATACCGAATTCAATAATGTGACAGGATACAAAACCATTGCACAGAAATCAGTGGCTTTCTTCTACATTATCAATGAAAATCCAGAAAGGGAAATTAGAGAATCAATTCCATTTACTACAGCACCCAAACCATAAGATACCTGGGAATAAACCAAACCAAAGAGGTGAAGGATTTGTACTGGAGGAACTAGAGAACACTCATGAGAGAAATGGAAGAAAACTGAAAAGACGGAAAACCATGGCAGTCTTATGGATTACAAGACTAAACATTGTTAAAATGTCTATACTGCCTAGAGCAATCGATTCATTTAATGCCATTCCAATCAAAATTCCACCAGTATCTTTCAAAGAGCTGTTACAAACACACCTAATATTTGTGTGGAATCAGATGCAACCAGTATTGCTAAGAATTGCTGAAAAGAGAAGCAAAACTGGGAGCACCACGTTGCCTGATTTCAAGGGTTACTATGAAGCTGGGATCACCAATACAGCAGGGACTGGCATAAAAACAGACCCATAGACCAGTGGAACACAAGAGAGCTCAGATATGGACCATCAACTCTATGGTCAAATAATCTTCAAGAAAGCAGGGAAAATAATACAGTGGAAGAAAGACAGTCTCTTCAAGAAATGGTGCAGCGTAAACTAGGCAGCTCTATGTAGAAGAATGAAACTAGACCATCCTCTTACACCATACACAAAGATAAACTCATAATGGATAAAAGACCTTAATGTGAAACAGGGATCCATCAGAATCCTAGAGGAGAACATAAGCAGTAATCTCTTCAATATTAGTCACAGTGACTTCTTTCAAGATGTGTCTCCAAAGTCAAAGGAAACAAAGGCCAAAGTAAACTTTGGGAACTCATCAAAATCAAAAGCTTCTGCACTGCGTAGGAAACAGTCAAAAAGGAAAGAGGCAACACACGAAATGTGATAAGATATTAACAAATGACAGGACAGACAAAAGGTTGTTATCCAGGATCTACGAAGAACACCTCAAACTCAACATGCTCAAAACAGATAATCATATCAAAAAATGGGCAGAATATATGAACAGACACTTCTCCAATGAAGACATACAAATGGCTATCAGATACCTTAAGAAATGTATATCATCACTAGGCATCAGGGAGATTCAAATATAAACCACATTAAATGTCAAATTACACCAATTAGAATGTCCTAAATTAGCAAGACAGGGAACAACATGTGTTGGAGAGCATGTGGAGAAAGGGGAATTCTATTACACTGTGTGTGGGAATGCAGGTTGGTACAGCCTCTTTGGAAAAGAGTGTGGAGATTCCTCAAGAAATTAAAAATGGAACTTCCCTATAACCCGGCAAATACACACCTAGGTATTTAAAACAAAGATACCGATAGAATAAATAGAACTGCCAACTCTAAACCAATGTTTAGAGCAGCAATGTCCATGGTTGCCAAACTTTGGAAAGAACCAAGATGCCCTTCAAAGGAAGAATGGATAAGGAAGATGTGGTCCATATACACTTTGGAGTATTATGCCTGCATTCACAAAGCAGGAATACCCAAATTTGGTAGCAATGTGGACAGAACTGGAAGAGATTCTCCTAAGTGAAATAAATCAAGCAGAGAGAGGCAATTATCATATGGTTTCACTTATGTGTGGAGAATAACAAATAGCATGAAGGAAAAGAGGAGATGGAGAGGAGAAGGGAGTGGTGGGAAATTGGAAGGGGAGGGAAACCATAAGAGAGTATGGACTCTGAAAAAGAATCTGAGGGCACTTTTTATTTCTCTTTGTTATCTGATTCCTGTTGCTAGGACTTCTATTTTATGTTGAACAAGAGGGGTATAAGTGGGCATCTTTGTCTTGTTCCTGATCTCAACGGGAATGCTGCAAGCTTTTTCCCATTGAGGATGATATTTGCTGTGGTTATTTCATAGACATATTTGATGAAGTTCAGGAATGTTCCCTCTATCCCTATACTTTGAAGCGTTTTAATCAGGAACGGATGCTGGATTTTTTCAAATGCTTTTTCTACATCAATTGAGAGGACCATGTGGTTCTTCTCTCTTCTCATATTAATTTGTTCTTTCACATTGATTGATTTGCAAACGTTTAACCATCCTTGTAAGCCAGTGATCAATCCCACCTGGTCATGTTGGATCATCTTTTTAATGTGCTGTTGGATCCTGTTTGCTAGGATCTTGTTGAGAATCTTAGCATCTATATTCATCAGTGACATTGGTGTGAAATTTTCCTTGTTGGTAGGGTCTTTGTCTGAAAAACAATCTGAGGGGTTTGAAGTGGCGGGGGGGTGGAGAGGATGGGGTACCAGGTGGTGGATATTATAGAGGGAATGGATTGTATGGAGCACAGGCTGTGGTGAAAAAATAATGAATACTGTTTTGCTCAAAATAAATTTAATGAAAAAATCTATACAACATTAAAAAAATAATCTGAGGGCCTTGAAAGAGAGGGGGTGGGAGGTTGTGGTAACACATCTTGGGTAATATGGAGGGCATGGATTGCATGGAGCTCTGGGTGTGGTGTAAAAACAATGAGTACAGTTACACTGGAAAGAAATTGGGGAAAAAAAAGAAGTATATGCCAATAAGATAAGCAACTTAGGTGAACTGGATGCATTCCTAGAGAACTGTAAAATTCCAAAATAGAACCAGGAAGAAATGTACAACCTGAATAGACTGTTATCCCATAATGAGATTAAAGCAGTGATCAAAAACCTCCCACAATCAAGACCCCGGGACCTGAAGAATGTCCTAGAAAATTCTACCAAACGTTAAAAAAAGATCTAACACCTCTTCTCCTGAAGCTTTTCCAAAATTTGAAGAAGGAATACTTCCAGATACTTTTTTTGAAGCCAGGATTACCCTGATCCACACACCAGGCAAAGTCCTCACCAAAAAGAAGAATTTCAAACCAAAATCTTTGAAGAATATGGATGCTAAGATTCTCAACAAGCTTCAAGCTCTTAGGAACCTACAGCACATTAAAACTTTTATCCTCCATGACTGAGTAGGATCCATCCCTGGGTGGCAAGTTTGGTTCGACATTCACAAATCAATCAGTGCTATAGAACAAATGAAGAAGTGAAGAGAGAAGAACGACATGGTCCTCTCAATTGGTGAAGAAAAAGCATTGGCAAAATCCAGTATCCATCCCTGACTAAAATGGTACAAAGTATAGGGATAGAGGGAATATTCGTCAACCTCATAAAATGTTTCTTTGAAAAACCCACAGTCAATACCATCCTCAAAGGGTAAAAGCTGACAGCCATTGCTTTCAAATCAGGAACATGACAAGGATGCCCACTCTCACGATTCTTGTTCAACATAGCATGTGAAGTTCTAGCAACAGCCATCAGACAACAAAGAGAAATAAAATGTATCCAAATTAGCAACCAAGAAGTCAAACTATCTCTCCTCACAGATGACGTTGATATGGAAAACCCAAAAGACTCCGCCCCCAAACTACCAGAACTCATACATCAATTCAATAATATGGCAGGATACAAAATCATGGTGCAGAAATCAGTGGATTTCTTCTACATTATGAATGAAAATAAAGAAAGGGAAATTAGAGAATGAATTCCAAGCACTACAGCACCCAAACCATAAGATACCTGGGAATAAACTGAAACAAACAGGTAAAAATTTTGTCATCGAGGAACTAGTGAACACTCATGAGAGAAATGGAAGAAAACCAAAAAGCCAGAAAACCATTGCATTCTCATGGATCAGAGGAATAAATATTGTTAAAAATTCTATAATTCCTAGAGCAATCGATCCATTTAATGTCATTGCATTGAAAATTCCACCGGTATCTTTCAAAGAGCTGGAACAAACACAAACCTAAAATTTGTGTGGAATCAGTAGCGACCCCTTATTGCTAAGAATTGCTGAAAAGAAAAAAAAAAAATATGAGGAGCACATGTTGCCTGATTTCAAGGGTTACTATGAAGCTGTGATCTCCAATACAACATGGGACGGGTATAAAAACAGACCCATATGGGCGCCTGGGTGGCTCAGTGGGTTAAGCCGCTGCCTTCGGCTCAGGTCATCATCTCAGGGTCCTGGGATCGAGTCCCGCATCAGGCTCTCTGCTCAGCGGGGAGCCTGCTTCCCTCTCTCTCTCTCTCTCTGCCTGCCTCTCTGTCTACTGTGATCTCTCTCTGTCAAATAAATAAATAAAATCTTAAAAAAAAAAAAACAGACCCATAGACCAATGGAACACAGTAGAGAGCTCAGATATGGACCATCAACTCTATGGCCAAATAATCTTCAAGAAAGCAGGAAAATAATACAGTGGAAGAAAGACAGGCTCTTCAATAACTGGTGCAGGGAAAACTGAGCAGCTCTATGTAGAAGAATGAAAATGTGCAGAAACTACATGGCCCACCCAGAGGACCCGGTGCAGGGGAGCGATCCCAGAGCAGAGTTGAAGGACGGGGGGTGGCCGGGCATATGCCTCTGTCTTTAGGGCGGATGGGGCGCCCAAGGATGGGGCTGACTCAGATATGGCATGTAGATTTCTCCAGGTCCAATGCTTGCAGGAAGCTTTGAAAGGCACAGTTGGCGTCGGTGTGGGAGGGGGAGGTGAAGCCACGGGACTCAGTCTGCCCCAGATGGAGGCACCGAGGGACAAGACCCTGGAAGCGGAGGGCTGGGAAGCAGGCGAAATTTTGAGCCCGGGCTTCCTGTCGGGCCGCCCCCATGGGACAGCGCCAGGGAGGGGACCTCCGCAAGCCGAGAATCAACAGGAGGCGTCAGCCTCGCCGCAGCCTGCCTTGCAGAGGGCTTCCTGGCGGGGTTCGTTCGCGATTGCTCCCAATGCCGCGCCAGGCAAGGGGGGATGGCCTGGCAGATGTGCAGCGCCTGAAGCGAGTTCGCCGGGAGTTTTCCCGACCATTATCATGAGCGTTCTGCCCAAACCGGTCCCGGTTTGGGCAGTACTCTCCTGAGAATTGGCCGGCGTTGGGCAGCCCTGCAGACCGTCCTGCTCTCCGTGGCCCAGGGCCCTTTCTCACACCCGGCATGGGCCGCCACCAGGAAAAGGCGCATAAAGGACGCGGCCCATGCCAGGCCTCTGGCGGAGGGGAGCGTTCCTGGAGCAGAGTTGAAGGCCAGGTGGTGGCAGGGCGTGCACCTCCCTATTTTTGGGCTGATGGGACTCCTAAGGATGGTGTTGCCTTCAGTTGGGTCATGCAGATTTCTCTCTCTCCGAGGCTTGTCTGAAGCGCCGAAATGCACTGTTGGTGCCAGAGTTGGAGGGGGAGGCTTGGCCGTGGGACTCAGGGTTCCCCAGATGTAGGCACCGAGGGACCCGACCCCGGAAGCGGAGGGCTGGGAAGCAGGCGAAATTTTGAGCCGAGTCTCGGGGCAGCCCGGGCCCCATGGGACAGCGCCAAGGAGGGGAACCCCGCAGGCTGATGAGTAGGAGGCATCAGCCGCAGAAGCCTGCCTAGTGGAGGGATTCCTGGCGAGGTTCCTGCGCAAGCGCTCGCGATGCAGGGCCAGGCCGGGGGTGGGGTGCGTCTGTGCAGACGTGCGGCGCTCTAAGCAAGTTCACCGGGTGTTTTCCGGCCAATTCTCACAAGCGTTCTGCCCAAACAGGGATCGGGTTGGGCAGAACGCTTGTGAGAATTGGCCGGCGGTGGGAAGCCCTGTCGACGACTCTGCTCTCCGTGGCCCAGGGCACTTTCCTGCCCAGGGCATGCTTCTACCTCCAGGAAAACACGCGGAAACGACGCGGCCCACCCTGGGGCTATGGCCCAGGGGAGCGATCCTGGAGCAGAGTTGGAGGAAGGGTGGCATCCGCGTGCGCACCCCCGTCTTTCAGGAAGATGGGGCGCCCAATGATGGGGCTGACCTCATTGTGGGCATGCAGGTTTATCTTGCTCCAAGGGTTGTCCGAATGGACGAAAGGCAGCATTGGCGCCGGCGTGGTAGGGAGATGCGTGGCCGTGGGACTCAGAGATCCCGATATGGAGGCCACGAGGGACAGGACCCTGGAAGCAGAAGGCTGTGGAAGCAGGCGAGGGCTCAAGCCGGGGCTTCGTGATGGGTCCGCCCCATGGTACCGCGCCAGAGATGGGACCCCCGCAGGCCAAGGATGAGCAGGTGTCGGCCTCGCCACAGTCTGCCTCATGGAGGACTCCTTGTCAGGGTTTGAAAGGGAGCCCTCTCAATGCCAGGCCGGGCGGGGGCGGGGGGCGGCAGGGTCGTTTCCCGGCCAATTCTCACAAGCGTTCTGCCCAAAAAGGATTGGTTTGGGCAGAACGCTCGTGAGAATTGGCCGGCATTGGGCAGCCCTGCAGTCCGCCCTGCTCTCGGTGGCCCAGGGTCCTTCCTTGCCCAGGGGCCAGTCGCCCGGAAAACTCGCGGAAACGACGCGGCCCACCTGGAGGCCCCGGAGCAGGGGAGCGTTCCAGAGCAGAGCAACTTCTTTCACAATATGTCTCCAAAGGCAAAGGAAACAAAAGTGAAGATGAACATTTGGGACTTCATCAAAATCAAAAGCTTCTGCATATCCAAAGAAACAGTCAAGAAAACAAAGAGGCAACCCACGGAATGGGAGAAGATATTTGCAAATGACAGTGAAGATAAAACGTTGATATCCAGGATCTATAAAGATCTCCTCAAACTCAACACACACAAAACAGACAATCATATCAAAAAATGGGCAGAAGTTATTAACAGACACTTCTCCAATAAAGACAGACAAATGGCTATCAGAGGCATGAAAAAATGTTCATCATCACTATCCATCAGGGAGATTCAAATTAAATCCACAATGAGATATCACCTTACACCAGTTAGAATGGCCAAAATTAGCAAGACAGGAAACAACATGTGATGGAGAGGATGCGGAGACAGCGGAACTCTGTTCCACTGTTGGTGGGAATGCAAGTTGGTGCAGCCTCTTTGTGGAACAGTGTGGAGATTCCTCAAGAAATTAAAAATATAATTTCCCTATGACCCTCAATTGCACTCCTGAGTATTTACCCCAACAATACAGATGTAGTGAAAAGAAGGGCCATTTGCACCCCAATGTTTATAGCAGCAATGGCCATGGTCGTCAAACTGTGGAAAGAACCAAGATGCCCCTCAATGGATGGATGGATAAGGAAGATGTGGTCCATATACACTATGGAGTATTATGCCTCCATCAGAAAGGTTGAATACCCACCTTTTGTAGCAACATGGACGGGACTGGAAGAGATTATGCTGAGTGAAATAAGTCAAGCAGAGAGAGTGAATTATCATATGGTTTCATTTTTTTGTGGAGCATAACAAATAGCATGGAGGACATGGGGAGTTAGAGAGAAGTGGGTTGGGGTAAATTGGAAGGGGAGGTGAATCATGAGAGACTATGAACTCTGAAAAAGAATATGAGGGGTTTGAAGTGGTAGGGGGGTGGGAGGTCAGAGTATCAGGTTGTGGGTATAATAGAGGGCACTGATTGCACAGAGCACTGGGTGCGGTGAAAAAATAATGATACTGTTATGCTGAAAATAAATTAATTAAACAAACAAACAAACAAAAAACCCAGCAGTCTATGCATTTTTTCAATACTTAAAGATCATTTTTTGAGTATAAATCACATATGAGGATGCAAGACAATACTCAACAAATTAAAAAAAAAAAAGATTGAAGTCTAGTGTGCCTTGGAGGCTTAGTCAATTAAGCATCTGCCTTAGTTCAGTTCATGATCTCATGTTCCTGGGATTGAGCCCCACATTGGGCTTCTTGCTCAGCAGGGAGTCTGCTTCTCCCTCTGCCCACCCCAGTTTGTGCTGTCTCTTTCTCTCTCTCTAATAAATAAATAAAATATTTTTAAAATATTGAATTTATACCCTACATCTCTACTGACCACAATACTATGAAACTAGAAATTGACCATAAGAAAAAAAGATGAAAAGAGCATGAACATATGGAAGTTAAACAACATGCTACTAAAGAATGAATATTTTAAGCAGGAAATTTAAAAAAAATAAAAAAATAAAAAAGCACGTGAAAGAATGAAAATAAAGACACCATCATTCTAAACCTTTGGTATGCAGCAAAAGCAGCAGTAAGAGAGAAGTTTATAGTAATACAAGCCTACCTGAAAGAGAGAGAAAAATCACAAACAATGTAACCTTATGTCTATGGGATCTAGAAAAGGAACAGAAAAACAACAAACAAACAGAAAAAACGAACAAAGAAAAAATAATATAGGTTAGAGCACAAATAACAACAACAAAAAGGCTATAATAAATATTGGAGCATTAAAAAGAATACAACTCCTCCTCCCAAAAATAGAACAGACTAAACCAGGAGCTGATTTTTGAAAAGGTCAAACAAAATTGATAAATCTCTAGCCAGTCTCATAAAAAATTAATTAATAAAATCAAATAAAGAAAGTTAAAGGACTAAAATAGACAAAATCACAAAATGAAAGAGAAGAAATAATAAATGACTCCATAGAAATAAAAAGATTTATAAGAGAATAAAAAACTGTTTGTCAAAAGCTTGGTCAAGTTAGATGAAATGGATAAATTTCTAAAAACATATAAACTATGAAAACTGAATCAGCAATAAATAGAAAATACAAACAGGCCAATTACCAATAAGAATGAGTTAATAATCAAAAACTCACAACAAACAATATCCAGGACCAGAGATTTTCACTGGCAAATTTTATCAAACATGCTTTTAATTTACTTTTATTTTTTCAGTGCTCCAAGACACATTGTTTATGCACAACAACCAGTGCTCCATGAAATAAGTTCCCTCCTAAATACCCACCCCCAGACTCAACTAATCTCCCCCTTCTCCACTCCAAAACCCTCAGTTTGTTTCTTAGAGTCCACAGTCTCTCATGGTTCATCTCCACTTCTGATTTCTCCCAATTCACGTTTCCTATCCTTCTCCTAATGCCTTCCATGTTATTCCTTTTGCTCCACAAGTAAGTGAGACCATATGAAAATTGACTCTCTCTGCTTGACTTATTTCACTCAACATAATCTCCTTAAGTCCTGTTCATGTTGATATAAAAGTTGGATATTTAGTCTTTCTGATGGACGCATAATATTCCATTGCATATATGGACCATATCTTCTTTATCTATTTGTCTGTTGAAGGGTACCTTGGCTCAAACTCTTAAAGAAGAATTAATACCCATTCTTCTTAAACTATTCCAAAAAGTAGAAGAGAATGGAAAATTTGTGAATTCATTCCATGAAGCCAGTATCACCCTGATTATAAAAGCAGATATAAACACCGTGAAAAAGGGGCGCCTGGGATCCAGTCCCGCATCGGGCTCTCTGCTCAGCAGGGAGCCTGCTTCCTTCTCTCTCTCTCTCTGCCTGCCTCTCAATGTACTTGTAATTTCTCTCTGTCAAATAAATAAATAAAATCTTAAAAAAAAAACACCGTTAAAAAGAGAACTACAGGGCAATATCTCAAATAAAAATAGAAACAAAAATCTTCAACAAAATACTAGGAAATGGTACATTAAATTCCAACAATACATTAAAAATTCATTCATGTAGGATTTATTCCTGAGATTCAAGATTGGTTTAATATTTATAAATCAATCAACCTGTTACATTACATCAATGAGAGAAAGGGTAAAAAAATACCATAATTTTAATAGACATGGAAAGAACATTTGACAAATTTCAACAACTTTTATAATAAAAGACCTCAACAAAGTATGTTTAGAGAGAACATACCTCAACATGATAAAGTCCATCAATGACAACATTACTGCGAACATTACACTCATCTGGGAAAAACTTAGAGCCTTTCTTCTAAGTCAGGAATAAGACAAGAATGTTCATCTCATTATTTTTATTAAACATTGTAGTGGAAGTCCTAGCCGCAGCAATTAGACAACAAAAAGAAATAAAACCATATAGCTTAATAAGGAAGAATTGAAACTTTCACTATTTGCAGATGACATGATGATATTATATACAGAAAACACAAGAGACTCAACCAAAAAACTAAAAACTGATGAATTAATTCAGTTAAAATTGCAGTACATAAAATCAGTGCACAAAAATATGTTGTGTTTTTATAGAGCAATAATGAAGCAGCAGAAAGAGAAATACAGAAAACAGTATCATTTACAACTGTACCAAAAATAATAACATACCTAGAAATACACTTAAGGAAATGAAAGGTCTGTATTCTGAAAACTATAAAACATTTGTGAATGGAATTAAAGATGACAAAAAGAAATGGAAAGATAATCTATGTTTATGATCTTGAAGAACAAATATTGTTAAGGCAACCCACAGAATGGGAGAACATATTCACAAATGGCAATACGGACAAAGGGTTGATATACAAGATCTATAAAGAACTCCTCTAAATCAACACACACAAATGAGATAATCATGTCAAAAAATGGGCAGAAAACATGAACAGACACTTCTCCAACATACACATGACTATCAGACACATGAAAAAATGTTCATCATCACTAGCCATCAGGGAGGTTCAAATAAAAACCACATGAAGATACCACCTTACACTAGTTAGAATGCACAAAATTAATGAGACAGTAAACAACGTGTGTTGGAGAGGATATGGAGAAAGGGGAACTCTCTTACACTGTTGGTGAAAATGCAAGTTGGTGCAGCCACTTTGGAAAACAGTGTGGAAATTCCTTAAGAAATTAAAAAATTGAGATTCCCTATTATCCTGCAATTGTCCTACTGGGTATTTACTCCAAGTATACAGATATAGTAAAAAGAAGGGTCATTTGTACCCTATTGTTCACAGCAGCAATGGCCACAGCCAACAAACTGTGTAAAGAACCTAGGTGCTCTTCAATGGACAATGGATAAAGAATATGTGGTCCATATATACTATGGAGTACTATGCCTCCATCAGAAAGGATGAATACCCAGCTTTTGTATCAACATGGATGGAACTGAAAGAGATTATTCTGAGTGAAATAAGTCAAGCAGAGAGAGTCAATTATCATATGGTTTTGCTTATTTGTGGAGCATAAGGAATATCATGGAGGACATGGGAAGATGGAGAGAAGGGAGTTGGGGAAAATTGGAAGGGGAGATAAACCATGAAAGACTGTGGACTCTGAGGAACTAACTGAGAGTTTTGGAGGGGATGTGAGTGGGAGGTTTGGTGACCCTGGTGGTGGGTATTGGGTAGGGCACATCTTTCATGGAATGCTGGGTGTGGTGCATAAACAATGAATTCTGGAACACTGAAAATAAATGTAAAAAAAAATTTAAAAAGCAATGTATCTTGGAACACTGAAGAAATAAAATTAAATTTAAAAAAGGAAAAAAAAATATCTACACTATACAAAACAATCTTCACATTTAAAGCAATCACTCTCAATATATCCACAGCACTTTTCACTGAACTAGAACAAAGGATTCTAAAATTTATATGGAACCACAGAAGACTTTGAATAGCCCAAACATTCTTGAAAAAGCAAAGCAAAGTGGAGGTGTGAAAATTCCAGACTTCAAGTTATATTACAAATTTGCAGTAATAAAAATAGTATGGCAGTGGCACAAAATTAGGATTATACATCAATAGAACAGAGTAGGAAATCTAGAAATACACTTACAATTATATGGTCAATAATTGTTAACAAAGAAGAAGCATATATTCATTGGGGGAAAAAAAGATAGTCCCTTGATCAAATGGTATTGAGAAAATTAAGCAGCTACATTCAAAAGAATGAAACTTGACCACTTTTTTACACCATAAACAAAATTAATTCAAAATGGCTTAAAGAGCTAAATGTGAGACCTGAAACCACAAAATTCCTAGTAGATAGCAGATGCAGTAATGTCTCTTACATCTGCCACAGCAAAATTCTTATACGTTTGTCCCCTGAGTCAAGGGAAATAAGCAAAACTAAACTATGGGTCAGCATAAAAATAAAAACTTCTGCACAGTTAAGGTGACAGTCAAGAAATCTAAAAGGAGGGCCATCTGTACCCCAATGTTTATAGCAGCAATGGCCACGGTCGCCAAACTGTGGAAAGAACCAAGATGCCCTTCAACGGATGAATGGATAAGGAAGATGTGGTCCACATACACTATGGAGTATTATGCCCCCATCAGAAAGGATGAATACCCAACTTTTGTAGCAACATGGACGGGACTGGAAGAGATTATGCTGAGTGAAATAAGTCAAGCAGAGAGAGTCAATTATCATATGGTTTCACTTATTTGTGGAGAATAACAAATATAATGGAGGACATGGGGAGATAGAGAGGAGAAGAGAGTTGGGGGAATTTGGAAGGGGAGGAGAACTATGAGAGACTATGTACTCTGAAAAACAATCTGAGGGTTTTGAAAGGGCAGAAGGTTGGAGGTTGGGGAACCAGGTGGTGGGTATTATAGAGGGCACGGATTGCATGGAGCACTGGGTGTGGTGCAAAACTAATTAACACTGTTATGCTGAAAATAAAAAAAAGATAAATAAAAAAAAAAGAAATCTGAAAGGAAACTTATGTGATGGAAGAAGATATTTCAAATGACATGTCTGATAAGGGTTAGTTTCCAAAATACATAAACTAAAAATGGGCAGAAGACATGAATAGTCATTTATCCCAGAAGATTTCTAGATGGCCAACATAAACATGAAAAGATACCCAACACCTTTCAACAACTGTGACATGCAAATCAGAACCACAATGATATGCTCTAGAGCGTATCATGCTTAGGGAAATAAGTCAAGCGGAGAAAGACAACTATCATATGATCTCCCTGATATGAGGAAGTGGTGATGCAACATGGGGGCTTATGTGGGTAGGAGAAGAATAAATTAAACAAGATGAGATTGGGAGGGAGACAAACCATAATTGACTCTTAATCACACAAAACAAACTGAGGGTTGCTGGGGGGAGGGGTTTGGGAGAAAGGGGGTGGGGTTATGAAAATTTGGGGGGGTGCTTTGGTGAGTGCTGTGGGGTGTGTGGACCTGGCAATTCACGGACCTGTACCCCTGGGGATAAAATTATATGTTTATAAAAAATAAAAAATAATTCTTTCATTAAATGGGATAAAACAATACATGGAATAAAAGAATACAATAAAATAAAACAGAAAATGCAAGAACTTCAAAAAAAAAAAGAACCACAATGAAATATCAACTCATATCTGAAAGAATGCCTAAAATCAACAAACAAGAAACAACAGGTGTTGGCAAGGATGTGTAGTAATTATAACCTTCTTACACTGTTGGTAGGAATATAAACAGGTGCAGCCACTCTGGAAAACACTATGGAGGTTCCTCAAAAAGTTAAAAATAGGGCTTCCATATGATCTAGTAATGGGACTATTGGAGGATTTACCCCAAAAATATAAACACACAAATTCAAAGAATTACATACACCCCTGTGTTTATTGGAACATTATTTGCAAAATAATGTAAAAAACTATGCTGTGAAAAATAATGTTGTAAAAAAGCCAAAATATGGAATCAACCCAAATGAAAACAAATAGCTGAATGGATAAGTAAGAAGTGGCATATATATATATATATATATATATATATATATGAAATAGAATATTATTCAACCATAAAAAATGAATTTTTTCCATTTGCAAAGGCATGGATGGAGAAAGTAAGTAAGATGCTAAGTGAAATGGATCAGTCTGAGGAAAAAAATACCATATGATTTCATCAGTATGTAGAACTTAAGAAACCAAACAATTGAGCAAAGGAAAAAAATGGAAAAAAAAAGAAATAGACTATTTTTAAAAGATTTTATTTATTTATTTGACAGAGAACAGAAGTAGGCCGAGAGGCAGGCAGAGAGAGAGAGAGAGAGAGAGAGAGAGAGAGAGAGAGAAGGAAGCAGGATCCCTGCTGAGCAGAAAGCCCAATGCGGGACTCAATCCCAGAACTCTGGGATCATGACTTGAGCCAAAGGCAGAGGTTTTAACCCGCTGAGCCACCCAGCTGACCCAGGAAAATGTCTCAAGTATAGAGAACAAACTGATGGTTACCAGAGGTGGAGATGGATGAAATAAGTGATGGGAATTAAGGAATGCATTTGTTGTGATGAACACAGGATGATGTATGGAAATGTTGAATCACTATATTGTACACCTAAAACTAATATAACAGTTTATGTTACGTATACTAGAATTAAACCTTTAAGAACTGAATTTAAATTTACCACACAATCCTACAACCATGCCCCTATATATTTATCCAAAGAATATCTATGTACTAATAAAACTGCAGAAGGATGTTTATAGCAGGTTTATTTTTAGTTGCCAAAATCTGGAGGGGATCAAGATGCTCTTTTGTAAATGAGTGGGTAAATAATTATGGTACATGAAAAAAATGGGCTATTATACAGCAATAAAAGGAAATGATCTAGGCACAAAATCACATAGAGAAAATTTAAATGTATAGTACTAAACAAGAAAAGCCAATCTGAATAGATTGTATATTGTATGATTCCAGCTACATGACATTCTGGGAAAGTCAAAAATATGGAGACAATAAAATTATTATTGAAAACCTGGTCTGATGGGGGTTAGGGGACCAAAAAAGGCAGGGTATGATATAGTTTTGGGGTAGTACAAATGCTCTGTGGAACATTATATGATGAATGTGTCATTATGTTTTTCTGAATCCATACATGTTAAACACTAAGGGAATCCCTAATGTAAACTATGAACTTTGGATTAATTATAAGGTTTCAGTGGAGGTATATATTTGTTTAAAAATGTGATTCTGATGACTTATATTATTACTCAGGAAGGTTATTAATTTGTGGGTGTAGTTTTATACATAAAATTTCTTTATATGCTATCAACGTTTTAATCTAAAACTGTTCTAGAAAAAAATGAAGAAAAATACTAAGAAATAATGTGTGTAAGATTGTACATGATACTTATTTAAAATGCAAAAAAAAGAACAACCTCTGCAGTGACATTTTTATGGTATTATTTCTTAGACTGTATATAATGGGATTGAAGGTTGGAGGCATCATTGTGTAGAATATAGAAATTAAAAGGTCACTAATGGAAGGAATCCTTGAAGTTGGTTTCAGATAAGCAAAGATGCCAGTGAAGATAAATAATACAACTACAATCAGATGTGGAAGGCAAGTACAGTATGCTTTTGACTGACCTCCTGTTGATGGAATCTTTTTCACAGTGGAAAAGATGTTCACACAGGAAATTATAATGTAAATAAAACAGCAGATATTCAACACCACACTAATGAGAATAGGTACAATTTCTCTCATTAAATTTTCTGAGCAAGAAATAGCCAGTAACTGGGGGATGTCACAAAAGAACTGATGGATTATGTTAGACCCATAATAGGATAAGGAGAAGGTACCAACTGTGTGCATCAGAGCAATCAGATCCCCACCCAGCCATGATACAGCTGTCAACTGAACACACATGTCTTTGTTCATGATGATTTCATAGTACAGGGGATGGCATATGGCAGCATAACAATCAAAGCACATTACCGTCAGGAGGTGTAGTTCTGTAGTCACTGAAAAAAACAACATAAAGACCTGGGCAACACAGCCAGTGAATGAAATGGAGTTACTATGAGACAATGAATTGGCAATAATTTTGGGAATGGTGACTGAAATTAGTCAGAGATCCCCAAAAGATAATTTTTTCCAAAAAAAAAACAGTACATGGGGGTGAGGAGATTCTGGTCCAAAATTGTGGTCATGATGATGAGAACATTGCCAATCAGAGCACAGAAGTAAATAAAAAATAAGAGCACTAAATGAAAAATGCATATATTTTTGTTGGTAGAACATCCCATGAGGATAAATTCTGTCACAATTGTGAGATTTGTTGGTATTGGAGTTATAATCTGTATAAAAATAGAGTAATGAAACATCATTACCAATTTTTAAAATATTGAACATAAAATGGGTTTCTTTTTTTTTTCTTCCAGCGTAACAGTATTCATTATTTTTGCACCACACCCAGTGCTCCATGCAATCCGTGCCCTCTCCAATACACACTACCTGGTTTTTAAATATGGCAATCATGCAAACAAACACAAATTACTTTCTTCTACGTCCTACTCAGCATATTGATCATCAATTATTACTTGGATAATACTGTTTTATTGAACCACTTTAGTTTCAATTCATGTAAATGTGCCATTACTATATTGTCCGCACGTGTCCTGTGAAAAGTCCTGAAGTATTGAAAATTCAACTGACTTTGTCAAAACCTGAACAACAGACTATCCTCCCTGTATCTTTCAGTGAATTCAGAGTGACAAACCAATAACTATTAAATTGTGTCTCAGTCATAAGATCCTTTAATCACATCTCGTGAAAAACAAAACTTGCTTCAGCTTACTTTCAGAAAGCTGAAAAGTAAACAATTTTTAGGGGAAAAATGATTACAGACTTTCTGAAAACTATGAAATCTTTAATCTCCCTACTGTATGCAAAACACCCACTTTAGAGGTGTTCTTATATTTTAAAAAGTAATAGTTTAAAAATAAATAATCTTTTTTCTCACTAATAATACCCAAATTATTTATCATAAATCTATATAGTTTTATGTGCATACTTCCATATGACACATGCCTTTATTATTGTAGGTATCAAAAATCATACACCAATTTACAATTGCACCCCAAACCATCAGATACCTAGGAATAAACCTAACCAAAGAGGCACAGAATCTATACTCAGAAAACTATAAAGTACTCATGAAATAAATTGAGGAAGACACAAAGGAATGGAAAAAGGTTCTATGCTCCTGGATTGGAAGAATAAATATTGTGAAAATGTCTATGCTACCTAAAGCAATCTACACATTTATTGCAATTCCTATCAAAGTACCATCCATCTTTTTCAAAGAAAGGGAACAAATAATTCTAAAATTTATATGAAACCAGAAAAGACCTCGAATAGACAAAGGGATAATGAAAAAGAAAGCCAACGTTGGTGGCATCAAAATTCCGGACTTCGAGCTCTATTACAAAGCTGTCATCATCAAGACAACATGGTACTCGCACAAAAACAGATACATAGATCAATGGAACAGAATAGAGAGCCCAGAAATAGACCCTCAACTCTACAGTCAACTCATCTTCGACAAAGCAGGAAAGAATGTCCAATGGAAAAAAGACAGCCTCTTCAATAAATGGTGCTGGGAAAATTGGACAGCCACATGCAGAAAAATGAAATTGGACCATTTCCTTACACCACACACAAAAATAGACTCAAAATGGATGAAGGACCTCAATGTGAGAAAGGAATCCATCAAAATTCTTGAGGAGAACACAGGCAGCAACCTCTTCGACCTCAGCTGCAGCAACATTTTCCTAGGAACAACTCCAAAGGCAAGGGAAGCAAGGGCAAAAATGAACTATTGGGATTTCATCAAGATCAAAAGCTTTTGCACAGCAAAGGAAACAGTTAACAAAACCAAAAGACAACTGACAGAATGGGAAAAGATATTTGCAAACGACATATCAGATAAAGGACTAGTGTCCAGAATCTATAAAGAACTTAGCAAACTCAACACCCAAAGAACAAATAATCCAAGCAAGAAATGGGCAGAGGACATGAACAGACATTTCTGCAAAGAAGACATCCAGATGGCCAACAGACACATGAAAAAGTGCTCCATATCACTCGGCATCATGGAAATACAAATCAAAACGACAATGAGATATCACCTCACACCAGTCAGAATGGCTAAAATAAACAAGTCAGGAAATGACAGATGCTGGCGAGGATGCAGAGAAAGGGGAACCCTCCTACACTGTTGGTGGGAATGCAAGCTGGTGCAGCCACTCTGGAAAACAGCATGGAGGTTCCTCAAAATGTTGAAAATAGAACTGCCCTATGACCCAGCAATTGCACTATTGGGTATTTACCCTAAAGATACAAACGTAGTGATCCAAAGGGGCACATGCACCCGAATGTTTATAGCAGCAATGTCCACAATAGCCAAACTATGGAAAGAACCTAGATGTCCATCAACAGATGAATGGATCAAGAAGATGTGGTGTATATACACAATGGAATACTATGCAGCCATCAAAAGAAATTAAATCTTGCCATTTGCAAGAACATGGATGGAACTAGAGCATATCATGCTTAGTGAAATAAGTCAAGCAGAGAAAGACAACTATCATATGATCTCCCTGATATGAGGAAGTGGTGATGCAACATGGGGGCTTAAGTGGGTAGGAGAAGAATCAATGAAACAAGATGGGATTGGAAGGGAGACAAACCATAAGTGACTCTTAATCTCAGAAAACAAACTGAGGGTTGCTGGTGGGAGGGGGTTTGGGAGAAAGGGGTGGGATTATGGACATTGGAGAGGGTATGTGCTTTGGTGAGTGCTGTGAAGTGTGTAATCCTGGTCATTCACAGACCTGTTCTCCTGGGGATAAAAATAAATCATACACCATATGAAATAAGATTACTGTCCTCCTAGTCACCAATTTACCCACTATTGCCCCTGTCATCTGGCTTTTCCCATTATTACTCTATTAGTTGAAAATGTTTTCTCCATAAGGTTTTTTTTTAATCATATTTATAGATCCATTCCCAAAATGCATGTACTTGAAACCTATGACAGTCATCAAGGCCACTCCTATCCAATCATTTTCCTTGTCTTCCTCTTTCCTTCCCATAAGATTAATGGAAATGGAATCTGTGGCAGGAAGAAGGGACCACAAAATGTTGGAGGTACATACAAATAGTTTTAGTTTGATGAGTGTGATTGTCAATTTCTTTAACAGTGACGTGCCAGTTTCTTCTATTTGTACAGATTTTACCCATGTAAATTTAGTAAAATATTATGATTCTATTATATAATATCCTCTCCCATGCCTTCTTACTAGAATAATAATTATATAATATATATAATAAACATACAATATATAGCATATATATTATATATAAATATATAACAATTATACTATTAATTTATAATTTATCATAAATTAATGATTAACCTCTCTCCATTGTCATGGACAATGTAAGTATCCTGAATAAATGCTAGTCGCTGGATTTGGAAAAATGGTAATATTAAAAAATTAATATGTTAGAAAATGTAATTGCAGGGGCACCTGGGTGGTTTATTGGGTTAAGCCTCTGCCTTCAGCTCAGGTCATGATCCTGGCATCCTGGGATAAAGCCCTGCATCAGGCTTTCTGCTTAACAGGGAGCCTGCTCCCCCCTCTCACACCGCCTGCCTTTCTGCCTACTTGTGATCTCGCTCTATCTGTCAAATAAATAAATAAAGTCTTAAAGAAAGAAAAAAAAACAATTGTAGATACTTTAATGAAAACAACACAATATATTTTACAATGTATTTCAATCAAAGATATACAAATCTTTTGAATTATTTAAGATACATATTTGTAATAATTAACTTAATTTGATAACTATCTATATATCTAGATACATCAGTTCTTGTGAAAATACTATGAATTCTTCATCTTATAGTATCACTAAAAGGTCGAGTGATGGAGAAAGAAAAACCCATCTATGTTTTCCATTTCTAATGTGACAGATACAAAATAATTAGGAAATGGTGCCTTAATGAGTTCCTGAAGTTCGAATCTAACTTATACACATGTGATTAATGTTTAGGGGGATAAAAATATAGCATCCCACACTCAAAACTTAGTGTTATTTCTTTTTTAAGTATCATCTTGATTTTCTTTATTCATCACTTACTCTTATTAATCATGATTTAATTCAGCATTTAATACTTCAAACTTAGTATGTTAAATATCAAAATACATCACTAAGAACTATACACATAGTAATTATAATATATGCTTTAAATAAAAATGTTAAAATATGATATAATTATTAAAAGTCATAAAAAGTGGTATACCTTAACTTGAAGAAAATTTAAAAATATATATTTCTTCCATTGAAACTCACTGCAGAGAAATCTGGCATTTTTAAATTAAACAATTCATTCAGCAAGGAATAAAATTATCTTTACACCTTTTTAGTTTTCATTATTTGAAAAATTAATATTTTTAACTCCTATCTTTCTCAAATCCAAAATAAATTATTAATTCTAAAATCTTTTAAGGCTAAGTAGTTTTTTTCTTCCAAAAAATCATTTAGTAGTATACCTCCAAACAGTTTCCTGTCTTCTTAAGCTTACTTATAGTCAGTATTGCCATCACAAGGGCATGCAATCTCATTTTAAAACAGATAATCATATATGTTGATACTCTGTAAAGTAATATACTTTCAAAAACTGGCTTTATTGATACCACAGCAGGAAGAAATAGGGGACCTAACGATCGTGATAATTTTACTTCTCTTACTGGTCTCCAATGCACTTGAACATTGTCTAAGAGTTATAAGTCACTGAGTTGTTCCAATCCAATAAAAAATTAATGTTATGTTTTTATCTAATAGGTTGCCTAGTTACTAGCATCCAATACTAATTTCACTGAATAATTAGTGTAATCAGTAGAATGTGTTTTTAATTCTTTTTTGGTTATACATCTATGGACAGGAATGTGACTAACTTCAGCATTCAGTGTTTTAGTCATTATTTATGGAGTGCTGGCTATATGCTACAACTAGTTTTTGGCAGCACTTCATTAAAAGCAATGCAGAGAGTCGAAGTGCAAAGGTGATCTCTAACCTCACTTTCTTTCACCAAGAGACAGAAATGTTAGAAATAAATTGGAGTACATATACAGCAACAAAATTGTAGTCCCAGGGAGAGTATGACTAACAATGGGTCCATGAAAAGAACATGGTGATTGTCTGACGGGGGGGGGGGCGGGTTCCAGAGACTAGTGCAAACTCAAGGAAGCAGTAAATAAGAAACTAGATTATGATTACATTCAAAAAATAACTTCAGGATCAGGTGACAATGCACTTCATGTGAACCTGATAATTTTTACTCTGCAAGGAGAGGAAAACCACAGGTGAGTTTGAGTAGAGTAGTGAAATGATAAACTGACATTTAAATTTGATCACTCTCTGACAAGTGTAGACTGTAGAGAAAGCTGACTGGATGTAAAAACTGAATGCTTGAATGTCACCATTCCTAATGAGGCCTCATGATGACCTGGGAAAAGCTGGTAGTAGAGGTGAAAGATGTATTTTGTTTATGAATATATTTTCATGATGAGACCCAAAGTTCTACTTTAATCTAACAACATCTTAATCTATTTTTGTTTTATAAACCTAAACTTATATGCTTGAGTTAAATGACGTTTTCAGATGATTATATTATTGTTGAGCTCTATTATTGAGAAAGTAAATTTAAACCTAAAATCCTATAACTAGAAAAAAAATCTTCTTAACTTTGGCCATTCTAACTGGTGTGAGGTGATATCTCAATGTTTTAATTTGCATCTCCCTGAGGGCTAGTGATGATGAACATTTTTTCATGTGTCTGATAGCCATTTGATGGGAGAAGTGTCTGTTCATATCTTCTGCTCATTTTTGATATGATTATATGTTTTTTGCGTGTTGAGTTTGAGGAGTTCTTTATAGATCCTGGATATCAACCTTTGGTCTATACTGTCATTTGCAAATATTTTCTCCCATTCTTTGGGTTGTCTCTTTGTTTTTTTGACTGTTTCCTTTGCTGAGCAGAAGCTTTTGATGTTGATGAAGTCCCAAAAGCTCATCTTCACTTTTGTTTCCTTTGCCTTTGGAGACATATCTTGAAAGAAGTTGCTGTTACTGATATCGAAGAAATTACTGCCTATGTTCTCCTCTAGGATTCAGATGGATTCCTGTCTCATGTTGAGGTCTTTTATCCATTTCGAGTTTATCTTTGTGTAGGGTGTAAGAGAATGGTCAAGTTTCATTCTTCTACATATAGCTGTCCACTTTTCCCAGCACCATTTATTGAAGAGACTGACTTTTTTCCACTGTATATTTTTTCCTGATTTATTGAAGATTGATTGACCATAGAGTTGAGGGTCCATATCTGGGCTCTCTACTTCTAATCCTAATTTCTTTATTTTGAAATGATAACTAGTGGCAATATGTGTTCTATATGATAAAATGCCAACTAAATAGAGTGACATCAACACTTGGCTATTTTTAAAGAAGTATTTATTTTAGAAAGAGATTGTGAGAGAGAATCATGGGGTGGTAGTGGGAGAGATAATCATGAGGAGACTGCTGGACACAGAGCCTGGCATGGGCTCTCATGATCTCATGATCCTGAGATCATGACATGAGCCAAAACCAAGAGTTGGTCATTTAAATGGCTGTGTCACCCACGTGTCCCAATATTTGGTTCTTTTAAGGCTTTACATTTATTCTGTGGTATGTTTGTTAAAATATAAGATGCATGGGGTGCCTGGGTGGCTCAGTGGGTTAAGCCACTGCCTTCAGCTCGTGTCATGATCTCAGCATCCTGGGATAGAGCCCTGTGTCAGTCTCTCTGCTCAGCAGGGAGCCTGCTTTCTCCTCTCTCTCTGCCTGCCTCTCTGCCTGCTTGTGATCTCTCTCTGTCAAATAAATAAATAAAATCTTTTTTTAAAAAGTTACTAAAATATAAGATGCATAAGCTTTCATATCATTTGTTTATTTTTTATTTGTTTTGATTTTGCTTTTTAACTCGACCTTGTTACTTTAGTAACAAGCAGAATATTAATCTACTAGTCGAATATTATTTTTTTTCATTTTATTTTATTTCTTTTCAGTATTCCAGAATTCATTATTTATGTACCACACCCAGTGATCCATGTAATATTTAGTAGAATGTATTCATCGTTATTTAATCTCTATGCATTTACACTTGTTTTTCTCTATCCTTGAAATATTTTATTTCTGTAATCATTTCCTAATTAGTTTTGCTTTCCCTGTGGGAACCTGTTTAACCTTACCTAGTTCAGAGAAGGACTTGAGTACTCTTTGGTACCCCCCAGCCATGCACCCCTTATTTATTGCTTTTTATGGTGCTCTGCACATAGGACCAGTCAGCACTTTGTGTTATTCTTTACTGAGCATAATTAGTCTGATCATTGCAGAGCTAGGTGTGCCCAGTTCATCAGTACCTGTTGGGTGGAAAAACTGATGCTTAATTATGAATTTTTCTTTGTCTGTTGGTTTTGCTTCTTACTTTTTTAGAATACATAGGAAAAGAGGACATGGGATCTGTTTTCTTTCCTGGTCTAGCTTGTGACCATCACATAACATCTAATTTTCACAGAATCACTTATGGTGTAATTTATCTTTTACAATGACTTTATCTCTTATTGTTCTGAACCTCATGTCTTCGGACATACTGCTCTGAGCAAAGAGTAAGGCACAGTTAAGAATCTTGGCCTAAGACTGCTTAGAAGTGGACTTCCCAGTGGTGGGTATTAAAGAGGTCATGTATTACATGAAGCACTGGGTGTGATGCATAAACAATGAATTATGGATCACTGAAAAAATAAAATTAAATTAAAATATATTTCATTACTTAACCAATTTATGAATAAAGCTTCTGGCTATTTCAAAGAAAAACAAGGAAAGAAAGAAGGAAGGAAGGAAGGAAGAAAGAAAGGAAAAGAAAGAAATTCATTTGCATGAAACTTGGAGCTAAGCTCTATGAGACCTCAGGAGTATCATGGGGAGGGATGAGTTCATAAGTGAGTTACCATGTACTCATGCACAATGAAAGGATATAAGTAGGTTTAGAATTGGGAGGGAGGATGGTAAGGAATCTAACAAAATCCTCCCCAAAATAGTGGGCACCAGAGCACCTGAACACAAGATGAAAAAATACCTGTCACAATGGTTATTATCAAAAAGATACGAAATTTTGTCAACAACATCAATAGGGAATACTCTGAACTCTTGGTGGGAAAATATTTTACTCTTAAAAGAATTAAAATGGAATTACCATATGATGCATTAATTAAAATACTGGATATTTATTAGAAGAAAATAAAAACACATTTACAAAAGGTATACACTCTCCTATTTTTATCAGAATGTTATTTATATACCCAAGATATGGAAGTAATATAAATTTAAAATGGTAAGTAATGGATAAAGAAAATATATGTATCTACCTATCTAACTATATATAATATATATAAACAACAAATATATAGAGTACACATATCCACTGTATATAAACTATAAATAAGCCCAAATAAGATCCCCCTTGGCCACTGGCAGAGCAGGTTCCAAGTCGTGGTCCCTGGGCATGCAGGTTCTTCTGCTTGTACCCAAAACCACCGCAGCGGCGGCTATCTGGGAAGCTCGGGACCGCCAGAGAGGTTCCAAGCAGCAATCGCACACAGATTATCCCGCTGTACCAGGCTGGGAGTGCCTGGTCTTTCTGGGTCTAAGAGCGCCCAGCTTGCGTGCACCTTTCAGGGGAGGCAGTGGGTCGCGCGCACGTCTCAGGCTCCAAGAACGGGGCACAAGTCCGAAAGCACCAGGCAGGGCCTTCATGCACCTCTCTCAGGGGAGTGTTTGAGGCGTGCCTCTTAGCTCTGAAACAATGGCGCCCGCCAAAGAGTGCCAGCTGGGCCTTTGTACCTCCCTCAAAGGAGGATGAAGGGTGCGCACATCTCAGGCTCTGTAGCATGGCTCACGCATTCTGCCATCTGGCGTGGCTCCCATACCCTCACAGGATCCAGGCCCTACGCAAACTAGGGTGCACTGGAGGCTCAGGGACCAAGGTCTGGTTTCTCCACCACACTCTCTCTGGCTCTGCACCAGGGGAGGCAGTCCTGTGACCAGGGACTTAAGCCCCTGTCCCTAGCTGCCCTGATTCCCACAATCCCTCCCCCCATGATCCTTTGCTCTTTTTGAGTGCTTTCAACCAGTCTCCAAGTTAATGTTGGTCCCCAGATTCAGGGCACTTTCGGATTGGGGTATTACTTTCCACCTGGTCACCTCTGGTGCCTCCCTCCCCCTTTTGTTTATCTTCCAATATCATCAGTCTGCCATTCCCACCGCACTTTTCCTGCCCACTGGCGTCTTTTGCTCTTGTAGAGATCTAGATGTGTACAATTCTGATCTCAGACTGATTTCATGGCTGATCAGAGTTCTGTGGTAGGTAATCAGCTCACTTTAGGGTATAGGTTGAAAAGTTGCCTCCTCCTACTTCCCCGCCATCTTGTCCCCCACCCTGTGAATCCATAATATGTATATTTGAGACCATATATAGATACAGATATATAGAAATGTGTATATCTATCTATATCTATATATGCAATCATATCTATATATGACATTTATATACACATATATGTATAATACATACATATACCTATAATATATATGTATTTGTATACCATGCATATACACACATATAAGAATATATGCATATATATGCATACATATATATTATATACATATAATATATGTATATAAATACCTATCATATATACATATACATGCATATATATGTATAATGTATTATACATATGTATCAATATATACATATAAATACATATACATATATATTTATATACATATACATCGATATACAGATATGCATACATATATACACATGCATATACACATAAATATAAGTCATACACATATATATGCATATATGTGCATATATGCGCACATATGCACATATATATGCGTATATATGCATATATATGTGTATGACATATATGTTTATATATGCCATTTGAGAGAATATATGCATTTATATTTGTATGACGTATATATATAGATGCCATTTGAGAGAACATGGGTGTACCTAAATGGTTTTTTATGAAATAAATCAGAGGAAGACAATCAAATTAGATATCAAGAACCAAAGTCCATGGTGTTTTTACATACATGTGGTATAAATATATTAAGAAAAAATATCTCTTTATAGATACAGAAGATAAAGTGATGATTGTTTTAGGGGATGTGGCTGAGGGAATAAAAGAAATAGGCAAAAGGATTAAAAGGTACAATCCTCCAGTTATAAAATAAATAAAGCAGGTGTATGTAATGTATAGTGTAGAGAATACAATCAATAGAATCATATCAACTTTGTATGGTGATACAAAGGATAATAACTAGATAAGTCTGAATAAATACTAGACTCATTTTACTGATCATTTCATAAAATATATAAATACTGAGTCACTGTGTTGTATTCCTGAAACTAATAAAATACATTAATTATTCTTCAATGAAAAAAATAAAATTATTGCTGGATGAATGAGGGTTTAAGATATTAATAATCTGTACTCTCCTGAGCATAAATATATGATTTTGGAAATATATAATTTTCCCCATTCTCTTTGAATGACCTCCTCTCCAAAATAAATAATTTCTGAGAGATTACTTTTCAGCAGTTTGAAATTTCTCAAAAGAATATGGCTGTGAAGTGTGTAAACCTGTTGATTCACAGACCTGTACCCCTGGGGATAAAAATATATGTTTATAAAAAATAAAAAAAATATATAAAAAAAGAATATGGCTAATAATTTTTACAGAGCTTTACTCTGGGTGATACTTTAATGTAAGGCAGATCAGAAGTATTAAACACTCACCCAACGAGTCACACTGTGCTCCAAAGAATGAATATCTCTCAGAGCAGTTTTGGAGGATCATGGCTCAGAGCTCTTGAATCATGGTACTGGCTCTCAAAAGTCTGTTAAAGAATCATGATGAGTTTGAGACTTCTATTTATTCATTAACCAGCTGCACAACACTTGCCTCACACACAAAAATATAAAATTACTAACTCACACATATTATAAGCTCCCTTTACAGAGCAATGAACTGTGAGAATTTTTAGTTTCACTCTATATCTTGTTTGTGTATTTCTTTTTAAAGAGAAACTTCAGGAACAATATGATAAGTCATTGTTACCTCCCTTTGTTTAATGGATTGATCAAAAAATAAAGACCATGCATTTTTTAAGTAAAATTTTAAAAGAAAAACTTCTGTAAAATATAAGGAAATAAATACCAATTTGGGTTTTGGGATTGTTCATTTTCTTCCTGTTTGTCTTAATTACATTGTCCTAGTGTTCATGGGCTCTGTTGGATCATTATGTCTGTAATTACTTTAACTTTGCATATATTAAGCTGATTAATATTTAGGTAAAGTATTACATAAATATCTGCACTAAATCACCCCAAAATCCTGAAATGGCTCATGGTATTACATTTCAATGCAGAGCACAGCATGTTCTAACACCAAGTCTTTACTAATGTTAGCTATTCACACTTTCTGTTTGTTAGTTTGCTTGTATGTTTTATTTGATAACACACTTGCTTTCAAATTGAGAAAAGGAAGCTTGTGTAAAGATAACTTGGAGAACCATTTTTCTCCTCTGCATTTCTGAAACTTCCTTAAGTTTGGAGGATTCTTTCTTACCTACCCTGAACCCCTCAAATTTTAAAATCTTTCATATCCTACTTCAAATCATCATCCAAGGTATGAATTATTATTTCTATTATCATCAGATTATGGAATTTTTCAAGTGACTGGGGAAAAATTAAGTCTTTAAATGTCCGAAATTTCTTCTTGAGATGAGCAATGAAGCCTAACTAGCTGTTTCAGGTTATTCCTGATTCTGGATAACTCTCCCCCACCCAAAGTCTCAGTGATCTTGTCCCAGTCTCTTAGAGCTCACACCACATGTGTAATCTGCATGAAATTTGGGGAATATCTGAGGATGAGCTCCACAAAATCATCTGATGGATCTCCATGGAATTAATTAGTTAGGGAAAAAAAGAGACTGTAGATGATGGAGATATGGGCATATTTCATGATGCTTTGGAATCTCTTAGAAATAATCCATTTAAGATGATGTGCACAATGCCAGCTTCCTTATCTCTCTTTATCCCTTATTTTCAACTACTTGACTAAAATTTTACATAGAGCTTGAAATATTTGAGCAAAGTCTCCTTCTCTATAAATTCTACCACACATACAATCTTGAATTATTTAATAAATATATCTCTTGTTTCACACAAAACTCTTAAATATAGAGAAAGGGGAATAATATTTATTTATAATTTGGAGGTGATGCTATAGAAAAATACCTTCAATCTATGAAAATTATACTATCAATTGATATCAGCATCATAAACTATCAATTCTTTTTAATGATCTCATTATATATGATTACTTATCAGTTGAATCAATGTCCTCCTTTTGTAACTTTATAAATTATAGACTGGCTCACCTGGGTGGCTCAGTGAGTTAAAGCCTCTGCCTTTGGCTCAGGTCATAATCCAAGATCCTGGGATTGAACCCCACAACAGGCTCTCTACTCCACAGGGAACCTGCTTCCTCCTCTCTCTCTACTTGCTTCTCTGTCTACTTGTGATCTTTGTCTATCAAATAAATAAATATTTTTAAATAAAAAAATTAAAGTATAGACTGCATAAATAATATTCATACTAAAATAGATACAGCATAGCATATTCAAATATTTCCAATGTTATTAGATGCTTTAATTTTTTAATAAAGATTTTTATTTATTTATTTGACAGAGAGAGATCATAAGTAGTCAGAGAGGCAGGCAGAGAGAGAGGAGGGGAAGCAGGCTCCCTCCTGAGCAGAGAACCAATGCTGGGCTTAATCCCAGGACCCTGGTATCATGACCTGAGCCGAAGGCAGAGACTTAACCCACTGAGGCACCCAGTCACCACTTTTTAAAAATATTTTACATTTTTATTTTAGAGAGAAAGCATGAGTAGGAGGGAGAGCCAAGGAAGAGGGAAAAGTAAACGCCACAGTGTGCATTGGATCCAGTGAGGGGTGAAACACACTGCTCTGAGATGAGGACCTGAACCAAAACCAAAAGTCTGACACTTTAACTGAATAAATCCACAGGCAGTCCTGGATTCTTTAATTTTTGAAGGTCCAATAAATTTTTCAGATAATCCATTGAGATATTTTCTACTATTACTTCTAACTACAAATGTAATCCATGAACTTTGATCTTCATTGTGGTTTACTTCTAATTCCTAAATACTTTATTATCCACAGATAAGCAATTACAATTTGGAGGTTAAATGTGAATTAGCCAAATAAAATATCAACATTAATATTTAGCTATTGTTTAAAGAGATTTTCTGGGGCACCTGGGTTTCTCAGTTAATCAGCTGCTTTCAAGTTTGGTCCTGATCCTAGAGTCCCAGTATCAGGCCCCATGTTGAGCTCCCTGTTCAGCAGAGAGCCTGATTCTCCTTCTCCCTCTGCTTGCTGCTCTGCCTACTTGTGCTCTCTATAACTCTGTCAAGTAACCACATAAAATCTTAAGATAGAAAGATTCTTGTATTTATCTTGGGAAGAGAGAGTGTGAGAGTGAGTTGGGCTAGGGGGAGAGGGAGAGAAAGAACCAGGATCCATGCTAAGCAGGCAGTCAGACTCAAGCTTGAGCCCAGGACACTAGGATCATGACTGGAGCTGAAGGCAGATGCTTAACCAACAGCCACCCACCCACCCCCGCCAAGTTGGTTGATTCCTACCTAGGCACTGTTCACACGCCCATTCAAAGGATAAAGACAGAGAGAATGCCAACCTGTGTGGGGGGAGTAGCAGAGAGTGATAAGTAGACACCAGAGTGAGCATGCAGCCCATTGTGGGGCAGAACCCAGGATTCTGAAATGAAGACATGATCCAAAACCTATAGTCCCACACTTGAAGTATTTGCACCACCCAGGTTCTCTTGATTGTTATTTTTTGTTTTTTGTTTTATTCTGTTTTAAGATTTTATTTATTTATTTGACAGACAGAGATCACAAGTAGGCAGAGAGAGGGGGAAGCAGGCTCCTCGCTGAGCAGAGAGCCTGATGCAGGGCTCAATCCCAGGACCCTAGGATCATGACCTGAGCCAAAGGCAGAGGCTTTAACCTACTGAGCCACCCAGGCATCCTTTGTTTTTGTTCTTTTATGCCTAGTAAAGTGTTCAGCTATTACTTATTATTTTTTCTACTATTACTTCTATAATGCAAATAAATACCTTACCTTTGATCTTTCTCTTGGTTTTCTTCTAATTCCTGAAACGTCATTATTAAGTGATAATTAATGACAAGTTGCAGTTTATATTTTAGGATGTCAATCAGATGTATCAATATCAATGTTTGGCTATTTAAAAAATGTTTTTGTATTTATTTTAGAAAAAGAATGTTATAATGATAGAGAAGGGGTAGAGGCAGAAAGAGAGTGAGGAGTAGACTCCATACTGAGCAGGCAGTCTGACTCAAGGCTTGATCCCAGGACACTAGGATCATGACCCAAAGTGAAGGCAAATTCTTAACCAACTGAGCCAACCAGGTTACCCAAGTTGCTTGAATTCTACCGTGGAGAATTTCAAGTTTCCATTTAGAGAATAAGGACAGAGATTCAAGGTGTGCCTCAACAAATATGGATCAGAAAGGGAAGATTGTAGGAATAGTGCACTTTGGGATGATCTCTAGTACCAACATTAACCAGGTTTTAAATAGAGAGACTTAGGTAAGGACTTAAGTAAACGCTAGTGAACTGTTTTGTTTTGTTTTTTTTTTAAACATATGAGCCTTGTTCTAGCCACATCCTGTGGTAGTAGCTGCATATTCTCATTTTCAGAGAACTATGGAAGAAAACACTGTGCTTTCTGTCTATTTTGATTTCTCTGTTCCAGACAGAACAAATATTTCAATCCAGAGAATGCATCTGAATCAGATGGAGGGCACACATTGCTGTGAAACACCCCAGAATTTACGATTCAAAAGTTTTGAGTTTGGCTGTAGTGCGGGCATGTCTAAGAAGGGCCCATTTAAAAATGCTGATGCTGCTATGTCAGGAGTCATATGATCAAGATTGCTGCTCTATCAAATCTTAATTGATACTTTAGAAACATATTAAGAACTTCAAAAAGGTTTTAAACATTTTTGATATTTTTTTAAAAAGGGCTTTTTAGAGATTGGGAGACAAGAGAGATCACAGAGAGAGCAGGAGAGGGAGACGCATACTCCCTGCTTAGCAGAGAACCTGATGTGGGGCTAGATCCAGGAGCCCTAAGATCATGGGATGAGCTGAAGGCAAATAATTAACCCAATAAGCTATGCAGGCACCCTAGGAAATTCTAAACTTTAGAATTTGAATTTCTTAAAACCCTATCCCCTATTTCAAGTTATTTCTGACTCTGGTTGCCTTCTCATTCCAAAGGTCATTGTTCCTGTTTCAGCTTCTTACAGCTCAGAGTCTATTTGTAATCTGGGTAAATATCTTAGGATGAATTCCACTTAGTTATCAAATGCATCTACATGGACTTGTCTAGTTCTTGAAGAAAAATAGATTGTAAATGATGGAGTGATGGGCATGTTTCATGACACTCCAAAATCTCTTAGAAATTATCCATTTGAGATGATTTGAGATTTCTCTCTTCTCTATCTTTTATTTTCACCTACCTGGCTAATATTTTACCAAGTCAGAGCTTGAAATATTTGAGTAAATTCTGCTTCTCAAGACAGTCCACCTCACATACTTTTCTGAAGTTTTTATTTTATGTTTTACACAGAATTACCACATGTGGAGAAATGTAAGTGGTAATTTTTTATATTTTAGAGAGGAAAATTATCATAGAAAAGTATATCTGATCTCTGAAAATCAGATTTTCAATTGATTTCCATATCACAAGTTATCAATTGTTTTGATAGGAAAGTCTCCCTATATATGATTAGTTATGAGTTCAAACAATGCTGTCCCTTAGCACCATTATAAATATAAGTTGTAAAAGCATTGTGCATTTTTAAAAAGTCACTGTGTGGAATCTTTGTTCAATGATTTCCTCTGTTATTAGAAGGTTTAATTTGTTAAATTATTTTATTTATTTATTTTTAATAATTATTTATCTTTTATCATAGCAACTTCTTAGTAAACGTGTTGCCAGAGGTGTTGAACACAAAAACTATAATTAAGTTTTGGGGGCCCATTAAAATACCAGACTTCTATACAGTGAAATAAAGAATCAACCAACCAGGCTACTGCTTTCTATCTGATAAGGCAGTAGTATCCAAAATCTGTAAAGAATTTATCATACTTATCACACAGACCCCCAAAAAAATAATGCAGTTAAAGCTTGGGCAGAAGACATGAATAGATCTTTACAAAAAAGACATCTGATGGCTATAAGCTACATTAAATGATTCTCCCTGTTTCTTATCATCAAGGAAATACAAATCAAAACCAAGTTGAGATATTACCTCACACTTGTCAGAACAGTAATAATTAACAACACAGGAAGAAACAGATGTTGGTGAGGATGTAGGCAGATCAGAATATTCATAAACTATTGGTGGCAAAGTATTCTGGTGTAGCCAATCTGGAAAACCTGGGGTTTCTTCAAAATGTTAAAATAAGAATTACCCTTTGATCTAGGAATTGTACTATTTGGTATGTACCTGAAGGACACAAAAACACTGATTCAAAGACGTATGCATACCCCTGTGTTAATGGCTGCATTATCAACAATATCCAAAACATTGAAAGAGCCCAACTGTCCATTAACTGATGAACAGTCTAAATAGAGTGATATGTATATGTATATATGTAATGGAATAGTACTCAGGAGTGATATCAATGAAATATTGCCCTTTGCAAGGATGAGAATGATGTTTGAGTGTATTACGTTAAGAGAAATAAGTCAGTCACAGAAGCATAACTACCATAGGATTTCACTCATATGTGGAATTAAAGAAACAAAACAGATGAACATACGGTAACAGGAAAAAATAGAAAGAAGGAAACAAATCCTAAGAGACCTTTAATAAAAGAGAACAAACTGAAGGTTTGAACTGGGATAAATTCTCTAGGTTTGTTATTCTCCCCAGAAATATGCTGGAGGTCTTTTTTCATAATAGTACATAGACTTTCATTGGAGCTGAAAGCTCCCAAAAAAGTCAGTGGCTGAGGATAAGTCACTGAGGCTGACTCCTGATGCTGAACTCTGGAGTTCATTTTCCACAGGAATGCACCAGCATCTACTTCTCTGGGAAGTAAAGAACTGTCCAGATATTGAAGTCAGAAAAAGTTCCTGGTCAAATAACTAGATGGGGAAAGCTGATGGACTGGAGAATATATACATGTTGGGTTTCAGAACATAATCTGAGAAAGATACCATAATATGAAGAAAGGGAAAAAAAATAGGGAGAGAGGAAAGCTGTAACAGCTGTCAAGGACTGAGAGTAATCTAAAGGAGAAATGAGGTGGAAAAGACATCTCAGGTGGTTTTCATATAGAGATACCTTGGACAAAGGGCTGCTACCCGTTTGAAAGGCCTTGATGGCTCTTTGTCTGCCCAGAAAGTCTGCCCAACAAGTCTGCTGTGGGGCAGTAAATCTGTTACTTCCCAGTGGAAAGGAGATTTACACAGTTCCATCAGTCTCTGAAGGGTCCCTTCACCCTTCTGTGGTCCCATCACAAC
Source organism: Mustela nivalis (assembly GCF_964662115.1). NCBI lineage: Eukaryota > Metazoa > Chordata > Mammalia > Carnivora > Mustelidae > Mustela > Mustela nivalis. The sequence goes on along the minus strand of NC_139022.1, from coordinate 7,500,711 downwards.
TCCTCTCCCAAAGAAGTAACTACAGTGAAAAGTTGTGTAACACAAATATTTTGAGACTTCAGGACATTGGTACAATAAAAACTCTACATATGGTTTACTTGCCTGAACAGAAAATGCAGCTCTTTGGAATATAATACAAATGTGACTCACACTAAGAGGGTTTCCTCAGTGTGACTCCTGCTAATGACTTTTATGATGATGTATAATGTCCACTGCAGGACTGATGCCGGCTGGAGCTCAATGAGGATGAAGTGCTAGCTCTCATCTCTTTTGCCACTGAAATTCCTACAGACACCCAGGAACCAACCAAGTAGTGCAAAACATCAATTGAAATAGAACACATTTTAATAAACGATGATCAGGGAAGTAGGTATTCATATGGAACAATTATTCTTTCTTTCTGACTTCATATCACAGATAAGTGTCAAATTTAAGTGGATTTCAGTTCTAAATATAAGCAAAAGAATATACAGGTTTTAGACAGTATTTATACTCTATGGGAAATATTTCAAGTAAGACACAGAATCTACTAACAACAACAATTACTGACACTAAAACAAGTGGATGATTTTGAATGTATTTAAATAAGCAAGAACTATTAATGAGCAGAAGCCAGGAAGGAGATGAGATGAAACAGCTCCAGACTGAGATATGGCCTTTTCAACATGTCTGATGAAAATATATATATATATACATATATATGGTTATATATAAATATATATAAAGATATAACCATATATATGTGTATACTAAATTTTCATAATTTCATATATTCAATATTCATATATTTTCATATACATATGAAAATGTACACACATATATAATGTACACACACAAATATAATATAACTTATATATGTGCATATATACTTTAATATATTCAATTTTCATATATTTCATATATTCAATATTCATATATTTTCATCAGACATTTTAAAAAGGCCATATTTCAGTCTGGAGCTCTTTTTCATCTCCTTCATGGCTTCTGTTCATTAATAAATCTTGCTTATTTTAATACATTCAAAATTATCCTCTTGTTTTAACGTCAGTAGATTATGTGTTTTACTTATAGATGTATACATATGTATATGTATGTGTTTGTATACACACACACACACACACACACACACATACACATAGATATATAGATAGGCAAAGCCAAAATACATTTCAGGACAGAGTTATTCCAGAGGGCTAGTAAACACATAAACAAATATTCAACCCTCAGTAGGAAAATGCATATTAAAAGCACAGTGACAGGTCTTCCTATATCTAACATGTTTCCACATATTAAATATTCAAAGTATACAAAATACTGCTGAGGAAATAAGACAAATAAAAAATTCATAAATTACTGATGTGAGTATAACTTGCTGTAGTAATTTTCAAAAAATGTTTTGGCTTTATTCAATTTAGTAAGCACTCTATGGTCCAACAATTACAGTCTTAAATATAGAAGGTAAATAACTTTATTTATAAAGGCAATGAGAATCATATATATGAATGTCCATAAAAATGTTTATAAATAAGCCCAAACTGATACTATTCCCAGTGTTCATCAAAATACAAGATTGAATGAATAAGTAATGGTATGCTTATTAAATGGAATGTTTTTCTGCAATGAAAATGGACAAATATAACCACATAAGGCACTTGGATTTTTTAATGATACAGCATTTAACTAAAAGAGTGAGATAATAAAAAGCAAAAATCTGAGTCCATTGATAGAAATGGTTCAAGTATGAAAAGTAAATTATATTGTGTAGGAGTCCAGACTCTGTTCACAGATGACATGATACTTTATGTGGAAAACCCAAAGACCCCACCCCAAAATTACTAGAACTCATACAACAATTCAGCAGTGTGGCAGGATACAGAATCAATGCAAAGAAATTTGCTTCTCTGTATGCTAATAATGTAACTGTAGAAAGAGAAATTAAGGAACTGAGTCCATTCACAATAGCACCAAAACCCATAAGATACTTAGGAACAAATATAACCAAATAGGTAAAGAACCTATATTCTAGAAACTATAGAACAAGTAAAACTGTCACTATTTGCAGACGAAATGATGCTACATATAGAAATCCTTTAAGACGTCACCAAATAAACTACTGAAACTGATAAATACATTTGTTGAAGTCACAAGATACCGAATGAATACACAGAAATCTATTGCATTATTGTACATTGAAAATGATTGAACAGAAAGAGAAATTAAGAAAATTGCATTTATTCATGCACCAAACAAAATCAACTACCTAGAAATAAACTTAACCAAGGAGATGAAAGAATTGTACTCTGAAAGCTATAAAATATTGATGAAAAATTGAAGATGACATAAATGGAAAATATTCTATACTAATGAACTGGGAGAAACAATACTGTAAAATGTCCATACTACCCAAAGAAATCTACAGATTTAATTTAATCCCTATCAAAATCCCATATTCCACAAAATTAGAACAAGTAATATTAACATTTTAATGAAATGATGAAAAAACTTCAATAGTCACAACCATCCTGAGAAAGAAGAACAAAATTGAGGTATGATAATGAAAGATTTTTAGATATACTAAAACGGTGTAATAATAATAAAAAAGTATGGTACTGGAACATATATAAACCCATAGATCAATAGAACAAAATGGAGAGCCCAGAAAGGAACCTGTCTTGATATGGTCAATTAATGTATGATAAAGAAGCAACAATGTACAATGGAAAACAGACAGTCTCTTCAATAAATGGTGCTAGGCAAAGTGAACAGCACTACCCGAAAGAATAAACTTGGTCCATATTCTTACACCATACACATACATAAAGTCAAAATGGATCAAAGATCTTCATGTGAGACTGGAAGTCATTATTTGTAGAAGAAAACAGGCGTGGTAATTTCTTTGGCATTGGCAGTAGAAATTTTTTTCTAGATAAGTGTCCTCAGGCAAGATAAACAAAAGCAAAGTCAAACTATTAGCAGTACTCAAAATAAATAGCTCTGCACAATAAAGAAAGCTATCAAGAAAACAAAAAAGCAATCTAAATGGGAAAATATATTTGCAAATATATATATGATAAGGAATTAATATGCAAAATACATTAAAAATTATATGACCCAACACCAGCAAGTGAATTAAATGTAAGAGGTCCTGAATGGACATTTTTACAAAGAAGACATACAGTTGGCCAACAGACACATGAAAAGGTTCTCAACATCCCTAATCATCATGAAAATGCAAATAAAAATTAAAATGAGATATCACAGGGGGAGCGACAAGATGGCAGGAGAGTAGGAGGATTCGCCTTTTCAGCCGATACCCCAAAGTGAGCTGATTACCTACCAAAGAACTCCAATCACCCATGAAATCAGCCTGAGATCAGAATTAAACACGTCTGGATCTCTACAGGGGCAGAAGACGCCAGTGGAATGGAAACCGCGGACTGATATCAGAAGATAAACAAAAGGAAGGTAATACCCCAATACCAGCGAGAGTGCCCTGTGTCTGGGGACCAGCATTGACTTGGAGACTGGTTGATAGCACTCCAAAAGAGCAAAGGATCATGGGGGGAAATTGTGGGAATCCAAGCGGCTAGGGACAGGGGCTTAAGTCCCCGGTCCCAGGACAGCCTCCCCAGCGCTGAGGCAGAGAGAGTGCAGTGGAGAAGCCAGGTCTTGGTTCCTAAGCCGCCAGCGCGCCAGATAATGCGTGGGTTCTAGCTCCTGTGAGGGGATGGGAGCCACACCAGTAAGCAGAACACAGAGCCCTACCACAAAGCTTGAGATACGTGCATATGTCCCTCATGCTCCCGAGTTACAAAGGCCCAGCCAGGGCTTTTTGACCCGCACCATTGTTTCAAAGCCTAAGCCATGCACCCCAAACTCTCCCCTGACAGAGATGCACAAAATCCCAGCCTGGCGCTTATGGACTTGCGCCCCTTTCTCAGTGCCTGAGACGTGCGTGCGATCCATAGCCCCCTCTGAAAGAGGTGTGTGCAAGCCAGGCACTCCCAGACTGGGACAGCGGCAAAATCTCAGCGTGCGATCTATGCCTGGAAGCTCTCTGGCAGTTGGGAGCTCCCAGACAGCTGCCACTGACTTGGCTTTGGGTACAAGCAAAAGATCCTGTGCCCTCAGGGTCTGCAACTTGGAACCTGCTCTGCCAGCGGCCAAGGGGGAACTTATTTAAGCTCTGCACCCAGAATGAAGCCTCTCTCTGAGAGGGAGATCAGAGTGCAGTTTGTTTTCCTCTAAGACTACAAAAACCATCAAAGGCGGTCAAGGTGAGAGAAAAAAAAATGAACAAGCATAAAAACCTCCAGAGAACAAAAGTCTGAAAAAAACCAGTTTCCACAGAGCCCACCCCCTTGAGGGGGGCGGGAGGACTTAACTCAGGAAACATCATTGACTGACAAACCACGTGGCAAGCCTCTACACCAGAAAACAAACCAAGAAAAGAAAAAAAAAAAAAAAGAGAGAGAGAGAGAGAAAAAAAAGGACCACAAGAGAACAACCACTACTTCATAGGAAACTTGTATTGTTCACTCGTTCCCACTATTCCGTTTTTTTTTTTTTTTTTTACACATAGGTAATTTTTTTAACCTATTTACCATCACAGCGAGCTGTACAGTACATCAAATTCCATAATACCTTTCTAACCTGAACTTTTTGATACATACACGTATGTTTTTCTTTTGCATATTTATTTTTTGAATTTATTTTTTAAATTTTCGTTTAGTCTAGTCTAGTTTATTCCTTTTTATTTTTATCCTCTAATATTCATATAGAGTTAAACTTCAAAGTAATCCCCTTTCCCCAATCAATACTACCCCTATAGGTAAACCAATTTTTAATCCCCTTTGTCTTAGGAAAGTTGAGTCCTTTAACAAAGATATCAAGATACATCCAGGAAGAATCAAAACAACATTCCTCACACAAAATGAGAATTTATAAGAACTCTCCCATCTTCTTCCACCAGTGATTCTGTATTTTTTTGTGTTTGTTCTGATAGCATATAAATTTTACACTTGGGTTATTTTTGACAAGGTTCTTTCTTTATTTGCATATATATATATACATATATATATATATATATATGTATATATATATATATATTTTTTTTTCTCTTGTCATATCCTTGGATCAGTCTTTTTTATGTCTTTTTTTTTTTTTTTGTCTACTTCATAAATCTTACCTTGGGGCCCATCTGGGCTGAACCTTCTTTATCATTTTGCCTTTCTTTCCCCTCTCTCTTTCTCTCTCTCTCTTTTTTTTCTTCTTTTCTTCTTTTTTTTTTTTTGTTTTCTTTTTCTTTTATTTTGTCTCTTGTTTGGGTGGGGAATCCTGATTGCTCAGAAGTGTTCCAGGGTGCATGTTGACTGCACCACAGTTGATACATCCAGCTACATCTGTTCAGTCATCTCCCACCACAATGACTAGGAGGAGGAATGCCCAACAGAAGAAAAATACAGAGGATGGACCTTCTGCAACAGAGCTAACGGCTATCAACATAGACAATATGTTGGAAAGACAATTCAGGCTAACAATTATCCAGGCAATAGCTAGGTTGGAGAAAGCCATGGATGACCAAACAGAATTGATTAGGGCCAATTAAAAGCGACCAGACAGGATGTTCACAATGTTAGGGCGGAGCTTAAAGCTACCAGGGAGGAGATTCACAATGCTCTCAATGAGTTCCAATATAATCAAACTCTCTCAAAGCTAGGGTAACTGAGACAGAAGATAGAATTAGGGATCTGGAAGACAAACAGATAGAAAGGATCGGAGGAAGCCTGGAACAAACAGCTTAGAAACCACGAGAACAGAATCAGGGAAATAAATGATGCCATGAAGTGTTCCAACGTCAGAATTATTGGAATCCCAGAAGGGGAGGAGAAAGAAAGAATCTAGAAGATACAGTGGAACAAGTCCTTCATGAAAATTTTCCCAATCTCGTGAATGGAACCAGTGTTCATGTACTAGAGGCTGAACGGTCTCCACCCAAGATTATACATCCAAAAAAAAAAAAATCGTGACACCTGATAGTCAAATTGAGGAATTATAATTGTAGGTATAATCTCTTGAAAGCCACCAGGACAAAGAGGCTTCTTACTTAGAGGGGGAAGTCCATCAGAATAACATCAAACCAGTCCACAGAGACCTGGCAAGCCAGAAGAGGCTGGCAAGATATATTCAGGGCACTAAATGAGAAGAACATGCAGCCAAGAATACTTTATCCAGCAAGGATGACATTCAAAATGGATGGAGAGATAAAGAGTTTTCAAGACCGGCAAACCTTAAAAGATTATCCAAACACCAAGCTGAAACTGCAGGAAATATTAAAGGGGTTCTATAAAAGAGGGAAAAGCCCAAGAATAGCATTGAACAGAAATATAGAGACAGTCTACAGAAAGAAAGATTTCAAAGGTAACTCGATGTCAATAAAAACATATCTATCAATAATCACTCTCAATGTGAATGGCCTAAATGCACCCATAAAATGGCATAGGATTGCAGATTCGATAAAATGACAGGACCCATCCATATGTTGTCTACAAGAGACCCATTTAGAACCTAAAGATACACGCAGACTGAAAGTGAAGGGATGGAGAAGCATCTTTCATGCCAATGGGCCTCAAAAGAAGGCTGGGGTAGCGATTCTCATATCAGATAAATTAAATTTCAAACTAAAGAGATACAGAAGGACACTACATAATCCTTAAAGAGACTATCCACCAAGATGATCTAACAATTGTAAATATCTATGCTCCCAATATGGGAGCAGCCAATTACTTAAGAAAACTGTTAAGATAAAGAGTCATAGTGATATGAATACACTAATCATAGGAGATCTTAACCCGCCTCTCTCAGAAACAGACAGATCATCAAAGAAGAAAATCAATAAAGAAACAGGAGCATTGAATGACACATTGGACCAGATGGACATCATAGATATATACAGAACATTCCACCCTAAAACAACAGAATACTCATTCTTCTCAAGTGCACACGAAACCTTTTCAAGAATAGACCACATACTGGGTCAAAAATCAGGACTCAACCGATACCAAAAGACTGAGATTACTCCCTGCATAATCTCAGATCACAATGCTTTGAAACTGGAGCTCAATCACAAGGAAAAGTTCAGAAGGAACACAAACACCTGGAAGCTAAAGATCACCTTGTTTAAGAATGCTTGGATCAGGGGCACCTGGGTGGCTCAGTGGGTTAAAGCCTCTGCCTTCAACTAGGTTTATGATCCCAGGGTCCTCGGATCTAAGCCCTGCGTTGGGCTCTCTGATCCACAGGGAACCTGCTTTCTCCCCTCTCTCTGCATGCCTCTCTGGCTACTAGTGATTTCTCTCTCTCTGTCAAATAAATAAAATCTTAAAAAAAAAAAAAGAATGCTTGGATCAACCAGAAGATCAAAGAAGAATTGAAACAATTCATGGAAACCAATGACAATGAAGACACATCAGTACAAAACCTATGGGATACAGCAAAGGCGGTCCTAAGGGGAAAATATATAGCCATCTAAGCCTCCGTCAAAAAAAAATTGAAAAATCCTGAACACAGCAGCTGTCTCTACACCTTAAAGAACTGGAGAATGAACAACAAATCAAAACAACTCCACACATAAGAAGGGAAATAAACAAGATTAGAGCTGAGATAAATGAGGTAGAAACCAGTATTGATACAGTAGAATGTATCAATGAAACTAGAAGCTGGTTTTTTGAAAGAATCAATAAGATCGATAAACCATTGGCCACACTAATCCAAAAGAAAAGAGAGAAAGCCCAAATTCATAAAATTATGAATAAAAAGGGAGAGATCACAACTAACACCAAGGAAGTAGAAACAATCATCAGAAGTTATTATCAACAGTTATATGCCAATAAGCTAAGCAACCTAGATGAAATGGATGCATCCCGGAAAAATATAAACTCCCCAAATTGAACCAGGAAGAAATCGACAACCTGAACAGACCGATATCTAATAACGAGATTGAAGCAGTGATCAAAAACCTCCCAAAAAACAAGAGTCCAGGACCTGACGGATTCCCTGAGGGATTCTACCAAACTTTCAAAGAAGAAATAACACCTATTCTCCTGAAGCTGTTTCAAAAAATTGAAGCAGAAGGAAAACTTCCAGACGCTTTCTATGAAGCCAGCATTACTCTGATCCGAAAACCAGGCAAAGACCCTACCAAAAAGGAGAATTTTAGACCAATATCACTGATGAATATGGATGCTAAGATTCTGACCAAGATCGTAACCAACAGGATCCAACAGCACATTAAAAAGATTATCCACCATGATCAGGTTGGATTCATCCCTGGGCTACAAAGATGGTTCAGGGGCACCTGGATGGTTCAGTGGTTGAACTTCTGCCTTCGGTTCAGGTCATGGTCTCAGGGTCCTGGGATCGAGTTCCGCATTGGGCTCCCTGCTAAACAGGGAGCCTGCTTCCCCCTCTCCCTCTGCTGCTCCCCCTGCTTGTGCTCTGTCTCCTTATCTCACTCGCTGTCAAATCAATAAATTCTTTAAAAAAAAAACAAAGATGGTTCAACATCCACAGATCAATCAATGTAATACAACAAATTAATATGAGAAGAAAAAAGAACCACATGGTCCTCTCAATTGATGCAGAAAAAGCATTTGACAAAATCCAGCATCCGTTCCTGATTAAAATGCTTCAATGTATAGAGATAGAGGGAACATTCCTGAACCTCGTCAAATCTATCTATGAAAGACCCACAGCAAATATCACCCTCAATGGGAAAAAGCTTGCAGCCTTCCCATTGAGATCAGGAACAAGACAAGGATGCCCACTTTCACCACTCTTGTTCAACATAGTATTAAAAGTCCTAGCAACAGCAATCAGACAACAAACAGAAATAAAAGGTATCCAAATTGGTAATGAAGAAGTCAAACTCTCTCTCTTCGCAGATGATATGATTCTTTATCTGGAAAACCCAAAAGACTTCACCCCCAAACTACTATAACTCATACAACAATTAAGCAACGTGGCAGGATACAAAGTCAATGTGCATAAATCAGTGGCTTTCTAATACAATAACAATGAAAATACAGAAACGGAAATTAGAGAATTGATTACATTTACTATATCACCAAGAACCATTAGATACCTGGAAATAAACCTAACCAAGAGGTAATGGATCTGTACTCAAGGAACTCCAGAACACTCATGAAAGAAATTGAAGAAGACAAAAATATGGAAGACCATTCCATGCTCTTGGATCAGAAGAATAAACATTGTTAAAATGCCTATACTGCCTAGATCAATCTATACTTTTAATGCCATTCCAATCAAAATTCCACCGGTATCTTCTAAGAGCTGGAGTAAATAATCCTAAAATTTGTATGGAATCAGAAGAGACCCCAAATAGCTAAGAAAATGTTGAAAACAAAAATAAAACTGGGGACATCACGTTACCAGATTTCAAGCTTTATTACAAAGCTGTGATCACCAAGACAGCATGGTACTGGCATAAAAACAGACACATAGACCAGTGGAACAGAGTAGAGAGCCCAGATATGGACCCTCAATTCTATGGTCAATTAATCTTCGACCAAACAGGAAAAAATATATAGTGGAAAAAAGTCTCTTCAATAAATGGTGCTGGGAAAACTGGACAGCTATATATAGAAGAATGAAACTCGACCATTCTCTTACACCATACACAAAGATAAACTCAAAATGGATAAAAGACCTCAACGTTAGACAGGAATCTATCAGAATCCTAGAGGAGAACATAGGCAGTAATCTCTTCGATATCAGTCACAGCAACTTCTTTCAAGATTTGTCTCCAAAGGCAAAGGAAACAAAAGCGAAAATAAACTTTTGGGACTTCATCAAAATCAAAAGCTTCTGCACAGGAAAGGAAACAGTCCAAAAAACAAAGAGGCAACCCATGGAATGAGAGAATATATTTGCAAATGACAGTACAGACGAAAGGTTGATATCCAGGATCTATAATGAACTCCTCAAACTCAACACATACAAAACAGGCAAACATATCAAAATATGGGAAGAAGATATGAACAGACACTTCTCTAATCAAGACATACAAATGGCTATCAGGCGCATGAAAAAATGTTCATCATCATTAGTTGTCAGGGAGATTCAAATTAAAACCACATTGATATATCACCTTACACCAGTTAGAATGGCCAAAATTAACAAAACAGGAAACAACATGTGTTGGAGAGGATGTGGAGAAAGGGGAAGCCTCTTACACTGTTAGTGGGAATGCAAGTTGGTGGAGTCTCTTTGGAGAACAGTGTGGAGATTCCTCAAGAAATTAAATATAGACCTTCCCTATGACCCTGCAATTGCACTCCTTGGTATTTACCCCAAGGATACAGATGTCATGAAAAGAAAGGCCATCTGTACCCCAATGTTTATAGCAGCAATGGCCACCGTCGCCAAACTGTGGAAAGAACCAAGATGCCCTTCAACGGACGAAAGGATAAGGAGGATATGGTCCATATACACTATGGAGTATTATGCCTAAATCAGAAAGGATGAATACCCAACTTTTGTAGCAACATGGACGGGACTGGAAGAGATTATGCTGAGTGAAATAAGTCAAGCAGAGAGAGTCAATTATCATATGGTTTCACTTCTTTGTGGAGCATAGCAAATATCATGGAGGAAAAGGGGTGTTAAAGAGGAGAAGGGTGTTGGGTTAAATTGGAAGGGGAGGTGAATAATGAGAGACTATGGACTCTGAAAAACAATCTGAGGGGTTTTATGTGGCAGGGGTGTGGGAGGTTGGGGTACCAGGTGGTGGGTATTATAGAGGGCACGGATCACATGGAGCACTGAGTGTGGTGAAAAAATAATGAATACTGTTTTTCTGAAAATAAATAATCTGAAAAAATTAAAAAAAATATGTTATCTCATTACACCTACTAGAAAGTCAAGATAGAGAAAGTGTTGGTGAAAATGTGGAGAAAGGGGAAGCTTATTTACTTTAGCCAGAATACAAATATGAGGGAAGAGCTTGGAGGTTGCTCAAAAAATTAAAAATATAATTTAGATGTTATCCAGTAATTTCATTACCGGCTATTTACACAAGGACAAAAAATTCAAAAAAATATAATACAGTATGTTTGTAGCAGCGTTATTACAATAGTCAAGATCTGGAAGCAGCCTGTGTCACTCAAAAAATATATGGATATAGTTGAGATACATATGTATTCACACACGTGATGTTACTTAGTCATTAAACAAAATAAGACCTTTGATTTGCAACAACATGGATTGATCTTGAAGGTATAAAGGAAAAGGAAATAAATCAGTCAGAGAAAGACAGATACCATATGACTTCACTCCTTTGTGGAATTTAAGAAACAGAACAAACAAAAAAAGGCAATAAACCAGGCTTGTAAGTACCGAGAAAAATTTTTTTTTTTTATTCTTTGAGGGAAGATGGGTAGGTTGATAAGTAAATTAGATAAAAGAGATTAAGAGTACACTTGAGGGAGGCAAGATGGCGGGGAAGTAGGAGGAGGTGCTTTTCAACCTGTGCCCTAAAATGAGCTGATTACCTACCAAAGAACTCTAACCTCCCATGAAATCAGTCTGATATCAGAATTATACATGTCTGGGTCTCTACAGGGGCAGAAGATGCCAGTGGGCAGGTAAAGCAGAGTGGAAACGTCGGACTGATATTGGAAGAGAAACAAAAGGGGGAGGGAGCCACCAGAGGCAACCAATTGGAAAGTAATACCCCTAATACGAGAGTGCCCTGCATCTGGGGAACTGCAGTAACTTAGAGACTGGTTGAAAGCACTCAAAAAGAACAAAGGATCATGGCGGGGGGGGGGGGACTGTGGGAATCTGGGTGGCTAGGGAGAGGGGCTTAAGTCCCCAGACCCAGGACAACCTCCCCTGGTGCCGAGCCAGAGAGAGTGCGGTGGAGAAAAGAGCTCTTGGTCCCTAAGCCACCAGCACACCTGAGATTGAGTGGTGCCTGGCTCCTGTGAAGGGCTGGGAGCCTCACCAGATGGCAGAACACCGAGCCATGCTACAGATCCTGAGACACGCATGCCCCTCACCCTCCCCTGAAAGAGGTGCACAAAGGCTCATCTGATGCTCTTAGACCTGCTCCATTGTTTCAGAGCCTGAGATGCGAGTGCATGCCCCACAATCTCCCCTGAGAGAGGTACTCAAAGGCCAAGCCTGGTGCTCTCAGACCCGCGCCCTGTTTGCAGATTCTGAGATGCGTGTGCAACCCACAGCCTCCCCTGAGAGAGTTGCGTGCAAGCCCCATGCTCTTAGACCCAGAAAGACCAGGCACTCCCAGCCCGGGACAGTGGGAAAATATCAGTGTGCGATCACTGCTTGGAACCTCTCTGGCAGTCTGGAGCTGCCCAGAAAGCTGCCACTGCTGTGGTTTTTATAAGGGCCTACTTAGCCAGAGAGAGCCATTTTGGTGTTTATGCAGTAAACTTAGATTGAACCTGCCCCTTCCCCCCAAGAGGAAAGCACTTAGAAACAGAACTAGTGAAATATGACTGACCAGCCCCTGATAATGGAGCCCACATACAAGGATGTGTCTGGCCAGGTGGAAATGTCTAATCAGTAAAAGCGCGTGTATTACCTCCCTACCTGCCAATGATGAGCCAGGCCATGTGGAAACATCCAATCAAGGGAAAGCACACGTATTACCTGCCAAGGAGTGTGAGCCCAGCCTATCAGTTGCCACACAAAGGTGCCGATTCCAGCCAAGGTTATAGGCTGAATTAAATGACTATCATGGGGTAAATTGTAATTCAATTGGCCACCTGTGTGTGGCCAGGCTGAACCACATCGCCTTTACTCTATAAAAGTTAGTCTGTGAGTCTGGGAGGAGTCGCCTCTTTGCAAGAGATGGCCCTAGCCAGTCAGGTTGATTCTCAATGCTTGGCACAAAATAAAGCTCTGCTTAATTTTCACTTTGTGTAAGTCTCACCCTTTTATCAATGGACCCTTTCAGTTTAGGGTGCAATCAGAAGACCCTGCATCGCCAGGGACCACGACTCAAAACCTGCTCTGCCAGCAGCAAAGGGGGGATTTATATAGGCTCTGCAACACCCACAGGGGACCAGACTGAGGCTTCTCTCTGAGAGGGAGGACAGGGTACAGTTTGCTTTCCTCTAAACCTACAAAAACCATCAAAAGCGGTCAAGGCGAGAGAAAAAAAAAAGTGTACAAACATAAAAACCTCCAGAGAACAAAAGGCTGAAAAACCGGTTTCCTCAGAGACCACCCCCTTGAGGGGGGTGGGTGGACTTAACTCAGGAAACATCATTGACTGAAAACCCACGTGGCCAGTACCTCCCCCAGAAAACAAACCAGGAAAGAAAATAAAAATAAAAATAAAAAGACTACAAGAGAGCAACCAACACTACTTCATAGGACAACTTTTATTTTCAACTCGTTCCACTGTTCTGGCTTTTTTAAAAATATATAGATAATTTTTTAACGTATTTGCCATCACAGTGAGATGTTTAGTACATCAAATTCCATAATAACCTTCTACCTACACTTTTAGATGCATACAACTATGTTTTTCTTTTGCATTTCTATTTTTTTAAAGATTTTATTTATTTATTTGACAGAGATCAGAAGTAGGCAAAGAGGCAGGCAGGGAGAGAGGAGGAAGCAGGCTCCCTGCTGAGCAGAGAGACTGATACTGGGTTCTATGCCAGGATGCTGAGATCATGATATGAGCCAAAGGCAGAGGCTTTAACTGACAGAGCCACCCAGGTGCCCCTTGCATTTCTATTTTTTAAATTACTTTTTTTCAATTTTAGTTTAGTTCCCTCTAGTTTATTCCTTTTTTATTATTACTTTCTAATATTCATATAGAATTAAACTTCAAGGTAATCCCCTTTCCGCAATCAATACTACCCCTATAGCTAAACCAATTTTTAATCCTGCTTTATCTTAGGAAAGTTGAGTCCTTTAACAAAGATAACAAGATACATCCAAGACGAATCAAAACAATCTTACTCACTCACACTGAGAATTTATAACCACTCTCCCATCTTTTTCTTCCACCAGTATTTCTTTGTTTTTGTGCATGTCCTTGTAGTATATAAATCTTACAATTGGGGTTCCTTTTGACGAGGTTCTTCCTTTATTTGCATATATATATATTTTTTTCTCTTGTCATATAATTGTATCAGTCTTTTGTTTGTCTGTTTTTGTTTGTATACTTCATAAATCTTACCTTGGGGCCCATTTGGACTTAACCTTCTCTTTTTATTTTCCCTTTCTTTCCGGTCTCTATCTCTCACTTTTTTTTTTCTTTTTCTTTTCTTTTTTCTCTCATTTGGTGGGGAATCCTGATTGCTCGGAAGCATTCCAGGGTGCACCTTGACTGCACCAAGGTTGACAAATCCAGATACATCCGTTCAGTCATCTCTCACCAAAATGACTAGGAGGAGGAATGTCCAACAGAAGAAAAACACAGAGGATGGGCCTTCTACAACAGAGCTAATGGCTATCAACGTAGAGAATATGTCAGAAAGAGAATTCAGGCTAAAAATTATCCTGGAAACAGCTAGGTTGGAGAAAACCATGGATGACCAAACAGAATTGATTAGGGCTGAACTGAAAGTGAACAGAGAGGATTGTAACAATGTTAAGGCAGAGATTAAAGCTACCAGGGCTGAGGTTCACAATGCTATCAATGAGTTCCAATCTAATCTAAATTCTCTCAAGGGTAACTGAGACAGAAGATAGAATTAGTGATTTGGAGGACAAAGAGATAGAGTGAAAGGATCAGGAGGAAGCCTGGAAAAAAAACAGATTAGAAGACACAAAAACAGAATCAGGGAAATAAGTGATGCCATGAAATGTTCCAACGTCAGAATTATTGGAATCCCTAAAGGGGAGGAGAAAGAAAGAAGTCTAGAAGATATAGTGGAACAAGTCCTTCATGAAATTTTCCCAATCTCGAGAATGGAACCAGCGTTCATGAATTAGAAACCAAACGGTCTCCATCCAAGATTACAGATTCCAGAAAAACATCAAGGCATCTGGTAGTCCAATTGAGGAATCATAATTGTAGATATAATCTCTTGAAAGCCGCTAGGAAAAAGAGGCTCCTTACTTACAGAGGAAAGCACATCGGAATAACGTCAGACATGTCCACAGAGACCTGGAAAGCCAGAAAGGGCTGGAAAGATATATTCAGGGCACTAAATGAGAAGAACATGCATCCAAGAATACTTTATCGAGAAAGACTGACATTCAAAATGGATGGAGAGATAAAGAGTTTCCAAGACTGGCAAGGCTTAAGAGACTATGCAACCACCAAACCAACACTGCAGGAAATATTAAACGGGATTCTATAAAAGAAGAAAAATCCTAAGAATAGCATTGAAGAGAAATATAGAGACAATCTACAGAAAGAAAGACTTCAAAGATAACATGATGTCAATAAAAACATATTTATCAATAATCACTCTCAATGTGAATGGCCTAAATGCACCCAAAAAATGACACAGGGTTGCAGATTGGATAAAACGACAGGACCCATCCATATGTTCTCTACAAAAAAAGCATTTTGAATCTAAAGATACACCCAGACTGAAAGTGAAAGGATGGAGAAGAATCTTTCATGCCAATGGGCCTCAAAAGAAGGCCGAGGTAGTGATTCTCATTCAGATGAATTAGATTTTAAACTAAAGACTGGGGCGCCTGGGTGGCTCAGTGGTTAAGCCGCTGCCTTCGGCTCAGGTCATGATCTCAGGGTCCTGGGATCGAGTCCCGCATGGGCTCTCTGCTCGGCAGGGAGCCTGCTTCCTCCTCTCTCTCTCTGCCTGCCTCTCTACCTACTTGTGATTTCTCTCTGTCAAATAAATAAATAAAATCTTTAAAAAAAAAATAAACTAAAGACTGTAGTCAGAGATACAGAAGGGCATTATATCATTCTTTTTTTTTTTAATTTTATTTATTTATTTGACAGATAAATCACAAGTAGGCAGAGAGGCAGGCAGAGAGAGAGAGAGGGGAAGCAGGCTCCCCGCCGAGGAGAGAGCCCGATATTATTCTTAAAGGGACTATCCACCAAGATGATCTAACAATTGTAAATATCTATGCTCCCAATATGGGAGTCATATTGATATGAATACATTAATAGGAGGAGAGGAGATCTTAAGCCACTCTCAGAAATAGACAGATCACTGAATCAGAAAATCAATAAACAAACAAGAGCATTGAATGACACTTTGAACCAGATCATAGATATATACAGACCATTCCACCCTAAAACAACAGAATACTCATTCTTCTCAAGTGCACATGGAACCTTCTCCAGAATAGACAATATACTGGGTCTCAGGTCAGGACTCAACTGATACCAAAAGACTGAGATGATTCCCTGCATATTCTCAGATCACAATGCCTTAAAACTGGAGCTCAATCACAAGGAAAAGTTTGGAAGGAACTCTAACTCATGGAAGCTAAAGACCATCTTGCTTTAGAATGGTTGGACCAACCGGAGATCAAAGAAGAACTGAAATTCTTCATGGAAACCAAAGATAATGAAAACACTTCAGTCCAAAAGCTATGGGACACAGCAAAGATGGTCCTAACGGGGAAATACATGGCCATCCAAGCCTCACTCAAAAAAAAAAAAAAAAATTGAAAAAAACCAGATCAGACCAGCTGTTTCTACACCTTGAAGAAGTGGATAATCAGCACAAATCAAAATAACTCCAAACATAAAAAGGGAAATAATCAAGATTAAAGCTGAGATCAATGAGGTGGAAACCAGAGATACAGTAGAACATATCAATGAAACTAGAAGCTGGTTTTTTGAAAGAATTAATAAGATCAATAAATCATTGGCCACACTAATCCAAAAGAAAAGAGAGAAAGCCCAAATACATAAAATTATTAATGAAAAGGGAGAGATCATAACAAACACCAAGGTAGTAGAAGCAATTATCAGAAGTTATTATCAACAGTTATATTTCAATAAGCTAAGCAACCTAGATGAAAGGGATGCATTCCTGGAAAACTATAAACTCCCAAAATTGAACCAGGAAGAAATTGACAACCTGAATAGACAGATATCTAGTAACGAGATTGAATCAGTGATCAAAAACCTCCCAAAAAACAAGATCCCAGGACCTGACAGATTCCCTGGGGAATTCTACCAAACTTTCAAAGAAGAAATGGCACCTATTCTCCTGAAGCTGTTTCAAAAATTTGAAGCAGAAGAAAAATGTCCAGACACTTTCTATGAAGCCAGCATTACCATGATTTCTAAACCAGGCAAAGACCCGAACAAAAAGGAGAACTTCAGACAAATATCACTGATTAATATGGATGCTAATATTCTAAACAAGATCCTAGCAAACAGCATCCAACAGCGCAGTAAAAAGATTATCCACTTTGACCAGGTGGGATTCATCCCTGGCTACAAGGATGGTTCAACATTCACAAACCAATCAATGTGATAGCACAAATTAATAAGAGAAGAGAGAAGAACAACATGGTCCTCTCAATTGATGCAGAAAAAAAACATTTGACAAAATCCAGCATCTGTTCCTGATTAAAACGCTCCAACGCGTAGGGATAGATGGAACATTCCTGAACTTCATCAAATCTATCTATGAAAGACCCACAGCAAATATCATCTTAAATGGGAAAAAGCTTGCAGCCTTCCCGTTGATATCAGGAACACGACAAGGATGCCCACTCTCACCACTCTTGTTCCACATAGTATTAGAAGTCCTAGCAACAGCAATAAGACAACAAAGAGAAATAAAAGGTATCCAAATTGACAATTAGGAAGTCAAACTCTGTCTCTTTGCAGATGACATGACTCTTTATATGGAAAACCCCAAGGACTCTACCCCCAAAATATTAGAACTCATAGAACAATTCAAGAACGTGGCCAGATACAAAGTGAATGTACAGAAATCAGTGGCTTTCTTATACACTAACAATAAAAATACAGAAAAAGGAGATTAGAGAATTGATTCCATTGACTAGAGCACCATGAACCATAAGATACCTGGGTATAAACCTAACCAAAGAGGTAAAGGATCTGTACTGAAGGAACTACAGAACACTCATGAAAGAAATTGAAGAAGACACAAAAAGATGGAAGACCATTCCATGCTCTTTGATCAGAAGAATAAACATTGTTGAAATGTTGATACTGCATAGAGCAATCTGTACTTTAAATGCCATTCCATTTAAAATTCCACTGGTATTCTTCAAAGAGCTGGAGCAAATAATCCAAAAATTTGTATGGAACCAGAAGAGACCCCGAATCACTAAGGAAATGTTGAAAAACAAAAATAAAATGTGGGGCATCACGTTACCTGATTTCAAGCTTTACTACAAAGCTGTGATCACCAAGGCAGCATGGTACTGGCATAAGAACACACACAGACCAGTGGAACAGAGTAAAGAGCCCAGATATGGACACTCAACTCTATGGTCAAATAATCTTAGACAATACAGGAAAAATATGCAGGGGAAAAAAGACAGTCTTCAATAAATGGTGTTGGGAAAACTCGGCAGCTATATGTAGAAGAATGAAACTCGACCATTCCCTTACACCATACACAAAGATAAACTCGAAATGGATAAAAGACCTAAACTTGAGGTAGGAATCCATGAGAATCATAGAGGAGAATGTAGTTAGTAACCTCTTCGATATCAACCACAGCAACTTCTTTCAAGATATGTCTCCAAAGGCAAAGGAAAGAAAAGCAAAAATGAACTTTTGGGACTTCCTCAAGATCCAAAGCTTCTGCACAGCAAAGGAAACGGTCAACAAAACATAGAGGCAACCCATGGAATGGGAGAAGATATTTACAAATGACAGTACAGACAAAAGGTTGATAACCAGGATCTATATGGACTCCTCAAACTCAACACACACAAAACAGACAATCATTTAAAAAATGGGCAGAAGGTATGAACAGACACTTCTCTAATGATGACATACAAATGGCTATCAGACACATGAAAAAAGGTTCATCATCACTAACCATCAGAAAGATGCAAATTAAAACCACATTGAGATACCACCCTACACCAGTTAAAATGTCCAAAATTAGCAAGACAGGAAACAACATGTGTTGGATCAGATGTGAAGAAAGGGGAACCCTCATACACTGTTGTTGGGAATGCAAGTTGGTGCGGCCACTTTGGAGAACACTGTGGAGATTCCTCAAGAATTTAAAAATAGAGCTTCTCTATGACCCTGCCACTGCATTACTGTGTATTTACCCCAAAGATACAGATGTCGTGAAAAGAAGGACCATATGTACCCCAATGTTTATAGCAGCAATGGCCACATCGCCAAACTGTGGAAAGAACCAAGATGCCCTACAACGGACAAATGGATAATGAAAATATGGTCCATATACACTATGGAGTATTATGCCTCCATCAGAAAGGATTAATACCCAACTTTTATAGCAACATGGACGGGACTGGAAGAGATTATGCTGAGTGAAATAAGTCAAGCAAAGAGAGTCATTTATCATATGGTTTCACTTATTTGTGGAGCATAACAAATAGCATGGAGAAAATGGGGAGTTAGAGAGGAGAAGGGAGTTGGGGGAAATTGGAAGGGGAAGTGAACCATGAGAGACTATGGACTCTAAAAAACGGCTGTTGGGGGGGAGGTTGGGGTACCAGGTGGGTGGTATTTTAGAGGGCACGGATTGTATGTAGCATCGGGTGTTGTGAAAAAATAATGAATACTGTTATGCCGAAAATAAATAAAAAAATAAATAAAATAAAAACAATAGAAGTTCTATACACCTCGTTGACAAATTTTTGTGTGTGTGTGTGTTGACAAATGAAAGTATTAGTCAGATAAACTATTTGGTGTTGATATAACAACCTATAATTCTCAATGACATTATGCCATAAAGATTATTTTTCTTTTTTAAAAAAATATTTATTTACCAAAGAGACACAGCAAGAGAGGGAATATAAGCAGAGGGAGTGGGGCGGGGGAGAAGCAAACCTCCTGAGAAGCAGGGAGTCCAATGCAATGCTGGATCCCAGAACCCGGCAATCATGAACAGAGCTGAAGGCAGACACCTAACAACTAAGTCAGCCAGGTTCCCCAGGATTATTTTCGTTTTATAGGACATATCTATTATGAACCATCTGAGGGCTTTGTTCCCAATGGAATTTCATCCTTATTCTGACTAAATGACACCTACATGGACCTTCTCAGTTGATACAGCAGAGAGAAGAGGATTTGGTCAATGCACTGATTATTTGCCCATCATTGACCTTTGCTCCCACTTTATTGTCCAAACCAAACTTCATGGCCAAGCCTGAAATCATAGTCTGTTTGTGAATTCTAATAATCTCCCAGGAAAGGAGATAAATACTAATGAGCAAGCCAAGAGTCTCAAAACCTCCATGGACTGACTTCTCACTATAATTTTCCAGTGTTCCACTTTGAATGCAGAAATTTTCAAATTCACCCACTTGAGGAAAGAACCCACATATATGCAAAAAAGAGAAAAACAGACTATCGCATTGGGGACCTTGAATAGGGAAAATAAATATCTATTACATTTGGCTTTTAAAACCATAATGGACAAATCTTGTGAGTTCTAATAGCCAATGGGACTTAAAACATAAATTTTACAAATCAGTGGGAGAGTCAGGAGGGTGAAAGAAAAATGTGTTACTGCCATTAAATAAAGAGCACAGTAAAAAGAACACAGAAACAACACAGAAACAATGGTTTGAAAAACACCACAGGCATAGGGGAGTGAGATTCATTTTTACTAATCTCAGAACATATGCTGGAGAAGCAGGAATCTAGGGCAGATGCTTCCAGGAACAATAAAGCTTTGGGGTATTATCCTTCCTGAACACTTATCCAAAACACACAGTTGCCTGTGGGAACCAGCGGAATGCCAACATTCACTATGTTACTTGCTAATATGCATCTTTACACAACCCCCCATGATTCAGTGGGTCTGTCACCTCCAGCCAGGCATGGCCAGTCCCAGCACTGAAGGTATTCTACCCTAAAAAGGGCAGCAGAAACCTTGCTAAAACCACACATACCCCTACCTCTGACACTGCATGGGTCCACCCTCTCCAGCCAGGTTTGGCTCAGTCTCAGCACTACAGATCCACTCTCATAGAGAACCACAGCACAAACCGTGTTAACACTGGGTGCTTTTCCCAAATACATATTGTGGATATGTCCCCTCCAATAAGCTTTTGGCCAGAGCTCTTCCAGACTGGGACCACAAGCGTAGCAGTGTGCAGGAAACACTGAGAGCAGCCATCCCACCCCAAAGTGACTCTTGCACTGGGGAAAGGAAAAGATAAGCAAGCATACCAGTCAGTGTACCGCTCCAGCAGTGATCTGGGGGCAGAAGGCTGGAATGAATAATTGCAGGTCACACACCAATTAAAACTCCTCAATGAACAACATGGGAAAGCATCATGAAGATTGATTCTATTGCATCTTTGGCCAAGGCCTAGTCTGACTCAAACCCAATGCAAGGTAGACACAGAATGGTTCATTAACACCAAAGACCAAACACTGCCAATAACAGTCAAAATGAACCACTGCAGATGACTGGATAAAAGAAGAAGGAAAGAAGAAAGAAAGAAAGAAAGAAAGAAAGAAAGAAAGAAAGAAAGAAAGAAAGAAAGAAAGAAAGAAAGAAAGAAGAGAGAGAGAGAGAGAGAGAGAGAAAGAAAGAAAGAAAGAAAGAAAGAAAGAGAGAAAGAAAGAGAAAAAAAAAGAAAAGTGAATCAGCCACAACAGAAGTGCACATCACACTCTGGAGTCACCTCTCAGGTGTCAGGATCCACCAGGTCATGGTAAATACTACATTGCAGGGGCTATGGAATCTTTTCTTCATAAGGTCACTACTTTCAAAGGGAGATAGAGCTGACTTTACTAACACAGAGAAGGGAATGATAACAGACAAAATGAGACAGAAGAAGCTAGCCCACATGAAAGAACAAGACAAATGACAGCAAGACACATAAGTGAAAAGGAGATAAATAGTATACATAATGGGGTTCTTAAAGTAATACTTATAATGATACTCACTGAGGTGAGAAAAGAGTGGAAGACATCGTGGGATCATCAAGAAAGACATAAAATGAACAAATAAGAGATGAAGAACAGAATAAATGATATTGAAAATACACTCAATTGAATAGATACCAGACTATAAGAAGCAAATTAATATATCAGCTACCTGGAGGATAGGGTAAAGTAAATTCAGAAGGTAAGAGAAAATAATTTTAAAAATTGCAGTAGATGGGGCCCCTGAGTATCTCACTGGTAAGGTTAAGTTTCTGCCTTTGGCTCACATCATGATCCCAGGGTCCTGGGATAGAGCCCTGCATAGGGCTCTTTGCTCAGTAGGGAGCCTGCATACAAGCAGTTACAGAAAAAAGAAACCCTATAAGGCCAACAGTGAATTTTTAGCAGTAACTTTGAAGGACAGAAAGGAATGGGATGTTATTCTCAAAGGGCATAGCAAATACCCAAACCAAATCATTAGCAACCCAGAATACTCCTTCCAACAGTACAATATTTCAGAATTGGAAAGATTGTGTCCCAGAAAAACAAAAGTTAAAGGAATTAATGACCACTAAATGAGCCCTACAAGAAACATTAATGGGGAATTTTTGAGGGGAAAGGAAAGATTATAACTAAAAGTTATAAATTCAGGAAGTAATTCAAATTACTGATAAAAAGCAGTAAAATAGAGTACATCTGTAGAAAACAGACAAGGATCTCACAAAATAAAAGCATGTAAAACATGATACCATATACCTTAAAGGTAGAGGGTGAAGAGTAAGAATGAATTCAAAGAAAAACAACAATCAATTTTATATGGACTGCAATATGCATAAGATGCTGTATACAAATATCATGGTAACCACAAATCAGAAATCTGTAATTAATACCCAAAAAATTAAAAAAAGAGAGAGAGAAAGGAATCCAAGTATATCACCAAAGAAACAAACTACTTATGAGAGGAGAGCAAGGGAAGAAAACAACAGAAAACTACAAAAGCAACCAAAACACAAGTAACAAAAAGGCAATAAATAATTATTCTAAATGTAGATGGTCTAAAAGCAAATCAAAACACATAGCATGACAGAGTGGATAATATAATGCATTTAATTTCAGAACTATAAACATCTGCAGATTGAATGTGAACTGATGGATAAATATTTATCACGCAAATTGATTTGTACAGAATGTGAGATCGCAATACTTATATCAGATACAATAGACTTTAAAACAAAGAACATAACAGTATACAAAGAAGGACACAATATAATAAAAAAAAGACAATCTAAGAAGATTTAACAATTTGTGCACCCAACATGGGAGCCCTCAAATATATAATTGAGTCAATAACAAACATAAACTATCTAACTGATACTAACACAAAAGTAGTACAGGACTTTATTATCCCACTTACATCAATAGACAGATCACGCACACAGAACACCAAAGAATTAGTGACTTCCAATGACAAACTGGACCAGATGGAATTAACAAATATATTCAGAACACATTATCCTAAAAGAGCAGAATACACATTCTTTTCAATTGCACACATAACATTTTCTAGAAAAGACCACATAGTAGGCCACAAGCAAATCTCAATAAAATAGAAATGATTGAAGTCTTACCATGAATCTTTTCTGACCACAATATGAATCTAGAAATCAAACATAGGAAGAAATCTGGAAAGAACACAAATACATGCAAATTAAATAAGATGTTACTCTGCCAGTGACTGAATTAACCAAGAAATCACAGAGGAAATCTGAAAGTTTGTAGAGACACATGAAAACAAAAACAGAATTGTCCAAAATCATTGAGATGCACTGAAAACACTTCCAAGAGGAAAGCTTATAGCAATCCAGGCAGCCACTAAGAAGAAAAATCACCCCCAAAAAAAAACCCTAACCCTGGGAATAAAGGGGATAGAAAAAGAAGGAAAAGCAAATCCCAAAACCAGTAAGGACTAGAGGAAAAAAATAAGTGAAATAGAAACACAAACATAATCAGTAGAATATGTCATTGAAACCAGGAGCATATTCTTTGAAAAAATCAATAAAACTGATAAACCTCTAACTTACTCATGAAACAAAGAAGAGAGAAAGAGAAAGAGAGAGGCAGGAGACTCTCTCTGAACTGAAAGAGGAGAAATGACAACATACACAACAGGAATGCCAAGCATTGTAAGGTAATATTATGAAAAGTTGTATATCAACCTAGAAGAAATGGATCAATTCCTAGAAGTCTGTAAACTCTCACAACTCAATCAGGAAAGATAGCAAAGTTGGCCAGCTGATTACCAGCAATAAAACTGAATCAATAATTAAAGAAAAAAAATTCCAAAAAATAAAAGACCAGAGGTAGTCAGGTACACAGATTAAATCTACCAAACATTTAAAGAAGATATAATATCTATTCTTCTCAAAATAATCCAAAAAAAAAAAAAACAGAAGAGAAAGGAAAAATATCCAAATCCATTCTATGATGCCAGCACGATCTGCATATCAAAACCAAATAAAAACACTACAAATGAAAACCATAAGCTAGTATAGCTGATGAGTATAGATGTAAAAATCCTCAACAAAATATCACAAGTATTCAGCATAATCATGTGGGATTTATTCCTGGGATGCATTATGATTCAATAATTGTAAATCAGTCAACATAATACATAACATCAATAAGAGAAAGGACAAGCATAATGCAATTATCTCATTAGATGCAGATAAAGCACTCACTAATGTACAGAATCTACTCATGATAAAAACTCTCAACAAACTAGGTTTACAGGTAACATCCAGATCTCAACATAATAAAGACCATATATGAAAACCTACCACTAACATTGTTCTCAGTGCTGAAAAAGAGAGCTTTTCCCCTCAGTTCGGAAACAAGACAAAGATGTCCACTCTCAACACTTTTATTCAGTATGATACTTGAAGTCCTAGCCGCAGCAACCAGGCAAGAAAAAAGAGTAGAAAGCATCCAAATTTGTAAATAAGTAAAACATTCACTATTGGCAGATAACGTGAAATTATATGTAGAAAACCCTAAAGCCTCTACCCTCATCCCCAAAAAATAGAACTGATAATTGAGGGACACCTGGGTGGCTCAGTCAGTTAAGCATCTGCCTTCTGCCTTTGGCTCAGTTAATGATCCTGGGGTCCTGGGATCAAGCCCTGCTTTGGGATCCTTGCTCAGTGGAGAGCTTGCTTCTCCCTCCGCCTGCAGCTCTCCCTGCTTGTGCACTCACTCTTACTATCTCTCATTCTCTCTATATGTGTGTGTCAAATAAATAAATAAAACTTTAAAAATAAAAGAACTGATGATTGCCTTCAGTGAAGTCACATCACATAAATATACCAGAAAGAAATATGTACCATTACTATATGCTAACAATGAAGTAGCAGAAATAGAAATTAAACAAGCAATCCCATTCAGAATTGCCCCCCAAAATAATAAGATACCTAAGAATGAACTTAATCAAGGAGGTGAAGGAACTGTACTATGAAAACTGTAAAACATTGGGAAAGGAAATTGAAGAATGCACAATAAATGGAGTCATTCCATGATCATGGATTGAAATAACAAATGATATTCAAATGTCCACACTAGGGTCACCTGGGTGGCTCAGTGGGTTAAGTCGCTGCCTTCGGCTCAGGTCATGATCTCGGGGTCCTGGGATCGAGTCCCACATTGGGCTCTCTGCTCAGCAGGGAGCCTGCTTCCTCCTCTCACTCTCTGCCTGCCTCTCTGTCTACTTGTGATCCCCCTCTGTCAAATAAATAAATAAAATCTTAAAAAAAATGTCCACACTACCTGAAGCAATCTACAGATTTAATGGAATAACCATCAATATACCAACAGTATATCATGGTATTAGAACAAACCATCCTAGGGAGCCTGGGTGTCTCAGTGGGTTAAGCCTCTGCCTTGGCTCAGGTCATGATTTCAGGGTACTGGGATTGAGTCCTGCATTGGGCTCTCTGCTCAGCAGGGAACCTGCTTTCTCTTCTCTGCTTGCCTCTTTGCCTACTTGTGATTTCTCTCTCTGTGTGTCAAATAAATAAAAATCTTTTTTTTTTTTTAAGAACAAACTGGGTGCCTGGGTGGCTCGATGGGTTAAAGCCTCTGCCTTTGGTTCATGTCATGATCCCAGGGTCATGGGATTGAGCCTCGCATTGGGCTCTCTGCTCTGCAGGGAGCCTGCTTCCTCCTCTCTCTCTGCCTGCCTCTCTGCCTACTTGTGATTTCTGTCTGTTGAATAAATAAATAAAATCTTAAAAAAATAAAAAAGAACAAGCTATCCTAATATTTGTATGGAACCATAAAATATCCTGAATAGACAAAGTGATGTTGAAAAAGATATGCCGAAGGTGTCAAAATAGGATATGTCAAGTAATATTACAAAGTTGAAGTAATCATCACAGTATTATACTGGTACAAAAGAAATAGACATATAGATCAATAGAATGTTACAGAAAGCCCAGAAATAAAAACATGATTATATGGTCAATTCATCTTCAATGAAGTAGGCAAAAATATACATTAGGGAAAAGGAAGTTCCTTGAATAAATATTCCTGTAAAAACTAGACAGCTACACACCAATGAATGAAACCAGATACTTTCTTAAGTTAATTTAATCTATTTAATTTATTATTAATTTATCAATCATTAATTATTAATTATATAATACTCATAAATGTATAAAATATATTAAATATATAATAATTAATTATTATATATTTATATTACTGTTTGTTATCTATAATACTAAATTATTGATTAATAATATTATTAAAATCGTGTTGATTTATTAATTTAATTAAATTAATTTAAAAATTAATTTAAGATGTACGAAGTACCCAAATATGATAACTGAAAAAACCTGAAAGAGAGCACAAAAGGTAATTTTTTTGTCATTGGCTATAACAACACCTTTCTAGATATGCCTCCTGAGGCAAGAGAAGCAAAAGCAAAAATAAACTATTGGGACTACATAAAAATAAAATGTTTCTGCACAGCAGAGGAAACAACCAACAAAACGAAAACGCAACCTTACTGAATAGGAGGATATATTTGCAAAGATCATATTTAAGAAAGGATAATTATCTCAAATATGTAAAAAACAAATAAACTGACTTTTAAAATGGGCAGAAAACATGGAGACATTTCTTCAAAGAATACATGTGGAGGTCAATAGACATATGAAAAGATGTTCAACATCACTCATTATCACAGCAGTGCAAATCAGGACCACAATGAAGTAACTCCTCATATCTATCAGAATGGCTAAAATGGAAATCAGAAAACAAAATAAGTGTTGATGAGAATGAGAAAATGGAGTGCTTATGCTAGTGCTGATGGGAATGCAAACTGGAATAGCCACTGTGGGAGATAGTATGGACATTCTTCAATAAATTATGAGTAATCCAATAATGGCAGTACTCTTTATTTCCTTAAAGGATGCAAAATTACTAATTCAGAAGGAAATATGGACCCTTATGTTCATTTCACAATTAATTATAAGAAATAAATTATGGTAGACACCTAAAGTACATTGATAAATAAATGGGGAATGAAGAAATAGTATGTATTGTGCAATTGCAGGGTCATAGGGAAGCTCTATTTTTAATTTCTTAAGTAATCTCCACACTGTTTTCCAAAGTGGCTGTACCAACATGCATTCCCACTAATAGTGTAAGAGGGTTCCCCTTTCTGCACATCCTATCCAACACACATTGTTTACTGTCTTGTTAATTGTGGCCATTTTAACTGGTGTAAGGTGATATCTCAATGTGGTTTTGATATGAATCTCCCTGATGGCTAATGATGATGAACATTTTTCATGTGTCTGGTTAGCCATTTTTATTTTTTCATTGGAGAAGTGTCTGTTCATGTCTTCTGACCTTTTTTTGACATGATTATTTATTTCGTGTGTGTTGAGTTTGAGAAGTTATTTATAGATCTTGGATATCAGCCATTTGTCTGTAGTGTCATTTGCTAATATCTTCTCCCATTCCATGGGTTTCCTCTTTGTTTTGCTGACTGTATTCTTTGCTGTGAAGAAGCTTTTGATCTTGATGAAGTCCCAAAAATTAATGTTTGCTTTTGTTTCCTTTGCCTTTGGAGACATATCTTGAAAGAAGTTGCTGTGGCTGATATCGAAGAGGTTACTGCCTATATTCTCCTCTAGGATTCTGATGGATTCCTGTCTCACGTTGAGGTCTTTCATCCATTTCGAGTTTATCTTTGTGTATGGTGTAAGAGAATGGTCAAGTTTCATCCTTCTACATATAGCTGTCCAATTTAACCAGCACCATTTATTGAAGAGACTGTCTTTCTTCCACTGTATATATTTTTTTCAGCTTTGTCGAAGATTATATGACCATAGAGTTGAGGGTCCTTATCTGTGCTCTCTACTCTGTGCCCCTCGTCTATTTTTGCTAGCACCATGCTGTCTTGGTGATCAGAGCTTTCTAGGAAAGCTTAAAATCAGGCAACATGATGCCTACATCTTTGTTTTTCTTTTTCAACATTTCCTTAGCAATTTGGGGTCTCTTCTGGTTCCATACAATTTTTAGGATTATTTGTTCTAACACTTTGAAAAATGCTGGTGGGATTTTGATCAAAATGGCATTGAAAGTATAGATTGCTCTAAGAACTATAGAGACTTTTAAAATGTTTGTTTTTCCCATCCATGAGCATGAAATGGTCTTCAATCCTTTTGTGTCTTCTTCAATTTTTTTTTTTCATGAATATTCTGTAGTTCCTTGAGTACTGATCCTTTACCACGTTAGTTAGGTTTTTGCCCAGGTATCTTATGGTTCCTGGTGCTATAGTAAGTGGAATGGATTCTCTAATTTCCCTTTATGTGTTTTCATTGTTAATGTGTGGGAAAGCAATGGATTTCTATACATTGACTTTGTATCCTGCCACATTACTGAATTGCTGTATGAGTTCTAGTAGTTTGGGGGTGGAGTCTTTTGGATTTTCCAAATAAAATATCATGTCTTCTGTGAAGAGAGAGAGTTTGACTTCTTTATTGCCAATTTGAGTGCATTTTATTTCTCCTTGTTTTCTGATTGCTCTTGCTAGGACTTCTAATACTATGTTGAACAAGAATGGTGAGATTGGGCATCCTTGTCATGTTCCTGATATCAGTTGGAAGGTTGTCAGCTTTTTTCAATTGAGGACGATATTTGCTGTGGATTTTTCATAGATAGATTTTATGAAGTTGAGGAATGTGCCTTCTACCCCTATACGTTGAAGCTTTTTAATCAGGAATGGATGATGTATTTTATCAAATGCTTTTTTCTGCATTAGTTGAGAGGGCCTTGTGGTTCTTCTATCTTCTCTTATTGATTTGTTCTACCACACAGATCGATTTGCAAATGTTGAACCACCCCTGCATCCCATGGATAAATCCCACCTGGTCATGGTGGATAATCTTTTTAATGTATTGCTGAATCTTATTAGCAAGGATATTGTTGAGAATCTTAGCAACCATATCCATCAGGGATATTGGCCTGAAATTCTCCTTTTTGGTGGGGACTTTGCCTGGTTTGGGGATCAGGGTAATTCCGGCTTCATAGAAAGAGTGTGGAAGTTTTCCTCTTGTTTCAATTTTTGGAAACAGCTTCCGGAGAATAGGTATTATTTCTGCATTGAATGTTTGGTAGAATTCCCCAGGAATCCATCAGGTCCTGGGCTCTTGTTTTTGGGGAGTGTTTTGCTCACTGCTTGAATCTTGTTACTAGATATTGCTCTGTTCAGGTTGTTGATTTCTTCCTGATTCAGTTTTGAAAATTTATAGGTTTCCCGGAATGCATCCATTTCATCTAGTTTGCTTGACTTATTGGCATATAACTGTTGATAATTTCTGAGGATTGTTTCTATTTCCTTGGTGTTAGTCATGATCTCTCCCTTTTAATTCATGATTTTGTTAATTGGGGTCTTCTCCCTTTTTTTTAGGATTAGTTTGGCCAATGGCTTATTGATCTTATTAATTCTTTCCAAAAATTAGCATCTAGTTTCATTGATGTGTTCTACTTTATCTCTAGTATCTATATCATTGATCTCTGCTCTAATCTTGATTATTTCCCTTCCGTTTGTGGAGTTGTTTTAATTCATTGGTGATTCTCCAGTTCTTTAAGGTGTAAAGAGAGCTGGTGTATTCTGGATTTGGTATTTATCACAAAGATACAGATGTAGTGAAAAGAAGGGTCATCTGCACCCCAATGTTCATAGAAGCTGTGGCCGCAGCAGCTAAACTCTGGAAAGAACCAAGATGTCATTTAAAAAATGAGTGGATAAAGAAGATTTGGTCCATATATACTATAGAGTGTTATGCCTCCATCAGAAAGGAAGAATACCCAAACTTTTTATCAACATGGAGGGTCTAGAAGAGATTATGCTGAGTGAAATAAGTCAAGCAGAGAGAGTCAATTACCATATGGTTTCACTTATTTGTGGAGCATAAAGAATAACAAGGAGGACATGGGGAGGTAGATAGGAAAAGTGAATTGGGGAAATCGGAGGGGGACATGAACCATGAGAGACTTTGGACTCTGTGAAACAAACTGAGGGTTTTGGAGGAGAGGTGGATAAGGGGTTGTGTGAGCCTGGTTGTGGGTATTATGGAAGGCATGTATTGCATGGAGCATTGGGTGTGGTGCTTAAACAATGAATTCTGGAACACTGAGAAGAAATTAAATAAAAACGATTTAAAAATCAGTCAATGACATACACAAAATAAATAAAATGGCTTATAAATTTAAAAAAAATAGTATGTATATTCAGTGAAATATTATTCAGTCATAAAAGAGAGTAAAAACATGGGTAGATGTATAAAGTATAATGTTAGTTCAAATAAATCAGTAAAAAAAAAAAGATTCCCATATGCTTTAAGTCTTATATTGAATTTCAGAAACAAAAAAGCAAATACAGGGAGATAAATGGACATACCATTAAAGAAACCCTCAGCTCTAGGGAAGAAACTGGTGATTACCAGAAGGGAAGTTGAAGGAGAAGGATGAAATAGGTAAAGGAAATTAAGAGTACACTTAACTTGATGAGCACTAGCTAATATATTGAATTGTTGAATCATTATATATTACACCTTGAAACTAATATTACATGAATGTTAACTACACAGCAATTAAACAAAATGAAATAAAAGATATACCTAAAATTGGAGAAAAAATTATCTTCTAAAATTAATACTTCATTCTCTCTTGTTTCCTTTCTTATTTTTAATTTATTTTTAATTTATTTTCAGCATAACAGTATTCATTATTTTTGCACCACACCCAGTGCTCTATGGAATCCATGCCCTCTATAATACCCACCACCTGGTACCCTGACCTCTCACCCCCCGCCCCTTCAAAACCCCGCAGATTGTTTTGCAGAGTCCATAGTCTCTCATGGTTCACCTCCACTTCCAATTTCCCCCAACTCCCTTCTCCTCCCTAACTCATCATGTCCTCCATGCTATTGGTTATGCTCCACAAATAAGTGAAACCATATAATAACTAACTCTCTCTGCTTGACTTATTTCACTCAGGATAATATCTTCCAGTCCCGTCCATGTTGCTATGAAAGTTAGGTATTCGTCCTTTCTGATGGAGGCATAATACTCCATAGTGTATATGGACCACATTTTCCTTATCCATTTGTCCATTGAAGGGCATCTTGGTTTTTTGCACAGTCTGGCAACTGTGGCAATTGCTGCTATAAACATTGGGGTACAGATGGCCCTTCTTTTCAGTACATCTTTATCTTTGGGGTACATACCCAGGAGTGCAATAGCAGGGTCATAAGGAAGCTCTATTTTTAATTTCTTGAGGAATCTCCTCACAGCCTCTCCAAATAGGCTGCACCAACTTGCATCCCCATCAACAGTGGAAGAGGGTTCCCCTTTCTCCACATCCACTCCAACACATGTTGTTTCCTCCCTTGCTAAGTTTGGCCATTCTAACTGGTGTAAGGTGATATCTCAATGTGGTTTTAATCTGAATCTCCTTGAGGGCTAGTGATGATGAAAATTTTTTCATGAGTCTGATAGCCATTTGTATGTCTTCATCGGAGAAGTGTCTGTTCATATCTTCTGCCCATTTTTTGATGTGATTGTCTGTTTTGTGTGTGTTGAGTTTGAGGAATTCTTTATAGATCCTGGAGATCAACCTTTTGTCTGTACTGTCATTTGCAAATATCTTCTCCCATTCCGTGGGTTGCCTCTTTGTTTTCTTGACTGCTTCCTTTGCAATGCAGAAGCTTTTGATTTTAATGAAGTCTCACAAGTTTATTTTAGCTTTTGTTTCCTTTGCCTTTGGAGACATATCCTTAAAAGAAGTTGCTGTGGCTGATATCGAAGAGATTATAGCCTATGAAGCTGTGACCACCAGGACATCATGGTACTGGCATAAAAACAGACACATAGAGCAGTGGAACACAATAGAAAGCCCATATATGGACCCTCAACTCTATGGTCAAATAGTCTTCGACAAAACAGGAAAAAATATACAGTGGAAAAACGACAGTCTCTTAATAAATGGTGCTGGGAAAACTGGGCAGCTATATGTAGAAGAATGAAACTCCACCATTCTCTTACACTGTACACAAAGATAAACTCAAAATGGATAAAATACCTCAATGTGAGACAGGAATCCATCAGAATCCTAGAGGAGAACATAGGCAGTAATCTCTTTGATATCTCTCTTGTTTTCAATAATTATATGGCGTGAAACTATGTCCTGACTTTGGGAATTTGTCTGAGAACAATATTAAATCCATCAAAAGCCTAAAAAGTAGCAATATTGTGTTGCACCTGATTTTAGAGGGAAAGCTATTTACCTATTTCATATTGCTTTACCTGCTAACTGAGCACTTCTAAGAAAGTTGCTTATTCTTAGAAAAAAAAAACTGCGCTAGAGATGTATTATCAATCATACTTAATATATGAGGAAATTGAAAACAACTACATTCTTATTTGTCACAAGGATTCCAAATATCTGACAGATTTTTATTTATATTCTTACTCTATATTCCATGTTAATTTACAACAGAGTACTATAGGGTAGACAAATTATTTCCCTGCAAAATAAAGAATTATTCTTATTGATGTCCCCATCAATATTCCCCTATTTCCATTTCCATTTTTCTAATGATTATTATTTTATCTGGGTTATTTTTTTAATAGACTTACACATAGTGATTCTTAGTAATAAGCTCAATGTACTTTCCCTTAATAACATAGTGATAAGCTTTTCTATCCACAATTACAAGTGGATATTGACCGCACTTTGTCTATTAATAATTATAAAGAATGCTTACAGCCTTATCTGCAATACTGACTGCATGGGGTAAATTCCACTGATTATCTTTATTAGGGCAATTTACTTTCATTTCCATGCAATTTCATTTGTTTCCACTAGCAGATGCCTCATAGAAACTGCAGAGGAAGATATATTCAGGTAAGAGTCCATCTTTATCCAATGAGAATTAACAAGGCACCAAATATTACCCCCACCGTCTGGTTTTCCTTTTCAGTAATAGTAGTGATTTATTTATTCAAAATAATCTTCAAATCATAGTTGTATAAATATTTAATAATAAGTTAAATTTCAAGTTGAAATTGTGCAGGCACTAGAGAATGTACATTAATGGAGTTAGGACCTTTAGTTCCTGTTATTTCAATTTATGGGGAATAAACAATTTTCAGAAAGTGTCATTAACTTTATAAAAAAGATTTCATTTATTTATTTGATAGAAAGAGACACAGTGAGAGATGGTATACAAGAAGTGTAAGTGAGAGAGGAGAAGCAGGCTTCCCGCCAAGCAGGAAGCCTGATGCAGGGCTTGATCCTAGGACCCTGGGATCATGACCTGAGCCTAAGGCAGACACTTAATGACTGAGCCACTCAGGTGCCCCAGTGTCATTAACTTTTGATCCTTCTACAAGAGATGGTACTTTAACATAATATGAATACAAGAATTGTACTGAAGGAAACTCCTTTAGTAGTAGAATTATGTTATTTTCCGGGGCACCTGATTGGCTCAGTGGGTTACAGCCTCTGCCTTCACCTCAGGTCATGATCCCAGGGTCCTGGGATTGAGCCCCACATTAGGCTCTCTGCTCAGCAGGGACCCTGCTTCCCCCTCTATCCCCCTGGGTGCCTCTCTGCCTACTTGTGATCTCTTGCTCTCTGTAAAATAAAAAAAAAAAATCTTTAATAAAAGAATTATGTTATTTTCTGAAATTGAACATTGTGAGAAAATTAAATTGATAATGAAGAATTGTTTAACATTTATGATAAGAGTAAATGTTCAGTATTTATGGTATTTACATACTATGTAATAAACCCTAAGGCATTTTCAAATAACAACACCTCAATTTTACATGTTATGAAATACACATAATTGGAAGCAGGGACACTCTTGAAAAAAGAACTTGGAAAATAATGAGTATGACCTGATGAAAGAGAAAGAACATTAGCTTACTAGTGACTGAGAGAACACAATCATAAGATTTAAAAATAGTGGGTTTACCACAACTAGGTGGAAAGGGGAGGATTCTTGGGGAATACTTTACAGATTCCCCTGAGCCAGACAGCAAATGTAACACAAATCTTGACGTCAGCAAGAACTCTCTCTAAAGACAGGGGAGGCTGGAAGATGTCATCTTTGTGTTCTCCATCTGCCTTATTCCAGTTTGGAAAATGATCATCAGGAAAACTGCCCAGTATTCCTGAGTGAGGCTGATTAGAAAATATTAAAAGCTAGAGCCTGAAGTTCTGACTTCTAGTATAATACATATCCCAGGAGCTTAGTCCAATCTCTGGAAACTGGAGATGCTGGTTTGTTCAGCAAATGTGTTATTTACCATGCTTCAAATTGATGGCATCTCCCTGTGAAGATTTTGTGTATTCTCAGTCACCTCACCTATTGTAGTTATGACTCAAGGGACACACTTTTGGTTTCTAGCTCTGGTATCCCACAGATTTACATTCCCAAGGGATTATAGCAAGAGAAGAAAAAAGAATCTTAAGTACCTATACTCTCAGGGCTCAATTAAGAGAGAAAAGACAAAAACCTCAATCTCCCAGTCTTTCTTCAAAAGCAGCCTATTTTCACACTTTAAATTCTGCCACCATAAGGTCTCACCCTCTATTAAACTGCAACTAGGTGATGAATGAGAGCCTCCTCTTCAGGATGCTTACACATCTTAGACCATACTCAACTACTAGGAGTCAATAAAAGAAATTAGATATCTTGGGCAATAATAATATTTTGAAGACAGCCAAAGATTAGGGCCAAGATGAATTAAAAATCTCATTCCCTATATGGTACCACTCTGTCAAGACTTGGAAAGGTAACTTTTCTCTGTAATACAGAGAAACAAACACAGTGGGTCACAGAAATAAAGAAACAGGAATTCCCAAATAAAAGAACAGGATAATCATGTTATATCCCAGAAATAACCCTTAATGAAATTAAGATCACTGGTTTACTTAATAAAGAGATAAAAAGAGTTCAATATAATGGCCACCAGGATGCCTTCAGAGGTCAGAAACACAGTGCATGAAGTAAGTAAGAATTTCAACAAAGAGTTGGAAAATATAGCAAATACTAAACTTAATTCACAGAGCTGAAGAATGCATAACTGAGTTGAAAAAAATCACTGGAGGGATTCAAGAGTAGGGAGAAAAAATGAAATACTTACAAATATCAAAAGACTAGAAAACAGAGCACTGGAATTCATCCATTAATTGGACAAAATTTCTCTCTGAAGGATACAGAGCATTTGGGTGGCCATGGAGAAATAGAAAGGTCGTTTTTAGGCAGCACCTGGGTGGCTCAATCAGTTAAGCATCTGACTTTGGCTCATGTAATGATCATGGGGTCATGGGATGGAGCCGCATCTCAAGTTTCCTGCTCCACAGAAAACCTGCTTCTCCCTCTTCCTCTGTCCCTCACACTGTTCATACCTTCTCTCACTTTCTCTCTCAAATAAATAAAATTTTAAAAACAAACAAACAAGAAAATGAAAGTTCATTTTGGAAGATGGAATAACATGAGTGAATACTAAGGTAAAATGTGATGTATTATTCCCTTGTTTCATAGTTACTGAATGCCTTCCATGGATCAAATATTGGGATATTCATTGGGATTACACAAATAAAAAGGGAAAGTCATTTTGTATAAAGAAAGAAAAGATCTAGTATTGAGAGCATTTTCTGAGAAATGAGGAGTCATATATAACTAGAATGCATACAGAATTTCAGAATGTAGGATGGGAAAAAGAAAAGAATATGTCCTGAAGATCCACATGCTAATACAACTTGAAAATTAGCATTATGATAAAAAAGTAAGAATCCATTAAAGATTTTTTAAAAATAAGTTGTTTGCTAAATAGTGTTTTAGGAAAATTCCTCCTGTTAAACTATCAGAGGTAAATTGTGCTAATTGATTGGTTAACACAAAAGATCAGCCAGAGACTCTTCTGACAAAAAACAAACACATATGAAAACCATGCTATTTTATTGTGAATAGAAATGGAACAGAAAGTTAGGCTCTAGGAACTTTTAAAAAAAGTGAGTGGGAATTGGAAAATAAATGGAAATGTTGGATGACTGCTCTTTAATCTTTCAGTGCAGGTAATTTGGCTCTACTACATTTTATATTTAACTCTTAACTCTTGAACCCTAAGTAGGCAATGTTATTAACAGGAAATTTGAAGTAACAAATGCCATGAGATATTCCATTCTGATCATAAATCCTATGTTTCCATTTTTTACCCTGTTGCTCCCACTATATAAATTATTCTAATTAAACACTAATCAAGGGGATTTATTTTACCTCTACCACCACATTCAGTCTTCACTTTTGTTACAGTCAGACCATGAAACCTCCACCACTTCAAATATGATCTTATAAAAACTGTCAATCCTCTTGTTATTTATTGAGAATGGAAGGCAAATCACTAACCCTGGATTAATTTAAAGTGGCTATTTATTTACTTTTTTTTTTCTTAAAAGCAGATGATTAGGCAAAAAATCAAATGGCTATACTGAAGACCTTTAATTTCAAAAATATCTGTGCTGTAAGTCGTTTCTTTTAAAAATTAAATATTTTCCTGACAGGCATTCTTTTCCACCACTTACCACCTGAAACTATATCAAAGTTGGCTAAACTTCTCATTCCTTTATACCACTCTGATATTTAATCTGTTAAAATAATCTTGTATCCTCCTTCAGACTCTACAAAATTGCTTACTATCCTTTTGTATTTCATGTGTCAAGGAAATTGTTTGTGTACTTTCTACTGATCATTTTCCAATCCCTCTTCTTGATATCCTTCCATTCCACCTCTTTTGGTGACAGCATTTCATGTCATGTCTTATCCTCTTTCATCTAAATTTGACCCTCATGTTACTAAAAATCACACAAATCACTTTATTTTCTATGTGTCCTTGGAATATGCTTCTAGATATTTTCTTGGATATTTCTTGCATACTGGGACACTTCCCCTAATTTATTACCACCTGGTCGTAAATAAACACTTCATTGCCAAATCCAGTCCATATATCCAAAAGATTTTTTTTCCTTTTTATTATCTGTTTGGTGTAAGAGTCTTTAAATACAGAGCCCAAGGTCTGAACCCCCATGACCAAATATAAAGATGGGTCTTCTCACCTGGGGACAGTCTGTGCCTTCTGCCTATGATGTCTTTTCCAGCACATGACTTGTGTGAAAGTCACAGTATAAAACTCTCATTGGGTACTGCACAGTTTATTTCTTCATTCACACATTTATCCTATAACAAGGCACTGAGTTGGGTAACTTTTATAAAGTCTTCCATATTGTTTTTCAGGCTACCTTGCCTTCACTTCAACTTCTACACTTCCAGACCCTTATTCT
Organism: Mustela nivalis; assembly: GCF_964662115.1. NCBI lineage: Eukaryota > Metazoa > Chordata > Mammalia > Carnivora > Mustelidae > Mustela > Mustela nivalis. The sequence continues at coordinate 7,462,721 of NC_139022.1, read as the reverse complement.
TGATACAATCTTAAAAAGTTCTACCATAATCATATTTAGTTTCAGCTCATTGACCAAATATAGAGACCCTTAATGGTTCATATTTATCTATATAGTTAATGCACAGGAGAATATGATTTGTGAATGAATTAACATATAACATAAAAAATCACATAAACCAAAACATAGGCCATCTGGGTGGTTCAGTGGGTTAAAGCCTCTGCCTTTGTCTTGGGTCATGATCTCAGGATCCTGGGATTGAGCCCTACATCAGGCTTTTTGCTCAGCAGGAGCCTGCTTCCCTCTCTCTCTCTGCCTGCCTCTCTGCCTACTTGTGATCTGTCAAATAAATAGATAAGATATTTAAAAAATAACAGACCAATGAAACAAGAGAAAGAGTCCAGAAATAAATCTACAGATATATAATTAATTTTTTATAAAGATGCCAAAGGCACATAATGGGGAAATGATAGCTTTTTCAATAAATGATGCTAAGAATACCGGATATTTACATGAAAATGAATGATAAGTGTTTTGTTTAAGATGGTTCTATGCAAGATCTTCAACTTGCCTCTTCTCACAGACACAACAAATCTAAAACTACACATGGAATATTGCCTCTTAAAGTGACCTGAAAATTGAATAAATAAAGCATCCATAAAGCATAAAATTATTCATTGAGATAGGAAAGTGCCAGAAACATAGGTTTACTATGGCAGAAACTACACCTCATTGTGATGTGTCACAATCAAGAGGGATATCAAAAATACAGAACTTTCGCTAAGGGGTGAGGGATTCAAGCCCTATATCAGGTATCTTAATCCATATATTCTACAAGAAAAGTACCCAAATCAGTAAGCACTGACAATCAATGGGGATTACATTCAAGAAAATTATAAAACTATAGGAACCCTTAATGGGCATTCATGAGGACTCACTCAAGTTAAACCCAGCACTAAGACATCATTTTTAAAATTTTTTTAAATTTATTTATTTTCAGAAAAACAGTATTCATTATTTTTTCACCACCACTCAGTGCTCCAGGCAATCCGTGCCCTCTATAATACCCACTGCCTGGTATCGCAACCTCCCAACCCCCGCCACTTCAAACCACTCAGATTGTTTTTCAGAGTCCATAGTCTCTCGTGATTCACCTCCCCTTCCAATTTACCCAACTCCCTTCTCCTCTCTAACACCCCTTGTCATCCATGCTATTTGTTATGCTCCACAAATAAGTGAAACCATATGATAAATGACTCTCTCTTGACTTATTTCACTCAGCATAATCTCTTCCAGTCCCGTCCATGTTGCTACAAAATTTGGGTATTCATCCTTTCTGATGGAGGCATAATACTCCATAGTGTATATGGACCACATCTTCCTTATCCATTTGTCCGTTGAAGGGCATCTTGGTTTTTTCCATAGTTTGGCGACCGTGGCCATTACTGCTATAAACACTGGGGTACAGATGGCCGTTCTTTTCATGACATCTGTATCCTTGGGGTAAATACCCAGGAGTGCAATTGCAGGGTCATAGGGAAGCTCTATTTTTAATTTCCTGAGGAATCCACACATTGTTCTCCAAAGAGGCTGTACCAACTTGCATTCACACCAACAATGTAAGAGTGTTCTCTTTTCTCCAAATCCTCTCCAACATATGTTGTTTCCTCCCTTGCTAAGTTTGGCCATTCTAACTGGTGTAAGGTGGTATGCCAATGTGGTTTTAATTTGAATCTCCCTGAGGGCTAATAATGAAGGACATTTTTTCATGTGTCTGATAACCATTTGTATGTCTTCATTTGAGAAGCGTCTGTTCATATCTTCTGCCCATTTTTTGATATTTTTGCCTGTTTCATGTGTGTTGAGTTTGAGTTCATTATAGATCCTGGGTATCAACCATTTGTCTGTACTGTCATTTGAAAATATCTTCTCCCATTCCAGGGGTTGCCTCTTTGTTTTTTTGACTGTTTCATTTGCTGTGCAGAAACTTTTGACTTTGATAAAGTCCCAAAAGTTTATTTTCGCTTTTGTCTCCTTTCCCTTTGGAGACATATCTTGAAAAAAGTTGCTGTGGCTGATATCGAAGAGATTACTGCCTATGTTCTCCTCTAGGATTCTGATGGATTCCTGTCTCATGTTGAGGTCTTTTATCCATTTTGAGTTTATCTTTGTGTATGGTGTAAGAGAATGGTCGAGTTTCATTCTTTTACATAGAGTTGCCCAGTTTTCCGAGCACCATTTATTGAAGAGACTGTCTTTTTTCGAATGTATCTTCTTTCCTGTTTTGTCAAAGATTAATTGACCATAGAGTTGAGGATCCAATTCTGGGCTTTCTACTCTGTTCCACTGGTCTATCTGTCTGTTTTAATGTCAGTACCATGCTGTCTTGGTGATCACAGCTTTGTAATTAAGCTTGAAATCAGGTAACGTGATGCCCCCAGCTTTATTTTTGTTTTTCAACATTTCCTTAGCGGTTCGGGGTCTCTTATGATTCCATACAAACTTTTGGATTATTTGCTACAGCTCTTTGAAAAATACCGGTGGAATTTTGATCGGAATGGTATTAAAAGTATAGATTGCTCTAGGCAGTATAGACATTTTAACAATGTTTATTCTTCCAATCCAAGAGCATGGAATGGTCCTCCATCTATTTGTGTCTTCTTCAATTTCTTTCATGAGTTTTCTGTAGTTCCTTGAGTACAGATCCTTTACCTCTTTGGTTAGGTTTATTCCCAGGTATCTTATGGTTCTTGGTGATATAGTAAATGGAATCGATTCTCTAATTTCCGTTTCTCTATTTTCATTGTTATTGTATTAGAAAGCCACTGATTTCTGCACATTGACTTTGTATCCTGCCACATTACTGAATTGTTGTATGAGTTCTAGTAGTTTGGGGGTGGAGACTTTTGGGTTTTCCATATAAAGAATCATGTCTGCGAAGAGAGAGAGTTTGACTTCTTCATTACCAATTTGGATAACTTTTATTTTTCTTTGTTGTCTGATTGCTGTTGTTAGGACTTCTAATACTATGTTGAACAAGAGTGTTGAAAGTGGGCGTCCTTGTCTTGTTCCTGCTCTCAACGGGATGGCTGCAAGGTTTTTCCCATTGAGGATGATATTTGCTGTGGGTCTTTCCTAGATAGATTTGATGAGGTTCAGGAATGTTCCCTCTATCCCTATACTTTGAAGCGTTTTGATCAGGAAGTGATGATGGATTTTGTCAAATGCTTTTTCTGCAACAATTGAGAGGACCATGTGGTTCTCTCTTCTCGTATTAATTTGTTGTATCACATTGATTGATTTGCGAATGTTGAACCATTCTTGTAGTCGAGGGATAAATCCCACCTGATCACGGTGGATAAACTTTTTAATGTGCTGTTGGACACTGTTTGCTAGGATCTTGTTTAGAATATTAGCATCCATATTCATCAGTGATATTGGTCTGAAATTATCCTTTTTGGTAGGGTCTTTGCCTGGTTTGGGGATCAGGGTAATGCTGGCTTCATAGAAAGAGTCTGGAAGTTTTCCTTCTGCTTCAATTTTTGAAACAGCTTCAGGAGAATAGGTGTTATTTCTTCTTTGAAGGTTTGGTAGAATTCCCCAGGGAATCCGTCAGGTCCTGGGCTCTTGTTTTTTTGGAGGTTTTTGATCACTGCTTCAATCTCGTTATTAGATATTGGTCTGTTTAGGTTGTCAATTTCTTCCTGGCTCAATTTGGTAGTTTATATTTTTCCAGGAATGCATCCATTTCATCTAGGTTGCTAAGCTTATTGGCATGTAACTGTTGATAATAACTTCTGATGATTGTTTCTACTTCCTTTGTGTTAGTGGTGATCTCTCGCTTTTCATTCATGATTTTATGTGGGCTTTCTCTCTATTTTTTTGGATTAGTGTGGTCAATGGTTGATCATTCTTATTGATTCTTTCAGAAAACCAGCTTCTAGTTCATTGATACATTCTACTGTATCTCTCGTTTCTACCTCATTGTTCTCAGCTCTAATCTTGATGATTTCCCTTCTTATGTGTGGAGTTGGTTTGATTTGTTGTTGATTCTCCAGTTCTTTAAGGTGTAGAGACAGCTGCTGTGTTCTGGATTTTTCAATTTTTTTGAGGGAGGCTTGGATGGCTATGTATTTTCCCCTTAGGACGGCCTTTGCTGTATCCCATAGGTTTTGTACTGATGTGTCTTCATTCTCATTGGTTTCCATGAATTGTTTCAGTTCTTCTTTGATCTCCTGGTTGATCCAAGCATTCTTAAGCAAGGTGGTCTTTAGCTTCCATGTGTTTGAGTTCCTTATGAACTTTTCCTTGTGATTGAGCTCCTGGTTCAAAACTTTGTGATCTGAGAATATGTAGGGAATAATCTCGGTCTTTTGGTATCAGTTGAGTCATGATTTTTGACCCCGTATGTGGTCTATTCTGGAGAAGGTTCCATGTGCACTTGAGAAGGATGAGTATTCTGTTGTTTTAGGGTGGAATGTTCTGTATATATCTATGAGGTCCATATGGTCCAATGGGTCATTCAACGCTGTTGTTTCTTTATTGATTTTCTCCTTTGATGATCTGTCTATTTCTGAGAGAGGCATGTTAAGATCTCCTACGATTAGTGTTTTCATATCAATATGACTCTTTATCTTGATTAACAGTTTTCTTAAGTAATTGGCTGCTCCCATATTGGGAGCATAGATGTTTACAATTGTTAGATCGTCTTGGTGGATAGTCCCTTTAAGGATTATGTAGTGTCCTTCTTTATATCTGACTACAGTCTTTAGTTTGAAGTCTAATTTTTCTGATATGAGAATCGCTATCCCAGCCTTCTTTTGAGGCCCATTGGCATAAAAGATGCTTCTCCATCCCTTCACTTTCAGTCTGCGTGTATCTTTAGGTTCAAAATGGGTCTCTTGTAGACTACATATGAATGGCTCCTGTCGTTTTATCCAATCTGCAACCCTGTGCCATTTTATGGGTGCATTTAGGCCATTCACATTGAGAGTGATTATTGATAGATACGTTTTAATTGACATCGAGTTACCTTTGTCTTTCTTTCTGTAGACTGTGTCTATATTTCTGTTCAATGCTATTCTTGGGATTTTTTCTCTTTTATAGAACCCCCCTTAATATTTCCTGCCATGTCGGCTTGGTGGTTGCATAGTCCTTTTAGCCTTGCTGGTCTTGAAAACTCTTTATCTCTCCATCCATTTTGAATGTCAGTCTTGCTGGATAAAGTATTCTTGGCTTCATGTTCTTCTCATTTAGTGCCCTGAATATATCTTGCCAGCCTCTTCTGGCTTGCCAGGTCTCTGTGGACAGGTCTGACGTTTTTCTGATGGGCTTCCCTCTGTAATTAAGGAGCCTCTTTGCCCTGGAGTCTTTCAAGAGATTATACCTACAATTATATTTTCTCAATTTGACTATCAGGTATCGTGATGTTTTTTGGAATGCATAATCTTGGGTGGAGACTGTTCAGCCTCTTGTACATAAAGGCTGGTTCCATTCGTGAGATTGGGAAAATTTTCATGAAGGACTTGTTCCACTATATCTTCTAGACCTCTTTCTCCTCCCCTTCAGGGATTCCAATAATTCTGACGTTGGAATGCTTCATGGCATCATTTATTTCCCTGATTCTATTCTCCTGGTTTCTAAGCTCTTTATTCCAGGCTTCCTCCTGATCCTTACTCTCTATCTGCTTGTCTTCCAGATCACTAATTCTCTCTTCTGTCTCAGTTACCCTAGCTTTGAGAGAGTTTAGATTAGATTGGAACTCTCTGATAGCATTGTGAACCTCCTCCCTGGTAGCTTTAAGCTCAGCCTAACATTGTGAACATCCTGTCTGGTCGCTTTCAGTTCAGCCCTAATCAATTCTGTTTGGTCATCCATGGCTTTCTCCAACCTAGCTATTGCCTGGATAATTGTTAGCCTGAATTGTCTTTCCAACATATTGTCTATGTTGATAGCCGTTAGCTCTGTTGCAGAAGGTCCATCCTCTGTATTTTTCTTCTGTTGGGCATTCTTCCTCCTAGTAATTATGGTGGGAGATGACTGAACAGATGTAGCTGGATGTATCAACTGTGGTGCAGTCAACATGCACCCTGGAACACTTCTGAGCAAACAGGTTTCTTCACCCAAACGAGAGACAAAAGAAAAAGAAAAAGAAAAAAATGAAGAAGAAAAAAAGAGAGAGAGAGAGAGACAGGAAAGAAAGGGAAGATTAAAAAGAAGGTTCAGCCCAGATGGGCCCCAAGGTAAGATTTATAAAGTAGACAAACAAAAAGAGATGAAAAGACTAATACAAGTATATGACAAGAGAAAAAAAAACACAAAAAACACAGAAACACTGGTGGAAGAAGATTGGAAAGTTCTTATAAATTCTCAGTGTGTGCGAGGAAGGTTGTTTTGATTCTTCTTGGATGTATCTTGATATCTTTATTAAAGGACTCAACTTTCCTAAGATAAAGGGGATTAAAAATTGGTTTACCTATAGGGCTAGTATTGATTGGGGAAAGGGGATTACTTTGAAGTTCAACTCTATATGAATATTAGAGGATAAAAATAAAAAGGAATAAACTAGACTAAACTAAACTAAAATTTTAAAAAAGGAATTCAAAAAATAAAAATGCAAAAGAAAAACATAAGTGTTTGTATCAAAAATTTCAGTTTATAAAGGTATTATGGAATTTGATGTACTATACAACTCGCTGTGATGGTAAATAGGTTAAAAAAATTACTTATGTGTAAAAAAAAAATTAACTGGAATAGTGGGAACGAGTGAACAATACAAGTTTTCCTATGAAGTAGTGGTTGTTCTCTTGTAGTCCTTTTTTTTTTTTCCTCTTTTTTTTTTTTTCTTTCTTGGTTTGTTTTCTGGGGAAGGGGCCTGCCACTTGGGTTGTCAGTCAATGATATTTCCTGAGTTAAATCCTCCCGCCCCCCTCAAGGGGTTGGGCTCTGAGGAAACTGGGTTTTTTCAGGCTTTTGTTCTCTGGAGGTTTTTATGCTTGTTCACTTTTTTTTCCTCTCACCTTGACAGCCTTTAATGGTTTTTGTAGTTTTAGAAGAAAACAAACTGCACCCTGATCTCCCTCTCAGAGAGAAGCCTCAGTCTGGGTGCAGAGTTTAAATAAGTCCCCCCTTGGCGGCTGGCAGAGCAGGTTTGAAGTTGCAGACCCTGGGGGCGCCGGATCTTGTGCTTGTACCCAAAGCCAAGTCAGTGGCAGCTGTCTTGGAGCTCCCGACCGCCAGAGAGAATCCAAGCAGCAATCGCACACTGAGATTTTGCCGCTGTCCCGGGCTGTGAGTGCCCGGCTTGCGGGCGCCTCTTTCAGAGGCGGCTATGGGTCGGGCGCACGTCTTGGGCACTGAGAATGGGGCGCTGGTCCATAAGCACCAGGCTGGGCTTTTGCGCACCTCTGTCAGGGGAGAGTTTGGGGTGCATGGCTTAGGCTTTGAAACAAAGAGCACCAGCCGGGCCTTTGTAACTCAGGGGAGCATGAGGGATGTGCACACATATCTCAAGTTTTGTGATAGGGCCCGCGTGTTCTGCCACCGGCGTGGCTCCATTCCCCTCACAGGAACTAGACTCACATTCTCGGGCACGCTGGCGACTTAGGGACCAAGACCTGGTTTCTCTGCTGCACTTTCTCTGCCTAAGCGCTGGGGAGGCTGTCCTGGGGACTTAAGCCCCTGTCCCTAGCCACCCCAAACCCCATAATTCCCCCCCCATGATCCTTTGCTCTTTTGGAGTGCTTTCAACCAGTCTCCAAGTTAATGCTGGTCTTCAGACGCAGGGCACTCTCGCTCGTTTGTGGTATTACTTTCTAACCAGTCGCCTCTGGTGGCTCCCTCCCCCTTTTCTTTATCTTCCGATATCAGTCAGCCGTTTCTGCTTTACCTGCCCACTGGCATCTTCTACCACTATAGAGAGCCAGACGTGTATAATTCTGATCTCAGGCTGATTTCATGGGGGATCGGAGTTCTTTGGTAGGTAATCAGCTCACTTTGGGGTACCGGCTGAAAAGGCACCTCCTCCTACTCCCCCGCCATCCTAAAAACACCAATTAGAAAAGTGCATAGATAATACATAAGGAGGCACATTTGCTAACCTTAAACTTCCTGCCACAGAGAAAGGAAACAATAGGGATTCTCCCTGGGAACTAAGAGAGTAGAAGTAACCATTTTGTTATTTTAGTTTTCTTTACCAAAACTAGTACTAATATGTGCTATTTTGGAATTCTGCCTCTAACCTACTAACATCAGTGGTTATATTCTGCTAGGAGCCACCCACCAATATAGCATAGCAGCAAAATACACTTAGCCCTGCCAAGCAAGGAACAATACCATCCACCAAGGCAAAGCACTAGTCCTATAACCAGGAAAGGACTAAACCTGTCAATGTGCCAGAGCATTAAAAGTCTTCCTGAATTCCAGTGGAGTGCCAACTACGCACTCCAAAATGCCACAATGGCTACCCTGCCTTTAAGAAGAGAGTGTAAATCTCTCACAAAGAAAAAATATTAATATCTGGTTTTGGTGGCCAAGAAATATTGTACTTCTAGGCCCTATGGAACATCTTTTACATATGGACACTCCTTCAAGAATGAGAAAGATACCTGGCATACCTCTTAATAGAAACAAACAGGCAGAATGAGTAGATAGGTATATGTTCCAAATAGAAAAGCGAGACAAAACTCCAGAAACAAATACTAAATGAAAGAGAAAGAATATTGTACTTGATAAGAATTTCAAAGTAATGGTCATAAAGATACTCATTAAAATTGGTAGAAGTATAAACACAGTGAAACCTTCAGCAAAAAAGATAGGAAAATTGGAAAATACTAAACAAGTTATATAAACTAAAACACACTAACATGTGTGTTTAGACTGGTGAGAAGAAGAAGGACTGGTAGAAGTAGAATGATGCAGCAGTGATCTGGAAGACAACAATAGTACCTATCCAAACAAAAGAGCAAAATTAAAAAAGAAACTTAAAAAGAGTGAAAATAACTTAAGGGAACTTTAGGACATCAAGTGGAATAACATTCACATTATAGGGATCCAGAAGGTGAGAGAAAAAGTCAGAAAAAAAATATTTAAATAAATTGTGGCTGAAATTTTTTCTATCTATGAAAGGGATCAGACATCCAGCTCCAGGGATCCCAGATAATTCCAAATAAGATAAAATCAAAGAGATCTATATCAAGTCATATTATACTTAAAATTGTAAATGTTCAGGATAGAGAGAAATTTCTAAAATCAGCCAGACAATACAACTTGCCACATACAAGGCAAACCACACTATGTTACCAGCATATTTTTCAACAGAAAGTTTACAGAATAAAAGAAAGTAGCATGACAGTCAGAGTTCTGGAAAACAAGAAAAAAAGCTGTTAAGCAAGAATGATTTGCCCTGCAAAATTAACAACCAAAAATAGAGACATTAAGAGCTTTCCAGAAAAACAGAAGCAGAAAATAACATCACCACTAAACTGGTCCTGCAAAATATATTAAAGGGATGTATTTATACAAAAAAAAAAAAAAAAGACACTAGATAATAGTAAGGAAACATAGATAAGTAAAAACCTCACAAAATTAGCAATCTTTAACAAAAGTAGTACATCAGTCACTTATAAAACAACGGTAAAGGTTTAAGAAGTAGTAAAATTAGCTAAAATTACAATAATTAGTAAAGCGAAGCATACAATAAAAAAGAAAGAAAATGTGTCATTAAAATAATAAATGTAAGGAGTATAAAAGGAAAGATTTATAATGTGTTTAAAATTAAGGTGTTATGAGACAGATCATTGAAGGAGGAAATCAATAAAGAAACAAGAGAATTGAATGACACATTGGACCAGATGGACCTCATAGATATATATAGAACATTCCACCCTAAAGCAACAGAACACTCATTCTTCTCAATTGCACATGGAACCTTCTCCAGATTAGACCAAATAATGGGTCACAAATCAGAACTCAACTGATACCAAAACACCGAGATTATTCCCTGCATCTTCTCAGATCACAATGCTTTGAAACCGGAGATCAACCACAAGGAAAAGTTCAGAAGGAACTCAAACACCTGGAAGCTAAAGGCCACCTTGCTTAAAAATGCTTGGATCAAGGGAGGAGTCAAGATGGCGGAGAAGTAGCAGGCTGAGACTACTTCAGCTAGCCGGAGATCAGCTAGATAACTTATTAAAGGATTGCAAACACCTGAAAATCCATTGGCAGATCGAAGAGAAGAAGAACAGCAATTCTGGAAACAGAAAAACAACCACTTTCTGAATGGTAGGACCGGCGGAGAAGTGAATCGAAAGCGACAGGAAGATAGACCCCGGGGGGAGGGGCCGGCTCCCAGCAACCGGCGGAGCAACCGCGCACAAAAACAGGACTTTTAAAAGTCTGTTCCGCTGAGGGACATCGCTCCAGAGGCTACACGGGGAAAAGCCCACACGGGGTCAGCATGGCCTCAGGTCCCGAAGGGTCACAGAAGGATCGGGGGTGTCTGAGTGTCTCAGAGTTTGCGGGTATTGGAACGGGAAAGCCGGCTACAGAGACAGAGCTGACAGTAAGCTCGCAGCTCGGTGTTACCTTGAACCGGTCGCAGGCTCAGTGAGCTCAGAGCGCGGCCGGAGGTCAGGCAGACGGGAGTAACTGGGTGCTGTTCTCTGGGGGCGCACTGAGGAGTGTGGCCCTGGGCTCTCGGCTCCTCTAAGCCGGAGACCAGGAGGCCGCCATTTGTATTCCTGTCCTCAAGAACTCTACGGAAAGCACTCAGGGAACAAAAGCTCCTGAAAGCAAACCCGAGCGGATTATTCACCCCGGCCCTGGGTAAGGGCAGTGTAATTCCGCCTGGGGCAGACACTTGAGAATCACTACAACAGGCCCCTCCCCCAGAAAATCAACAAGAAATCCTGCCGAGACAAAGTTCACCTACCAAGCAGTGTGGATTCAATACCAAGGAGAGCAGCAGAATTCCAGAGGGGGAGAAAGCCAAGCACGGAACTCATGGCTTTTTCCCTGTGATGTTTTTTAGTCTTGTAGTTAATTTAATTTTTTTCTTTTTCATTTTTTGTTTTTTTTTTCTCGCCTTCGGGTAAAATTTTTTTTTTAACTGTTACCTTTTTCTTTTTTAACGATGTTTTACTAGTTCATCTAATATATATATATTTTTTATTTTATATTTTTCTTAGGTGTTTTTTTTTAATTCTTTTTTTTTCTTTTTTCTTTTTTTTTTTTCAATTTTCTTTCTTTCTTCCTTTTTGAACCTCTTTTTATCCCCTTTCCAGCACTCACAATCTTGGATTTCTACTAATTTGGTTAAAGCATATTTTCCAGGGGTTGTTGCCACTCTTTTAGTATTTTACTTGCCCCTTCATATACTCTTATCTGGACAAAATGACAAGACGGAAAAATTCAACACAAAAAAAAGAACAAGAGGCAGTACTGAAGGCTAGGGACCTAGTCAATACAGACATTGGTAATATGTCAGATCAAGAGTTCAGAATGACAATTCTCAAGGTTCTAGCCGGGCTCGAAAAAGGCATGGAAGATATTAGAGAAACCCTCTCGAGAGATATAAAAGCCCTTTCTGGAGAAATAAAAGAACTAAAATCTAACCAAGTTGAAATCAAAAAAGCTATTAATAAGGTGCAATCAAAAATGGAGGCTCTCACTGCTAGGATAAATGAGGCAGAAGAAAGAATTAGTGATATAGAAGACCAAATGACAGAGAATAAAGAAGCTGAGCAAAAGAGGGACAAACAGCTACTGGACCACGAGGGGAGAATTCGAGAGATAAATGACACCATAAGACGAAACAACATTAGAATAATTGGGATTCCAGAAGAAGAAGAAAGAGAGAAGGGAGCAGAAGGTATACTGGAGATAATTATTGGGGAGAATTTCCCCAATATGGCAAAGGGAATGAGCATCAAAATTTAGGAGGTTCAGAGAATGCCCCTCAAAATCAATAAGAATAGGCCCACAGCCCGTCACCTAATAGTAAAATTTACAAGTCTCAGTGACAAAGAGAAAATCCTGAAAGCAGCCCGGGAAAAGAAGTCTGTAACATACAATGGTAAAAATATTACATTGGCAGGGCGCCTGGGTGACTCAGTGGGTTAAGCCGCTGCCTTCGGCTCAGGTCATGATCTCAGAGTCTTGAGATCGAGTCCCGCATCGGGCTCTCTGCTCAGCAGGGAGCCTGCTTCCCTCTCTCTCTCTCTGCCCGCCTCTCCATCTACTTGTGATTTCTCTCTGTCAAATAAATAAATAAAATCTTTTAAAAAATATTACATTGGCAGCTGACTTATCCACAGAGACCTGGCAGGCCATAAAGAGCTGGCATGATATTTTCAGAGCACTAAATGAGAAAAACATGCAGCCAAGAATACTATATCCAGCTAGGCTATCATTGAAAATAGTAGGAGAGATTAAAAGCTTCCAGGACAAACAAAAACTGAAAGAATTTGCAAACACCAAACCAGCTTTACAGGAAATCTTGAAAGGGGTCCTCTAAGCAAAGAGAGAGCCTACAAGTGGTAGATCAGAAAGTAACAGAGACCATATACAGTAACAGTCACCTTACAGGCAATACAATGGCCCTAAATTCATATCTCTCAATAGTTACCCTGAATGTTAATGGGCTAAATGCCCCTGTCAAAAGACACAGGGTATAAGAATGGATAAAAAAAAAAAAACAAAACCCATCTATATGTTGCCTCCAAGAACTCATTTTAAGCCCGAAGACACCTCCAGATTTAAAGTGAGGGGGTGGAAAAAAATTTACCATGCTAATGGACATCAGAAGAAAGCTGGAGTGTCAATCCTTATATCAGATCAATTAGATTTTAAGCCAAAGACTATAATAAGAGATGAGGAAGGACACTATATCATACTCAAAGGGTCTGTCCAACAAGAAGATTTAACAATTTTAAATATCTATGCCCCCAACGTGGGAGCAGCCAACTATATAAACCAATTAATAACAAAATCAAAGAAACACATCAACAATAATACAATAATAGTAGGGGACTTTAACACTCCCCTCACTGAAATGGACAGATCATCCATGCAAAAGATCAGCAAGGAAATAAAGGCCTTAAACAACACACTGGACCAGATGGACATCACAGATATATTCAGAACATTTCATCCCAAAGCAACAGAATACACATTCTTCTCTAGTGCACATGGAACATTCTCCAGAATAGATCACATCCTCGGTCCTAAATCAGGACTCAACCGGTATCAAAAGATTGGGATCATTCCCTGCATATTTTCAGACCACAATGCTTAAAGCTAGAACTCTACCACAAAAGGAAGTTTGGAAAGAACCCAAATACATGGAGACTAAACAGTATCCTTCTAAAGAATCAATGGATCAACCGGGAAATTAAAGAAGAATTGAAAAAATCATGGAAACAAATGATAATAAAAATACAACGGTTCAAAATCTGTGGGACACAACAAAGGCAGTCCTGAGAGGAAAATATATAGTGGTACAAGCCTTTCTCAAGAAACAAGAAAGGTCTCAGGTACACGACCTAACCCTACACCTAAAGGAGCTGGAGAAAGAACAAGAAAGAAACCCTAAGCCCAGCAGGAGAAGAGAAATCATAAAGATCAGAGCAGAAATCAATGAAATAGAAACCAAAAAAACAATAGAACAAATCAACGAAAGTAGGAGCTGGTTCTTTGAAAGAATTAATAAAATTGATAAACTCCTGGCCCAAATTATCAAAAAGAAAAGAGAAAGGACCCAAATAAACAAAATCATGAATTAAGAGGAGAGATCACAAATGACACCAAAGAAATACAAACTATTATAAGAACATACTATGAGCAACTCTATGGCAATAAATTTGACAATCTGGAAGAAATGGATGTATTTCTAGAAACATATAAACTACCACAACTGAACCAGGAAGAAATAGAAAGTCTGAACAGACCCATAACCAGTAAGAAGATTGAAACAGTCATTAAAAATCTCCAAACAAACAAAAGCCCAGGGCCAGACGGCTTCCCGGGGGAATTCTACCAAACATTTAAAGAAGAACTAATTCCTATTCTCCTGAAACTGTTCCAAAAAATAGATATGGAAGGAAAACTTCCAAACTCATTTTATGAGGCCAGCATCACCTTGATCCCAAAACCAGACAAGGATACCACCAAAAAAGAGAGCTATAGACCAATATCCTTGATGAACACAGATGCAAAAATACTCAACAAAATACTAGCCAATAGGATTCAACAGTAGATTAAAAAGATTATTCACCATGACCAAGTGGGATTTATTCCAGGGCTGCAAGGTTGGTTCAACATCCGCAAATCAGTCAATGTGATACAGCACATCAATAAAAGAAAGAACAAGAACCATATGATACTCTCAATAGATGCTGAAAAAGCATTTGACAAAGTACAGCATCCCTTCCTGATCAAAACTCTTCAAAGTGTAGGGATAGAGGGCACATACCCCAATATCATCAATGCCATCTATGAAAAACCCACCGCAAATATCATTCTCAATGGAGAAAAACTGAAATCTTTTCCGCTAAGGTCAGGAACACGGCAGGGATGTCCATTATCACCACTGCTATTCAACATAGTACTAGATGTCCTAGCCTCAGCAATCAGACAAAAAAAGGAAATTAAAAGCATCCAAATCGCCAAAGAAGAAGTCAAATTATCACTCTTCGCAGATGATATGATACTATATGTGGAAAACCAAAAAGACTCCACTCCAAAAGTGCTAGAACTTATACAGGAATTCAGTAAAGTGTCAGGATATAAAATCAATGCACAGAAATCAGTTGCATCTCTCTACACCAACAGCAAAATAGAAGAAAGAAAAATTAAGGAGCCAATCCCATTTACAATTGCACCCAAAATCATAAGATACCTAGGAATAAACCCAACCAAAGAGACACAGAATCTATACTCAGAAAACTATAAAGTACTCATGAAAGAAATTGAGGAAGACACAAAGAAATGGAAAAATGTTCCATTCTCCTGGATTGGAAGAATAAATATTGTGATAATGTCTCGGGTACCTAAAGCAATCTACACATTTAATGCAATTCCTATCAAAGTACCATCCTTCTTTTTCAAAGAAATGGAACAAATAATGCTAATATTTATATGGAACCAGAAAAGACCTCGAATAGCCAAAGGGATATTGAAAAAGAAAGCCAACGTTGGTGGCATCACAATTCCGGACTTCAAGCTCTATTACAAAGCTGTCATCATCAAGACAGCATGGTATTGGCTCAAAAACAGACACATAGATCAATGGAACAGAATAGAGAGCCCAGAAATAGACCCTCAACTCTATGGTCAACTAATCTTTGACAAAGCAGGAAAGAATGTCCAATGGAAAAAAGACAGCCTCTTCAATAAATGGTGCTGGGAAAATTGGATAGCCACATGCAGAATAATGAATTTGGAACATTTCCTTACACCACACACAAAAACAGACTCAAAATGGATGAAGGACTTCAATGTGTGAAAGGAATCCATCAAAATCCTTGAGGAGAACACAGGCAGCAACCTCTTCGACCTCAGCCGCAGCAACATCTTCCTAGGAACAACGCCAAAGGCAAGGGAAGCAAGGGAAAAAATGAACTATTGGGATTTCATCAAGATCAAAAGCTTTTGCACAGCAAAGGAAACAGTTAACAAAATCAAAAGACAACTGACAGAATGGGAAAAGATATTTGCAAACGACATATCAGATAAAGGACTAGTGTCCAGAATCTATAAAGAACTTAGCAAACTCAACACCCAAAGAACAAATAATCCAATCAAGAAATGGGCAGTGGACATGAACAGACAGTTCTGCAAAGAAGACATCCAGATGGCTAACAGACACATGAAAAAGTGCTCCATATCACTCGGCATCAGGGAAATACAAATCAAAACCACAATGAGATATCACCTCACACCAGTCAGAATGGCTAAAATCAACAAGTCAGGAAATGACAGATGCTGGCTATGATGCGGAGAAAGGGGAACCCTCCTACACTGTTGGTGGGGATGCAAGCTGGTTCCGCCACTCTGGAAAACAGCATGGAGGTTCCTCAAAATGTTGAAAATAGAACTGCCCTATGACCCAGCAATTGCACTATTGGGTATTTACCCTAAAGATACAAACGGAGTGATCCAAAGAGGCACGTGCACCCGAATGTTTATAGCAGCAATGTCCACAATAGCTAAACTATGGAAAGAACCTAGATGTCCATCAACAGATGAATGGATCAAGAAGATGTGGTATATATACACAATGGAATACTATGCAGCCAGCAAAAGAAATGAAATCTTGCCATTTGCGACAACATGGATGGAACTAGAGCGTATCATGCTTAGCAAAATAACTCAAGCAGCGAAAGACAACTATCATATGATCTCCCTGATATGAGGAAGTGGTGATGCAACATGGGGGCTTAAGTGGGTAGGAGAAGAATCAATGAAACAAGATGGGATTGGGAGGGAGACAAACCATAAGTGACTCTTAATCTCACAAAATAAACTGAGGGTTGCTGCGGGGAGGGTGTTTGGGAGAAGGGGGTGGGATTATGGACATTGGGGAGGGTAAGTGCTTTGGTGAGTGCTGTGAAGTGTGTAAACCTGGTGATTCACAGACCTGTACCCCTGGGGATTAAAATATATGTTTATAAAAAATAAAAAATTAAAAGTAAAAAAAAAAAAAAAGGAATGCTTGGATCAACCAGGAGATCAAAGAAGAACTGAAACAATTCATAAAAACCCATGAAAATGAAGACACTTTGGTCCAAAACCTATGGGATACAGGAAAGGCTGTCCTACGGGAAAATACATAGCCATCCAAGCCTCCTTCAAAAAAAAAAAAATGGAAAAATCCAGAACTCACCAGCTGTCTCTACACCTTAAAAAACAGGAGAATCAACGACACACCAAACCAACTCCACACTTAAGAAGGGAAATCATCAAGATTAGAGCTGTGATAGATGAGGTAAAAACCCGAGATACAGAAGAATGTATCAATGAAAATAGAAGCTGGTTTTTTGAAAGAATCAATAAGATTGATAAACCAATGGCCCACTAATCCAAAAGAAAAGAGAGAAAGCCCAAATACATAAAATTATGAATGAAAAGGGAGAGATCACAACGAACACAAAGAAACAATCATCAGGAGTTATTATCAATAGTTATATGCCAATAAGCTAAGCAACCTAGATGAAATGGATGCATTCCTGGAAAACTATAGGCAAAAACCCTACAAAAAAGGAGAATTTCAGACCAATATCACTGATCAATATGGATGCTAAAATTCTCAACAAGGTCCTAGCAAACAGGATCCAACAGCACATTAAAAAATATTATCCACCATGACCAGATGGGATACATTCCTGGGCTACAAAGATGGTTAAACTTTCACAAATCAATCAAAGTGATAGTACAAATTAATGAGAAGAGAGAAGAACCACATGGTCCTCTCTGTTGATGCAGAAAAAGCATTTGACAAAATCCAGCATCTGTTCCTGATTAAAACAATTCAAGGTATAGGGATAGAGGGAACATTCCTGAACCTCATCAAATCTATCTAGGAAAGAGCCACAGAAAATATCATCCTCAATGGGAAAAAGCTTGTAGCCTTTCTGCTTAGATCAGGAACACGACAAGGATGCCCACTCTCACCACTCTTGTTCAACATAGTATTAGAAGTCCTAGCAACAGCAATCAGACAACAAAGAGAAATAAAAGGTATCCAAACTGGCAGTGAAAAAGAAAAACTCTCTCTCTTTGCAGATGATATGATTCTTTATATGAAAATCCCAAAAGGCTCCACTGCCAAACTACTAGATCTCATACAGCAATTCAGTAATGTGGCAGGATACAAAGTCAATGTGCAGAAATCAGTGGCTTTCTTATACACTAACAATGAAAATACAGAAAAGAAAATTAGAGAATTGATTCCATTTACTAGCACACCAAGAAGCATAAGATACCTGGGAATCAACCTAACCAAAGAGGTAAAGGATCTGTACTCGAGGAAATACATAAAACTCATGAAATAAATTGAAGAAGACACAAAAAGATGGAGGACCATTCCATGCTCTTGGATCGGAAGAATAAATATTGTGAAAATGTCTCTACTGCCTACAGCAATCTATACTTTTAATGACATTGCAATCAAAATTACACGAGTATTCTTCAAAGAGCTGGAGCAAATAATCAAAAAATTTGTATGGAACCAGAAGAGACCCCGAATCACTAAGGAAATGGTGAAAAACAAAAATAAAACTGGAGGCATCACGTTACCTGATTTCAAACTTTACTACAAAGCTGTAATCACCAGGAGAGCATGTTACTGGCATAAAAACCAACACATAGACTAGTGGAACAGAGTAGAGAGCCCAGATATCGACCCTCAACTCTATGGGCAAATAATCTTCGACAAAACAGGAAAAATTATACAGTGGAAAAAAGACAGTCTCTTCAGTAAATGGTGCTGGGAAAACTGGGCAGCTATATGTAGAAGAATGAAACTCGACCATTCTTTTGCACCATACACAAAGATAAACTCAAAATGGATAAAAGACCTCAACGTGAGACAGTAGACCATCAGAATCCTAGAGGAGAACATAGGCAGTAATCTCTTCAATATCAGCCACAGCAACTTCTTTCAAGATATGTCTCCAAAGGCAAAGGAAACAAAAGCGAAAATAAACTTTGGGGACTTCATCAAAATCAAAAGCTCTGCACAGCAAAGGAAACAGTCAAAAAAACAAAGAGGCAATCCACGGAATGGGAGAAGATATTTTCAAATGACAGTACAGACAAATGTTTGATATCCAGGATCTATAATGAACTCCTCAAACTCAACACACATGAAACAAGCAAACATATCATAGTATGGGCAGAAGATATGAACAGACACTTCTCCAATGAAGACATACAAATGGCTATCAGACACATGAAAAAATGTTCATCATCACTAGCCCTCAGGGAGATTCAAACTAAAACCACATTGAGATATCACCTCACACCAATTAGAATGGTCATAAATAACAAGACAGGAAACAACATGTGTTGGAGGTGATGTGGAGAAAGGGGAACCCTCTTCCACTGTTGGTGGGGATGCAAGTTGGTGCAGCCTCTTTGGAGAACAGTGTGGAGATTCCTCAGGAAATTAAAAATAGAGCTTCCCTATAACCCTGCTATTGCACTCCTGGGTATTTACCCCAAGGATACAGATGTAGTGAAAAGAAAGGCCATCTTTACCCTAATGTTTATAGCAGCAATGGCCATGGTCCCCCAAACTGTGGAAAGAACCAAGATGCCCTTCAATGGACAAATGGATAAGGAAGATGTGGTCCATATACTCTATGGAGTATTATGCCTCCATCAGGAAAGATGAATACCCAACTTTTGTAGCAACATGGATGGGACTGGAAGAGATAATGCTGAGTGAAATAAGTCTAACAGAGAGCACCAAGTATCATATAGTTTTACTTATTTGTTGAGCATAATAAATAGCATGGAGGACAAGTCGAGTAGGAGAAGGGAGTTGGGGGAAATTGGAATGGGAGGTGAACCATGAGAGATTTTGGACGCTGAAAAACAATCTGAGGGTTTTGAATGGTCAGGGGGTGGGTGGTGGGGGTACCAGGTGGTGAGTATTATAAAGGGCACGTATTTCATGTAGCATTGGGTGTGGTGCAAAAATAATGAATAATGTTATGATGAAAATAAAAAAATAAATTAAAAATAACAATGAATACTGTTATGCTGAAAATAAATTTTAAAAAATCAAAAAAAATTAAGGTGCTATCAATTTGAAATAGACTTATTTACATAGGAAAGCTACATGAACCTATTGGTAGACACACACACACACACACACACACACACACGCACGCACACAAACCTTAGTGTCAAGAACCAAAAGAAAATGAGAACCCAAGAATAAACCTAATGTTCATGATCAAAACCTTTATGGAAATTCAGACTTCACCACTTTCTTTGTATAGCCCCCCCCAGGAAATGTCATCTGAGAACATGCAGGTTGTGAGGAGAATGTGAGGGCAGACAGCACTTTCTTACCACAAGAGGAGTCGGTTTCTCACATTATCTGATGCTCCAATTATATCATTTGAATGGAGATTTCCATGACATTTCTGCAGCTAACATCCACCACATGTAAAGTGGTAAGTACTGGGATGCCTGGGTGGCTCAGTTGGTTGAATGACTGCCTTCGGCTCAGGTCATGATCCTGGAGTCCCGGGATCGAGTCCCGCATCGGACTCCCAGCTCCATGGGGAGTCTGCTTCTCTCTCTGACCTTCTCCTCGTTCATGCTCTCTCTCACTGTCTCTCTCTCAAGTAAATAAATAAAATCTTTTTTAAAAAAGTGGTAAGTACTATCTTGAACAAGAATTTGAATATCCTGTCTTTTCTATCCAGAATGGGGATAGGG
The DNA here is from genome assembly GCF_964662115.1 of Mustela nivalis. NCBI lineage: Eukaryota > Metazoa > Chordata > Mammalia > Carnivora > Mustelidae > Mustela > Mustela nivalis. Next base: position 7,442,288 of record NC_139022.1, on the reverse strand, counting down.
GGAGTCAACTAAAGTCCATATGCTTGTCACAGAATTGTTGAGGATTAAGAAAAGCCCCTAAATGGGAGAAATCTTATCAGTTTTCACACCAGGAAAAAGTTATATATCATAGGAGACACTGAATTAATATTTCACTGAATTACTTATCTGGACCAAATCCTTCACTTTATAAGTGAGGAATGTGAGATCTATGACTTTTAGAGATCAATGAGCATCATGCTGACAGAGCAGAGATAGAGACCCTGCACAACTGAGTGTATATATTGTACTCTGTATTCTGCCACAGTGTCATTTCCAGACAATCCAGTCTTTATTTAAAATACTTTGTTGATAATATTCATGCTCAACAATGAATAACATATTGAAGAAAACTTTCTTCTATGATCTACATGGATATTTCCTCAAATGCTTAAATATTATCCTAATCTGCCATCCTTCATATCCAAATACACCTTCTGTGGACTCATGTGCTTCAAAGTCCTAATTAGTTTGCCCAGGGTGACAGGTAGGAAATGGCTAAATTCCTATACAAAACTCAACATAGTTGTATGACTTATCCTTGGTGATCATTACCCACCAAGAAAGATTTCACTTATTTCAAATAGCTAGTATGACTACACAATTATTTAGTAACCAAAATTTATTACATATGTTGGAATACTAACAGGAATAAAGAGTGATGAATTTTAAATTTAAATTAAATTAGCCAACAAGAAGTACATCATGAGTTTAAGATGCAGTGTTCAGTGATTTGTCATTTGCCTTGAAAACCCAGTGCTCATCACATCACCTGTTACCCCATTCCTCCATCCTTCTCCCCTTAATTTTGTTTCCAATAGGTAGGAGTCTTTCACATCTCCCTCTCTGCTTCTTCCCATTCAGTTTTCCCTCCTTTCCCTTACAGTCCCCTGCACTGTTTATAATATTTCACATATGAGGGGAACCACATGAAAATTGCCTTTTTCTGATTGACTTATTTCACTTAGTGTAATACCATACAGTTACACGATGTCGATGTAAATGGTGAGTATTCATCCTTTCTGATGGCTGAGTAATATCCCATTGTACACATGAACCACATTACATGCCAAGTGATGTGGCACATATTTTCATGTGTCTGTTGGCCATTACTATGACTTTGGATAAATATCTGCTCATGTATTCTACCCATTTATTGACTGGGTTCCTTGTTTTGGGGGTGTTGAGTTTGATAAGGTCTTTATAGAACTTGGATACAAGCTGTTTATATAATAAGGCATTTGCAAATATCTTCTCCCATTTGATATGTTGCCTTTTAGTTATTTTTTAAAAGATTTTTTAAAATTTATTTGACAGACAGTCAAATTACAAGTAGTCAGAGAGGCAGTCAGAGAGAGGAGGAAGCAGGCTCCCTGCAGAGCAGAGAGCCCAATGCGGGGCTCAATCCCATGAACCTGGGATCATGACCTGAGCTGAAGGCAGAGGCTTTAACCTACTGAGCCACCCAGGTGCCCCTGTTGCCTTTTAGTTCTGTTGACTATTTCCTTTGCTCTGCAAAATCTTTTTATCTTAATGAAATCCCAGAAGTTCATTTTTCCTTTTGTTTCCCTTTCCTTTAGAGACATATATTCCAAAAAGTTTCTGTGGCTGAGGTTGAAGTGGTTACTGCCTCTGTCCTCCCCTATGATTTTTATGGATTCCTGTCTCACATTTAGGTCTTTCTCTATTTTGAGTTTACTTGTGCATATGGTGTAAGGGAGTTTCATTCTTTTGCATGAGACTGTCACTTTTCCCAGCAGAATTTATTGAAGACACTGTCTTTTTGCCATTGGATATTCTTTCTTGATTTGTCAAATTACATAGAGTTGAGAGTCCATTTCTGGGACCTCTATTCTGTTTCTTTGATCTATGTGTCTGTTTTTATGCCAATACCATGCTGTTTAGATGATCACAGCTTTGCATTATATCTTGAAGTCAGGCATTGTGATGCCACCAGCTGTGGTATTCTTTTTCAATATTCCCCTTGTTATTTGGGGTCTTTTCTGTTTCCATAAAATTTTAGGATTGTTTGTTCAAGCTCTGTAAAAAAATGTTGATGGTATTTTTTTATGGATTACATTGAAATAATAGATTTCTCTGTGCATCATAGACATTTTCACCACATTTATTCTTCCAATCCATGAGCATTGAATCACCCCCATCTCTTTGTGTCTTCCTCAATTTCTTGCATAAGTGTTTTGTAGTTTCTAGAGTATAGATTTTTTTACCTCTTTGGTTAGATTTATTTCCTGGGTATCTTATTGTCTTGGGTGCTATTGTAAATGGAATTGATTCCTTAATTTCTCTCTCTTCAGTCTCAGTGTATAGTAATGCCACTGATTTCTGGAGATTGATTTGGTTGCTTGCTGTATGTGTCTTAGTAATTTGGGGGTAGATTATTTTGAGTTTTCTACATAAGGTATCCTGTTGCATGTGTAGAAAGAGAATTTGACATCCTTTTGCCAATCTGAACGCCTTTTATTCCTTTTTGTTTTCTGATTGCTTAGACTAGGACTTCTAGTACTATGTTGAACAAAAGTGGTGAGAGTGGCATCTTTTCCGTGTTCCTGTCTGGAGAAAAGCTCTGTTTTTCCCATTGAGAATTCTATTCACTGTGGGCTTTTCATAGATTGCTTTTATAATATTGAGGTATGTTAGTTCTATCCTTATACGTTGAAGAGCTTTAGTCAATACATAATGTATTTTGTCAGATTATTTTTCTGCATAAATTGAGATGTTCATATGGTTCTTGTCCCTGCTTTTATTAATGTGCTCTATCACACTTATTTCTTTGTTAGTGTTTAACTACCCTTGAATCCCAGGCATAAATCTCACTGGTTTTTAGTGAATAATCCTTTTAATGTATTGTTGGATCTTATTGACCAGGAACTTGTTGAGTATTTTGGCATTCATATTCATCAATGATTGTGGCCTGAGACTCTCCCCTGGTAGGGTTCTTTGTCTGGTTTTGTAATCAGGATAATGTTGGCCTGATAGAACTAGTTTGTTAGTTCCCATTCCATTTCTATTTTTCAAAAACAGCTTCAGGAGATAGGGATCATGTATTTTTTAAAATGTTTGGTAGAATTCCACTGGGAAGATATTTGTCTCTGGACTCTTGCTTCTTTTGGAGGGATGCTGATTATTGATTTAATTTTCTACTTGGTTATTTGTCTTTCAGATTGTTTATTTCTTCATTATTCAGTTTGGTAGCTTATAAATTTCCAGGAAAGTATCCATTTCTTCCTGATTGGTTAATTTTTTTGGAACATAGCTTCTGATAATATTTTCTAATATTTTTCTCTATTTCCTTGGCATTAGTTTTGATCTCTCTGCTTTCATTCATGATTTTATTAATTTGGGTTCTTTCTCTTTTCTTCTGAATAATTCTGACCAGAGGTTAATCTATCCTATTAATTCTTCCAAAATAGCAGCCTCTAAACCTAAATATTTGTTCTACCTTTTTTGTTTGTTTGTTTGTTTCTATTTCATTGATATCTGCTCTAGTTATTATTTCTATTCTCCTTGGTTTAGGCTTTTTTGCTGAACTTTCTACAGGTCCTTTAGGTGTAAAGTTAGCTTGTGCATTTGGGATTTGTCTACTTTTTTTAGAGAGGTTTGAATGGCTGTGTACTTACATTTAAGAACCACCTTTACATTATCCCATGGATACTGAATGCATGTGTTTTTATTTTCTTTGGTTTACATGAAATATGTAAGTTCTTTAATTTCCTGGTTGACCCATTCATTCATTTATGAGATGCTCTTTAGCCTCCAAGTGTTTGAGGTCCTTCCAAAATATTTTCTTGTGATTGGGTTCATTTCAAAAGGTTGTGGTCCAAAACTATGCAAAGAATAATCTCAATATTTCAGTAACAATTAAGACCTGATTTGTGACTTAGTATGTGATCCATTCTATAGAATGTTTCAAGTGCAGTCGATAAGAATGAGTATTTTGTTTTAGGATGGAATATTCTCTACATATCTACAAAGTCTATCTGGTCCAATATGTCCTTCAAAGCTTTTATTTCTTTGTTGATCTTCTGTTAGATGATCTGTACATTGCTTTGAGTGGGGTTTGAAGTTTCCTACTATAATGCATTAGTATCTTCGTTATTAACTGGTTTATATAATTAGTTGATCCTACCTTGGTGATATAGACACCTACAATAGTTAGATCTTACTAGACAACACTTTATGTATGATATAGTGTTCCTCTATATCTCTTACTACAATCTTTGGTTTAAAATCTAATTTGTCTAACATGAGAATTGCTACTCCAGCTTTCTTTTGAGGTTGTTCAGCATGGTAAATGATTCACAGTGGCAAACTCTGATTTTCTGTGTCTGCTTTTTGGTCTTTCTAATTTCTCTCTAATTTGGGGACAGCAGTATTCCCTGTGATATCAACTTTCTGATGAACCTAGGAAGAATTATTGCTTCTCGGCCTTTTGGCTAAGATCAAGTGTGAACCTAGGAAGAATTATTCATTTCCAGTTTCTTTATTTTTTTTTCTTTTTTCTTGATGTGAGAATGGGAGTGTGGGCTTCCAAGCTCCTTATTGGCCAGATTAGAAAACATACTTTCCATATATTTATTTATTTTAGATATTAGTGTGGCTTAAGAATTTAGAAATAAATGAACATAATAAAATGTTAAGTTAATAAGTCATGAGTGGTGACAAGATGGCAGAGATGTAGGAGGAGGCACCTTTTTAACCTGTCTCCTAAAGTGAGCTGATTACCTACCAAAGAACTCTGATCACCTATGAAATCAAAGTGAGATTAGAATTTTACACTTTTGCATCTCTTCAGGAGCAGAAGAAGCCAGTGGACAGGTAAAGTGGAGTGGGAACATCCGACTGATATCAGAAGATAAACAAAAGGGGGAGGGAGCCACCAGAAGTAACATATTGGAAAGTAATACTCCAATACAAGAGTGCCCTGTGATTGGGGATCAGCATTAACTTGGAGTCTCATTGAAAGCACTCAAAAAGATCAAAGGATCACATGGAGTAAATGGAGGAATTGGGCGGTTAGGGACAGGGGCTTAAGCCCACCAACCCAGGACAACAACAGCTGGTGTTGAGCCAGACAGGGTGCAGCAAAGTAGCCAGGTCTTGGTCGCTGAGCTGCCGGCATGCCTGACAGCATCTGGGCGGTGGTGCCTGTGAGAGTGAGAGAGCCTCACCAGCTGGCAGAACCACAACCTTTTGCACTCTGCACACATACACTGTGCAAGACCACAGTCTGAGTCACACCCTACACTGTCTCCTGAGAGAGATCCAAGCAGGGGCCAGCCAGATGGCATTGTCTAGGACCCGGAGTCTGAGCACACCCAGTCAGGGCTAGCAGGAAAATCTCAGTGCTCTATTGCTTCTTGAGACCTCTCTGAAATTCTGGAGCTGCTCAGACAGCCATGGCTAGTATTTCTCTTGGTTTTGGGTAAAGGAGGAGTTCCTGAGGCCCCAGAGACCATGACTGAGCATGTGCTCTGCCAGCAGCAGAGGGTGAATTTGTGTGATCTGGAGCACACAGAGGAGAAGAGACTGAGGCTTCTCTCTCAGATGGAGGTCTGGGTCAAGTTTGCTTTCCTCTAAATCTCCAAAGAACCACCAAAAGTTGCCAAAGGGAGAGAAAAAAAATGAACAAACCCACAAAATCCTCCAGAGAACAAAAGCCTGAAAAAAAAAAAAAAAAAAAAAAACGGTTTCTTCAGAGCCCAGTCCTTTGATAGGGTCAGGAGGACTTACCTCTAGCAACACTGCCTGAAGAAACACATGGCAGGCCCTTCCCCCAGAAAGTCAGTCAGAAAATAAAGGAAAAAAAAAAAGGACAAGAGGAAAAGCACCACTACTTAATAGATACAACGTTTATTTTTAATTTGTTCCAACTATTCTGGTTATTTTCATTTTTTTATATAACTCTTTAACCTATTTACCATCACAGTGAGATGTTCAGTACACCAATTCCATAAAAACCTTTTAATCTGAACTTTTTAAATAAATATACCTGTTTTTATTTTGCTCTTCTATTTTTAATTTTTTAATTTAATTTATTTTTTTAAAAAATATTTATATGGAGATAAGCTTCAAGGTAATCCCCTTTCCCCAAACAATGCTACCCCTATAGGTAAACGAGTTTTAATCCCTTTTATCCCAGGAAAGTTGAGTTCTTGATTAAGGATAACAAGATACATCCCTGAAGAATCAAGATAACCTTCCTTGCCCACACTGAGATTTTGTAACCACTCTCCCATCGTTTTCTTTTGTCAGTATTGCTGTGTATTTGTTTTTGTCCTAGTAGTACATAAATCTTATACTTTGGACAAGGGGAGTTATAGAAGAGAAGGGAGTTGGAGGATATTGGAAATGGAGGTGAATCATGAGAGACTATGGACTCTGAAAAACAATCTGAGGGGTTTGAAGTGGCAGGGGTGTAGGAGGTTGGGGAAACAGGTGGTGGGTATTATAGAGGACATGGGTTGCATGGGGCACTGGGTGTGGTAAAAAATAATAAATATTGTTATGCTGAAAATAAATTAAAAAATTTTATACTTTGGTTTCATTTTGATGGGGTTCTTTTTAAATTTTATTTATTTATGTATTTATTTATTGTCATCTAATTTAGTTGGTCTTTTTGTTTTTCTGTTTGTGTTGTATACTTCATAAATATTATCTTTAGTGACATTTGAACTGGGCCTTCTCTTTTATCTTTCTTTATTTTTCCCTCTCTCTTTCTTTTCTTTTTTCTTTATTTTTTTCTTTCTCGATTGCTCAGAAGTGTTCCAGGGTGCACCTTTCCTGCACCATGATCAATACATTCAGCTACACATGCATTCAGCCCTCTCTCAGCAAAATGACTAGGAGGAGGAATGCCCAACAGAAGAAAAATTCAGATACTGGGCTCTCTATATCAGAGCTATTGGATATGGACATAGATAGTATGTTGGGAAGGGAATTCAGGCAAATAATTATCCAAGCAATAGCTAGGTTGGAGAAAGCCATGGATGACAAAATGGAATTGATTAGGGCAGAACTGAAAGCCACCAGGTCTGATGTTAACAATGATCGTAATTAATTTAAATCTAACCTAAATTCTCTAATAGCTAGGGTAGCTGAGGCAGAAGATAGAATTACTGGTTTGGGAGACAAACAGATACAGAAAAAGGAACAGGAGGAAGACCGAAACAAACAGCTTAGAAGCCATGGAAACAGAATTAGGGAAATAAATGGTGCCATGAAACATTCCAACATCAGAATTATTGGAATCCCTGAGGAGGAGGGGAAAGATAGAAGCCTAGAAGATATAGTTGAACAAATTCTCCAGGAAAATTTTCCCAATCTAGCGAATAGAACCAGAGTTTGTGTCCTAGAGGCAGATAGGACTACCCCCAAGATTATAAAATCTAGAAAGACCTCAAGACACCTCACTGTGAAAACTATGAATCATAATTTAAGACAGGAGCTCTTGAAAGCAGCTAGGGTGAACAAATTCCTTATGTACAGAGGAAAGCCCATCAGAATATCAGACCTGTCCATAGAAACCTGGAAAGCCAAAAAGGGTTGGCAAGACATATTCATGGCACTAAATGAGAAGAACATGCAGCCATGAATACTTTATCCAGCAAGACTGGCATTCAAAATGGATGTAAAGATAAAGAGTGTCCAAGACCAGCAAGGTTTAAAAGAGTATGTGACCACCAAACCAAAACTGAAGAAAATACTAAGGGGGGTTCTATAATGAGGAAAAAAACCTAAGAATATCATTAAACAGAAATATAAAGATACAATCTGTAGAAACAAAGACTACACAGGTAACACAATGTCAATAAAAACATATCTCTCAGTAACCAATGATCTCAATGTGAATGGCCTAAATGTCCCCATAAAATGACACAGTGTTGCAGATTGGATAAAACAATAGGACCCATCCATATGCTGTCTGCAAGAGACCCATTTGGAACCTAGAGGATACATCCAGACTGAAAGTGAAGAGAGGGAGAAGCATCTTTCATGTCAATGGGCCTCAAAGGAAGGCTTGGGTAGCAATTCTCATTTCAGATAAATGAGATTTTAAATTAAAGACTGTAGTCAGAGATACAGAAAGATATTACATAATTCTTAAGAGACTATACACCAAAATGATCTAACAATTGTAAATATTTATGCCCCTATTATGGGAGCAGCCAATTACACAAGAACTATTAATCAAGATAGAGTCATATTGGTATGAATATATTAATAGTAGGAGATCTTAACAAGCATCTCTCAATAATAGACAGATGATCTAAACAGAAAATGAATAACAAAACAAAAGCATTGAATGACATATTGGACCAGATGGACCTCACAGATATATACAGAACATTCCACCCTAAAACAACAGAATACTCATTCTTCTCGAGTGCACATGGAACCATCTCCAGAATAGATGACACACTGGGTCACAAGTCAGGGCTCAGCTGATAACAAAATATTGAGATTGTTCCAAACTATTCTCAGATCACAGTGCATTGAAACTGGAGCTCAACCACAAGGAAAAGTTCAAAAGGAACTCAAACACCTGGAAACTAACGACCACCTTGCTTAGAAATGCTTGGATCAACCAGGAGATCAAAGAAGAACTACAACAATTCGCAGAAACCCGTAAGAATGAAGACATATTGGCCCCAAAACTATGTGATACAGCAAAGGCGGTCCTAAGGAGGAAAGAGATAGACATCCAACCCCCCTCAAAAAAATTGAAAAATACAGAACACAACAGCTGTTTCTACACCTTAAAGGACAGGAGAATGAACAACAAATTAAACCAACTCCACACAAAGGAGGGAAATACTCGAAATTAGAGCAGAGATCAATGAGATAGAAACTAGAGATACAGTAGAACTCATCAATGAAACTAGAAGCTGTTCTTTTTAAAGAATCAATAATATTGATAAACCACTGGCAAAAATAATCCAAAAGAAAAGAGAGAAGGCCCAAATTAATAAAATATTGAATGAAAAGGGAGAGATCACAGCTAACACCAAGGAAATAGAAACAATATCCAGAAGTTATTATCAACAGTTATATGCCAAAAAACTAAGCAAACAAGATGAAATGGATGCATTCCTGGAAACCTATAAACTTCTAAAATTGAACCACGAGGAAATTGCCAACCTCAATAGACCAATATCTAGTAATGAAATTGAAGCAGTGATTGAAAACCTCTCAAAAAACAAGAGCCCAGGACCTGATGAATTTCCTGGATTATTCTACAAAACATTCAAAGAAAAATAATATCTATTCACCCAAAGCTTTTCCAAAAAATTGAAGCATAAGGAAGATTTCCACTCTTTCTATGAAGCCAATATTACCCTGATCCCCTAACCAGGCAAAGACCCCACAAAAAAGGAGTATTTTAGACCAATATCACTGATGAATATGAATGCTAAGATTCTCAACAAGATCCTAGCAAACAGGATCCAATAGCACATTAAAAAGATTATCCACCATGAACAGGTGGTATTCATTCCTGGGCTACAAGGAATGAACATTCACAAATCAATCAATGTGATAGAACAAATTAATAAGAGAAGAGAGAAGAACCACATGGTCCTCTCAATTGATGTAGAAAAAGCATTTGACAAAATCCAGCATCCGTTCCTGATTAAAACGCTTCAAAGTATAGGGATAGAGGGAGCATTCCTGAACTTCATCAAATCTATCTAGGAAAGACCCACAGCAAATATCATCCAATGGGAAAAAGCTTGCGTCCTTCCCACTGATATCAGGAACACAACAAGGATGCACACTCTCACCACTCTTCTTCAACATAGTATTAGAAGTTCTAGCAACAGCAATCAGACAACAAAGGGAAATAAAAGTTATCCAAATTGGTAGTGAAGAAGTCAAACGCTCTCTCTTTGCAGATGACATGGTTCCTTATATGAAAAACCCAAATGACTCCACCCCCAAACTACTAGAACTCATACAGCAATTCAGCAACCTGGCAGGATACAAAGTCAATGTACAGAAATCAGTGGATTTCTTATACACTAACAATAAAAATACAGAAAGGGAAATTAGGGAATTGATTTCATTTATTATAGCACCAAGAACCATAAGATACCTGGGAATAAACCTAACCAAAGAGGTAAACGATCTGTACACGAGGAACTACAGAACACTCATGAAAGAAATTGAAAAAGACACGAAAAGATGGAAGACCATTCCATGCTCTTGGATGGGAAAAATAAACAATGTTAAAATGTCTATACTGCTTAGAGCAATCTATACTTTTAATGCTATTCCGATCAAAATTCCACTGGTATTCATCAAAGAGCTGGAGCAAATAATCCAAAAATTTGTATGGAATTAGAAGAGACCCCGAATCGCTAAGGAAATGTTGAAAAACAAAAATAAAGCTGGGGGCATCACGTTACCTGATTTCAAGCTTTACTACAAAGCTGTGGTCACCAAGACAGCATGGTACTGGCATAAAAACAGACACATAGACCAGTGGAACACAGTAGAGAGCGAAGATATGGAACCTCAACTCTATGGTCAAATAATCAACAAAACAGGAAAAAATATACAGTGGAAAAAATACAGTCTCTTCAATAAATGGTGCTGGGAAAACTGGGCAGCTATACGTAGAATAATGACACTCGACCATTCTCTTACACCATACACAAAGATAAACTCAAAATGGATAAAAGACCTTAATGTGAGACAGGAATCCATCAGAATTCTAGACGAGAACATAGGCAGTAATCTCTTTGATATCTGCCACAGCAACTTCTTTCAAGATATGTCTTCAAAGGCAAAGGAAACAAAAGTGAAGTTGAACTTTTGGGACTTCATCAAGATCAAAAGCTTCTGCACAGCAAAGAAAACAGTCAACAAAACAAAGAGTCAACCCATGGAATGGGAGAAGATATTTGCAAATGACAGTACATACAAAAGGTTGATATCCAGGATCTATACAGAACTCCTCAAACTCAACATACACAAAACAGACAATCATATCAAAAAATGGGCAGAAGATATGAACAGACACTTCTCCAATAAAGACAGACAAATGGCTATCAGACACATGAAAAAAGGTTCATCATCACTAGCCATCAGGGAGATTGAAATTAAAACTACATTGAGATATCACCTTACACCAGTTAGAATGGCCAAAATTAGCAAGACAGGTAACAAAATGTGTTGGAGAGGATGTGGAGAAAGGGGAACCCTCTTCCACTGTTGGTGGGAATGCAGCCTCTTTGGAGAACAGTGTGGAGATTCCTCAAGAATTTTAAAATAGAACTTCCCTATGACCCTGCCATTGCACTCCTGGGTATTTACCCTAAAGATACAGATGTTGTGAAAAGAAGGGCCATCTGTACCCCAATGTTTATAGCAGCAATGGCCATTGTCACCAAACTGTGGAAAGAACCAAGATGCCCTTCAACAGACAAATGGATAAGGAAGATGTGTTCCATATATACTATGGAGTATTATGCCTCCATCAGAAAGGACGAATACCCAAATTTTGTAGCAACATGGACGGGACTGGAAGAGATTATGCTGAGTGAAATAAGCCAAGCAGAGAGAGTCAACTATTATATGGTTTCAATTATTTGTGGAGCATAACAAAAAGCATGGAGGACATGGGGAGTTAGAGAGAAGGGGTTGGGGTAAATTGGAAGGGGAGGTGAATCTAGAGAGACTATGGACTCTGAAAAACAATCTGAGGGGTTTGAAGTGGCGGGGGCGGGGGTGGGAGGTCAGGGTACCAGGTTGTGGGTATTATAGAGGGCATGGATTGCATGGAGCACTGGGTGTGGTGTCCTGCCTGTGATCTCTGTGTGTCAAATAAATAAATAAATATTTTTTTCAAAAAAAAAGAAATTAAAAATAGAGCTTCCCTGTGACCCTGCCATTGCACTACTGGGTATTTACCCCAAAGATAGAGATGTAGTGAAAAGAAGGGCCATCTGTACCCCAATGTTTATAGGAACAATGGGACGGTCACCAAACCGTGGAAAGAACCAAGATGCCCTTCAATGGATGAATGGATAAGGAAGATGTGGTCCATATACACTATGGAGTATTATGCCTCCATCAGAAAGGATGAATACCCCACTTTTGTGTCAACATGGACAGGACTGGAAGAGATTATTCTGAGTGAAATAAGTCAAGCAGAGAGTCAATTGTCATATAGTTTCACTTATTTGTGAAGCATAAGACATAACACAGAGAACATGGAGTGATGGATAGGAGAAAGGAGTTGGGGGAAATTAGAGGGGGAGATGAACCCTAAGGGACTATGGACTCTGAAATACAATCTGAGGCTTTTTTAGGGGCAGAGGTGAGAAGTTGGGTGAGCCAGGTGGTCGGTATTATGGAGGCACATATTGCATGGAGCACTGGGTGTGTTGCATAAACAATGAATTCTGGTACACTGAAAAAAAAATTAAAAAGGAAAAAAATTAAAAATTAAGTCATGAGTTTCTTCTAATTTTTGTAAAGCCATCAACGGTAATGATTTTTTGGAAATTAGAAAACGCTTACTGATTAACGTGATTTTACTAATCCTTAATACATTTATACCGCCCCACATTAATATATGTGATTTTCCAATGAAATCTGATATTATGCCTTCCAATTCTCTAACCTAAAAAATCATGTGTTTAATTTCAATGAACTTATATTGTAAGGGTCTATTCAGCCAGAAGAGCTCCACCCCAGCTGAACTGCCATTTTGTTGTAAAACTTAAATTGACTTTGCCCCCACCACCAGGGGAACTTAAAAAACAAGTCGTAGAAACCAGTCCCACATAACAAAGTCCAAATACAAGGGTGGGTCAGGCCAGGTGGAGGTATTCAATCAGTGGGTGTGCATACTGTCTCCTAGCTACCAAGGTGATGGGCTAGTTTCCATGGCTACTGTGGGATGAATTTTAATTCAATAAGCCACCTGTGTGTGGCCAGGGCCACCCACATGGCCTTTGCTCTATAACAGTTAGTATGGAAAGCAGTTAGTATGGTAAGTCCGCTCTGTAAGGGGTGGCCCCAACCGATCTGTTTAATGGTTGGTTTGATTCTTGATGCTTGGTGCGAAATAAAGTTTTGCTTGACTTTCGCTTTGTATCAGTCTTATTCCTTTAATCACTGACCCATTATTGGGGTACCGATTTTTGGGGGGACCCAACAATATTTTCTTTATTTATGTAAATTCATTAGATAATACATCATTGGTTTCAGAAATAGTGTTCAGTGATTCACCATTTGCATATAAAACCCAGTGCTTAAAACATCACTTGCCCTCCTTAATGTTCATTACTCAGTTACGCAATTCTCCCACCCACCTTACATTGTGCTACACTGTTTGTTTTCCAGAGTCAATAGGCTCTCATGGTTTATCCCCCTCTCTGATTTCTTTCCATTTAGTTTCACTCCCTTCCCCTATGATTCTTGCACTATTTCCTTTATTCCACATATGAGTGAAACCATATGATAACTGACCTTCTTTGCTTGATTATTTCACTTAGCATTGTACCCTACTGTTGCATCCAGGTTGATGCAAGTGTTAGGTATACATGCTTTCTGATGGCAGAGTAATACAGCATTGCATGTATAAAAACATCTTCTTTATCTATTCATCTGTTGAAAGCCATCTCAGCTCCTTCCAGAGTGAGGCTACTGTGGATATTACTGCTATGAATATTGGGGAGCAGGTGTCCTTTTTTTTTTTTTCACTGCATCCATATCTTGGGGGTAAATACCCAGAAGGCAATTTCTGGGTCATAGGGTACCTCTATTTTTAACTTCTTGAGGAACATCCATACTGTTTTCCTGAATGGCTGTATAAGCTTGCAATCCCACCAACAGGTTAAGAGGGTTCCCTCTTCTCCAAATCCTTGACAACATTTGTTTCTCGTCTTGTTAATTTTGGCCATTCTAAATGGTGTAAAGTGGTATCTCATTATAGTTTTGAGTTTTATTTCTCTGATGACAGGTGATATGGAGCATTTTTAAATATTCGTTGGCCACTGTATATTTTCCTATTTTATTGATAACTTTTATTTTGCTTTTCATGTATTAAATAATTCAATTAAAAAAAATAATGCAGTGTTTCACACCATATATTACACTGTATCAAATTCTGGAACAATTATTTCCATATATAAATTTAACATATTATCACTATATAATTAACATATTATTAATTAAGTATGTTGATTAATACATAACAACATATTATCATTTGATATCACTGATTTTCCTATGACCTTGACTTTCTTAATTTTACATTCTTTTAAAGATTTGATTTATTTGCTTGAGGGAGTTACTGAAGAATAGCTTCTGCAAAGGGAGAGAGGGAGAAGGAGAGGACGAAGTAAACTCCCTGCTGAGCAGGGAGCAAGACAAAGGCCTCAATCCCAGGATCACAAGATCATGATTTGAGCTGAAGGCAGACACTTAACTGATTGAGCTAACCAGGTGTCTCTATTTTACATTTTAAATAAATAAATAAGTGTATTTATATATATATAGAGAGAGGGTATAGAATATATATATATATATATATATATATATATATATATATATATAGTTTGAGATGATTATAGATTTGTGAATAGTAGCAGATTTGGTACAGTGAAGTCCCTTCCCCAGTTTCTTTCAGTGGTGATATTTTGTATAAATTTTGTATAACCCAATATAATGCCACAACCAGGAAACTGAATTGACTACAATCCACAGAACTTGTTCAGATGTTGCTACTTTGCTCATTTAGTGTGTGTATTTGTGTGTAGAGGAGTAGTTTATGTAATTCTATGCCATGGTAAATGTGGGTAACAAGGTCAACCAAAAAATAGAAAAGTAAAATCACCATAAAGATCTCTTATGTTATCCCTTTTTAGTCACATTTGCACCCATATTTCATTTTGACTCCATTGCCAGTCCCTAACTTCTGTTAAACCAATTTATCTATTGAAATTTTGTACTTTAAAGAACATTTTAGGAACAGACTCAGATAACATATAATCTTTGTCATTGCTTTATTCACACTTTATTCACATTGCTTAACTCAACTGAGATCCATAGAAGTTGATTTGTGTACCAACATTATCTTTTTTATTCATTAAGAGTATACTATATTATGGATGTGCCACAATTTAATTACTCACCCACTGGAGGACATTTGGATTACTCCAAAATTTTGACTATTGCAACTTAAGGCATTATGAACATTTATGTATATTATGAATACACACTCTGAATATTGCCAACAATTGCAATTTTAGTGTCATGTGGCATTTAGATATTTACTTTTATTAGAAAATACAAATTTTTATGAATGTCTGTGGCATTTTACATTTTTAATAGCAATGTATGTTTGATCCAGTTTACCTGTGTCTTTCCCAGCTTTGGTATTTTCACTTAGAAAAAAGAATATTTATTGTTTACAGCAGATGTTTATTGATATTTCATAATGTTTTTATTTCATATCTTCTTTATGGCTAAAGGTGTTGTGTATATTTCATATAAGTATTTTAATAACTATGTATACTCTATAGCTACCACAGAGTAACATAGACAATGCCTATTATGTTGTTTGGCCCATTTTTATAGTTAGTGTATTTCTTTTCATTTTTACTATTGATTTGCAATATTTCCTTATATATTATAGCTAAATTATTCAGCACGGCTGATTACCTGCTTGCTCCCAAAATGTAGGATTAGGGAAGGAAATGACTCCTTCTATTAAAACAAGTTCAGCAAGAACTTGGATCCCATGAACCAAAAAAAAAAAAAAAAAAAAAAAAAAAAATTCATTTTTTCACACCATACATTGAATTATTTGGTGAATTATCTTTTTAAATTGAATCATTTTATATAGTAAGAACAAAATAGAAGTTATCAATAAAATAAGAAAACATACACATGGTCAACAGACTCATGAAAAAATGGTCTACATCACTTGCTGACGAAGAAATACAAATAAAAACCTCTATTAAATTGTTCTAATTGTAATCAAGATCTCTACTAAAATTGGAGGACTAGGCAATCTTTCCAACCTCTGTACTTCTGCACAGGAAATTCCATCTACATTGCATAACACAATTTGTGTTTGCTTTGTGCCAAATAAGAAAACTTAATTTTCACTCATTTCATTTTCAAAAGAGTGGTTTTGAATTTTAATTCACAAAACCGATCTTGATGCTAAACTGATGATAGAATCAAAATTCTTTTTTTTTCTTTTCATTATGAAAAGTTTTTATTTCATCCTGTGATCACTAACTCTGCTTTAACAATCTTCCTTATTGGGCCCTTTAATATATAACGGCATGAGTCAGTTTGTTCAGAGTCCAACTTGTGCTTTCACTTTCCCATATGTGAGTTTCCTAACAAGCCAGTTTTCTGTTTGAGAATTATGTTCACAGTGTTTAAGAAACTATGTGAATATAAGTGAACCAGATTTCAGGACTGGGACCTATGACAGCTTATGGGAGAGCAGAGGTCTGATATTCCACCCTTGGGACCACCAGCTGGGATGCAGCCTCTATGTGTCAACTTCAGGACCCTTCTTCTCTTGGCTCTGCTTCCCTGGCCAGGTGCAGGTGAGTAAGATGAAAGGACAGCTGGGTTTTTCTTTACCCTGGAATTTAACTCAAAAATAATTTTGCTATACAGTACATTGTCAGGTCTCTGCTCTTCCTAATACCTGGACTTCCGAATTGTTCTCCTTTCAGTATTTTCCCAACACTGTATTCATGTTTCCCTTTCCTTTTCTATAATTTTTAGTATAAAATAATATAACTATGCAAAGTTATTTTGTAAACTGTAAATAATAAAAGAAGAATATCTCAAAACATTCTCATTTATTCAGTCTAGTTGATGAAAACGCATTTTCTAACCTGAACCAGAAAAGAAAAGTCAATGTGTGTCCTTGGGGAATGCTTTCTGCACACTGCTGTCAGATCCTCAAGTCAGAAACTTTGGGATCTCATGGCCATGTTGCACTTAACAAGTTGCATGACCCTTGGCAGGGTATTGTATATTCTTGGCTTTAATAAGTTCCCTTTTGTTCACATGAGTGCAGTTAAACTTAGATTGAATATCACTTCAAGTATGGAAATGTTACATGTCCACAGGGATGTAATAAAATTGGTCAAAGGAAAAGACATGCAGATTAATTGAAAGAAGTATGATATATTCTATTTCATTGCAAAAATTAAAACTGAAATTTCAATACATTTTTAAATTTATTTTTATTTGTTTTCAGCGTAACAGTATTCATTATTTTTGCACCACACCCAGTGCTCCATGCAATCTGTGCCCTCTCTAATACCCACCACCTGGTACCCCAACCTCCCACGCCCCGCCCATTCAAAACCCTCAGATTGTTTTTCAGAGTCCATAGACTTTCATAGTTCACTTCCCCTTCCAATTTCCCCCAATTCCCATCTCCTTCCTATCTCCCCATGTCGTCCATGCTATTTGTTATGCTCCACAATTAAGTGAAACCATATGATACATGACTCTCTCAGCTTGACTTATTTCATTTAGCATCTCTTCCAGTCCCATCCATGTTGCTACAAAAGTTGGGTATTCATCCTTTCTGATGGAGGCATAATACTCCATAGTGTATAGGGACCACATCTTCCTTATCTATTTGTCCATTGAAGGGCATCTCGCTTCTCTCCACAGTTTGGCAACCATGGCCATTGCTGCTATAAACATTGGGGTACAGATGGCCCTTCTTTTCACTACATCTTTGGGGTAAATACCAAGGAGTGCAATTGCAGGGTCATAGGGAAGCTCTATTTTTAATTTCTTGAGGAATCTCCACGCTGTTCTCCAAAGTGGCTGCACCAACTTGCATTCCCACCAACAGTGGAAGAGGATTCCCCTTTCTCCACATCGTCTCCAACACAGGTTGTTTCCTGTCTTGCTAATTTTGGACATTCTAACTGGTGTGGTTTTAATTTGAATCTCCCTGAGGGCTAGTGATGATGAACATTTTTTCATGTGTCTGATAGCCATTTGTATGTCTTGATTGGAGAAGTGTCTGTTCATATCTTCTGCCCATTTTTTGATATGACTGTGTGTTTTGTGTGTGTTGAGTTTGAGGAGTTCTTTATAGATCCTGGATATCAACCTTTTGTCTGTGCTGTCCTTTGCAAATATCTTCTCCCATTCTGTGGATTGCCTCTTTGTTTTGTTGGCTGTTTCCTTGGATATGCAGAAGCTTTTGATTTTGATGAAGTCCCAAAAGTTCAACTTCATTTTTGTTTCCTTTGCCTTTGGAGACATATCTTGAAAGAAGTTGCTGTGGCTGATATCGAAGAGATTACTGCCTATGTTCTCCTCTAGGATTCGGATGGATTCTGGCCTCACATTGAGGTCTTTTATACATTTTGAGTTGATTTTTGTGTGCAGTGTAAGAGAATGGTCGAGTTTCATTCTTCTACATGTAGCTGCCCATTTTTCCCAACACCATTTATTGAAGAGACTGTCTTTTTCCACTGTAAATTTTTTTCCTGTTTGGTCGAAGATTATTTGACCATAGAGTTGAGGGTTGATATCTGGGCTCTCTTCTCTGTTCCACTGGTCTGTGTGTCTGTTCTTATGTCTTGGTGATCACAGCTTTGTAGCAAAGCTTGAAATTAGGTAACATGACGCCCCCATTTTATTTTTGCTTTTCAACATTTCCTTAGCGATTTGGGGTCTCTTCTGATTCCATACAAATTTTAGGATTATTTGCTACAGCTCCTTGAGAAATACCAGTGGAGTTTTAATCGGAGTGACATTAAAAGTACAGATTGTTCTAGGCAGTAGAGACATCTTAGCAATGTTTATTATTCTAATCCAAGAGCATGGAATCGTCTTCCATCTTTTTGTGTCTTTTTCAATTTCTTTCATGAGTGTTCTGTAGTTCCTCGTGTACAGATCCTTTACCTCTTTTGTTAGGTTTGTTCCCAGGTATTTTATGTTTCTTGATGTGCTAGTGAATGGAATTGATATTCTAATTTCCCTTTTTGTTTTTTCATTGTTAGTGTATAAGAAAGCCACTGATTTCTGTACATTGACTTTGTATCCTGCCATGTTTCTGAATTGCTGTATGAGTTCTAGTAGTTTCGGGGTGGAGTCTTTTGGGTTTTCCATATAAAGAATCATGTCATCTTTGAAGAGAGAGAGTTTAACATATTCATTGCCAATGTGGATACATTTTATTTCTCTTTGTTATCTGATTGCTGTTGCTAAGACTTCTAATACTATGTCGAACAAGAATGGTGAAAGTGGGCATCCTTGTCTTGTTCCTGATCTCAACGGGAAGGCTACAAGCTTTTTCCCATTGAGGATGATATTTGCTGTGGGTCTTTCCTAGATAGATTTGATAAAGATCAGGAATGTTCCCTGTATCCCTATACTTTGAAGTGTCTTAATCAGGAGGGGATGCTGGATTTTGTCAAATGCATTTTCTGCATCAATTGAGAGGACCATGTGGTTCTTCTCTCTTCTCTTATTGGTTTGTTCTATCACATTGATTGATTTGAGAATGTTGAAACATCCTTGTAGCCCAGGCATGAATCCCACCTGATCATGGTGGATAATCTTTTTAATGTGCTGTTGGATACTATTGGCTAGGATCTTGTTGAGAATCTTAGCATCCATATTCATCAGTCATATTGGTCTGAAGTTCTCCTTTTTGTTCGGGTCTTTGCCTGGTTTGGGAATGAGGTTAATGCTGGCTTCATAGAAAGAGTCTGGAAGTTTTCCTTCTGCTTCAATTTTTTGAAACAGCTTCACGAGAATAGGTGTTATTTCTGCTTTTAAAGTTTGGTAGAATTTCCCAGAGAATCCGACAGGTCCTGGGCTCTTGTTTTTTGTGAGGTTTTAGATCACTGCTTCAATTTTGTTACTAGATATCAGTCTCTTCAGGTTGTTGATTTCTTCCTGGTTCAATTTTGGGAGTTTATAGTTTTCCAGGAATGCATCCATTTCATCTAGGTTGCTAAGCTTATTCGCATATAACTGTTGATAATAACTTCTGATGATTTTTTCTACTTCCTTGGTGTTCGTTGTGATCACTCCCTTTTCATTCATACTTTTATTAATTTGGGCTTTCTCTCTTTTCTTTTGGATTAGTGTGGCCAATGCTTCATCGATCTTATTGATTCTTTCAAAAACCAGCTTCTAGTTTCATTGATATGTTCTTCTGTATCTCTGGTTTCTACCTCATTGATCTCAGTCTATTCTTGATGATTTCCCTTCTTATCTGTGGAGTTGGTTTGATTTGTTGTTGATTCTCCAGTTCTTTAAGGTGTAGAGACAGCTGGTGTGTTCTGGATTTTCCATTTTTTTGAGGGAGGCTTGGATGGCTATGTATTTCCCCCTTAGGACTGCCTTTGCTGTATCCCATAAGTTTTGCACCAAAATGTCTTCATTTTCATTGGTTTCCATGAATTGTTTAAGTTCTTCTTTGATCTCCTGGTTGATCCAAGCATTCTTAGCAAGGTGGTTTTTAGCTTCCAGGTGTTTGAGTTCCTTCTGAACTTTTCCTTGTGACTGAGCTCCTGTTTTAAAGCATTGTTATCTGAGAATATGCAATGAATCATCTCAGCCTTTAGGTATCGGTTGAGTCCTGATTTGTGACCCAGAATGTGGTCTATCCTGGAGAAGGTTCCGTGTGCACTTGAGAAGAATGAGTATTCTATTGTTTTAGGGTGGAATGTTCTGTATATATCTATGAGGTCCATCTCGTCCAATGTGTCATTCAATGCTCTTGTTTCTTTATTGATTTTCTGCTTTGATGATCTGTCTATTTCTGAGAGAGGCATGTTAAGATCTCCTACTATTAGGGTATTCATATTAATATGACTCTTTATCTTGATTAACCACTTTCTTATGAAATTGGCTGCTCTCATTTGGGGCATAGATATTTACAAGTATTAGATCATCTTGGTGGATAGTACTTTTAAGAATGATGTAGTGTCCTTCTGTATCTCAGAATACAGTCTTTAGTTTAAAATATAATTTGTCTGATATGAGAATCGCATCCCCGGACTTTTTTTGAGGCCCATTGGCATGAAAGATGCTTCTACATCCCTTCACTTTCAGTCTGGGTGTAACTTTAGTTACAAAATGGGTCTCTTATAGACAACATATGGATGGGTCCTGTCGTTTTATCCAATCTGCAACCCTGTGCCGTTTTATGGGCACATTTAGGTCATTCACATTGAGAGTGGTTAATAATAGATATGTTTTTATTGACATCATGTTATCTTTGAAGTCTCTCTTTCTGTAAATTGTCTCTGTATTTCTCTTCAATGCTATTCTTAGGATTTTTCCTCTTTTATAGAACCCCCCTTAATATTTCCTGCAGTGTTGACTTGGTGGTTGCATAATCTTAAGCCTTGCCAGTCTTGGAAACTCTTCTCTCCATCCAATTTGAATGTCAGTATTGCTGGATAAAGTATTCTTGGCTGCATATTCTTCTCATTTAGTGCCCTGAGTATATCTTGCCAGCCCTTTCTGGCTTGCCTCATCTCTGTGGATATCAGTCCGGCCATTCCCACATTGCTTTACCTGCCCACTGGCGTCTTCTGCCCCTGTAGAGATCCAGACGTGAATAATTCTGATCTCAGGCTGATTTCATGCGTGATAAGAGTTCTTTGGTAGGTAATCAGCTCACTTTGGGGTACAGGTTGAAAAGGCGCCTCCTCCTACTTTCCCACCATCTGGTCCTCCCTGTTGAAGGGCATTTTTGTATTTTTCCACACTTTGGCTATTGAGGACATGGCTACTATGAGTATTGGGGGTATGTGCCCCTTTTTTCCCAATACATTTGGATCTTTGGGGTAAATCCCAAGTAGAGAAATTGCATGGACATAAGACAGCTCTATTTTTAATGTCTTGAGGAACCTCCATAATGTTTTTCAGTGTTTATATATCAGGTTGCATTTCCACCAACAGTGTAAGAAAGTTACACTTTCTCCAAATCCTTGCCTACCCTTGTCCTTCCCTGTATCGTTATTTTTGTTAATTTTGGCTGATCTAAAAACTAGTGTAAAATGGTATCTCATTGTGACTTTGATTTGTATTTCCCTGATAGCTAATGATGTTGAACATTTTTTCTTGTGTTAATTGGCCCCTGTATGTTTTCCATCTAGAAGTTCCTTTTCATGTGTTCTGCCCATTTCTTGACTGTTTTGTATTTTTTTTTTTTATTTTTGGGGAGTGTTGAGTTTGATCACTTCCTTATAGATCTTGGATACCAGGGCTTTAAATGAAGTATCATTTGCAAATATATTCTTCCATTCTATGAATTACCTTTCAGTTTTGTTGACTGATTTTTCTTTTTGCTGTGAAAAAGACTTTTATCTTGATGAAATCCCAAAAGTTCATTTTTATTTTGTTTCCCTTGTTTCTCTGTAGAAAGCTTATATTGATTAAGTTTAAATGCAGCTTTCCCATTAGTTTTGGAGATTCTTACCCATGTTTGTTTTATTAATATGTACCTTGCTTTTGCCAAATATCCTTTCTATGAATCTCCTTGAATTCAAAACACATTTTGCAAAAGAATAAAAAAAAATAAGAATAAATGACAAAAATATTTCATAAATGGTTATGGTTAAATATCAATACGTGAGTCTCTTATGATATAATTGAAGAGGAAATGTGACTATTTCTGTGGCACACAATATTCTAATAATTCAAATAATTACCTTTGACCAGGACATATTATAACTACAGAAAATTCAGATTTTTTTAAAGAGTTACAGTATTTTCCCATAAAATGCAACCAAAGTTTATCACTATTGTTCTGATAATGCTGTCGAAAAAATTCAGATACAAAATAAACAAACATAATTAGTAAAAAACACTTTACCTGGGTATACCAGGGTGGTTCAGTCGGTTAAGTGTCTGCCTTAAGCTCAGGTCATGATCCTGGGGTCCTAAAATTGAGTCCCACATTCTCCCTCTCCACCTCACTCATGTGCTCTCTCTCATTATCTCTGTCATTCTCTCAAATAAATATATAAAAATATTTAAAAAAACTTCACCTACCATGTAATTTTGTAAAGTTTGTTAAAAATCTCAGAATGTTTAAAGCACATGCTTAGGGGTGCCTGGGTAGCTCAGTGGGTTAAAGCTGCTGCCTATGGCTCAGGTCATGACCCCAGGGTTCTGGGATCGAGCCCCACATTGGGCTCTCCGCTCCACAGGGAGCCTGCTTCCTCCCCTCTCTCTCTCTGCCTGCCTCTCTGCCTACTTGTGATTTCTCTTTCTGTTAAATAAATAAAATCTTTTTAAAAAATTTTAAAGCACATATTTAAAAACTATTACATTATTATAAATCTAATATTTATACTTAACGAATGTGACAATAAGAGATTATATAGGAAAACATATAATTGTTAACAGCACTTAGCTCCTTCGACATAGCAGTTTCTATTTATTTATTTATTTGTTTATTAATTTATTATGTAGGCTTTATACCCAATATGGGATTTGAATTCACAACCCGGAGATCAAGAATTGTATGTTTTACAACTGACCCAGCTTGGTGCTCTGAGGAGTTTTATTTCTCTTTAGTAATAAAAGACCTGATAAAGAGGAGACATAGAAGCCTTCCCCCACCCTGGTATAGATAAAGAAAGAAAAAAGAAACCACAACGGAACAAGAAAAAACAAAACAAAACAAAACAAAAAGATGTTTTACTGGGTAGAAAAAGAAAAATTAAAACTTTCTTTACATTTTCTTATCTAGAGCAGACTAGTGATTGAAAGAAACATTTTTTTTTTTGTAAACGGTGAAAAGCAAAATGTTAGTCTTATACCAATGTGCATTAAAATCCATCCATTGAAACCAAACTCTTAAGCACAGATAACAATGTTTTCTAAAGTTTTACTTTACAAAACTTATACAAAACTTATACAACCTTCCTTTTTTTTTTTCTTTTTGTTTTGCAGAGTGATATTGTAGGACGTTTTATTGAAAGTTCTTCAGTTAAGATTGAACAATTTGCATGTGTCTGTGTGGTGCTCTACAATTAATATATTGCACATAGTTCTCTTTTTCACTCAAAATTTATCTGAAGTATTTTGTCACCAAAGAAACAGTCTCATTTGAGGGCAAGATTACTTTTCTTAAATATCACCCTTCAACAATGTATTCTTATTTGAAAAAGACTTTATTATCTAATGAATTCAATCTAATTGATCATTTAACTTAGCAAAACTTCAAAGATTCAGAATACCAAATATTTGGAAATCTATTAAGTTTTATATATATATATATATATATATATATATATATATATATATATATAATTTATTTAACCTACTTGTTTTTTTATCTATTATCCATGAAAATTTTGAGACAGACAAAATTAACCATTATTCTCATTTATCGTCTTAATGAAAAATTGCAATATAGTCCCATGAGCTTGTTTGATCTTTAGCAAAGTTTGGCAGAATATAAGTTTTATATTTAATGTTTATAACTCTAAAGACATGTCTACCTTAATTAAGCTAACAATCTTAAATTAATTAAAGTACAATCATGTTGCACCTGGGTCCACTTAAATGTTAATCAATTTGTTCCCAAGTATTGGTTTTTACCTGGCATACCTATCAGTTTTTACATGGAAGTTTATGTCTAAAGGAACCCTTGGGACACAACAACTTGATTAAGTATGTCCTCCAGGTGAACATCATAAAGAGGTGGCCCAATTACTTTGGGTGCTCTTTATTCCTTGATAAAAAGCATATTAGGAGCAGCCAATGACATTGGAGACATGGAATATGGTATAGGGGATAGTTATGCAAGCTTCACACATAATGATGCAGAAACAGAAAGGGAAGATGGAGGCAAAAGTTGTGAGGTGCCACCAGTAAGCCTGTAGGAGGATGAAAGTCCCTGAGGGTTAAGGAGGTGGACTGTGTGTCTTAAAGCTGGTCAGCTCAAACAAAGGAACAGACACACATTTTATCTCAACAGCAACAACAACAACAACAACAACAACAACAACAAAACTGAATATTGGCAGCCCATATTGGGCTGAGAAGATAGGAAACCTCCCTGGAACAAAAGGAGTTTCAGCAGCTGCTTGGAAATATTTCTTAAGGTCCCTGTCTTGAGGTAGATTAACCAGATATTTGACTCTATTTAACATGGCCATTAAATCTAGAAATGAACAAGGGAGAAAAACCCAAATACAACAAGAGTCAGGTAACATTCATTCACTTCTCTCAAAACATATGCAATACCTGGCACATAAAAGAAGAAGCAAACAAAGAGGAGATAAGTGATTCAGGAAGATAGAGGGAGGCAGGTACAGTATCTTGGCAGCAACCACTTTACAAGAAATACAAGGTGGGGACACATAGAAAACATAACAAATCACAGGTGACATGGTGGATAAACAGAACTAGAAGTGTTTATGCACCTGAACTGATGGTGGCTTGAGAGGTAGATTGTAAGGAGAGCAGTCTCTTTAGGCCACCTCAACTAGGATGGGCAGATCAGCATTTTGGTACTGGACCAATTGTTCCTGACCATATGGGATTTTGGTCGATTTCCCCTGCCATCTACAAAAATAGTCTACCTTGTAAGCAGTATTGAAATTTAAAAACCCTCTAATTGGCCACGTTTAATCATCCTCTAGAGTACACTGAAGCTAGGCATTATTCTTTAAATCCTGCTGTCCAAATTGACTCCAGTGTGTTAGGAGACAGCCCCAAAGGGATTCATTTGGGACAGAGTGAATTGATCCTATAGTCAATCCCTGCAAAATAAGGACATTACACTAAAAACCTAGGAGTCCTTTACCAAAATACTCCTCAGCTTCCAAACGGCATCACATCAAGAATATTGATGAAGAGTCCTGTGGTTTAGAGAGCTGGTATGCACCCCTCTTGAGCACTGTGACACCTTTGCTTTTGCTGAGAAGGAATATCAATTTCCCTTCACTTCCCTATTGCATCCTAGGCTCCATCATTTGCTGGTGAATTGAATGACTTCCCAAATATTGGAGCATTCTTTTTATTTTGAGGGAGTCAATATATTTGCTAACTAATAATGATACTATTTATGAGCCTCAGTGGGTAATGGTCCTGTTTTTTTAATTATATTTAAATTATTTTCAGCATAACAGTATTCCTTATTTTTGCACCACACCCAGGGCTCCATGCAATCCATGCCCTCTATAATAACCACAACCTGGTAACCCCAACCACCCACCACCGCCCCTTCAAAACCCTCAGATTGTTTTTCTGAGTCCATAGTCTCTCATGGTTCACCTCCCATTCCAATTTCCCCCAACTCCCTTCTCCTAACTCCCCATGTCCTCCATGCTATTTCTTATGCTCCACAAATAAGTGAAACCATATGATAATTGACTCTCTCTGCTTGACTGATTTAACTCAGCATAATCTCTTCCAGTCCTGTCCATGTTGCTACAAATGTTGGATATTCATCCTTTCTGATGGAGGCATAATACTCCATAGTGTATATGGAACACATCTTCCTTATCCATTCGTCCGTTGAAGGGCTTCTTGGTTCTTTCTACAGTTTGGTGACGATGGCCATTGCTGCTATAAACATTGGGGTACAGATGGCCCTTCTTTTCACTACATCTGTATCTTTAGGGTAAATACCCAGGAGTGCCATAGCAGGGTTGTTGGGAAGCTCTATTTTTAATTTATTGAGGAATCTCCACACTGTTCTCCAAAGAGGCTGCACCAACTTGCATTTCCACCAACAGTGGAAGAGGGTTCCCCTTTCTCCACATCCTCTCCAACACATGTTGTTTCCTGTCTTGCTAATTTTGGCCTTTCTAACTTGTTTAAGGTGATATCTCAATGTAGTTTTAATTTGAATCTCCCTGATGGCTAGTGATGATGAACATTTTTCCATGTGTCTGATAGCCTTTTTTATGTCTTGATTGGAGAAGTGTCTGTTCATATCTTCTGCCCATTTTTTCATATGATTGTCTGTTTTGTGTATGTTGAGTTTGAGGAGTTCATTATAGATCCTGGATATCAAACTTTTGTCTGTACTGTCCTTTGCAAATATCTTCTCCCATTCCGTGGGTTGCCTCTTTGTTTTCTTGACTGTGTCCTTTGCTGTGCAGAAGTTTTTTCATGCCTTTTGTTATGCTCCACAAATAAGTGAAACCATAAGATAATTGACTCTCTCTGCTTGATGTATTTCACTCAGCATAATCTCTTCCAGTCCCATCCATGTTGATACAAAAGTTGGCTATTCATCCTTTCTGGTGGAGGCAAAAATCCCATTATTCTTTTTGATGTAATTGCAAATGCAATTGTTTTTTATTTGCTCTTTGTTTATTTTTCATCTGAGGTCTCAGTACCATTATGTATAAACACACCAGGTTTTTTTTACAGAAAACTTTGTATCCTAAAAATTTATCATCTATGCATT
The DNA here is from genome assembly GCF_964662115.1 of Mustela nivalis. Classification (NCBI taxonomy): domain Eukaryota; kingdom Metazoa; phylum Chordata; class Mammalia; order Carnivora; family Mustelidae; genus Mustela; species Mustela nivalis. The sequence goes on along the minus strand of NC_139022.1, from coordinate 7,414,837 downwards.
AGTTCTAATAGTTTCTTGGTGCCGTCTTGAAGGTTTTGCATATATAATATTTTGTCATCTGCAAATAGTGACAGTTTTGCATTATCTTTTATAATATGGATGCCTTTTTTCTTTCTTCTTCATGCTCAGTTCCTCAACTAAAATCTCTAATAAAATGTTGAATAAAAGTGGCAACATTGGGGAATTTGATCGTGTTCTTGTCTCAGGAAATGCTTGCAGATTCCATGTTAAGTGCAATGTTATTGTGGGGCTTCCATAAATGGACTTTATGGTGTTGAGGTACATTACATATATGTCTGCTTTTTTGAGATTTTTTATCATGAATGAATGTTGAATTTTGCCAAATGTGCTTTTTTTATATCCAATAAATTTTCACATGATTTTTTTTAACTTTTAATTTTTTATTTTTTATAAACATATATTTTTATCGCCAGGGGTACAGGTCTGTGAATCACCAGGTTTACACACTTCACAGCACTCACCAAAGCACATACCCTCCCCAATGTCCATAATCCCACCCCCTTCTCCCAAACCCCCTCCCCCCAGCAACCCTCAGTTTGTTTTGTGAGATTAAGAGTCACTTTTGGTTTGTCTCCCTCCCAATCCCATCTTGTTTCATTGATTCTTCTCCTACCCACTTAAGCCTCCATGTTGCATCACCACTTCCTCATATCAGGGAGATCATATGATAGTTGTCTTTCACTGCTTGACTTATTTTACTAAGCGTGATACGCTCTAGTTCCATCCATGTTGTCGCTAATGGCAAGATTTCATTTCTTTTGATGGCTGCATAGTATTCCATTGTGTATATATACCACATCTTCTTGATCCATTCATCTGTTGATGGACATCTAGGTTCTTTCCATAGTTTGGCTATTGTGGACATTGCTGCTATAAACATTCAGGTGCATGTGCCCCTTTGGATCACTCCGTTTGTATCTTTAGGGTAAATACCCAATAGTGCAATTGCTGGGTCATAGGGCAGTTCTATTTTCAACATTTTGAGGAACCTCCATGCTGTTTTCCAGAGTGGCTGCACCAGCTTGCATTCCCACCAACAGTGTAGGAGGGTTCCCCTTTCTCCGCATCCTCGCCAGCATCTGTCATTTCCTGACTCGTTGATTTTAGCCATTCTGACTGGTGTGAGGTGATATCTCATTGTGGTTTTGATTTGTATTTCCCTGATGCCGAGTGATATGGAGCACTTTTTCATGTGTCTGTTGGCCATCTGGATGTCTTCCTTGCAGAAATGTCTGTTCATGTCCTCTGCCCATTTCTTGATTGGATTCTTCAATAAATGGTGCTGGGAAAATTGGACAGCCACATGCAGAAAAATGAAATTGGACCATTTCCTTACACCACACACAAAAATAGACTCAAAATGGATGAAGGACCTCAATGTGAAAAAGGAATCCATGAAAATCCTTGAGGAGAACACAGGCAGCAACCTCTTCGACCTCAGCAGCAGCAACATCTTCCTAGGAAGAACGCCAAAGGCAAGGGAAGCAAGGGCAAAAATGAACTATTTGGATTTCATCAAGATCAAAAGCTTTTGCACAGCAAAGGAAACAGTTAACAAAATCAAAAGACAACTGACAGAATGGGAGAAGATATTTGCAAACGACATATCAGATAAAGGACTAGTGTCCAGAATCTATAAAGAACTTAGCAAACTCAACACGCAAAGAACAAATAATCACATGATTTTTTATCATCAATTTATTAACATGTTAACAATTTATTAACATGTATTACCTTGTTTGATTTGTTGATGTTATCATCATTGAGTCATTGAAATAAAACCAACTTGATTATGATGTATAATCCTTTTTAGATATTGTTCAATTTATTTTGATAATTTTCAGGGATTTTTACATTTATGTGTTTATTAGAGATATTGGCCTCTAATTTTATTTTCTCTCTTGAGATCCATGTCTGGTATTGGTATAATGGGAATTGTGTTCTCATGAAATGAATTTACAAGCATTTTGACCTTTCCTGCTCTTTGGAAGGCTTTGAGAAATATTATTGTAAATTCTTCTTTAATTTTTGGAAGAATTCACCAATGAAGCGATCTGGTCCTACAATTTTGTTTGTTGAAAGTTTCATTTCTGGCTGATTTAATTTCTTTGCTTTTAAACACGGCATTCAGATTTTCTATTTGTGTGTGTGTGTGTGTGTGTGTGTGTGTGTGTGTGTGTGTGTGTGTGTCTTTTGTTTTGTTTTGTTTTGTTTTGTTTTAATCAATTAATTAATTAATTAATTTTTTCAGCATAACAGTATTCATGGTTTTTGCACCACACCCAGTGCTCCACGCAATCCGTGCCCTCCCCAATAGCCACCATCTGGTTCCCCCAACATCCCACATCCCGCATCTTCAAAACCCTCAGATTGTTTTTCAGAGTCTAGAGTTTCTCATGGTTCACCTCCCCTTCCAATTTCCATCAACTCCCTTCTCCTTTCCATTTCCCCTTGTACTCCATGCTATTTGTTATGCTCCACAAATAAGTGAAACCATATGATAATTGGCTCTCTCTGCTTGACTGATTTCACTCACCATAATCTCTTCCAGTCCTGTCCATACTGCTACAAACGTTGGGTATTCGTCCTTTCTGATGGAGGCATAATGCTCCATAGTGTATATGGACCACATCTTCCTTATCCATTCATCCGTTGAAGGGCATCTTGGTTCTTTCCACAGTTTGGTAACCATGGCCATTACTGCTATAAACATTGGGGTACAGATGGCCCTCCTTTTCACTACAACTGTATCTTCGGGGTATATACCCTCGACTGCAATGGCAGGGTCATAGGGAATCTTTATTTTTAATTTCTTGAGGAATTTCCACACTGTTCTCCAAAGTGGCTGCACCAACTTGCATTCCCACCAACAGTGGAAGAGTGTTCCCCTTTCTCCACATCTTCTCCAACACACGTAGTTTTCTTTCTAATTTTGGCCATTCTAACTGGTGTAAGGTGGTATCAAAATGTGGTTTTAATTTGCAACTCGCTGATGGCTAGTGATGATGAACATTTTTCATGTGTCTGACAGTCATTTTATGTCTTTATTGGAGAAGTGTCTGTTCATATCTTAGCCCCCCCTTTTTTTTTAAAGATTTTATTTATTTATTTGACAGAGAGAGATCACAAGTAGGCAGAGACACAGGCAGAGAGAGAGAGAGGAGGAAGCAGACTCCCTGCTGAGCAGAGAGCCTGATGCGGGACTCGATCCCAGGACCCTGAGATCATGACCTGAGCCGAAGGCAGCAGCTTAACCCACTGAGCCACCCAGGCTCCCAGCCCCCCCCTTTTTTTTATAAGATTGTCGTTTTGTGTGTGTTGAGTTTGAGAGTTCTTTATAGATCCTGGATATCATCCTTTTGTCTGTGCTGTCATTAGCAAATATCTTCTCCCATTCTGTGGGTTGTCTCATTGTTTTGTTGACTGTTTCCTTTGCTGTGCGGAAGCTTTTAATCCTGATGAAGTCCCAAAAGCTCATCTTCACTTTTGTTTCCTTTGCCTTTGGAGACATATCTTGAAAAAAGTTGCTGTGGATGATATCGAAGATGTTACTGCCTATGTACTCCTCTAGGATTCTGATGGATTCCTGTTTTACATTGAGGTTTTTTTTATCCATTTTGACTTTATCTCTGTGTATGGTGTAAGAGAATGGTCCAGTTTCATTCTTCTGCATAGAACTGTACAGTTTTCCCAGCACCATATATTGAAGAGACTGTCTTTTTTCCACTGTATATTTTTTTCATGTTTTGTCGAAGATTATTTGACCATAGAGTTGAGGGTTTATACCTGGGCTCTCTACTGTGTTCCACTGGTCTATGTATCTGTTTTTATACCAGTACCATGCTGTCTAAGTGATCATAGCTTTGTAGTAAAGCTTGAAATCTGGTAACGTGATGCACCCAGTTTTATTTTTGTTTTCAACATTTCCTTAGCGATTCGGGGTCTCTTCTGATTCCATACAAATTTTTCGATTATTTGCTCCAAGTCTTTGAAAAATACTGGTGTAATTTTGATCAGAATGGTATTAAAAGTATAGATTGCTCTAGGCAGTAGAGACATTTTAAAAATGTTTATTCTTCTGATCCAAGAGCATGGAATGGTCTTCCATCTTTTTGTGTCTTCTTCAATTTCCTTGATGAGTGTTCTGTAGTTCCTCAAGTGCAGTTCCTGTAACTCTTTGGTTAGGTTACTCCAAAGTACCTTATGGTTCTTGGTGCTATAATAAATCGAATCGATTCTCTAATTTCTCTTTCTGTATTTTCATTGTTAGTGTATAAGAAAGCCACTGATTTCTGTACATTGACTTTGTATCCTGCGACATTGCTGAATTGCTGTATGAGTTCTAGGAGGTTGGGGGTGTAGTCTTTTGGGTTTTCCATATAAAGAATCATGTCATCTGCAAAGAGAGAGAGTTTGACATCTTAATTGCCAATTTGGATACCTTTTATTTCTCTTTGTTTTCTTATTGCTATTGCTAGGACTTCTAATCCTATGTTGAAAAAGAGTGGTGAGAGTGGCCATCTTTGTCATGTTCCTGAATTCAATGGGAAGGGTCTGAGCTTTTTCCCATTGAGGATGATATTTGCTGTGGGTCTGTTATAGACAGATTTGATGAAGTTGTGGAATGTTCTTTCTATCCCTATACTTTGAAGCATTTTAATCAGGAACGGATGCTGGATTTTGTCAAATGTTTTTTCTGCATCAATTGAGAGGACCATGTGGTTCTTCTATCTTCTCTTATTGATTTGTTGTATCACATTGATTGATTTGCGAATGTTGAACCATTCTTGCAGCCCAAGAATGAATCCCACCTGGTCATGGTGGATAACCTTTTTAATGTGCTGTTGGATCCTGTTGCTTGGATCTCGTTGATAATCTTAGCATCCATATTCATCAGAGATACTGGTCTGAAATTCTCCTTTTGTGTAGGGTCTTTGCCTGGTTTGGGAATGAGGTTAATGCTGGCTTCATAGAAAGAGTCTGGACGTTTTCCTTCTGTTTCAATTTTTTAAACAGCTTCAGGAGTAGAAGTATTATTTCTTCTTTGAAAGTTTGGTAGAATTCCCCAGGGAATCTGTCAGGTCTTGGGCTCTTGGGAGGTTTTTGATCACTGCTTCAATCTCATTACTAGATATTGGTCTCTTCAGGTTATCAGTTTCTTCCTGGTTCAATTTAGGGAGTTTATAGTTTTCCAGAAATGCATTCATTCCATCTAGGTTGCTAAGCTTATTGGCATATAACTGTTGATAGTAACTTCTGATGATCGTTTCTACTTTCTTGATGCTGGTTGTGATATCTCCTTTTTCATTAATAATTTTATGAATTTGGACTTTCTCTCTTTTCTTTTGGGTTAGTTTTAACAATGGTTTATTGATCTTATTGATTTTTTCAAAAAACCAACTTCTAGTTTCATTTTTACGTTATAATGTATTTCTAGTTTCTACATCATTGATCTCTGCTCTAATCTTGATTATTTACCTTCTTATGTGTGGAGTTGGTTTGATTTTTCAATTTTTTTTTGAGGGAGGCTTGGATGGCTATGTATTTTCCCCTTAGTACCACCTAGGCTGTATCCCATTGTTTGGAACCTGTTTTCATTCTCATTGGTTTCCATGTATTGTTTCAGCTCTTCTTTAACCTCCTGGTTGATCCAAGCATTCCTAAGCTAGGGGGTCTTTCTCTTCTAGGTGTTTGAGTTCCTTGGGAACTTTTCCTTGTGATTGAGCTCCAGTTTCAAAGCATTGTGATCTGAAAATATGCAGGGAGTCATCTCAGTATTTTGGTATCAGTTGAGTCCTGTTTTGTGACTCAATATGTGGTCTAATCTGGAGAAGGTTCCATGTGCACTTAAGAAGAATGAGTATTCTGCTGTTTTAGGGTGGAATGATCTGCATATATCTATGAGGTCCATCCGGTCCAATGTGTCCTTCAATGCTCTTGTTTCTTTATTGATTTTCTGCTTCAATGATCTATTTCTGAGAGAGGCATGTTAATATCTTTTACTATTAATGTATTCATATCAATATGACTCTTTATCTTGATTAACAGTCTTCTTATGTAATTGGATGCTCCCATATAGGGGGCATAGATAATTACAATTGTTAGATCATCTTGGTGGATGATCATCTTTAAGAATGATGTAGTGTCCTTCTGTATCTCTGACTACAGTCTTTAGTTTAAAATGTAAATTTATCTGATATGAGAGTAGCTACCTTGGTTTTCTTTTGAGGCCCATTGGCATGGAAGATGCTTCTCCATCTCTTCACTTTCAGTCTGGGTGTATCTTTAGGTTCAAAGTTGGTCTCTTATAGACAACATATGGATGGGTCCTGTCGTTTTATCCAATATGCAATCCTTGGCCATTTTATGGTGCATTTAGGCCATTCACATTGAGAGTGATTATTGATTGATACATTTTTATTGACATCATGTTACCTTTGAAGTCTTTCTTTCTGTACACTGTCTCTATATTTTTGTTCAATGCTATTCTTGGGATTTTTCATCTTTTATAGTACCCCCCTTAATATCTCCTGCAGTGTTGACGTGGTGATTCCATAGTCTCTTAAGCCTTGCCATTCTTGGAAACTCTTTATGTCTCCATCAATTTTGAATGTCAGTCTTGTTGGATAAATTATTCTTGGCTGTATGTTCTTCTTATTTAGTGCCCTGAATATATCTTGCCAGCCATTTCTGGCATGCCAGGTCTCTGTGGATAGGTCTGACGTTATTCTGATGGGGTTTCCTCTGTAAGTAAGGAGCCTCTTTGTCCTAGAGGCTTTCAAGAATTTATAGATACATTTATGATTCCTCAATTTGACTATCAGGTGCCTTGATGTTTTTCTGGAATATATAATCTTGGGTGGAGACCGTTCAGCCTCTAGTACATGAAAACTGGTTCCATTCGCAAGATTAGGAAAATTTTCATGAACAACTTGTTCCACTGTATCTTATAGACTTCTTTCTTTTTCCTCCCCTTCAGGGATTCCAATAATTCTGATGTTGGAACATTTCGTGGCTTCATTTATTTCTCTTATTTTGTTTTTGTGTCTTCTAAGCTGTTTGTTCCAGGTTTCTTCCTGATCCTTTCTGTTTGTCCATCAGATCACTAATTCTTTCTTCTGTGTGAGTTACCCTAGCTTTGAGAGATTTTAGATTAGATTGGAACTCATTGAGAGCATTGTGAACATCATCCCTGGTAGCTTTCAGCTGTGCCCTAACATTGGGAACATCATGTCTGGTCGCTTTCAGTTTGGCCCTAATCAACTATGTTTGGTCATCCATGGCTTTCTCCAACCTAGCTATTGCCTGGATAAATGTTACCCTGAATTCTCTTTCCGACATATTGTCTATGTTGATAGCTGTTAGCTCTGTTGTAGAAGGCCCAACCTCTGTATTTTTCTTCTGTTGGGCATTCCTCCTCCTAGTTACTTTGGTGAGAGATGACTGAACAAATGTAGCTGGATATATCAACCATCGTGCAGTCAAGGTGCAACCCGGAACACTTCTGAGCAATCAGGGTTCCCCACTCAAACGAGAAAAAAAATAGAAAAAGAAAAAAAAAAGAGAGAGAGAGAGAGGAAGACAGGAATAAAAGGGAAGATAAAAGAGAAGGTTCAGCCCAAATGGGCCCCAAGGTAAGATTGATGAGGTATACAAACAGAAACAGACAAACAAAAAGACTGATAAAAGTATATGACAGAGAAAAATATATATATATGCAAAGAAAGGAAGAAACTCATCAAAAAGAACCCTGAGTATAAGATTTCTATACTATCAGGACAAAAACAAAAATACAGAAACACTGGGGGAAGAAAAAGATGGGAGAGTGGTTATAAATTCTCAGTGTCAGTGAGAAAAATGGTTTTAATTCTTCTTGGATGTATCTTGATATTTTTGTAAAAGGACTCAACTTTCCTAAGATAAAGGTGGATTAAAAATTGGTTTTCCAATAGGGGTAGCATTGATTGAGGACAGGGGATTACCTTGAAGTTTAACTCTATATGAATTTTGGAAAATACAATAAATAAGGAATAAACTAGACTAAACTAAACTAAATTTAGAAAAAAAATTAAAAAAATAAAAATGCAAAAGAAAAACACAGGTATATGTATCAAAAATTTCAGGTTAGAAGTTTATTATGTAATTTGATGTACTGGACATCTCACTGTAATGGTAAATAGGTTAAAAATTATCTGTATTAAAAAAATACGAGTCTGAATAGTGGGAACGAGTTAAAAATAAACGTTGTCCTATGAAATAGTGGTTGTTGTTCTCTTGTCGTCTTTTTTTTTTTTTTTTCCTGGTTGGTTTTCTGGAGAAGGGGCCTGCCACGTGGGTTTTCAGTCAATGATGTTCCCTGAGTTAAGTCCTCCCGCCCCCCTTAAGGGGTTGGGCTCTGAGGAAACCTGTTTCATCAGGCTTTTGTTCTCTGGAGGTTTTTATATTTGTTCACTTTTTTTTTTTTTCTTTTGCCTTGACTGCTTTTAATGTTTTTTGTTGGTTTAGAGGAAAGCAAACTGCACCCTGATCTCCCTCTCAGAAAGAAGCCTCAGTCTGGGACCCTGTGGGTGTTACAGAGTGCATATAAATTCCGCCTTGGCTGCTAGCAGAGCAGGTTCTGAGTCACGGTCACAGGGGGCGAAGGGTCTTCTGCTTGTACCCAAAACCATGGCAGTGGTGGCTGTCTCAGCAGCTCCAGACTCCCACAGTGGTTCCAAGGAGCAATTGCACACTGAGATTTTCCCACTCGTCCGGGCTGGGAATGCCTGGTCTTTCTGGGTCTAAGAGCACCTGGCTTGCATGCACATCTCTCAGGGGAGCCTGTGAGTGGTGCAAGCATCTCAGGCTCTGAAAGCCTGGCGTGGTCCGAAAGCACCAGGCTGGGCCTTCATGCACCTGTCTCAGAGGAGGGTGAGGGGCGTGCGCATCTCAGGCTCTGTAGCAGGGCTTGGCATTTTGCAGGCTGGCGAAGCTCCCAGCCCCTCTTAGGAGCCAGACCCCAGGCATTCTCTGGCATGCTGGTGGCTCAGGGAGCAAGACCTGGTTTCTCTGTCGCACCAGTGGAGGCTTTCCTGGGACCCGGGACTTAAGGCCCTGTCTCTAGCTGTCCCGATTCCCACAATTTCCCCCCATACACACACCCTGCTATCCTTTGCTCTTTCGCACTGCTTTCAACCAGTCTCCAATTAATGCTGGTCCCCTGATGCAGGGTACTCTCGTATTAGGGGTATTACTTTCCAATCAGCCACCTCTGGTGGCTCCCTCCCGCTTTTGTTTATCTTCTGATATCAGTCTGGCGTTCCCATTCCACTTTAACTGCTCATTGGTGTCTTCTGCCCCTGTAGTGATCCAGACATGTAAAATTCTGATCTCAGGCTGATTTCATGGGTGATTGGAGTTCTTTGGTAGGTAATCAGCTCACTTTAGAGTACAGGTTTAAAAGGCGCCTCCTCCTACTTCCCCGCCATCTTGTCTCCCCATATTTTCTATTTATTTAATTATTTAGTCTCAATGTTTTTCTAACATTGTCCCTTTCTTCTAAATTTTCCAATGTATTGACGTATAATTGATTACAGTGGATATTGTTATCCTTTGTATCTCTGTGGTAAGAGATGTAACATCTAGCTCTTTATTTCTTGTTTTATTCATTTGAATTCACTTTTTTTAAGTGAGATGATCTAAAGATTTGTCAACTTCAATTGCTTTTTCAAAGAATCAAATCTTTACTGATCTTTTCTATTGTCTTTTTAGTTTCTATTATATTTAATTCTGGTTTTATCTTTGCCGTTTCCTTCTTAACACATGCTTTGGGCTCCTTTAATTCTTTTTCTAGTTCTTTAAGTGTAAATTAAGGATTTTTAGGTTTTCCCAGATTTTTTGATTATGCACTTATTGCTATGAACATGTGTTTGATCCATAGTGATATCTGTAATCAATAATTGCACTAATAGTAAAATATCTGTGCAAAATAAAGTGCAACTGGTGTAAAGGTGAAGTCTGCCTTTCTTCCAGAGTATGTGAGTTTGATTAAATGTAAGACTAATAGCCACAGCACTGTGCATTTAAATAGTTTTTCAAGCATCTTTTCATGATTTAATCTTCTGTTTCATTTTTCCAGATTTTCAAAGTAACGTGAGGAAGGGGATACCTGGGTGGCTCAGTCAGCTTAGTGTCTGAATCTTAATTTAAGATCCCAACCTTAGGCTCCATCCTCAGCGTGTAGTCTGGGATTTTAACTCCCTCTGCCTCTCCCGCTGTGCTGTCTCACTTGATCTCAAATTAAGAAATAAAATATTTTTTAAGTAACATTATTTTTCATTTATTTTCTACATAACAGAATTCATTGATTTTGCACTGCACCCAGAGCTCCATGCAACCTATAATACCCACCACCAGCTCCCCCAACCTCCCACCGCCCACCCCTTCAAACCCCTTAGATTGTTTTTCAGTCTCTCATGGTTAACCTCCCCTTCCAATTTCCCTCAAGTCCCATCTCCTCTCCATCTCCCTAGGTCCTTCATGTTATTTTTTTATGCTCCACAAATAAGTGAAACCATATGATACTTGACTCTCTCTGCTTGATTTATTTTACTCAGCATAATCTCTTCCAGTCCCGTCCATGTTGCTACAAAAGTTGGGTATTCATCCTTTCTGATGGAGGCATAATACTACATAGTGTATATGGACCACATCTTCCTTATCCATTTGTCCATTGAAGGGCATCTCACTTCTCTCCACAGTTTGACGACTGTGGCCATTGCTGCTATAAGCATTGGGTTACAGATGTCCCTTCTTTTTGCTACATATGTATCTTTGTGGTAAATAACCAGTAGTTCATTTGCAGAGTTATAGGGAAGCTCTATTTTTAATTTCTTGAGGAATTTTCACACTGTTCTCCAAAGAGGCTGCACCAATTTGCATCCCCACCAACAGTGGAAGAGGGTTCCCCTTTCTCCACATCCCCTACAACACATGTTGTTTCCTGTCTTGCTAATTTTGGCCAATCTAAATTGTGTAAGGTGGTATCTCAATGTGGTTTTAATTTGAATCTCCCTGATGACTAGTGATGATGAACATTTTTTCATGTGTCTGATAGCCATTTGTATGTCTTGATTGGAGAAGTGTCTGTTCATATCTTCTGCCCATTTTTGGATATGATTATCTGTTTTGTTTGTGTTGAGTTTGAGACGTTCTTAATAGATCCTGAATCTCAACCTTTTGTCTGTACTTTCATTAGCAAATATCTTCTCCCATTCTGTGGGTTGCCTCTTTGTTTTTTTGACTGTTTCCTTGGCTGTGCAGAAGCTTTTGATCTTGATGAAGTCCCAAAAGTTCATCTTCACTTTTGTTTCCTTTGCCTTTGGAGACATATCTTGAAAGAAGTTGCTGTGGCTGATATTGAGGAGATTACTGCCTATGTTTTCCTCTAGGATTCTGATTGATTCCTGTCTCATTCAATGGTACTTGGTATCTTCTACATAATGTGACTTAATTACAAAGTCTCTGTATGATATAGATTGTTCATTCTTTAAGTAAAGGTTAAATAATGTTATCTTAGAAAAGTTATGTTTAAGTCATATTATAAAAACTAGATAAGCAATCTGGTACATTAGACAAAAATCACATTTGCATAAAAATATCTTTTTAAGTTTTATATAGCATGATAAGAACTACTACTATAAAATGTGGTTGACAGAAGCCAATTATTCCTCTTAGAGCTACTCTTGCTGTAACCCCTGTGTTTTGGTATGTTTTCATTAGCCTCACAGTACTTTTCTTTTAATTTCTCTTTTGATTTCATTTTCTAACGATTGATTTTTCAGTAACATGTTGTTTAATCTTCACATATTGGTAAATTTTTTTTTCTTGTAATTAGCTGTGATTTTTATACCATTGAAGTTTGAAAACATGTTTGATAAGTTTCAAATCTTTTTAAACTTACCAAGTATTTTTGTGTGTGTTTATGCAGCACAATAAATCTTGGAACACTAAAAAAAATAAAATTTAATTTAAAAAAGACTACTTAAAAAAAGGAATTTTTTTGACTTAACATATGCTCCATTTCAGATAATTTCCTATGTGCATTCAAGAACACTGTGTATTCTGTTGCCTTTCTAAGGAATGCTCTGTATATATCCATTAAGTCCTTCCAGTCTTAAGTGTCATTTAAGGCTAATGGTCCCTTATTGATTTTCTGTTTGGATTATCTATTCAAAGATGAATTTGCAGTATTGATGTCCTCTACTATTACTGCATGCTGTATATTTCTTTCATTGTCTGCTAATATTTTCTGTATATATCAGGTAGTCTTATACTAAGGATGTAAAAATTAAAAATATTATATTGTCTTATTACTTTGAGCTATTAATCATTATATAATGACATATTTGTTTCTTATTGCAGTATTGTCTTAAAGTAATGTTTTTGTTTGTTTTGTTTTCTTTAGATACCATTGCAACACCTCCCCCAACATTCTTTCAATTTCTATTTTTATGGAGTATATTTTCCCTTTAATCTTTTTTCCCCCCTTTCAGTATTGACTATGGGATGGATGGACTGTTGTGAAGCATTTAAGAACTATTTATCAGTTTCCTATAGGCTAGGGGTCTTGTGGATGCACACGCCATTGGATCCCAAATATAGATTTCTTTTTAAAGATTTTATTTATTTATTTGACAGGCAGAGATCACAAGTGGGCAGAGAGGCAGGAAGAGAGAGAGGAGGAAGTAGGCTCTATGCTGAGCAGAGAGTCTGATGTGGGGCTCAATCCCATAACCCTGGGATCATGACCTGAGCTGAAGGCAGAGGCTTTAACCCACTGAGCCACCCAGGCGCCCCCCAAATATAGATGTTTTTGAGGGCTTATCCCTCAGGTATAGTTTTTAATATTTGGGTGGCCAGATGTAAAGTTCACATCCTTTGCTCATTAAGCAAAAGTTTATCATTGTAAGTTCCCTCCCAATTATGGCTTATTATTCTGGTTTTGGGGTTTATAGGGAGATTATGTCTCAGCCTCACGTTTTTACTTCCGTGTGAATTTTTTCCTCACTCACTTGATATATAGGAGCTGCTCAGTTACTTTTTCCCTAGAGAATATTCTTCCATGTGTAGCTGTAGACTCATTTTTTCTTCTATGGGGAGTGAACTTTAACATTCGCCTACATCACTATCTTAAACTAAAACCCTCTAAACTAGTATTTTTCATTAATTCTGTTTAGTTTAACATGACTCTTCTTCTAAAACTGGGCCTAGAAAAATTTTTCTGTGGCCCTACGAAGCTTGCTCACTGCTCACTGCTGTCAGGACATGATTTAGAACTCTGGTATTCTAGGGCCCTGCTGTATCCAACCACCAGGAGGACCTTTGGAAAGGTGTTTAAAATATTTTGTTTTTAATAAAATTACTTATGTTTCACATAAGTGTGTGAAGTGTTTAAATTCAATGTCACTTCCAATATGAAAATCCAGATTTGTATGAATATTAATCCAATTGAGGATTCATGTGATCATGTGATTGTCAGCTGCTGGGTTAATAGAAATAAGTATTAAATATGCTATTTAAATGAAAAATTTCAGATGGAAGAGTTAATCAGTGAATCATCATAGAGATGATATTTATTTTATGAAAGACATGCTGTTGAATATTAAGGTAAATATATATATATATTGCCAAAAAAGAGAGAAAATAAAAAGAAAAAAGAAAAAAGAAAGAAAGAAAGAAAGAAAGAAAGAACCTCTTGCCTGTACCGTCCTTTGGAAATATCTTCTCCCATTCCGTGGGCTGCCTATTTGTTTTCTTGATTGTTTCCTTTGCTGTGCAGAAGCTTTTGATTTTCATTAAGTCCCAAAAGTTCATCTTAGTTTTTGTATCATTTGCCTTTGGAGACATATCTTGAAAGAAGTTGCTGTGGCTGATATCAAAGAGATTACTGCCTATGTTCTCCTCTAGGATTTTGATGTACTCCTGTCTCACATTGAGGTCTTTTATCCATTTTGAGTTTATCTTCATGTATGGTGTAAGAGAATGGTCGAGTTTCATTCTTTTACATATAGCTGCCCAGTTTTCCCGGCACCATTTATTTAAGAAACTGTCTTTTTTCCACTGTATATTTTTTCCTGTTTTGTCAAAGACTATTTGCCCATATAGTTGAGGGTCCATATCTGGGCTCTCTACTCTGTTCCACTGGTCTATGTGTCTGTTTTTATGCCAGTACCATGCTGTCTTGGTGATCACAGCTTTGTAGTAAAGCTTGAAATCAGGTAACATGATGCCCCCAGTTTTATTTTTGTTTTTAAACATTTCCTTAGCGATTCAGGGTCTCTTCTGATTCCATACAAATTTTTGGATTATTTGCTCCAGCTTTTTGAAGAATGCCGGTGGAATTTTGATCAGAATGGCATTAAAAGTATAGATTGCTCTAGGCAGTATAAACATTTTAACAATGTTTATTCTTCCGATTCAAGAGCATGGAGTGGTCTTCCATCTTTTTGTGTCTTCTTCAATTTCTTTTATGAATGTTCTATAGTTCCTCGAGTACAGATCCTTTACCTCTTTGGTTAGGTTTATTTCCAGGCATCTTATGGTTCTTGGTGCTATAGTAAATGGAATCAATTCTCTAATTTCCCTTTCTCTATTCAGCAACATGGCAGGATACATTGTACATTGACTTTGTATCCCTCCACGTTGCTGAATTGTTGTATGAGTTCTAGTAGTTTGGAGGTGGAGTCTTTTGGGTTTTCCATATAAAGAATCATGTCATATGTGAAGAGATAGAGTTTGACTTCTTCATTGCCAATTTGGATACCTTTTATTTCTCTTTGTTGTCTGATTGCTGTTGCTGTGACTTCTAATACTATGTTGAACAAGAGTGGTGAGAGTGGGCATCCTTGCCATGTTCCTGATCTCAACGGGAACAAGAGAACAACTACCACTTCATTGGACAATTTTTATTATTAATTCAATCCCACTATTCTGGCTTATTTATTTATATCGACAATTTTTTATTATTATATAGATAATTTTTAACCTATTTACCATCACAGTGAGATGCCCAGTACATCAAATTCCATAATAAGCTTCTAACATGAACTTTTTGATACATACACTTGTGTTTTACTTTCACATTTATATTTTTTAAATTTCTTTTTTTAAATTTTAGTTTAGTCTTGTTTATTCTTTTTTTATTTTTTATTTTCTAATATTCATATAGTGTTAAACTTTAAGGTAATCCTTTTTCATTATTATTTTTAATATATTTCATTTAAAACAAAATTTGAGAGAGAGCACAGGCAGAGGGGAAGGTGTGAAGACGGAGAGAAAGAACTTTAAGCCGACTTCGTGCTCACCTTGGAACCTGATGCAGGGCTCTATCTCAGGATCCTGAGATCATGCCCTGAATCACAACCAAGATATGGACAATTAATTGACTGAGCCATCCAGGCACCCTAAGTTCCCTTTTATACCTAAATTCTTGTACTAATTGCTTTTGATTTTTCTCACTCATTGCCTCTGATGTTACTGCATTCTTAAATATGTATTCTCTTATTTCATTATTTATCAGTTCTCCAGCATGATCTTTCGAGCTTGAAAGATTATTAATTAGCCCACACTGTCCTCTTCTCAACTCCTTTCTTCATAATGCTAACAGAGTCCTATTAAATTTTTTGTTCAAACTCATGTTAAGTAATTGTGTCAGCGTGACAATGCAAATGCCCCTACTGCTCTTTCTGTAGTAAATTTTATCATGCATTACCTTTCATTTTTCCCGAAGTTGGCATTAACCTCCATCTACTCATTCGTATGTTTTTAATTATCTGTTCTTCTAGAAGTCTCCTCTATGTTCTCTTTATAAGTAATATATTTTCCATATACTTAAAATCAATAATTTCATTGTATTCAAAGACATTTGCTTTGGCTAAATCTTCATCCCAGGCATAAATCTGGAATTTCTGTTTCTTGGTCTTGTGTTGAGCTCTCTATACTCTGCGTCTTTCTCTTGGCCTTCTGTGGTGTTTTAGTCAATCACATCTCCCTATAAGTTTCAAAAATGAATATAGCTGATTAATATTCCATTTTATATGTGAACTGAGATGTCCTTGAACATATGACTAGATAAAGAATATGTGGTTCATATATGCATAGGAAGATTACTTAGCAATCAGACAGGATGAATACCCACCATTTGCATCAACATGAATGGAACCAAGGGTTATGTCAAGTGAAATAAGTCAAGAAAAGAAAGACAGTTATCATATGGTTTCACTCATATATGGAATATAAGGAAAGTGCAGAGGATAATAGGGGAAGGGAGGGAAAAGTTAATGAGAATAAATCAGAGACAGAGATAAACCATGAGAGACTCTGGACTTCAGGAAAGAAACTGAGGGTTGTGGAATGGGTATGTGGAATAATGGGGATGTGTGATGGGCATTAAGGAGGGCACATGATGTTATGAACACTGGGTGTTATATAAAACTAATGAATCATTGAAAACTGCACCAAAAACTAATGATATGCTATATATTGGCTAATTGAACTTACAAATACTAAATTCATTATAAAATATATATAGCAGTGGTATATGTTTTCTCTAATTTTTTAAATAAGACTTAGGTTGTTATGGCCTTCCCTCTTGGACCACCTTTGCAGTATCCCAGAGGTTTTGAACTGATATGTTTTCATATTCATTAGATTTAATGAATTTTTTAAGTTCTTCTTTGATTTCACATTTGAACCATTCATTCTTTAACAGGATGCTCTTTAATTTCCAAGTGTTTGAGTTCCTTCCAGATTTCTTCTTGTGATTGAGGTCCAGTTTCAAAGCACTGGTGTCTGAAAATATACAGGGATTAATCTCAGTCTTGGTATCAGTTGAAACCTGGTTTGTGACCTAGTATGTTATCTATTCTGCAGGAAGTTTCTTGCACACTCCAAAAGAATGAGTATTCTGTTGTTTCAGGGTGGAACATTCTGTATATAACTGTGACATCCATCTGGTCCAGTGTGTCATTGAAAGCTCTTCTTTCTTTACTGATCTTCTGCTTAGATGATCTGTTTGTTGCTGTGAGGGTGGTGTTAATATCCCCTACTATTCATATATATTTATCAATATGCTTTTTACTTTAGTTTTTAATAGGCTTAAGTAATTGATTGCCCTCATGTTGCAACATAGATATTTTTAATTATTAGACCTTCTTGTTGAATAGACCCCTTACATAAAATGTAGTGTTCCTCTACATCTCTTACCACAGTCTTTGGTTTAAAATCTAGTGTCTCTGATAGGAGGATTGTTTACCCAGCACTTTTGACGTCCACTAGTATGGTAAATGATAATCCACCCCTTCACTTTCATTCTGGAGGTGTCTCCAGGTCTAAAATGAGTCTCCTGTAGATAGCATATGGATGGGTCTTGCTTTTTTTAAAGATTTTATTTATTTGACAGAGGTAACAGGTAGGCAGAGCAGCAGGCAAAAGGATAGGGAGAAGCAGGTTCCCTGAGGAGCAGAGAGAGCCTAAAGTAGGGCTCGATCCCAGAGCCCTGGGCCTGAGCTGAAGGCAGATGGTAACAAACTGAGCTGCCCAGGTGCTCCTGGTTCTTGTTGTTTTGTTTGTTTGTTTGATTGTTTTTTGTTTGTTTGATTGTTTTTTGTTTGTTTGTTTGTTTTTTGTTTTTTTTTTTTTCCAATCTAGTGCCCTATGTCTTTGGTCAGAGCATCATGTACACCCAGAGTAATTACTAAAAGATATGCATTTAGTGTGATTGTATTGCTTGTTAATTCCCCGTTTCTGAAGTTTTTCTCTGTTTCTACCAGTATATGTTATTCTTGGGGTCTCTCTTCAATTACAGAATCACCTTTAATATTTCTTGCAGAAGTGGCATGGTGGCCATATATTCTTTTTTTCTGCCTGTCCTGGAAGATCTTTAACTCTCCTTCAATTCTGAATGATAGCTTTGCTGAATAAAGTAATTTTAGCTGCATGTTCTCCTCATTTAGCTCCCTGAATATATATTGCAAGCCCCTTCTACTCTGCCAGGTTTCTTTGGATAGGTCTTTTGTTTTCTGTTGTTCCACCCTCCATACTTAAGGAATCCCCTCTCCCTAGTTGTTCTCAGGATAGTTTCTTTGGCTATAAGATTTTCAAGCTTCATTATTATATGTTGGGGTGTTGATCTGTTTTTATTGATTTTTGGAGGGGTCCTCTATGCCTCTTGGATAAGAATGTTTCTTTCCCAAGATTAGGGAAATGCTCAACCATGATTTACTGAAATAAACCTTATAGCCCTTTCTCTCCATCCACTTGGGAATGCCAATAATTCTGACATAAGTTCATTTCAAAGCATCATTAAATTATTAAAGATTTTCCTCATGGGCTACTAGTTGTCTCTTTTTTCTTCAACTTCATTTCTATCAGCTTCCCTTTTAGATCACTTATTCCTTATTTAGCCTCATTGACCTTAGTGTTGGAACATCCAATTTAAACTGCATCTCATTCATAGCATTTTTATATTTGATCTCATTTCCTCCCTTAGTGATTCTGAGTTATCATATATTTTTTTCCAAGCCTAGCTATAAACTTTATAATTGATATCCTGAATACCATCTCTAACACCATACCTATATCCATATTGATTCACTCTGTGTCAGAGAATGTTGCCTCTGGTTCCTTCTTTGTTGTGAGTTCCTCCTTGCCCTTGGAAGGATGGGTGTAAATGTACCCAGACCAAAATATCAACCAAAACTCAAGCAAACTTCACTCTAGGAAAAATCCAAGGTGATCAGAAGTCACCACACAAAAGCACACAAAGCCCAAATGCAACAAAGATATATATATATATATATTATGGTTCTGGGAGGAAAGACTATAATCTTCCAGGATAGGAAAAAAAAAAAAAGGTGATCCACTTGTTCTTGATTGAGTTTTTTTTCTGTGTGTTAGACAGTACATCCCAAAATTGCAAAAATAGTAATGTTTATATTTATATAAAAATAAAATTGAATATATAGAAAAAATATCTTGAAGCATATATATTTTATATGTAGATGTGAAAGTATAAAATTTAAAAGGAGACTTAAAAACATAAGCTAGCAAGTAAGAACCTAGTTGAAATGGGGAAAATAAAAAAAAAAAGTAAAATTATTTTTACTGCAGGATAAAGGAGTAATGAGGAATCACCTGTATCTCAATGTGTTATTTTCCACTGGTGCTGGATAGTTACAGTCTCGTGGGATCCATAAGTTTGTCATTCACCTGTTCTTCCAGTCTGTCTTCGTGGGTGGAGTTGGGGTTTTGCTGCTCTACTTTTTTCTGGTATTTGTGCCTGGGAGGAGTTGCTGCACCCCTTGTAAAGAAGAGGGGCTTAATGTAAGTTGGGCCTTTATGTGGCTTTTGTTATCTGGTGGCTTTCTGTCCTTTTTCAGAGAGTTAGAGCAAAAATGGTAATGACTGGATTCCCAGACTGCAAGATTATTCTCTCCCCTTTTCAATAAACTCTACCAGTCAAACCAACCCCACTTCTGTGTGCACCATGATTCACAGAAACCTAAGGACCAGGCCCACAGAAATGCTCCTGGGGGATTAGCAGGGGTCCATGTATGTCTATGCACTTTGTTTCTTTGGGAATTTGAATGTTTGTGGGTTTGCACAAGAATTCTACTCTGCTGATGCCAGGTGATGGATGGATGCCAATCTTACTATTCTATCCAGGGCCACTATGACCCTGAGAGCTTTTTCACAGTCAGGGGCACAGTCATTATTCCCTACCAGAGAATGGTAAGTGACCTGCACATTCTAGACCTTTTCTGGGTGCTCAGGCAAAGAGCAGTCTCCCTATCAGTCTGGCATGGTTTATGGCAACAAAAGTCTCTCCTGGGACTGCTGAGTGTTAACTAGTTTCCCCACTTTGCTATTTGGGAACTCTATCAATTTAGGCACCCAGTTCTTTCCATGATTCCTGGGATCCTGAGACCACAGTGACCCACCTGGAATCCTGCCTTTTGCATCCCCTGAGCTGCTTTCAGAAAGGGATGTCTCACTGGGGTAGATTTCTAAGGTTTCCTACTTTGCTATGTGGTGTTATATGACTTTCCAGTACCCAGCTTATGGAGGCTCCCTACCCCCTATTTATCTTTGGATGTTTTCCTGCTGATTCATGATTCCATACCTTCAACCTTGAAAAATCTGTCATTTGTTTTGCTTGTAGATTTCTGCATATATTTCCTTACATCTCAGGCTGAGTGTGTGGATATTCAGAATAGTTATATAGGTATCAAACTAGATTCCAGAGACCAGATGACCCTACTCTTCTTCCTTCTTGCCTCCCTCCCCCTTGATATGATTCTTAATCACATTTTTGGATACAAGTACTCAACTTTGGATAACAAAATAAAAATGCATACATGTATGCATATATGCATACATACACAAGACCACACTATGTTAAAAAGTTTTTGCACAGGAAATGAAACATCCAATATATGAAAGAGGCAACCTACTGAATTAGAGAAGATGTTCTCAAATGATATATCCGATAACAGATCCATATACATCCACATATTTGAAAAACTTATACTCCTCAGTGCATAGGAAAAATATGAATCAGAATGAGGTGCAGAGAACCTAGGTAGACATTTTCCAAAGAAGATATACAGATGGCCCAAAGGCAAATGAAAATTCGCTAAGTTTTTCTCTCAAAGAAATGCAAATCAAAACCATGTCATACCATATTACACCTATCAGAATACTCATATCAAAAAGTGAAGGAATACCTAGTGTTGGGAGAATGTTGAGTAAAAGAAATCCTTATGCACTGTAGGTGGAAATGCAAATTGTGGCATGTTCTATGGAAAAGAGTATGAATATTTCTCAAAAAAATAGAACTACTATATGATTCAGTAGTCTATTTTTAATACTTAAAAAATGAAAACACTAATTTGAAAAGACACATACAATCCAAATTAATTGAAGCAATTTTTTTTTTTTTACTATTGACAGGATATAAAGAAAACCTAATCTGTGAATAGGTAAATAGATAAAAAATATGTTACACACACACACAATTAAATAATACTCAGACATAAGAAAGAATAAACTCTTGCCATTTGTTAAAACATTAATGGACTTAGATGGTCTTATGCTAAAAGATATAATTGAAGACAGAAAAACACAAACACCATAAAATCTCATTTATATGTGGAATCTCAAAACAAAATATATGAAGAAACAACCCAGAAACAAAGTCATAGTTACAGAGAATACACTGATATTTGACAGAAGTCAGGGAATGAGTATACAGATGAGAAATTAGGGGGATTAAGACGTACTATCTGCCAGTTTTTAAATAACACATGGGGATGTAATGTAATGTAGATAGTTAATAATTTTTTTCAGTGTTTATTTTTTTCATTTATTTATTTTCAGCATAACAGTATCATTATTTTTTCACCACGCCCAGTGCTCCATGCAAACTGTGCCCTCTATAATACCCACCACCTGGTACCCCGACCTCCCACACCCCCACCACTTCAAACCCCTCATATTGTTTTCCAGAGTCCATAGTTTCTCATGATTCACCTCCCCTTCCAATTTACCCTCTCCAATTTACCATCCTCCATGCTTTTTGTTATGCTCCACAAATAAGTGAAACCATACGATAATTGACACTTTCTGCTTGACTTACTTCACTCAGCACAATCTCTTCCAGTCCCGTCCATGTTGCTACAAAAGTTGGTTATTCATCCTTTTTGATGTAGTCATAATACTCCATAGTGTATATGGACCATACCTTCTTTATCCATTCTTCCATTGAAGGGCATCTTGGTTATTTCCACAGTGTGGCGACCATGGCCATTGCTGCTATAAACATTGGGGTACAGATGGCCCTTATTTTCATGACATCTTTATCTTTGGGGTAAATACCCAGGAGTGCAATGGCAGGTTCATAGGGAAGTTCTATTTTTAATTTCTTGAGAAATCTCCACACTGTTCTCCAAAAAGGCTGCACCAACTTGCATTCCCACCAACAGTGGAAGAGGGTTCCCCTTTCTCCACATCCTCTCCAACACATGTTGTTTCCTGTCTTGCAAATTTTTGCCATTCTAACTGGTGTAGGTGATATCTCAATGTAGTTTTAATTTGAATCTCCCTGATGGCTAGTAATGATGAACATTTTTTCATGTGTCTGATAGCCATTTGTATGTCTTGATTGGAGAACTCTCTGTTCCTATCTTCTGCCCATTTTTTGATATGCTTGTCTGTTTTGTGTGTGTTGAGTTTCAGGAGTTCTTTATAGATCCTGGATATGAACCTTTTGTCTGTACTGTCATTTGTAAATATCTTCTCCCATTCCATGGGTTGCCTTTTTATTTTCTTGATTGTTTCCTTGGCTGTGCTGAAACTTTTGATTTTGTTGAAATCCCAAAAGATCACCTTAGCTTTTGTTTCCTTTGCCTTTGGAGATATATCTTGAAAGAAGTTGCTGTGGCAGATATCAAAGAGATTAATGCCTATGTTCTCCTCTAGGATTCTGATGGATTCCTGACTCACATTGAGGTCTTTTATCCATTTTGAGTTTATCTTTGTGTACGGTGTAAGAGAATGGTCGAAATTCATTCTTCTACAGATAGCTGCCCTGTTTTCCTGGCACCATTTATTGAAGAGACTGTCTTTTTTCCACTGTATATTTTTTCCTGTTTTGTCGAAGACTATTTGCCCATATAGTTGAGGGTCCATATCTGGGCTCTCTACTCTGTTCCACTGGTCTATGTGTCTGTTTTTATGCCAGTACCATGCTGTCTTGGTGATCACAGCTTTGTAGTAAAGCTTGAAATCAGGTAACATGATGCCCCCAGTTTTATTTTTGTTTTTCAACATTTCCTTAGTGATTCGGGGTTTCTTCTGGTTCCATACAAATTTTAGGATTATTTGCTCCAGCTCTTTGAAGAGTACCGGTGGAATTTTGATCAGAATAGCATTAAAAGTATAGATTGCTATAGGCAGTATAGACATTTTAACAATGTTTATTTTTCAGATCCAAGAGCATAGAATGGTCCTCCATCTTTTTGTGTCTTCTTCAATTTCTTTCATGAGTGTTCTGTAGTTCCTTCAGTACAGATCCTTTACCTCTTTGGTTAGGTTTATTCCCAGGTATCTTATGGTTCTTGGTGCTATAGTAAATGGAATCGATTCTCTAATTTCCCTTTCTGTATTTTCATTGTTAGTGTATAAGAAAGCCACTGTTTTCTGTACATTGACTTTGTATCCTGCCAGGTTGCTGAATTGCTGTATGAGTTCTAGTAGTTTGGAGGTGGAGTCAATAATATTTTAACAATATTGCATTGTAATGGTAACCAGAGATGTTGGTGACCATTTTTAAATGTATAATTAGGGTGTACATCTAAAATTAAAACAAAATGATGTGTCAATTATTATTCAATAAAAAAGAAATGAATTGTTTCATGAATAATAAATACCAAGCCACACTGTAATGCACATGGTAAACAATCTGCCAATGAAAATGATCGTGTAACACTTAATCAGTGAGACTGTAAGAGAGAAAGAAATCTCACCCACTTTTCCAAACAATTGGTTCAATCCATTACATGCAAGTCTCAAAATATACAATAAAAACTTTGTCTTAACTAAAACAATTTGATATTACTTTATGCTACACATTTTAAATTCATATATTTATTAAGGGATTAACTGTGCTAATCATTTGCTTCTATCCAAAAGAAAAATAGAGCTTTCTTTACATGTATGAGAAGCAAGAAGTTAGAGCTTGGAGCTATATGGTTCTAGGTTTAACATACACAGGGAAGGGGAAATATGGCAGAGAAGTAGGGATGCTGCTTCAACCAGTCCCCTAAAGTGAACTAAATATCTACCTGAACACTCTGAACACCCATGAAATCAGCCTGAGATATAGGATTATACACTCCTCGATTTCTTCCAGGGCAGAGGACATCAGTGGAGGTGTAAAGTGGAGTGGGAAGGCTTTAACTGAGATAGGAGGATAAGCAGAAGAGGGAGGGAACCACCAGAAGTGATGCATTGGAAAGCAATACCCCAATAAATGCCCTGTGGTTGGAGACCAGGATTAACTTGGAGTCTGGTTTAAAATCACTAAAAAAGAGCAAAAGATCTTAAGGGGCAAACACCTGAGCCAGAAAGAGTGCAGCAGCACCTTCAGTTCCTGGTCCTGAGCCCCAGGCTGTGTGCTGCTTGGACCATCACTCAACTGGTCGTACTCCCGCTTACCCATGAGGGAGTCTGGTGGGCTAACTAGAACCACACACTTTTTTAAAAATTAATTTATTATTTCCAGTGTGACAGTTTTTATTATTTTTGCACCACACCCAGTGTTCCATGCAATCCGTGCCCTCTATAATACCCACCACCTGGTACCCCGACCTCCCAACCCCTGCCCCTTCAAAACCCTCAGATTGTTTTTCAGACTCCATACTATCTCATGGTTCACCTCCCCTTCCAATTTCCCCCAACTCTCTTCTCATCTCAATCACACTTTTGCACTCTGCAAGCACTGTGTGATCAGGGTCTGACTGCACCCCACCTACACCAAAGAAAACATTCTTGCCCTGGCGAGAGGGCACTCGGCAGCAGTCTCTAGGACCGCTGAGGGTCTGGATCCTCCCAGCCAGCACCTGAATAAACTTGGCACAATCTCAGGATTTATCAGCAGCCTGAGTTGCTTGACTGAACGCACCCTGCAGTGTGGGCCTGGTCCTCAGACAGCAGTCCCAGCAAAGGTAGCCACCAGAAATGGGATCCCTGGACAAATATTGCTCATGGTTTTACTTGCACTGGGGTGCAGAGACAAGCAGGTGTTTCAGGCAATGCCTGAGACAGTGGCTGGAGGCCCACATATGGTCTGTGGGAGGTTGTGGTGTTCAGTGGAGTTTGCAGAGTGGGAGTCTGAGTGTTCTGGACAACCCAGGGGGAGAAGAATGAGGCTTCTTTTTGAGGTGGAGGTTTGGGTAGAGTTGTATTACCATTAAACCTCCAAAATGCTGCAAAAAGCTGCCAACACCCCCCACACAAAAGCCTGAAAAACTGGTTTCCACAGAGTCCAGCTGTTTTATAGGGGGAATGGCGACTCAGCCTTAGGAAGACTTACTGAAAAAAAATGTATCAAGCCCCTTCTCCAGGAGGCAAGCCAAAAGAATGAGACAACAACCACCAAAGGGACCCCATAAAATTGTAAAACTCCAACATTAGGAGAAAACATATATTAAGCTCCTGGTATTGCCCTAAAACCTGTATATTTCATACATTCATTTTTTTACAAATTCATTTTTATGATTCTTGTTTTTTTAATTTCTTTAACCTACCTAATATTACAACTAAAGGTTTAATACGACACACTCCATAATAACCTTTTAAGTTGAACTTTTTCATAAACATACCTGTGTTCCTCTTTTTCTTTTCTTTTTTCTTATTTTCTTAATACAAATAGATATATGCTTCAAGGCAATCATTTTCCTCTATTCAATACTACCCCTACATATAAACCAGGTTTAGTATCCCTTTATCTCTGGAAAGTTTAATCCTTTAACAAAGATAGCAAGAGGAAGAACCAAAATAACTTTCCTCACCTACATAACGATTTATAACCACCTTTTCCTTCTGTCTGTGTTTCTGTGTATTTGTTTTTGTTCTAGTATTATATGAATCTTGGGTTTATTTCGGCTGTGCTCTTTGTGTTCCTTTTTGTTTTTTCCTCAACATTTACTTTTGTCAGTCTTTTTTTTTCTTTCCATTTTTGTTTATATTCCTTATAAATTTTATTTTTGGTGCTCACCTTGCCTGGGTTTTCTTTTTTTCTCTCTCTCATCCCCTTTCTTTCTCTCTTTTTTATTTTCCTTTCTTTTTGGTAGTGACTTCTGATTGCTCTGAAGTTTTCCAGGGAACAACTCACCTGGATCATGGTTGGCATATTCAGCTACAGATTCCCTCAACCACTTCTCATCAAAATGATTAGGATGAGGAACACCCAACAGAGTAAAATTTCAGAGGCTGTGCCTTCTCCATCAGAACTGTTGGATGTGGATGTGAACAGTATGTTGCAAAAAGAATTCAGGGTAACAATGATCTAGGCAATGACAATGTTGGAGAAAATCATTAGTGACAACATGGACTCTCTAAAGGCAGAAGTGAAAGCCACCAAGGCTGAAGTTAAAAATGCTATGAATGAGATCCAATCTAATCTAAATACTCCAATGGTATTAGTATTAATATTAGTTTTAGTATTAGTATTATAGTAGAGTAACCGAATCAGAAGATAGAAATAGTGATCTAGAGGACAAAATAAAAAATAAAAAAGATGAGGAGGAGGCATGGTTCAAACAGCTTAAAAGTCATGAAAACAGAATTAGGGAAATAAATGATGTGATTAAATATTTCAACATCAGAATTATTGGGATCCCTGAGGGGACAGAAAAAGACAGAAGACTATAAGATATAGTTGAACAAATTCTGGATGAAATTTTTCCCAGTCTGGGGAATAGCACAAGCATTCATGTCCTAAAGATAGAAAGAAAACCCCCCAAGAGCAAGGAATCTAGAAAAACCTAAAGACATTTGATTGTAAGACTCATGAACCACAATTTTAGACAAGAGGTTCTGAGGACAGCTAGGGGGAAGAGATTCCTTAAGTACAGAGGAAGATCCGTGAGAATAACCTCACATCTGTCCACTGAAATCTGGAAATCCAGAAAGGGCTAGCAAGACATATTCAGGGCACTAAATGAGAAGTACATGCAGCAGGAATACGTTATCCTGCAAGGCTCACATTCAAAATGGATGAGGAGATACAGATCTTTCAAGACTGGAAAAATTTAAGTGTATGTGTCTATCAAGCCAGCACTATAAGAAATATCAGTGTAGTTTGATTAAAGAAGAATGAATCCAAGAGTGAAACAAAACAGAAATTTACAGACAAACTATAGAAACAAGGATTTCACAGGCAACATGATGTCAATAAAAATGTATCTTTCAATAATCACTATCAATGTGAATAGCCTAAATTCTGCCATAAAACAGGAAAGTTTTGTATGTTGGATAAAATGACAGGGTCTGCCCATATGCTGTCTACAAAAGACCAATTTAGAACTTAACGATATATCCAGACTGAAAGTGAAGGGATGGAAAAGTAAATTCCATGACAACAGGCCTCAAAAGAAAGATGGGGCAATGATTCACATATCAGATAAATTAGATTTTAAACTGAAAACTCTAGTCAGAGCCACTACATCAATGAAAGGATATATCCACCAATAAGGTCTAACAATTGTAAATATCTATGTCCTCCAATATGAGAACAGCCAACTACATAAGCCAAATGTTAATCAAAATAGACAGTCATAATGATATAAATACATTAATAGTAAGGGATCTTAACCCACCACTCTTAGTAATAGATCACCCAAGAAGAAAATCAACAAAGAAAACAGAGCTTTGAATGACTCATTGGATCAGATGGACTTCATAGATATATACAGAACATTCCACCCTAAAACAACAGAATATTCATTCTTCTAGAGCACACATGGAACTTTATCCAGAAGAGACCCCATACTGGTTCACAAATGAGGGCTCAACCAATGCTGAAAGATTGAGATTACCCCCTGCATATTTTTAGACCACAGTGTTTTGGAACTGTAATTCAATGACAAGAAAAAGTTTGAAAGTGATTCAAATATTTGGAAGCTAAAGAACACCCTGCTTAAGAATGTTTGGATCAACCAGAAAATCAAAAAAGAACTTAAAGAATTCATGTAAACCAATGAGAATGAAGACTCATTGGTCCAAAACCCTTGAGATATGGCAAAGGTGGTCCTAAGGGGGGGAAAAATAGCCATTTATGCCTTACTTAAAAAAAATACAGAATACACGAACTCTCTTTAAAAATAGAGTTCTCTGGGGCACCTGGGTGGCTCAGTGGGTTAAGCCTCTGCCTTCGGCTCGGGTCGTGATCTTAGGGTCCTGGGATCGAGCCCCACATCGGGCTCTCTGCTCAGCAGGGAGCCTGCTTCCCCCCTCTCTCTCTGCCTGTCTCTTTGCCTACTTGTGATCTCTCTCTCTCTCTGTCAAATAAATAAATTTTAAAAATAGAGTTCTCCTTAAAGAAATAGAAAGTCAACAACAAATTAAGCCAACCCCATGCATAAGAAGGGAAATAATTAAGATTAGAGTTAAGATCAATGAGTTAGAACTAGAGATACAGTACAACACATCAACGAAACTGGAAGCTGGTTTCTTGAACGAATCAATAAGATTGATAAACCACTGGCCAAACTGATCCAAAAGAAAGGAGAGAGGACCTAAATTAATAAAATAATGAAGGAAAAGGGAGAGATCATGACTAATACCGAGGAAAAAGATATAATCATCAGAAGTTACTATTAACAGTTATATGCCAACAAGTTAAGCAATCTAGATGAAATGGATGTGTTCCTGGAAACCTATAAACTTTAAAAACTGAATCAGGAATAAATTGACAACCTGAATAGACCAATGTCTAGTAACAATATTGAAGCAGTGATCAAAACCTCCCAGAAAACAAAAGCCCAGGACCTCATGGATGCCCTGGAGAATTCAGAGAAGAAATAATACCTATTCTCCTGAAGCTGTTTCAAAAAATATAAGCAGAAGGAAAGCTTCCAGACTCTTTCTATGAAGCCAGCATTACCCTGATCCCCAAACCAGGCAAAGACCCCATCAAAAAGGAAAATTTCAGACCAATATCCCTGATAAATATGGAAGCCAAGATTCTCAACAAGGTCCTAGCTAATAGGACTCAACAGTACATTAAAAAGTTTATACACTATGACCAGGTGTGTTTTATCCCTGGGTTGCAAGGGTGGTTCAACATTTTAAAATCAATCAATGTGATAGAACAAATCAGTAAGAGAAGAGAGAAGAACCACATGGTCCCTTCAAATGTTACAGAAAAAAAAATTGACAAGATACAGTATCCAGGGCATGTGGGTGGCTCAGAGGGTTAAGCCACTGCCTTCGGCTCGGGTCATGATCTCAGGGTCCTGGGATCGAGTCCCGCATTGGGCTCTCTGCTCAGCAGTGAGCCTGCTTCCTCCTATCTCTCTCTGCCTGCCTCTCTGCCTACTTGGGATCTCTCTCTGTCAAATAAATAAATAAAATCTTTAAAAAAAGATACAGTATCAATTCCTGATTAAAATGCTTCAAAGTATAGGGATAGAGGAAATATTCCTCAACTTCATAAATTCTGTGAAAAACCCACAGCGAATATCATCCTCAATGATGAAAAGCTGACAGTCTTCCCTTTGAGATCAGGAACACGACAAGGATTTCCACTTTCACCATTGTTGTCCAACACAGGGCCAGACGTCCTAGCAACAGTAATCAGACAATAAAGAGAAATAAAAGGTATTGAAATTGGCAAAGAAGCAGTCCAACTCTCTCTCTTCACAGATGACATGACACTTTATATGGAAAACCCAAAAGAGTCTACTCCCAAACTACTAGAACACATACAGGAATTCAGTGATTTCAGGATACAACATCAATGTACAGAAATCAGTTCCTTTCTTATACACTAACAATGAAAATATGGAAAGGGAAATTAGAGAATTGATTCCATTTACTATAGCACCAGAACCATGAGATACCTGGGGATAAACCTAACCAAAGAGGGAAAGGATCTGTACTTGAGGAACTACAGAACACTCATGAAAGAGACTGAAGAAGACAAAAAAAAGATGGAAAAGCATTCCATGCTCATCAATTGGAAGAATTAACATTGATAAAATGTCTATACGGCCCAAAGCAATCTATATTTTCAATGCCATCCCGATAAAAATTCCACTTTCATTTTTCAAAGCGCTGAAACAAACAATCCTAAAATATGTATGAAACCAGAAGAGACCCTGAATTACTAAAGAAATGTTGAAAAAGAAACACAGAACTGGGAACATCATGTTGCATGATTTCAATCTTTACTGCAATGCTGTGTTTCCCAAGGCAGACATAGTGTTGGCACAAAAAACAGACACATAGAACAGTGGAACAGAGTAGAGAGCACAGGTATGGACCAACAAGTCTATGGTCAACTGATCTTTGACAAAGCAGGAGAAATATACAGAGGAAAATGTCTCTTCAATAAATGGTGCTGGGAAAATTGGACAGCTATGTGTAGAAAAATGAAACTTGACCATTCTCTTACACTATACACTAAGATAAACTTGAAATGGATAAAAGACCTCAACATGAGGAAGGAATCTATCAAAATCCTAGTGATGTACATAGACAGAAACCTCTCTGACATCGGCAACAGCAACTTCTTTCAAGATATGTCTCCAAAGGTAAAGAAAACAAAAGCAAAAATGAACATTTGGGACTTCATCAAGATAAAAAGCTTCTTCACAGCAAAGGAAACCGTCAACAATAAAAAGAGAAAGCCCAAAGAATGGGTGAATATATTCTCAAATGACAATACAGACAAAGAGTTAATATCCAGGAACTATAAAGAACTCCTCAAACTCAACACACACACACACACACAAAAACAGATAATCACATCATAAAATGTGCAGAAGACATGAACAGACACTTCTCCAAAGAAGATATACAAAAGGCTAACAGTTACATGAAAAAATGTGCATAATCATTAGCCATCAGGGAGATTCAAATCAAAACCACATTAAGATACCACCCTCACCAGTTAGAAGGGCCAGACTTAACAAGACAGGAAATGACAAGTGTTGGAGAGGATGTGAAGAAAGAGGAGCCTTTTAAACTGTTGGTTGGGATGCAAGTTGGTGCAGCCACTTTGGATAACAGTGTGGAGCTTCCTTATGAAATTAAAAATAGAGCTTCCCTATGACGCTGCAATTGCACTACTGGGTATTTAACCCTAAAGACACAGATTTAGTGAAAAGAAAGACCATCTGTAATGCAATGTTCAAAGCATCAGTGGCAACTGACACCAAACTGGAAAAAAAAAAACAAAACAAGATATCATTCAACAGATGAATGGATAAGGAAGATGTGGTCCATATACACTATGGAGTACTATGCCTCCATCAGAAAGGATAAATACCCAACTTTTGTATCGACATGGATGGGAATGAAGGAGATTCATGATGATGATGATGATGATGATGATGATGATGATGATGATGATTTACTGACTTGAAATAAGCAAAGTAGAGTGAGTCAATTATCATGTGCTTTTACTTACTTGTGGAGCATAAGGAATAACATGGAGGACATTAGTAGATGCAGAGAAGTCAGTTGGGAAATCATGTGAGACTGTGGACTCTGAGAAACTGAGGATTTTGGTGAGCCTGCTGGTAGGTATTAAGGAGGGCATGTGTTGCAGGGAGTACTGGGTGTGGTGCCTAAATAATGAATCTTGTAACAATTGATTTAAAAGTAAATTTAAATTTAAAAACATTAAAGAATTTTGGATTATTTGCTCCAGCTCTTTGAACAATACTGGTGGAATTTTGATCGGAATAGCATTAAAATTATAGATTGCTCTAGGCAGTATAGACATTTTAACAAAGTTTATTCTTCCAATCCAAGAACACGGAATGATCTTTCATCTTTTTGTGTCTTGTTCAATTTCCTTCATGAGTGTTCTGTAGTTTCTCAAGTACAGATCCTTTACCTCTTTGGTTAGGTTTATTCCCGGGTATCTTATGATTCTTGGTGCTATAGACAATGGAATCAATTCTCTAATTTCCCTTCCTGTATTTTCATTATTAGTGTATAAGAAAGCCACTGATTTCTGTACATTGACTTTGTATCCTGCCATGCTGCTGAATTGTTGTATGAGTTCTAGTAGTTTGGGGGTGGAGTCTTTTGGGTTTTCCATATAAAGAATCATGTCATCTGCAAAGAGAGAGAGTTTGACTTCTTTACTACCAATTTGGATACCTTTTATTTCTCTTTGTTGTCTGCTTGCTGTTGCTAGGACTTCTAATACTATGTTGAACAAGAGTGGTGGCATAAATACAGACACATAGACCAGTGGAACAGAGTAGAGAACCCAGATATGGACCGTCAACTCTATGGTCAAATAATCTTCGACAAAACAGGAAAAAATATACAGTTGGAAAAAGACAGTCTCTTCAATAAATGGTGCTGGGAAAAATGGGCAGCTATATGTAGAAGAATGAAACTCGACCATTCTCTTACACTGTACACAAAGATAAACACAAAATGGATAAAAGACCTCAATGTGAGACAGGAATCCATCAGAATACTAGAGGAGAACATAGGCAGTAATCTCTTCCGTATCTGCCACAGCAACTTCTTTCAAGATATATCTCCAAAGGCAAAGGAAAGAAAAGCGAAAATGAAATTTTGGGACTTCATCAAAATCAAAAGCTTCTCCACAGCAAAGGAACCAGTCAAGAAAACAAAGAGGCAGCCCACAGAATGGGCGAAGATATTTGCAAATGACATTACAAAAGGTTGATATCCAGGATCTATAAAGAACTCCTCAAATTCAATACACACAAAACAGACAAGCATATCAAAAAATGGGCAGAAGATATGGACGGACACTTCTCCAATGAAGACATACAAATGGCAATCAGAGACAGGAAAAAATGTTCATCATCACTAGCCATTAGGGAGATTCAAATTAAAACCACATTGAGATATCACCTTACACCAATTAGAATTGCTGAAATTAGCAAGACAGAAAACAGCATGTGTTGGAAGGGATGTGGAGAAAGGGGAACCCTCTTCCATTGTTGGTGGGAATGCAAGTTGGTACAGCCTCTTTTGAAAACATGGTGGAGATTCCTCAAGAAATTAAAAATAGAACTTCCCTATGACCCTGCAATTGCACTCCTGGGTATTTACTCCAAAGATACAGATGTAGTAAAATGAAGGGCCATCTCTACCCCAATGTTTATAGCCACAGTCACCAAACTGTGGAAAGAACCAAGATGCCCTTTAACGGATGAATGGATAAGGAATATGTGGTCCATATACACTATGGAGTATTATGCCTCCATCAGAAAGGATGAATACCCAACTTTTGTAGCAACATGGTTGGGAATGGAAGAGATTATGCAGAGTGAAATAAGTCAAGCAGAGAGAGTCAATTATCATATGGTTTCACTTATTTGTGGAGCATAACAAATAGCATGGAGGACATGGGGATATAGAGAGGTGAAGGGAGTTGGGGCAAATTGGAATGGGAGGTGAACCATGAGAGACTATAAACTCTGAAATACAATCTGAGGGTTTAGAAGTGGCAGGGAGTGGAAGGTCAGGGTACCAGGTGGTGGGTATTATAGAGGGCACGGATTGCATGGGGTACTGGGGTGGTGCAAAAATAATGAATACTGTTATGCTGAAAATAAATAAAAAATAAATTTAAAAAAATAAAATAATAAAAATGTTAAAAAATACACAAAGAGATAAGAATATTATCATTCTTTATGTTTATATTTTAAAGTGATAACCCTAGATCCTTATGAAAGAAGTATTTGAACATGAATACTTGAAGAAAAGAACTTTGAATGATTTAAACCAGGAAAAAATTATTTTTTGTAAGATTTGTATTTAATCTATGGTTGTTCATTATGTGTATTTCATTGTAAAACATTAGAAAATTTATGTTGTATACAGGGTCTTACACTTATTTTCTAAATTAGGAAAATATATAAATAGTCCATTTTTTAACAGAAAAACTGCATTTCTAAAAGTTTTTCATTATATTTCATAATTAGTTATATAAGATTTGATAACATGTTTTAAAGCTTGGAAATGTTTGTTTGTTGCTTTTAGAATTCTCAGTTCATTTTCATCAGTAAGTATTTTTTTAAAGATTTTGTATATTTATTTATTTGTCAGAGAGAGAGAGAGATTAAGAGAGAGAAAGAGCACACCAGCTGGCAGAGTGGCAGGCAGAGGTGGAGAGAGAAGCAAGCTCCCTGCAGAACTGGATCCCAGGACTCTGGGATAAGGACCTTAGCTGATGGCAGCAGCTTAACTGACTGAGCCACACACGTGTCCCCGTCATTAAGCATTTAAGGAGAATTTACTATTCACTCAATTTATTAATCACGGACCCAATAAATAATTATTGACTGATTCAATATTCCCATTTTTAAATGAAAATAATAATTTATATCACATAGAATGAATATAAAGCATAAAGAATGAGATTGATATAATTCCAACCATAGGCAAAGGGAAAACCCAATTAAGTTTTTATTAAGATTATATGACTATTGTACATTGACATCATGTCCTCTACTATCTGGCTACACTTAAAGTGTATTGTGTATCCTTATTTTAGATCTGTTCATTAAATGGCTTACTGTCATTTAGTTTACTGTCAATTAGCCTGGTTTACTTGGTAACTGATCAGATGGTCACAATGATGCCTGTCACAGTCTCAGTGATGATCCATTGTTTTTGAAATTATTTCCAGGACAATTCTATGTGATAGGACCCAGAGCACCAGTCATTGGCTTGGTTGGGGAAGAGGCTGTGTTGTCCTGCCAGCTCAGCCCATCAATGGATGCTCAGAACATGGAAGTGAAATGGTACCGTAATGATCCTTTTGGCCTGGTGCATCATTATAGTACTTCCCAGGTTGACATGGAGCAGCAGATGCCAGAATACCAAGGGAGAACAGAGTTCCTGAAGGAGAATATTACCAAAGGGCATGTTGCCTTAAGGATACGTCCCATCCAACTTTCAGATGGAGGGGAGTATGCATGTTTCTTTGAAAGCTCCACATATTACAATGATGCAACATTCCAAGTGTTGGTCACAGGTAAGTTTCTGCAAATTAAAACTCATACACAATTATTATTATTATTATTATTATTAGTGCTATTGTTATTTATTTTTGATCAGGAGTCTAAAGTATCCTTTAGATGGTTAAAGTTGGCTAAATCTATACATACACTATGATGGAATATCAAGAAATTTAAATAAGTAAAATCATTCTAATCAGTCCATCCCAGCATTCTTTGGCTCTAGTAAAAATATATTTTCATCTTTTCTATGCCAACATCTTTACTTTGAAGGAAAGAAAGAACAGGGGTTATAGTAGGTATGATCTCAGAAGATTCAGTCCCAGAAATGTATCTTAGTCTCTATTCAGAAACACAGAATGAACTAAACAGAGGCAGAAAGAATCTTACCAGCCTGCTATCAAGCTAGGTTTTTTGAACCTTGCTGCTGCCCATTCTGATAATAGTCCAATCAAATGTAGTGTTTCTGACTCCCAGTATGACATCCATATTTATTCAGATCCTTTCATAATTTGTCCCCTTAGATCTCACTCCTCTCAGATATTTTCCAAACAAACAAGACAAAATAAAACAAAACAATGTAACTGTACTGACAGAATGAAAGTTAAGCATTCCAATTCAATCATGCAATGAGCGATAATTAGCATTTTCTCTATAAACATTGTGAGACCTTATATTGAGCTCAGATGATAAGTTTCTCTATCCTCTCCTTTATAATGGACATTATGAGACACAAACCCAATCCATCAGATGGAGGCAATAATATTGCCTTCTTCCCAAAGACTGGGAAATTTTCTCCTCCTCCCTTACCTGTTTCTAAATATTCCTACCTCCTATTTAGTAAAAATTCTGATTATGAACTAAGTAGCCATAATCCATATTTACATACTAAAGGGTGGATGCTTATATAATTTTCATA
This sequence comes from Mustela nivalis, assembly GCF_964662115.1. Taxonomy (NCBI): domain Eukaryota; kingdom Metazoa; phylum Chordata; class Mammalia; order Carnivora; family Mustelidae; genus Mustela; species Mustela nivalis. The sequence continues at coordinate 7,379,113 of NC_139022.1, read as the reverse complement.
AATTAAAAGAAGTTGTTGTGAAGAGATTTTCTTGCAAGTTTTAAACACTTTTTTGAGTCAGAGTTTTTTGTTACCAGACACTTTGATTCACACATCCCCTAATAGTTTTTCTGCAGAGTAAAGGAGCAAATAGTTGCCTCCTTCTGTGATTCCTTCCTGGGTTTAGAGTAAATCTGCATCTTTAGGTAAGTAGACAGGGATTCCTCAGTGGAAGTCTCTATTGCATGCAAATGAGTGTCACTCCCATGGAGGCATTTAGCCAGGCACTAGGAATGAATGAGATCAATTATGTTTACCTATTCACTGAGTTTTGCCTTTAGAGCAGGGATCAGTCACTCTACTGTGGTAACTTCTAAAGCAATCCAGGTGTTAGACATCCACTTCATGAATTCCTACAGACATTTCCTAAACCTTAGGTAAACCCATATTAGGAGGTCTGAATTTGAGAGCCAATTGTTACTGTTGCTTCTTGAATAAACAACATGCCACTTCTCAAGATCATATCAATTTTATCTCAGACTTGTTATTTGTACAGTTATCCTATCACTAAATAGAAAACAACTTTCCAGTAGTCTTCCATTTTACCCCAGTTTCTTTAGAAGAATGCATTTCCTATCTTGAAGTTATTACCACTCAACTCTGGCATTGTGTTTCAGAATGAGTTTGTCATTAGCTGCAAAAATTGTCAGTTGACACACATCCTAGAATTTACTTTACAATCTCCTATATCTTATAAATGAGGTTATCTGATACATCACTTTGTTGATTTTTCCAAATCATATGGAAGGGAAGTTGTATTTGCTACCCAAGCACAATTTTTTTTAAATAAAACTAAGATATGTATATATGTACTGTATAGAATCTAATATAACAATAAATTTTTTAAAAAAGTAAAGATAAAAATAAACAAAAAATTCAGACATAAAAATAAATAAATAAAACTAAGATAAATCCTATGCTGATCTTAATTTGTACTATGGATATATATTACAAAAAAATAGTGATAAATTCCACCCACCCATTTTACTAGGCCTAGAACATCCAAAGAAATTTTAACTAAACATAACAAAAAATATCTCCTAAAAGCTAAGAAAGAAAATTGAAAGTTCTGATATAAGAGGACATAACCTTATAATGATGATAAACACTATAGGTTTTCTCTCCTTGCCATGGTCATAAGACAATGAAAATCCAAGAGATTCAAAATGGGTAAAGAATGGTATTTAAGTCAGCCTGTGCTGTGTCAGAAGCCATCCTGGCCTCATGTATGCCAGTCAGAAACCCACATTAGTAAGAGAACCATGGTGACTTGATTTCCTCTCTTATTAGCTAACTTTTCTTTTTTTCCACTTCAGCCCCTCAGTCTTGACTTGATAACTCAAGTTACATCACGAATGCCTAAGGCAACATTTGGAATACATGTTTCAATCCTCTAAAAATATCCATTCCCTCACCCATATTTCCCACTGCTATTTTTAATTGAGGCTTAACCCACACAATGCATTTTACCAACAGACCACAAATTTAAAGAGGTAAAGAGAATGGTATAACTTGAAGTACAACATTACTTTTCTCTCTCCAAAAAATCAGATACTAATGAAACATTTATTGTGTTTCTACCAAAAAATAAAAAAAGAGTTATTGAATTTTGTCTTCAGAAAATCCCCACCCATAATTGCATTTCTCTTCAAGTCCTAGAAGGTAGCCTGAATATGTGAAATGTAATGTGATGGCCTTTCAAATGTAAAGATCCTGGAAAATGAAAAACATAATTTCTTTGTATTCTTAATTGATGAACTCTTTAAGGTGAATAATATTTATTACAACCCAGTAAGCAGTTTAATAGAGTAATTTTTATACCCATTACATGGGTTGAGACAATTTTTATCGTCATTTCACAAACAGGGAATGGAGGTATAGAGAGGTTGGTCCATTGGTGTTGCCAGCCAGTACAAATGTAACTTTTGAATCTAGAACTTATCCTTATAATCATGATTCTCCATTGATTCTCAAAGCTATTATATTCTGAAAATACTGTTTATCAGTACCAGCACTGGGAGACACCACTGTGCCAATGAAGTCATCCTTGGTGTAACATGTTATTTACTAACTCCTGGTGATTTGTCAGGGTCTGGCCTTCCATGCAGTATCAGATAACATTAGATCATTTTCTTTCACCAACTTAATAGAAGGACTGCCATAACAAATTACTGTAAATAAGATGGCCCAAAACAACAGAAGTGTACCTTCTCACAATTCTGGAGGACAGAGTCCACAATCAAGATATCATCAGCATTATGGTCTCAGGGAAGCATCTGAGAAGAATGATTCCTTGCCTCTTCCAGGTTCTTGTAGCCCCAGGCATGACTTGTCTTATGCTGAAATCTCTACATTCTCTGCTGCAAACTTCACAGGGCCATTTTCCTGTGTCTCTGTGTCCAAATTTCTTTCTTATATAGACCACATTCACTTTGGATTATAAGCCACCCCAATCCTGGATAAATTCCTCTTTACTAATTACTTGTACAAAATGGTATCCAAATAAGTGCCAGATATTGAAGGTTAGAACTAGAATATATCCTTTCAGAAGACACATTTCAACTCACAATAGGGCTAATTTGATCCCAGTAAATTTGATCTTTGTTGGTTTTGTTGTTATCACTGTATCAGTTACTCTACATAATACTGCGTGGAATGCTGCACTAATATCCACTGAACTACAGAAGACAGTAGCTTAAACCAGAGCTTCTTTATTCTGTGATAAAAGCACAAAGGAGCACAGAATTAGAAGAGTTGGCTAGACACTGTGCGATTTGCACATTTCTTATCTGGATGTTTTCGCCACATCCATACAATCCACTGTTGAAGATGACTCACACTCTGAATTCTCCAGCCCTTGAGAAGGGAGAAAAAATGTAGAAAAGGAGTATCTCTTTACTTTGAGGGAAAGCATATACATCATTTTCATTTGAAACACACCATTGATATCTCAAAGTCACTTCTAATTTTAAGTCTGGAGTGTTGGAACATGCATTCTTAACCAGGGCTGATATATACACAGTTAAAATTTATATTGTTTCCCAAAGGGTTCTATCCAAAATGGTGGCTACTAACCACGTGTTAAATTGAAATTTAAATGTTTTTGATATACATTTGATTGATGTAAATATAAAATTCAGTTCCTAACAATATTTCAGGTATGTAGTAGTTACCTGTATCTAGTTTATCTGGACCACATTGATGTCAGTAACATTCCCAACATTATAAGTTCTTATAAAAAAATAACATCTTTAGAATTAGACATTAATAGATATTTGAGAATGACTAGTAACTTGCCTCAGAAAACCACTAACTAATGTGTGCCTTTAGCTTTGTGGTTCCAAGTGATTTGATGGATGTTTTTCTTCCCAACTTTAAGAATCATCGAATAAAATTACTCAGTGATGTTTCAAAGTAGGGGAGGTAAAAAGTAAACAATTAATTCAGGCATGCTGGGCATTTGGGTACTTTATTAAATGTTGATACAGCTGGTTTCTTTTTTTCCAAAATTTTCTGTGACTAGTTTATTTTCTTAACTCCACTTTTATAAATAAGAAAATTGAGTTTCATAGAAGTTAGTTAAAATGTAAAATGGCAAGAAAACATTTGGAGATGTGTAATTTCTCTGTCTTTGACTATTCTAGTCTCGGGTAGGGCCCCTCATATCCACATTGAACCTGGAAATAAAAAGGACTTTAAAGTGACCTGCATGTCCACGGGGTGGTATCCAGAGCCTGAGGTTCAATGGAGGAACCATCAAGGACTGCATCTGGCACCAGGCTCTGAGACAAAGACAATGGAAGGAAGTGGATTGTTTCATGTGGAATCATCTCTCACAGTGGACAAAAGTTTAAGAGCAGATGTGTCCTGTGTTGTAAGGAACACAATACTCAATGTTGAGAAGGAAGCGCATGTTTCCTTGGCAGGTCAGTTATCATTAGCAATATCATTGCTAATTAAGATTTATTTTTTATCATTATGTTAGTCACCATACAGTACGTCATTAGTTTTTGATGTAGTGTTTCATGATTCATTGTTTGTGTATAACACCCAGTGTTCCATGCAGTCTGTTCCCTCCTTAATAGGGATCACCAGGCTCACCCATCCCCCCACTCCCCTCCATTCTAAACTCCTCAGTTTGTTTTCTGGAGTCCTTGGTTTTTCATGGTTCATCTCCCCCTCTTGTTCCCCCCTTCATTTTTCCCTTCCTCTCCTAATGTCCTTCATGCCATTCCTTATATGCTGCAAATAAGGGAAATCATATGATAATTGACTTTCTCTGCTTGACTTATTTCACTTAGCATAATCTCCTCTAGTCCCATCCATGTCAGTGCAAATGGTGGATACTCATCCTTTCTGATGGTTGAAGAATATTCCATTGTGTGTATGGACCATTCTTTATTCATTCATCTGCTGAAGGGCATCTTGGCTCCTTCCACAGTGTGGCCATTATGGACATTGCTGCTATGAACGTCAGGGTGCATATGGCCCTCCTTTTCACTATATCTGTATCATTGGGATAATTAAGATCTTGCTGACAAAGATCCATGACTGACACACCAAGAATATTCTAGTTTATCCATTTGTGATTCTTAATGTGGAAGACTTGTAAAAATTCACATTTGGTCTTGTTTTGTATTCCTTTTTATGTTAGAAATGTCATTGTTCTACTTTATAAAAATAAATATATGAGTTCACAAAGGCATTCAAAGTGAGAAAAAGAATTTTGAGGAATATTTCAAAGTTCCTCCTAAATGTCTGATCCCACTGTCTAGGGAAAGCTACTTTTCACTACTTGGTGTTTTCTCCCATCTGTCAAATTGAATTTGAATTCTGGCAGAGCCATTTACTAGCTTCATGATCTTGGGTAACTATTGAGCTCTCTGTGCTCAGTTTCCATCTGTTATATATGGGTAATATTACTGTCTACCTCATGAATTTTTTACAGTAACAAAAATAATATCACAGGCAAAGAAGAGCTCAGACTTCTGTCTGTTCTTTATACCTACCAAAAGTGATCTTTCAAAGAAAGAGATTGTCCAAACTATCTCACTACTTACTGTATATGCAAATACCATTATTTGAAGTATTTCACCCTATCAACAGCAACCCCGTCTCTCTCTCGTCCTTCCTATTTCTTCAGCTTCATTTTTCATCCCTGTCTTCCATGTCTCTAATTCTCCATATCCCACATAATTCTCTGAACATATTCAAACATGCAATACCCCTTGTAGCTTGTCATTGACACATTTGCTCTGCTTTTCTGTAACTGAGAGTTTCCTTCTCGTCCCTCAATACTTTATCTTATCTTCCCATGAAATGGTCATCAACTTTTCTGTGTTCAGTGACCTCTTTACTCATACATTTTTGTGATTATATGTTTCACTATTTCCCCAGATAGAATAATAAACTCCTGAGGACATTTCACCATATTTCTATTATGTTTCCATTTCTTAGAAAAATACTGAGCCATAATATGGTTTCCTACAGTAGATAAATATTTGTTTCACCTCCTATCAACAAGCAAAGTGTCATTTCTTTTTTTATTGTTTTCTTACTATTTTTAATTTAATTTTATTTTTCCAGTGTTCTAAGATTCATTGTTTATGCGCTACACCCAGTGCTCCATGCAATACGTGCCCTCTATAATGCTTTTAGTTTGGGAAGTCACATTATTTTAAGACAATAAAGAAAATGAAGAACTGATATCTGAGATTTATAAAGAACGCCTCAAACTCAACACTCAAAAGACAGATAATCACGCCAAAAAGTGGGCAGAGGCCATGAAGAGACACATTCAAAGAAGACATACAAATGGCTAATAGACACATGAGAAAATGTTTATCATCATTAGCCATCAGGGAGATTCAAATCAAAAGTACATTGAGAGGAGGCAGCTGGGTGGCTCAGTGGGTTAAGCCTCTCCCTTTGGCTCAGTTCAGGATCTCAGGGTCCTGAGATCAAGCCCCACATCAGGCTGTCTGCTCGGTGGGGACCCTGCTTCCCCCTCTCTTTCTGCCTGCCTCTCTGCCTACTTGTGATCTCTCTCTCTCTCTCTCTCTCTCTCTGTCAAATAAATAAATAAAATCTTTTTAAAAAAGCACATTGAGATACCACCTTACACCAGTTACAATGGCCATAACTACAGTAAACAATACGTGTTTGGGAGGATTTGGATTAAGGGGAACCCTCTTCCACTGTTTGTGAGAAGGCAAGTTGGTGCAGCCACTTTGGAGAGCAGTGTGGAGGTTGCTTAAGAAATTAAATATAGAGCTGCCCTATGACTCTGCAATTGCACTACTGGTTATTTATCCCAAAGATAGAGATGTAGTGAAAAGAAGGGCCATCTGTACCCCAATGTCTATAGCAACAATGACAACAATTGCCAAACTGTGGAAAGAGCCAAGATGACCTACAACAGACAAAGGATAAAGAAGACATGGTCCATATATACAATGGAGTACTATGCCTCCACCAGAAAGATCAATACCCAACTTTTGTATCAACATGGACAGGACTGGAGGATATTATGATGAGAGAAATAATTCAATTATCCTATGGATTTTACTTACTTGTGGAGAAAAATAAATAATATGGTGGACATTAGGACAAGGAAAGGAAAAGAGAATGGGGGAAAATGGAGGGGAGATGAACCATGAGAGACTGTGGACCCTGAGAAACAGAGTTTTGGAAGGGAGGGGGTTAGGGGGATGGGTAAGTCTGGTGGTGGGTACTAAGGAAAGCATGTATTGCATGGAACACTGGGTGTGGTGTATAAAAAATGAACCTTGAAACACTGAAAAAATAAAATAAAATTTAAAGAAATAAAAAATTAAATTAAAAAAAAAGCACACACACACACACACACACACAAACACAGATAATGAGGAAGAGAACTTGAGTTTGGGAATGTGAAAAAAGCAAACACACATACAAAATAGAGGATTTTTGTTCAACAACTTTAGTATTACAAAGAATAGAGGAATTTAGGAGTTTCTTACTGAGATTTTTATACCGAAGAAATGAGTTGAAACATATAATAAGGTATTATGAGTTGGGAAAATATTATAATGCTCTTGAAAGTCTGAATGTAGGAGATACATTTTTTTTTATATTTTAATATACTAATGGGTTTGAGATCACCAAATAAAAATTCTAGAGACATCTTGTTGAAATCTTAAATGAGGGTAGTGTCTGAAGGAATGTGTCCTTGACACCTCTTTTAAAATAAGTATTCATTAGAAAAATAAGAAAACAATAGTTTTTAATTTTACTGATTAAAGTTGCCAGTTGGCAGATATCCCATAAGAAACCTTAAATTGAATTAAACATTTGTCTCTAAAACCTAGACTGTGAATCCCATTTGGCTTATTATCCAAGATGTCACAGTTTCTCCTTTAATCTTTAGAGAAGCTCCACATGCCTCTCATTCATTGACATATTTTCAAGATCACATATATATTTATGTAGAAAATAATTGGATAGAAAGAACACATGACAAAGACAGTTTGGGGAACCAAAGGTGAAAAATTGGAAACAAATATGAAAAGAAATACCTTATTGCATTTGTAGGTTTTTATTAATTATGACAGAATTATTTTACATAGAGTAATATTAATGTTGCTAAATCTTTATTGTAGGTACATAGATGTCTGAAGCATTACTTGTATGTTTTCAGCGTATTAAAACATTATGATTTATAAAATAAAATTTCTGCATCTCCATACATTAGGAACAACAAAGGGAATGGAAGCCACTTTATCATTCCTGAATTCTGTAGAATTCCAGGGAAGGATAGGTGAGGCTTAGAATCTGGGGGTGCCTGGGTGGCTTGGTGGTTAAGTATCTGTCTTCAGCTCAGGTCATGTTCCCAGTGTCCTGGGGTTGAAACCTGCATTAGGCTCCTTGCTTCCACTCTCTCTGCTTCTATTCTCTTTCTCACTGCGTTGCTGTCACATAAATAAATAAAATCTTTAGGGAAAAGATAAAAAGAATCTGTGTCATTTCTAGCAATGTCTCCTAAAAGAAAACTCTTGGGATCTGTTCACAGAAGCCAAGCCACTGTTACCAAGCTAGATACTTAATGAAACAATCTCTATTTTTCAGATTCCTTATTTCTTGAGGACTTTACCTGGATAGTGTGGTTGGTTGTTCTCCTGGTTCTCCTGGTCATCAGTGTAACCATCTGTGTTCTATTTCTGCGTGTTAGAAAAGCCAAAGGTAAATGAAACAACAAGAACAACAACAAACAACTCAAAGGAACCCAAGACAACAACAGCAAAAACTGTGGAGATTGGGTTCATTTGTGGAAGAAGTACATTGTAATATTAACACCAAATTCATAATTGGTTTGTAGGGGGCCTTTAGCATTTCAAATTGGGAACAAGAAAAACTAATCAGAAAAAATATGTAAGTACATATTCAAAACTCTGAGCGTTTTTCAGAAAATAGAGGTTGTCTGGTTAAGGTCAATTATTTTCACGTAGTTTTGGGATCTAGATGAGGTGCAGTGGAGTGGAATCTAGAGACAAAGACCAAGAAAGAATTATTAAAACATCTTTGGTGCAAAATGGTGGTTTATTAAAGCACAGGAGCAAGACCCATGGGCAGAAAAAGCTGCTTCTCTGGGGTTTGTGAGGTGTGGCTGATTATATCTCATGGGATTTGGGGAGTTAAGGAAAAAGAGTGGTCTAAAAGAACTTTCATGTATTAAAGAAGACACACAGGATACTGGTATTTTGCCATTTGTTAAGGTTGTTTTTCCTTTAAGTAAGTCATTAATAGTAAGATAGTTGGGAAATTCTTGCAAGAATGTCACACTCCTCCTATCATACATCCTTGTCAATGAACTTTAGGCTTAGAAGAAATTCAACTTTATTTACATTTTGCTCTGCCTCAGCCTCCCTCAATTTTATGGAGGATGATATTAGGGTTTCAGGAATGGAGTTATGGACCTCTGAAAGTTAGGCTATTGATAAGAAAGCTTTTTCCTTGTAAATAACTGGGACATTTGTAGACTTAGAGAGACTCAGGTCTTTCAGGATTGTGATCTCTACCAATTAAATGTTTTTTTTTTTTTTTTTTTTTTTTTTTTTTTTTTCTCTAGGGCAGCCTGGAGTGCCTAAGGAATATCACATATTTCTCATAGGGGGAAGTGTGGGGTGTCAGCTTCTGCCTTGTCCTCAGCTAGCCTTCTGCTTCTTATCAATTTCATCAAGAAAAAAATGCACTTCATTTCTGATCTACACTTAAATTTGAGGGTTTAGAAACCAGATTATATCTCTGTTTGATTATGTGCTTGTTTATGTATCCAGAGGTAATACAATTCTCTGTGACATCATTTGTTAATTGAAGTTAGTTTTGCATCAGGATGGCATTTTCTGGTTTCAGAATGCATGTGTTCTTTCATGTATTTGGGGGGAATAATCTAGAGCAGTATTCAGAACATTACTTCATGAGCATAACCAAGAAGACATTAAGAAGTTAAAGTTTTTACTAAGGCCATGACTCCCCATGATGGCCTTTCTCTGCAGGGGGTGAAATGTCTCATAGAAAGCCTGTTTCTCTGTCCTTTAAATTGATAATTTTTATCTAAGCAGGACTGACTACCATAGCCTGTGACACTTCCGTGCCTCACTTTTCAATGTGTCTGATGAGATCTTTAAACAAATGCTCTCCTTGGAACTAATAGAAGTATTCTAGAGGCATTACATTAGTTATTCCTATAGAGCTAAGATGTATATTGTTCTCCATTGATTGAATTTCCAGTATCTTAAGCATTACCTTCCTCCCAACTTTACCTCAATTTGTGTTGAAAAGAATCAGGACAGTAATCAAAGGTAAAACTAAACAAGGAAACAAACAGTAATAGCAACTATAAAAATTCCCAGAGTGTGAAGAGATGTATAGTGGGGTGTTAAAGTTCTACTCTCATCACCTACCAGTTCACACAAATGATTATGCTTCATATCCCTAAATTAATGTACAATGTAGACTTTTCTCAAAATGTCCAATACTGAGGACATCTGTGTGGCTTAGTGGGTTAAGCCTCTGCCTTTGGCTCTAGTCTGATCTCAGAATCCAGGGATGGAGCCTGCAACAGGCTCTCTGCTCAGCAGGGAGTCTGCTTCTCTCTCTCTCTTTCTCTCTCCCTGCCTCTCTGCCTACTTGTGGTTTCTGTTTCTGTCAAATAAATAAATACAATCTTAAAAAAATGTCCAATATTGTTTACTCGGTCAATATGAAAAAAAATTGTTTTTTTCTAAAACCATTTGAAACACATTTTTCAAGGTAGAAAAAGAGGATTTATTAACTAGAGGGTCATAAATCAAAACTTAAGGACATTATTGGGTATTCTTTGAAAAAATTGACTAAGTGGCTAATTATTTGAAAGATTTACATAATTTACAACTCAGCTGTCATTGCTTATTATCAATACACTAATTCAGTCAATAATTGCTTTGTTTAATCAAAAAGATTAAAACAAATTTTAATTTGAAAAATAATTGCTGATTATACTAGAATTAAAACGAAAAACAATAAAAAGTATAGTTGACGAACAATATATTACTTTCAGGTATACAACATAGTGATTCAATAAACTCCATACATTATGCTTGGTTCACAAAGTGTAGCTATCATCTTTCACTATGCAATTATTCTAATACCAGAGATTATATTCTCTATGTTGCATCTATCATCCACATGATTTATTCATTTCATAGTGGGAAGCCTGTACCTCCCACTTCCTTTCACCCTTTCACCCCCAATCCCTGCAACCACCAGTGTGTTCACTGTATTTATGGATCTGGTTCCATTTTATTTATTTTGTTTTTTAACATTCTGCATAAAAGTGCAACCATAGGCTTTGTTTTGTCTGACATCTCACTTATCTTAACATCCTCTAAGCTCATCCATGTTGTTGCAAATATCAAGATCACATTCTTTCTCTGGCTGAATAAATACAAATCCATTGTCATATATATACATATATATGTATATGTATATATTTGTGAGACAGATATCTAGATATTAGATATCTATCTCATATCTATGTATATAGATATATCTATATATAGATGATACAGATCTATATATATAAGATACATAGATATAGATATAGATCTATGTATAAAAACATAGATAAATATATAGATATCTAGATAACTATCTCACATATAGATATCTATATAACTCACATAACTAGATATACATATAGATATAGATATAGATATCTATGTATCTATCTCACATATTATTTGTTCTTTCATCTGTGAAGGACACTTCTTAGGTCACTTCCAGATCTTGGGTATTGTAAATAATACTGCAATAAACTTAAGGGAACCCTTATGTTTCTGAACTAATGTTTCCATTTCTGGAGGTTAAATACCCAGTAGTGGAACTACTGAATTGTCAAGGATTTCTCTTTTTAATTTCCTTTTTAAAAATTAAATTTTATTTTTTCAGTGTCCCAAGATTCATGGTTTATGCACCACACCCAGTGCTCCATGCAATATATGCCACCACCTTTTTAATTTTCTAAATAAATCTCCTGCTCTTTTCCACATTGTCTGCAATAGCTTAGATTCTCATTGCAGTATGTGAGAATTCCCTTTTCTCCACATCCTTGCTAACACTTAGTATTTATTATATTTTTGATAATAGTCATTGTGACAGGTATCAGATGATATCTCTTGGTTTTGACTCACATTTCACTGGTAATAAGCTATGTTGACCATTTTCACCTGTATCTGTTGGCCATCTATATAGATTTTTGAAAATCATCTAATCAGGTCCTTTGCACATTTTCAAATGAATTACAGTTGGGTTTTGTTTTGTTTTGTTTATTTTTTATTTATTTTCAGCATAACAGCATTCATTATTTTTGCACCACAACCCAGTGCCCCATGAAATCCATGCCCTCTATCATACCCACCACCTGGTACCCCGACCTGCCACCCCCCCCTTCAAAACCCCCAGATTGTTTTTCAGAGTCCATAGTCTCTCATGGTTCACTTCCCCTTCCCATTTTCCCCAACTCCCTTCTGTTCTCTATCTCCCCATGTCCTCCATGCTATTTGTTATGCTCCACAAATAAGTGAAACCATATGATAATTGACTCTCTCTGCTTGACTTATTTCACTCAGCATAATCTCTTCCAGTCCCATCCATGTTGCTACAAAAGTTGGGTATTCATCCTTTCTGATGGAGGCATAATACTCCATAGTGTATATGGACCACATCTTCCTTATCCATTCGTCCATTGAAGGGCATTTTTGTTTGTTTGTTTTGCTTTTCTTCTGGTTTTGGTTTTGAGTTGTATATGTTTTATATATTTTGGATGTTAAAGTCTTATCAGATATCAATACAAGACTCTTTTCCCATTAAGTAGTTTGTGTTTTTGTTTTGTTTTGTTGATATTTTCCTTCACTGCATAAAAGCTTTTCTTTAAGGATTTAAGGGTGTTTATTTTTGTTTGTTTGTTTGTTTGTTTTTTTAAGATTTCATTTACCTATCTGAGAAAGAGAGAGAGACAGTGAGCTGAAGGGAGAGGGATAGAGAATCTGAAGCAGACCCCATGCTGAACACAGAGTCTGTGGTAGTAACTGATCTCAATACCACAAAATTATGATTTGAACCAAAACCAAAAGACTGATGCTTAACAGACTGAACTTAGCCACCATTGTGTAAGGTTTTTAAGTTGGTCCAGTCCCAGTAGTTTGGTTTTTGTTTGCTTCCCTTGCCAGCACAGACATATACATACAGATGTTGCTAAGAACAATGTCATAGAGGGGCACCTAGCACCTTGTGTCAGCCTCTGTGCTTAGGAAAGAATCTGCTTGAAATTCTCTCGATTTCTCTCCTTCTGCCCCTCCCCTGCTCATGCTCTCTCTCTCTCTATCTGACTTTCGTTCTCTCTCATTGAACAAATAAAACTAATAATCATATATATATATATATGTATATATATATATATATGTCAAAAAGACTTGCCTATGTTTTCTTCCTATAGCTTTATGAGTTCAGATCTCAGTCCTTAAACCGTTTTTGTTTCTGTGTAGGGTTTAATGAAGTGTATCAGTTTTATTATTTTGCATGTAGTTATCTAGTTTAAATAGGACCATTAATTAATTTATTTATTTTTAAGATTTTTATGTATTTATTTGACAGACATATCACAAGTAGGCAGAGAGGCAGTCAGAGAGAGAGAGAGAGAGAGGAGGAAGCAGGCTCCCCACTGAGCAGAGACCCCAATGCGGGGCTCGATCCCAGGATCCTGGGATCATGACCTGAGCCGAGGGCAGAGGCTTTAACCCACTGAGTCACCCAGGCACCCCAACATGGGACCATTTATTGAAGAGAATTTATCTTCCCCGTGTACATGCTTGCCTTCTTTAATTGACCATATAAGCATGGGTTTATATTTGGTATCCCTATTTAATTCCATTTACTGTGTGTCTATTTTCTGTGCCAGTAACATACTGCTTTAATTATAATAGATTTGTGGTATATTTTGAAATCTGGGATTATTAGATATCCAGCTTTATTTTTCTTTCTCACCATTGCTTTGGATATTCAAGGCCTTTTGTGTTTCTATACACATTGGACAATTATTTGTTTTAGTTATGAGAAAACTGTTATTGGTATTTTGATAAGGATTACCTTGAATCTGTAGCTTTATTGGGGTAGTTTGGATGTTTTAACATTATAAATTCTTCCAGTCTATCTGCATGGAATATCTTTCTATTCGTCTTTGTCATCTAATTCCTTTAGTTGATATTTTATAATTTTCAGAGTATAGGTCATTTAACTTCTTGGAGAAATTGAAACCCAGATATTTTGTTTTTCTCATGAAACTTTAAATAAGATTTTTAATTTTTTTCTTCTGCTTCATTTTTAGTGTATATAAAATAAAATTATTTCTTTATAGTAATTTTGTATCATGCAAATTTACTGAATTTATTAATTCTAAGAGCTTCTCAGTGGAGTCCTTAGAGTTTTCTATGTATAATACTATGTCTCTCTCAAGTTGTTATAGCTTTCTTTTTTCCTTATGGATTCAGATGCATTTGTTTCTTTGCACAGGATTATACAGTGATAGGATTATGATTTCCAGTACTATTTAGAATAAATGTGGAAGAGTAGACATTCTTCTCTTGTTGCTGTTTTTGGAGGAAAAGCTCTCAACTTGTCACCATTAAGTATGATGTTAACTGTGGGTTTGTCATATATGATATTAATTGCCTAGGGGTATATTCCCTCTAAAAGCATTTTGTTGAAATTTTTTAAGGATGAAAAACTTGAAATTACGTCAACTTGTATTTTCTGCATCTATGAAGATGATTATATATTTTTTATCCTTTATTCTATTAATGTGGTATTTCACACTGGCTTGTGGATACTGAACCATCTTTGCATTACCCAAAGAAACACACTTGATGATGATGAATGGTCATTTCAAAGTATTGTTGAATGTGGTGTTCTAATATTTTGTTGAGAATTTTTATCTATGTTCATCAGGAATACTGACCTGCTTTTTTTTTTTTTTTTTTTTTTGGATTTACTTTAGTGTTTTTGGTTTTAGTATCAAGGAAAAGTTGGCCTCAAGGAATGTATTTAGAAAGTTTCCTTCCTCTTATATTTCTTGGAATAGCTTGAGGAGAATCAGTATTAACTTAAATTTTGGGTGGAATTCATTTGTGACTCCATCTGGTCCTTAATTTTGTATTGTTTTAGTTAAATTTTTACATATGTATGTGTGTATGCTTGTATGCATGTATTTTTAAATTTTATTTCTTCAGTGTTCCAAGATTGATTTTTTTACACCACAACCAGTACTCCATGCAATATATGTCCTTCTTAATAAACCCACTACCAATCTCACCCACACCCCACCCCCATTCACTCTAAAACTCTCACTTTGTTTCTCAGACTCCAGTCTCTCATGATTTGTCTCCCCCCTTTGATTTCCCCAGCTCACTTCTCATCCCCATCTCCCAATGTCCTCCTTGTTATTCCTTATGCAGAACAAGTAAGTTAAACCGTATGATAATTGACTCTTTCTCTTTGATTTATTTAACTTAGCAAAATCTCTTCCATTCCAGTCCATGTTGATACAAAAGTTGAGTATTCATCCTTTCTGATGGAGGTATAATACTCCAGAGTCTATATGGACCATGCCTCCTTTATCCATTCATCTGTTAAAGGGCATCTTGATTCTTTCCACAGTTTGGTGACTGTGGCCATTGAACATTGGGGTACAGAAGGCCCTTATTTTTACTTCATCTGTATCTCTGGGGTAAATCCCCAATAGTGCAAGTTCAGGGTCATTAGATAACTCTATTTTTAATTTCTAAAGGTATCTCCACATTGTTTTCCAAAGTGACTGCACCAACTTGCATTCCCACCAACAGTGTAAGAGAGTTGCCCTTTTCCCAAATCCTCTACAACATATGTTGTTTACTGTCTTGTTAATTTTGGCCATTCTAACTGGTGTAAGGTGGTATATCAATGTGGTTTTTATTTGAATCTCCCTTATGGCTAATGATGATGAACAATTTTCATGTTTCTCTCAGGTATTTGTACGTCTTCTTTGGAAAAGTGTCTGTTCATGTCTTCTGCCCATTTTTATGAAATGATTATCTGTTTTGTGTGTAGTTTGAGTTGGAGGGGTTCTTTATAGATTTTGGATATCAGCCCTTTGCTTGTAGTGTGATTTGCAAATATTTTCTCTGATTCCATGGATTACCTCTTTGTTTTGTTGAGAGTTTCCTCTGCTGTGGCATAATCTTTTATCTTGATAAAGTCCCAAAAGTTCATTTTTGCTTTTGTTTTATTTGCCTTTGGAAGCATATCTTGAAAGAAGTTGCTGTGGCCAATGTCGGAGAGGTTACTGCCTATGTTCTCCTCTAGGATTTTGATAGATTACTGTCTCACATTGAGGCATTTTATGCATTTAGGGTCTATCTTTGTCTATGGTGTAAGACAATGTTTGAGTTTCCTTCTTCTACACATTGCTTTTCAATTTTCACAGCAGCAATTATTGAAGAGACTTTTTTCCACTATATATTTTTTCCTTTTATGTCAAAGATTATTTGACCATAGAGTAGAAGATCCCTTTTGGACTCTCTAATCTGTTACACTGGTTTATGTGTCTGTTTTTTGCACCAGTACCATGTTGTCTTGGTGATCACAGCTTTGTAGTAATTATTGAAATCAGGCAATGTGATGTTCCCAGCTTTGTGTTTCTTTTTCAGCATTTATTTAGGAATTCAGAGTCTTTTCTGTTTCCATACAAATTTTAGAACTGTTTCTTCCAGCTCTTTGAAAAATGATGGAGGAACTTTGATTAAGATGGCATTGAAAGCATAGATGGTTCTAGGCAGTATAAACATTTTATCAATGTTTATTCTTCTGATCCCTGAACATGGAATACTTTTCCATTTTTTTGTGTCTTCAATTTCTTTCATGAGTCTTCTGTAGTTCCTCAAGTATAGATCCTTTACTTCTTTGGTTAAGTGTATTCCCAGGTATTTTATGGGTCTTGGTGCTATAATAATTTGAATCAATTCTCCAATTTCCCTTTCTATATTTTCATTGTTAGTGTGTAAGTAAGCAATGGATTTCTGTACATTGATTTTGTATGTTGCCACATTACTGAATTGCTCTATGAGTTCTAGTACTTGAGGGGTGGAATCTTTTGGGTATTCTATATAAAGTCTCAATTCATCTGTGAAGTGAGAGAGTTTGACTTCTTCATTGCAATTTGAATACCTTTTATTTCTTTTTGTTGCCTGATTGCTGATGCTAGGGCTTCTAGTACTATATTGAACAACAGAGGCATGAGCTGATATCCTTGTTGTGTTCCTGATCTCAAAGGGAAGGCTGTTTTTTTTTTCCCCATTAAGGATGATATTTGCTGTGGTTTATTCGTAGATAGCTTGTATGAAGTTGAGGAATGTTCCTTCTATACCTATACTTTGAAGCATTTTAATCAGGATGGATGTTGTATCCTGTCAAATGCTTTTTCTGCATCAACTGAGAGGACAATGTCATTTTTTCTCTTCCCTTATTGATCTGTTACATCACATTAATTGATTTGTGAGTGTTGAACCACTCTTGCATATAGGGGATAAATTCCAACTGGTCAGAGTGTATAATCTTTTTAATGTACTGTTAGATTTTATTAGTTAGGATCTTGTTGAGAATCTTAGTATCCATATTAATCAGGCATATTGGTCTGAAGTTCTCTTTTTTGGTTGTTTCTTTGCCTGTTTGGGGGATTAGGGAAATTCTGGCTTCATAAAAAGAGTCTGGAAGTTTTCCTTTTGCTTCTATTTTTCGAAACAGCTTCAGGAGAATAAGTATTATTTCTTCTTTGAATTTTAGACAGAAGTCCCCAGGGAATCCATGAGGTCCTGTGCTCTTGTTTTTGGGGAGGTTTTTGATCACTGCTTCTATCTTGTTATAGATATTGGTATGTGAGGTTTCAATTCCTTCCTGATTCAGTTTTGAAAGTTTATAGGTTTCCAGGAATGATTCCATTTCATCTAGGTTGCTTATTTGTATATAAATGTTGATAATTTCTGATGATCATTTCTTTTTCCTTGGTGTTAGTTGTGATCTCTCCCTTTTCATTCATAGTTGGATTAATTTGGGTCCTTTCTTTTTTATTCAGATTAGTTTGGCCCATGTTTTATTGATCTTATTGATTCTTTCATAGAACAACTTCTGTTTTTTTTGATGTGTCCTACTGTATCTCTAGTTTCTATCTTATTGATCTCTGCTCTAATCTTTATTATTTCCCATCTTGTGTGTTGGGTTGACTTAATTTGATGTTGACTCTCCAGTTTTTTAATGTGTAAAGAGAGTTGGTGTATTCTGGATTTTTTTTTTTTTTTTTTTTTTTTTAGTGAGCCTTGGATGGCTTTGTATTTCTCCCTTAGGACTGCCCATAGGCTTTGGGCCAGAGTGTCTTCATTCTCATTGGTTTCGATGCATTTTTAAAGTTATTCTTTGATTTCCTTATTGATCCAAACATTCTTAAGCAGGGTTGTTTTTACATTCCAAGTGTTTGAATTCCTCCCAAACTTGTTCTTGTGCTTGAGTTCCAGTATCAAAGCATTGTGGTCTGAGAATATGCAGAGAATAACTCAGTCTTTCCATATTGGTTGAACCCTGATTTGTGACCCAGTACATGTTCTATTCTGGAGAAAATTCCATGTGCGCTGGAAAAGAATGAGTATTTTGTTGTTTTAGGATGATATGTTATGTATATCTAAGAGGTCCATCTGGTTCAATGTGTCATTCAATGCTCCTGTTTATTTATTTTCTGTTTGGATGATCTGTGTGTTTCTGTGAATGACATGTTAACATCCCCTTCTATTAATATATTACTCTCAATATGACTTTTTATTTTGATTAACATTTGTCTTATGTAGTTGGTGGTTCCTCTTTAGGGGGCATAAATATTTACAATTGTTAGATCTTCTTGGTGGCTAGACCATTTCAAAATAATGTATTTTACTTCTTTCTTTCTGACTACATTCTTTAGTTTAAAATCTAATTTCTCTGGGTGAGAGTCACTACCCCAGCTTTCTTTTCATGTCCATTGACATGAAATATTCTTCTCCATCCCTTCACATTCAGTCTGAATGTCTCCTTAGGTTCAAAATGGGTCTCTTGTAGACAATATTTGGATAGGTCCTGTCGTTTTATCCAATCTGTAACCCTGTGCTGTTTTATTTGAGCATTTAGGCCATTCACATTGAGAGTGATTATTGAAAGATATGTTTTTATTGACATCATGTTGCCTTTGAAGACCTTGTTTCTATAGAGAATTTCTACAGAAATTCTGTAAATTTCTGTTCTATGTAACTCTTGGGTTCTTTTTATTTTTTTTTTTATAGAACCCCTTAATATTTCTTAGAGTGCCAGATTCATGGTCATATACTCTTTTAAACGTTTCCATTCTTGAAAGCTCTTTATCTTTCCATCCATTTTGAATGTCAACCTTGTTGGATAAAGTACTCTTGGCTGCATGTTCTTTTCATCTAGTGCCCTGAATACGTCTTGTCAGCTCTTTCTGGCATTCCAGCTTTCTGTGAATAGGTCTGATGTTATTCTGATGGACCTTCCTCTGTATGTAAGGAATCTCTTCACCCTAGCTGCTCTCTAAAACTGTTGTCTCAAATTTTGATTCATCAGTCTCACAATCAAGTGTCTCGTGGTCTTTCTATATTTGTTGATTTGAGGGGTGATCTTTCAGCCTCTAGGAAACAAAGGTTGGTTCCATTCCCCCTACTGGTAAGATTTTCATGGAGAATTTGTTCAAATATATTTTCTAGTCTTCTTTTTTTCTCCTCCCCCTCGGGGGGGGGATAATAATTATTCCCAATAATTCTGATGTTAGAATGTTTCCTGGTGTCATTTATTTCCCTAATTCTGTTTTCATGCCTTCTTAGCTGTTTGTTCCAGGCCTCCTCCTGTTCTCTATGATTTTGTGCTCTCGATCACTAATTCTATATTATGCCTCAGTTACTCTAGCTGTTTGAATATTTAGATTACATCGGAACTCATTGATAACATTTTTAACTTCTTTCCGGGCTGCTCTCACTCTGCCCTTAAAGATTCTATATTGTCACTAATGGTTTTCTCCAACCTAGCCATTGCCTGGGTAATTTTTACCCTGAATTCCCTTTCTGACACACTGTTTATGTCTATATCCAATAACTCCAAAGGAAAGGGCACAGTCTCTGAATTCTTCCTCTTTTGGGTGTTTCTCTTCCTAGTCATTTTGGTGAGAGGTAGTTGAGGGGATTTATAGCTGAATATATCAATTGCCATCGAGGCAAGGTGCACACTGGAATGCTTCTGAGCAATCAGAATTCACCACCAAAAAAAAAAAAAAAAAAAAGAAGAAGAAGAAAAAAAGAAAGAAAAAAAGAAAAAAGAAAAAAAGAGAGAGCAAGGAAAAAAAAAAAAAAAGACAGAATGGGCCCCCAAATTAAGATTCATAAGGTATACAACCAAAAATGGGTAAACAAAAAGATAGACAAAAGTAAATGACAAGATAAAAGAAAAAAGAAAAATGAACCCAGCCGATATGAACCCCAAGGATAAGAGTTTTATAATACCCAAACAAAAACCAAATACACAGAAATGCTGACAGAAGAAAAAAGGTGGGAGTGTGGTTATAAATCCTCCAATTGGGTGAGGAAGGTTATTTTGATTCTCTCTGTGTGTTTTGATAACCTTGGTAAAAGACTCAAATTTCCAGAGATAAAGGGAGATTAAAACTTGTTTATATTATAGGGGTAGTATTAGTTAGCAAATAGGATTACTTTGAAGCTCATATCTATGTGTATATTAATAAAATAAAGGGAAAATTAAAACACATGTATATGTATGAAAAAAAATCAAGTTAAAAAGTTATTATGGAATATGCTATATTAACCCTCTAGTTGTAATGGTTAAAAAAAAAAAACTAAGTAGGTTTAAAAAAAGTAGGTCTAAAAAACTAAGTAGGCTCAAAAATTAAAAGGAACAAGAATAGTGAAAATGAATTAAAAATAAAAGTTCTATCTATGAATTATACTGATTTTAGGACAATAACCAGAGCTTAATATATTGTTTTTCCCTGATATTGAGGTTTTACAGCTGTATGGTGACCCTGAGGTGGTTGTCCTCTCCTTCTTTTGGCTGACTTTCTGGGGGAGGGGCTTCCCGGGTTGTTTTTCAGTTAGTCTTGCTTGGGTTTAGTCCTCTTGCCCTCTATCAAGGGGCTGGGCTCTCTGGAAACCAGTTTTTCAGGCTTTTGTTCTCTGGAGGTTTTGTGTTTTTCTTCCCTCCCCGCCCCCTTTAGTTGTTTACTATGGCTTTTCAGAAGTTTAGTGGAAAGCAAACTGGACCCAGGCCTCTGTCTCAGAGAGAACCTTCAGTATGCTCCCCTCTGGGTGGTCCAGAATACACCGACTCCCCTCTGCAAACTCTGCTGAGCTATGCAACCTCCCACAGGCAGAGGAGGTCCCCAGTGACCATCTCAGGGGATGCCAGAAGTGTCTACTTGTCTCTGCACCCAGATACTACTAAAACTGTGAGTGATATTTGTCCAAGGAGCATTTTTCAGATGGCTGCCTTTGCTGGGACTGCTGGGGTCTAGACATGAGGTTGCCACCATGGGTGATTGCACTGGCCCCATCTAGGAGAGTCCAGACCCTTGATTGGTCCTATCTCAAGGGTAGAGCTTTCTCAGGCACTGGCAGGAAGTGGGTAAGACCCTGGTCATGCAGTACACAGAAGTTCAAGGGAACACAGGCTGGTTTTGTCACCAGACTTGCTCCTGGAGGGGCAGCAGTGTTCCCAGCTGAGTTGTGGTGCAAGCCACGCAACCCCACAGGCTCCATCACACTCTCTCTGGGACAGGTGGTCATAGGTGATGGCTGTTCTGGGACCATGTGTTTAGGCCTATGCCTATTACCCCCTGATTCCACCAATGGCCACTTAAGATCTTTTGCTCTTTTTGAGTGCTTTTAACCAGAATCCAAGTTAATTCTGGTTATCAGGGCACTCTCATATTGGGTTATTACTTTCCAGTGGGATGCTTCTGGTGACTCCCTCCCTCTTCTATTTATGCTCTGATATCAATCCAATCGTGCCCACTCTGTTTTATTGCTCGACTGGAGTCTTCTGCCCCAATAGAGACCTAGAACTATATAATCCTACATTTCAGGATGATTTCATGGGTGTTCAGAGTGTTTTGGTAGATAACTAGCTCTTTTTAGGGGAAGATTGAAACAGGGTCTCCTACTTCTCTGCCATCTTGCCCCTACTCAGCATATAGGTTTTCATAATATTTTCTTATAATTGCATTTCTGTAGTGTCCTTCATTATTTCTCCTCTCATTTGTGATTTCATTTATCTGTGTTATTTCTGTTATATTTTTGATAAGTCTGAATTCTCAATTTCATTTATTTTTCTTTTTTTTCAAAGAACCAGTTTCTCTTTCATTGTTCTGTTCCACTGTTTTGTTTGTGTGTGTGCGTTTGTGTGTGTGTGTGTGTATAATTTATTTTTGATACTAATTGCAATTATTTACTTACTACAGGACTTAGGCTTTGCTTTTTGTTATTTTCCAAGTTAATTTCAACGTATGGTTAAGTTTTTTTATTTGAGTTTTTTTTTTGGTTCTTTTGTTAATTCTTGCTTTATATTTCCTCTTGTGATCAATTTTGTTGTATTCTAAAGGTTTTGAAATTCTGCATGTTCATTTTTATTTGCATTTATTTATTTATTTATTTATTTATTTATTATTTTTGATTTCTTCTTTGATCTGCTTGACCCATTCATTCTTTACTAACATGTAGTTTACATTCATGTGTTTGTGGTCTTTCGATCCCCCCCCCCCCCGTGGTTAACGTCAACTTCCATACCTCTATGGTCAGAAAAGATGCATGGTATGATGTCTCTCTTTTTATATCTGTTGAGCTCTGATTTGTGATCTAGTATGTGATCTAGTATGGGAGAACGTCCCATATGTATTTGAGTAGAATGTGTACTCTGCTGCCTTAAGATATGTGCATTAAGTCCATGTAGTCCAGTTGTCATCCCAAGCCATTATTTCTTTGTTGATATTCTGCTTGGATGATTTGTCCATTGATAGTAGAAGTGTGTCGAAATCCCCTACTATTACGATATTATAAATGAGTTCTGTTGTGTTTATTATTAATTGTTTTATATGTTTGGGGCTTCCATGTTGGTAGTATCAATGTTTATAATTGTTTGATTTTCTTGTTTAATAGTCAAGTTTATTATAGTATAATTCCCTTCTTCATCTTTTATCACAGTCTTTGGTTTAAAATCCACTTTGTCTATTACAAATATTGCTACTCTGGTTTTCTTTTGACATCTGTTTACATGATATAAGTTTCTCTATATACATACTTCCAATCGCAGGTGTCTTGAGATCTTAAATGAGCCTTTAGGCAGCATATAGTCGAGTTTTGTTTTTTTTTTTATGTTTGTTTTTCTTTATTTTTTGTGACACTTTATTTCTTTTGATTAGGGTGTTTAGTCCACTTACGTTCAGAGAAATTATTAGTAGATATGTATTCAGTGTCCTTTTATTATTTTTTCTTTCATTGTTTCTGTACATTTTCCTTCTGGTTTTTGTCATGTTTGAGCTTTCCCTCCCACTCAGAGTCCCCTTTAACATTTCTTGCAGGGCTGGTTTAGTGATCACAAACCCCTTTAGTTTTTATTTGTCTATGAAACTCTTTTTTTCTCCTTCTATTCTTTGTGATAACCTTGCTTGACAGACTATTCTTGGCTATATATTGTTCCCTTTCAGTGTGTTGATTATATCATGCTTTCTATTCTGTCTTGACAAGTTTCTTTGGAGAGAACTGCAGCTAGACTTATGTCTTCCCTTGTAATTTAGTGACTCTTTTTGTCTTGGTGCTTCCTAGATTTTTTACTTAATAACCATATTTTGCAAGGTTAACCACAATATTTTTTTTGTGTGTTGAACTGTTTTTATTTATTTTGAAGGGAGTTGTCTATGCCTCCTATATTTGGAGGCATTCCCTAGATTAGGGAATTTTTCAGTTATTATTAACTCAAATAAGTCTGGCTCCTTTTTTTTTCTCTTCTGTTATTCCTATGATACAAATATTATGTTGGATGGAGTTCCTGAGTTGCCTATGTCTATTCTCTTGATGCATAATTCTTCTTTCTCTCTTTAGTTTAGCCTTATTGTTTTCCATTATTCTATCTTCTTTATCACCAATTCATTTTTCTGCTTCTTTCATCCTGCCATTGCATTGAATCTGTTTTAAATCTAAGTTATTTCATTTTTCTTTTCTTACAGATTGTTTTTTTTTTTAACTTTTTTATCTCTGCAGTAAGGACCTCCCTAAGTCTTTTATTCTTTTGGTCAATCCCACCTAGAATATTATGATGGTTACTTTAAATTCCCTATTAGGCATATTAATTATATCTGTTTTGCTTAGATCTCTGCTGAGACCTTATATTTTTGTTTGATTTCAGAGGATTTCCTCAGTCCTGACATTTTTTCTGTCACTGTCTTCTCTGTGTTAGGAAAGCATGTTTTGTTTCCTGATCTTGAGAGGAATGACTTTATGAAAATAAGAATTCATATGGTATCCAGAGACTGATGCTTTAGGGACTGTCTCTGTTGTATTCTGCATATATTTTTCTGCTGTGTTTTGGTTGTGCTGTCTTTCAGGATGGTCATCTTCTGAGGCTCTCCTTGCCTGCTGTGGATGGTGTTTGAAGCTGTGTAATAGTGTGGCAAGTTTTAACTAGGTGTGCTCTTATCTGGTTATTAAATGAGGTCTGATTTTAGTTCCACTAGAACTGAATCCTTGCAGAACTCTCTGGTTGGGAGACAAGCTGTGGATAACCATTCTGTTGGTCCTCTGAGGAAGAGGCCTACTGTCTTGGGACTGAGGCAGGCTTGACAGAGAAAAGCAGTGGAAGCAGAGCACTGGTATGTGAAGTCTGGTGTAAGAATGTTAGGCAGCCAATCTCAGCATCATGGTGTTTACTGAAGGTAAGTCTGTGTTTATGTTGAGGAGTTTAGGAGGAAAATGGCACTAGTCAATTCCCTTTTCTCCAGAGAGGGGGTATCCATTCCTGCTGTTCTCAAGGAAGCACTCCCAGTACCATGATTAATCTTCCCAATGTGCCCTGGGTATTTCCCAGATCCTCATTTTCATGTAGTGTTCCTAGGGGTTGTTTACCTGTCTTCTTTCAGGAGTAAGATAGTTCTCTCAGGGCTGTATTCCAGTGGAGTCCTTTGATCTTTAAAACTCCAGTCTTTAAAGCCTGCTTAAAAAAAAAAAAGGCAATAATAACAACAACAACAACTAAACAGCCAAGCAAACAAACACACAAAGAACAACAACAAGAACAACAACACACACACAAACACAAATCAGCTTGTCTCTTTCCACACAATGGCTTTGGGGAAGTGTCCTTCTTTTGTCTTCCCTGTTGTGTTTCTCTCTCTCTCTCTCTCTCTCTCTCTCACCTTTCTCTGCAACCAGGACTCCCCTCCTTCCACAGAAGCTGTGATCTATTTCTTTCTAAAACCATGTCTCTGAACTTCCTACCTACCTCAATGTGACCCTTTCTCTCCCTTTAATTGTGGATTTGTTCTGTATTCCTCATGTTTATTTACCAGGAATACAGAATAATTTGATATCTAATTGTGTTTGAAGAGTGAAAGAAGCCTGACAATGTTGCCATCATAGCTCAGAAGCAGGAAATCTTGATAAGGAGGAAAAATCTGGAAGTATCAGCCTTCTGGATTTCATGGTTTAACATATATAGCTATAGTACTCAAAACAGTGATTTACTAGCACAAAGTAGATACATACATAGATCAGTACAACAGAACAGAAAGCCTACAAAGAACTCCACACTTACATGGTGAATTATTCTATGACAAAAGAGGCAAGAAAACACAATGGGAAAAATATCCCTTCTATAAATGGTGTTGAGAAAACTAAGAAGATAATTGCAAAAGAATAAAATTTGATTAAATGTAAGCTCTAAACCATAAAACTCTTAGAGGAAATATAGGCACTGAGTTCTTGACATCAGTCTTAGCAAATTCACTTGAATTTGTTAAATCAGGCAAGGACAAGAAAAACAAAAATAAACTAATAGGACTACCTCAAAGTAAAAAACTTAAGCACAATGCAGGAAACTATTAACAAAATGAAAGGGTAACCTGTTGAATGGGACTAGATATCTTCATATGATATATCTGATAAGGGATTAATAAAAAAATATATAACAAACTCAAATAAATCAATATCAGAAATTCAAACAATCCAATTAAATATGGGCATAACCAGACTAATGTCAAAAAAAGACATACAGTTAGCCAACATTTACAGGAAAAGATGTTACATATCACTAACCACTAGGGAAACATCTACTATCAAAACCACAATAAGATATAATATCATGCACATCACAATGACTGTTATCAGAAGGAAGGGTATAACAAATGTTCCTGAAGATGTAGAAAGGGAGTACAGTGAGCTCCTGGTGGGAATATAAATTGGTGCATACAATATTGAAATAAAACTTTCATGCTTCTCAAAAGAATAAAAATGGAATTACCATATTATTCTGTAATTCAAAAACAAAATATTTATCAGGACAAAATAAGAACAATACTGCAAAAAGCTGTATGCTATTCCCTATGTATATCAGAGAATTTTATATAGTGAAGCAAGACATGGAGGTAATGTAAATGTCCAAAGATAGATATATGATAAAGAAGATATGGATATAGATATGTATATAGAGATAAATATGTTACAGATACAGATATAGGTATACTTATAGACAAATTATAATTTGTATATATCCAGATATATCCAAGTGTCCTGGGCAGTGATGGAATATATATATTATATATATAATATATATTATTTATTTAATAATATATATAATATATATTTTTATATATTATAAATTGTATATATTGTATATATGCAATATATACACTTATATATTGCACTTATATATATTGTATATATATTATTTATAAATATAAATATAAATAATATATAATATAATATATATATAACATATTATATATAATAACATATTATATATATATATTATATATAATATATTAATATATATATTCCAACACTGCCCAGGGATATATAGGTTTTCCAAGTGCATTATATACAAGCTTCAATTTCTCAATTTCCAAAGAAGTGGCTTAGCAAGGAAAAGATACATGAAAATTAATAAAAACGTTGAAAATAGCTCACATTAGTAGACATTTAATGGTGGAACAGGCTGTCCTCTGCATTGAAATGGAGCACCATGAGCCTTCTCGTGATATATCCCTGGGCAGTGTTGGAAGGTCAAGTCTCAGAGCTCTGTGAATCATGGCACGGGTTATCAAAAATCTGTTAAGAATCTCTATGTAGTTGAAACTTGTGCTTTTCTCTTATGTAGCTGCACAACACTTGGCTCTTACACACAAAATTTATAATTTATTATTCCCAGTCCTATCTATAATGAGATTCACTGCCTTCAAAGAGCAATGAACTGTCAGAAGTTTTACTTTCATTCTCTAACTTTCTGTATTTTTTTTTTAAGGTAAACTTCAGGTAGAACATGGTAAGTCATCCATTACTTCCTTGTACTGACAGTCTCTAAAAATATAGGAAATAAATAGCAATTTGGGTTTTGGAATTGTGTATTTACTCCTTTTTTTATGAATTTTGTTGTCCAAGTGTCCATGAGCTCTGTTATATCATTGCATCTATAATTCCTTGAAGTTTGCAATTATAGCCTGGATTCTACAGAGAGGTGACCTGGTTAAAATATGGGAAATGTAGTAAATGAAGGTATGCAGTAAACGCCCCAGAAATCACGAGAAGGCTCATGGTGCTCCATTTCAATGCAGAGGACAGCCTGTTCCACCATTAAATGTCTACTAATGTGAGCTATTTTCAAAGTTTTTATTAATTTTCATGTATCTTTTCCTTGCTAAGCCACTTCTTTGGAAATTGAGAAATTGAAGCTTGTATATAATGCACTTGGAAAACCTACTTCCTCTTCTGCATTTTTGAAATTTCCCCATGTATGGGGTTTCTTCTCACTTACATTTATGCACTCAATTTTTAAAAATCTTTCATAACCTGCTTCATACCTGTGTCCAAGGTATGAATTGATATATGTGTTATCATCAGATTAAGTATGAACTTTACAAAATGTCCATGGACAATTTTGCCTTTAAATAACCACAGATTTTCTTGGGATGAGCAATGAAGCCTGCTTGACTTTTTGGGTTACTGACTCTGGATGTCACCATTTTCTAAAGTCTCAAAGATCCAATCCCCGTCAGTTTCAGCTCAGACTCCATGGGTAATCTGCATGAACTTTGAGGCTTGTCCTTGGATGAGTGCTACATAATCAGCAGATGGATATCCATGCACTGGCTTAATTAATGAGTAAAGGATACAATAAATGATGTAATTATAGCATATTTCATGATATTTTGGAATGTCAGAGACCTTCTCTTTCAAATGATGAATACAATACCTGCTTTACTTTCTCTCTTTTCTATCTCGTATTTTCACCCTCTTGGATAAGTACTGACTACTACTCTAGCCATTTTTCCACACATACATTGTTGAATTATTATTTATATCTTTTGTTTTTATACAGAACTCTTAGCTAAAAAGAAACATGATTAGTCTTTTTTTTTATATTTTGGAGGGGAAGTTTTCTTGGAAAAAATGTATTTGATCTATGAAAATCACATTAGTAAATGGTTTCCACATCACAAATTATCAGTTGTTTTCTATTTTTTGTATTTTTATTTTTTATTTTTTTTATAAACATATATTTTTATCCCCAGGGGTAGAGGTCTGTGAATCACCAGGTTTACACACATCAAAGCACTCACCAAAGCACATACCCTCCCCAATGTCCATAATCCCACCCCCTTCTCCCAAACACCCTCCCCCAGCAACCCTCAGTTTGTTTTGTGAGATTAAGAGTCACTTATGGTTTGTTTCCCTCCCAATCCGATCTTGTTTCATTTATTCTTCTCATACCAACTTAAGCCCCCATGTTGCATCATCAATTCCTCATATCAGGGAGATCATATGATAGTTGTCTTTCTCTGCTTGACTTATTTCGCTAAGCATGATACGCTCTAGTTCCATCCATGTTGTCGCAAATGGCAAGATTTCATTTCTTTTGATGGCTGCATAGTATTCCATTGTGTATATATACCACGTCTTCTTGATCCATTCATCTGTTGATGGACATCTAGGTTCTTTCCATAGTTTGGCTATTGTGGACATTGCCGCTATAAACATTCAGGTGCATGTGCCCCTTTGGATCACTCCGTTTGTATCTTTAGGGTAAATACCCAATAGTGCAATTGCTGGGTCATAGGGCAGTTCTATTTTCAACATTTTGAGGAACCTCCATGCTGTTTTCCAGAGTGGCTGCACCAGCTTGCATTCCCACCAACAATGTAGGAGGGTTCCCCTTTCTCCGCATCCTCGCCAGCATCTGTCATTTCCTGACTTGTTGATTTTAGCCATTCTGACTGGTGTGAGGTGATATCTCATTGTGGTTTTGATTTGTATTTCCCTGATGCCGAGTGATATGGAGCACTTTTTCATGTGTCTGTTGGCCATCTGGATGTCTTCTTTGCAGAAGTGTCTGTTCATGTCCTATGCCCATTTCTTGATTGGATTATTTGTTCTTTGGGTGTTGAGTTTGCTAAGTTCTTTATAGATTCTGGACACTAGTCCTTTATCTGATATGTCTTTTGCAAATATCTTCTCCCATTCTGTCAGTTGTCTTTTGATTTTGTTAACTGTTTCCTTTGCTATGCAAAAGCTTTTGATTGATGAAATCCCAATAGTTCATTTTTTCCCTTGCTTCCCTTGCCTTTGGCGTTGTTCCTAGGAAGATGTTGCTGCGGCTGAGGTCGAAGAGGTTGCTTCCTGTGTTCTCCTCAAGGATTTTGATGGATTCCTTTCACACATTGAGGTCCTTCATCCATTTTGAGTCTATTTTTGTGTGTGGTGTAAGGAAATGGTCCAATTTCATTTTTATGCATGTGGCTGTCCAATTTTCCTAGCACCATTTATTGAGGAGGCTGTCTTTTTTCCATTGGACATTCTTTCCTGCTTTGTCGAAGATTAGTTGACCATAGAGTTGAGGGTCTATTTCTGGGCTCTCTATTCTGTTCCATTGATCTATGTGTCTGTTTTTGTGCCAATACCATGCTGTCTTGATGATGACAGCTTTGTAATATAGCTTGAAGTCCGGAATTGTGATGCCACCAACGTTGGCTTTCTTTTTCAATATCCCTTTGGCTATTCGAAGTCTTTTCTGGTTCCATATAAATTTTAGAATTATTTGTTCCATTTCTTTGAAAAAGATGGATGGTACTTTGATAGGAATTGCATTAAATGTGTAGATTGCTTTAGGTAGCATAGATATTTTCACAATACTTATTCTTCCAATCCAGGAGCATGGAACATTTTTCCATTTCTTTGTGTCTTCCTGAATTTCTATCATGAGTACTTTATAGTTTTCTGAGTATAGGTTCTGTGTCTCTTTGGTTAGGTTTATTCCTAGGTATCTTATGGTTTGGGGTGCAATTGTAAATGGGATTGACTCCTTAATTTCTCTTTCTTCTTTCTTGCTGTTGGTGTAGAGAAATGCAACTGATTTCTGTGCATTGATTTTATATCCTGACACTTTACTGAATTCCTGTATAAGTTCTAGCAGTTTTGGAGTGGAGTCTTTTGGGTTTTCCACATATAGTATCATATCATCTGCGAAGAGTGATAATTTGACTTCTTCTTTGCTGATTTGGATGCCTTTAATTTCCTTTTGTTGTCTGATTGCTGAGGGTATGACCTCTAGTACTATGTTGAATAGCAGTGGTGATAATGGACATCCCTGCCATGTTCCTGACAGCGGAAAAGCTTTCAGTTTTTCTCCATTGAGAATGATATTTGCGGTGGGTTTTTCATAGATGGCTTTGATGATATTGAGGTATGTGCCCTCTATTCCTACACTCTGAAGAGTTTTGATCAGGAAGGGATGCTGTACTTTGTCAAATGCTTTTTCAGCATCTATTGAGAGTACATATGGTTCTTGTTCTTTCTTTTATTGATGTGTTGTGTCACATTGACTGATTTGCAGATGTTGAACCAACCTTGCAGCCCTGGAATAAATCCCACTTGGTCGTGGTGAAGAATCCTTTTGATGTACTGTTGAAACCTATTGGCTAGTATTTTGTTGGGTATTTTCGCATCTGTGTTCATCAAGGATATTGGTCTATAGCTCTCTTTTTTGGTGGGATTCCTGTCTGGTTTTGGATCAAGGTGATGCTGGCCTCATAAAATGAGTTTGGAAGTTTTCCTTCCATTTCTATTTTTTGGAACAGTTTCAGGAGAATAGGAATTAGTTCTTCTTTAAATGTTTGGTAGAATTCCCCCGGGAAGCCGTCTGGCCCTGGGCTTTTGTTTGTTTGGAGATTTTTAATGACTGTTTCATTATCCTTACTGGTTATGGGTCTGTTCAGGCTTTCTATTTCTTCCTGGTTCAGTTGTGGTAGTTTATATGTTTCTAGGAATGCATCCATTTCTTCCAGATTGTCAAATTTATTGCCGTAGAGTTGCTCATAGTATGTTCTTATAATAGTTTGTATTTCTTTGGTGTTAGTTGTGATCTCTCCGCTTTCATTCATGATTTTGTTTATTTGGGTCCTTTCTCTTTTCTTTTTGATAATTCGGGCCAGGGGTTTATCAATTTTATTAATTCTTTCAAAGAACCAGCTCCTAATTTCGTTGATTTGTTCTATTGTTTTTTTGGTTTCTATTTTATTGATTTCTGCTCTGATCTTTATAATTTCTCTTCTCCTGCTGGGCTTAGGGTTTCTTTCTTGTTCTTTCTCCAGCTCCTTCAGGTGTAGCGTTAGGTTGTGTACCTGTGACCTTTCTTGTGTGTTGAGGAAGGCTTGTACCGCTATATATTTTTCTCTCAGCACTGCCTTTGTTGTGTCCCACAGATTTTGAACTGTTGTATTTTCATTATCATTTGTTTCCATGATTTTTTTCAATTCTTCTTTAATTTCCCGGTTGACCCATTCATTCTTTAGAAGGATGCTTAGTCTCTATGTATTTGGGTTCTTTTCAAACTTCCTTTTGTGGTAGAGTTTTAGCTTTAGAGCATTGTGGTCTGAAAATATGCAGGGAATGATCCCAATCTTTTAATACCGGTTGAGTCCTGATTTAGGATTGAGGATGTGATCTATTCTGGAGAATGTTCCATGTGCACTAGAGAAGAATGTGTATTCTGTTGCTTTGGGATGAAATGTTCTGAATATATCTGTGATGTCCATCTGGTCCAGTGTGTCGTTTAAGGCCTTTATTTCCTTGCTGATCTTTTGCTTGGATGATCTGTCCATTTCAGTGAGGGGAGTGTTAAAGTCCCCTACTATTATTGTATTATTGTTGACGTGTTTCTTTGATTTTGTTATTAATTGGTTTATATAGTTGGCTGCTCCCACGTTGGGGGCATAGATATTTAAAATTGTTAAATCTTCTTTTTGGACAGACCCTTTGAGTATGATATAGTGTCCTTCCTCATCTCTTATTATAGTCTTTGGCTTAAAATCTAATTGATCTGATATAAGGATTGCCACTCCTGCTTTCTTCTGATGTCCATTAGCATGGTAAATTCTTTTCCACCAACTCACTTTAAATCCAGAGGTGTCTTCGGGCTTAAAATGAGTTTCTTGGAGGCAACATATAGATGGGTTTTGTTTTTTTATCCATTCTGATACCCTGTGTCTTTTGACAGGGGCATTTAGCCCATTAACATTCATGGTAACTATTGAGAGATATGAATTTAGGGCCATTGTATTGCCTGTAAGGTGACTGTTACTGTATATGGTCTCTGTTCCTTTCTGATCTATCACTTGTAGGCTCTCTCTTTGCTTAGAGGACCCCTTTCAAGATTTCCTGTAGGGCTGGTTTGGTGTTTGCAAATTCTTTCAGTTTTTGTTTGTCCTGGAAGCTTTTAATCTCTCCTTCTATTTTCAATGATAGCCTAGGTGGATATAGTATTCTTGGCTGCATGTTTTTCTCATTTAGTGCTCTGAAAATATCATGCCAGCTCTTTCTGGCCTGCCAGGTCTCTGTGGATAAGTCAGCTGCCAATCTAATATTTTTACCATTGTATGTTACAGACTTCTTTTCCCGGGCTGCTTTCAGGATTTTCTCTTTGTCACTGAGACTTGTAAATTTTACTATTCGGTGACGGGCTGTGGGCCTATTTCTTATTGATTTTGAGGGGTGCTCTCTGAACCTCCTGAATTTTGATGCTCGTTCCCTTTGCCATATTGGGGAAATTCTCCCCAATATTTCTCTCTAGTATACCTTCTGCTCCCCTCTCTCTTTCTTCTTCTTCTGGAATCCCAATTATTCTAATGTTGTTTTGTCTTATGGTGTCATTTATCTCCCAAATTCTCCCCTCGTGGTCCAGTAGCTGTTTGTCCCTCTTTTGCTCAGCTTCTTTATTCTTTGTCATTTGGTCTTCTAGATCACTAATTCTTTCTTCTGCCTCATTTATCCTAGCAGTGAGAGACTCCATTTTTGACTGCACCTCATTAATAGCTTTTTTGATTTCAACTTGGTTAGATTTTAGTTTTTTTATTTCTCCAGAAAGGGCTTTTATATCTCTCGAGAGGGTTTCTCTCATATCTTCCATGCCTTTTTCGAGCCGGGCTAGAACCTTGAGAATTGTCATTCTGAACTCTAGATCTGACATATTACCAATGTCTTTATTGATTAGGTCCCTAGCCTTCGGTACTGCCTCTTGTTCTTTTTTTTGTGTTGAATTTTTCCGTCTTGTCATTTTGTCCAGATAAGAGTATATGAAGGGGCAAGTAAAATACCAAAAGGGTGGCAACAACCCCAGGAAAATATGCTTTAACCAAATTAGAAGAGATCCAAAATCGTGAGTGGGGAGAAAGGGGATAAAAAGAGGTTCAAAAAGGAAAAAAGAAAAAAAAGAAGAATTTTAAAAAAAGAAAACACCTAAGTAAAATATAAAAAAGAAAAAATATATATATTAGATAAACTAGTAAAAATTCGTTAAAAAAGAAAAAGGTAACAGTTAAAAAAAAAAATTTTACCCGAAGTCGAGAAAAAAAAAATTAAAAAGAAAAAAATTAAATTAACTGCAAGACTAAAAAAAAAAATCACAGGGAAAAAGCCATGAGTTCCGTGCTTGGCTTTCTCCCCCTCTGGAATTCTTCTGCTCTCTTTGGTATTGAAACCGCACTCCTTTGTAGGTGAACTTGGTCTCAGCTGGATTTCTTGTTGATCTTCTGGGGGAGGGGCCTGTTGTAGTGATTCTCAAGTGTCTTTGCCCCAGGTGGAATTACACTGCCCTTACCTGGGGCCAGGGTGAGTAATCCACTCTGGTTTGCTTTCAGGAGCTTTTGTTCCCTGAGCGCTTTCCATAGAGTTCTGGAGGACGGGAATACAAATGGCAGCCTCCTGGTCTCTGGCCTGGAGGAGCCGAGAGCCCAGGGCCGCACTCCTCAGTGCGCCCTCAGAGAACAGCACCCAGTTACTCCCATCTGCGTGACCTCCTGCCGTGCTCCGAGCTCACTGAGCCTGTGACCGGTTCAAGGTCACCCTGAGCTGTGAGCTTACTGTCGGCTCTGTCTCTGTAGCCGGCTTTCCCGTTCCAATACCTGCAAGCTCTGTGACACTCAGACACCCCCGATCCTTCTGTGACCCTGCGGGACCTGAGGCCACGCTGACCCCGCGTGGGCTTCGCCCCAGGTAGCCTCTGGAGCGATGTCCCTCAGTGGAACAGACTTTTAAAGTCCTGATTTTGTGCGCGGTTGCTCCCCCGCTTCCCGGGAGCCGGCCCCGCCCCTCGGGGTCTATCTTCCCGTCGCTTTGGAATCACTTCTCTGCCGGTCCTACCTTTCAGAAAGTGGTTGTTTTTCTGTTTCCAGAATTGCTGTTCTTCTTCTCTTCGATCTGCCGATGGATTTTCAGGTGTTTGCAATCTTTAGATAAGCTATCTAGCTGATTTCCGGCTAGCTGAAGTAGTCTCAGCCTGCTACTTCTCCGCCATCTTGACTCCTCCTCCCTATCAGTTGTTTAAATGGACTTCTTTATCTGTTGACATATAACCTGAAAGAAAGCTGTCCTTTTGTAGCATTATAAATTGTAGGTTGTACAGTAGCATCTTTGTTCAATTATATTCCATGTTATTAACTGTTCTTACATTTTAAAAGGTTTCCATTACTTAGTTTAGAGAGATAGAAAGAGAGAGAGACAGAGCATGAGAGAGGGTAGAAGCTGAGGGAGAGGTACATGTAGACTACAAACTGAGCAATGCGCCCCAAGAGGGGCTGGAACACATGATTCAGTGGTCAGCCCATGAGACAAAACCAAAAGTCACCACTAACAAGCCAAGACAACCAGGTAACCCTAGTGTTTTTGTTGTTGTTGTTGTTTTAATTTTTAAAGGCCCAATAAATATTCAGTTATCCCTTGATGATTATTTTCTATTATCACTTCTAAAATAAAATTCCATATGTGAACTTTGACATTGACCTTGGTTTTGTCTAATCCCTTAGTTATTTATTATTAAATGATAATTAGTGCTAATTTGTATTTTTTATGATAAGAGTCCAAATCAATGCATCAACAACCTTATTGGGCTATTTTTTTAAAGATGTATTTATGTACATAGGAAAGTCAGTGTGAGAGTGAGAGTGAGGGAAGGGAGAGAGGGAGAAAAAATCATGAGGAGACTTTGTTCTGTGCATGGAGCATGATGTGGGGCTTGAGCTCCTGATTTTGAGAACATGACCTGAACCAAAAGCAAGAGTTGCTGGCTTAAACAGCTGGACCACCCATGTGTCCCAATAGTTGGCTCCTTTAAGGCTTTACATTTTTCACTATGTTTGTTGACATAAAAGATGCATAAGTTTCATATACTTTATTCATGTATTTTATTATTTGTTTTTATTTTGTTTTTAACTCTTCACCAGGTTATTTATGTTATTTTCAAAGTTATTTGGTCTATATGCATTTGCACTTGTTCCCTATTCCTGAAATATCTCTTTTCTGTGGTCATTTCCTAATTTCTTTTGATTTCCATTTAGAAACGGAGAACCCTCAAAATTTCAGAGAAGGATCTAAGTACTCTCTGGGACCCCACAGGCTTACATACCCACTTCATTGCTTTGGATGGTGCTCTGAACATGGGACTGGTCAGCGCTATGTGATCTTCTTCACTGAGAGTCAGTGGCCTGATCAGTGCAGAATTGAGTGTGACTAGTCCACCATTACACTTTGGGTGGAAAAAAACTGATTTTTTATGACTTTTTCCTTGTTTGTTTTGCCCCCTCCTTTTCTGGATTATGAAGGGAAGAGAACATAATCTCTGGCTTCTTCTCTGGCCTAGGTATAAAAAAAATCCCAATATAGTTAATTTTCACAGAATCACTTATGTGAAAATGAAACACTTTGATTGACTTCAACTTTTTTTTTCCAGTGGTGATATGTTTATTTATAAATATTATCATCTAGACATTTTTAAAATTAGTATTAATTTGGACTGACTTCATCTTATTTTAGTCTGAACATTATGTATTTGGACATACTCCACTGAGCCAAAAGTAAAACATTTATAAGAGTCTTGATTAGGAGCTGCTTAGAAATAGACATGTATCACACTTCGCATTAGGCTCTATGAGACCTCAGACGGATCATGCAAAGGGAGATGTCCTTAAGAGACTTACTAAATATTCATACCCCATGAAAGGATATAAATGGGATTTGAATTCTAAGGTAGGATGTTGAGAAATCTACCAGAATCATCCCCAAAGGAAAGAGTCAGTGTTTCATCCTCTGAACACATAGATGAAAAAATACCTGGCACAATGTTTTTTATAAAACAGAGAAGAAACTTTGGTGAAGGTGTAGAGAGGGAACATGATGACCTACTGATGAGAATATAAATTTGTGCAGCCAATATTGGAAAAAATATTTTCATGTTTCTCAACAGAACAAAAATGGAATTAATCGAATCATGCAGTAAATCAAGTACTAAGTATTTATCAGGAGAAATTAAAAACACTACTGCTAAAAAGCTCATGCTCTCCCCAATGTTTATTAGAGGATTTTTCATATAGCCATGCAAGAAAAGCAAGTAATATAAATGTCCACAGATGATACATATATGATAAAGATGATACATATATGATAATGATATGATGCATTCTTAGGAGACTTATTATATATTGATTTATGAAAGGATATAGATGGGTTGGGAAAAGAGGTAGAACATTGAGGAAACTACCAGAATCATCTCCAAAGGAAAGAGTGAGCATTTCATTCTGTAAGAACACAGACGTAAACATCGGACATAATGTTTTAATCAGAAAGAGAAGGAACTTTGGTAAAGTTGTAGAAAGGGAACACTGGAAAGCCCTGGTGTGGATATCAGACAGTACAGCAAATATCAAAACATGTCTCACATTTCTCAGAAGAAAAAAAAAAGGAATTAGCATATTATGCAGTAATTGAAGTACAGGTGTTCATCTGTACAAAACATAAACCCTACTGCAAAAAGGCGGTTGCTCTACCCTATGTATATTAGAGAAATTATATATAGCCAAGCAAGAAACGGAACTAATGTATATAACCTCATGTACATATGTAATAAGGAAGATAGGTATATGATATATAGAGCAAGAACTACAGATAATGTAGACATAGGTATGTTTTTGGACATAGATAAACTTATAGATACTGAATATCTCTCTGGGCAGTTTTGGAAGGTCACGTATAGAACTCTGTGAATCCTGGTGTGGTACATCAAAAGTCAGGTAGAAATCTCTATGTGGTTGAAACGTCTGCATTTCTTTTAAGTAGCTGCAAAACACTTGGCTCTCTCAGTCAAACTTTATAGTTTCTAGTCCTATATAAAGAATTTCATGGCCTTCATAGAGCCATGAAAGGTCAGAAGGCTTAGTTCCATTCAATAACTTATTTCTGTATTTCTTTTTAAAGGCAAACTTCAGGAAGAATATGGTAAGTCATTCATTCTCTGTGTTGAATGGATTGTTCAGAAATTAAAGGTTGGGCATTATAAAAGGAAAGATTTAAGACAAAACAGTCTCTCCAGACATAAGGAAGTAAATAGCAATTTGGGCTTTGGAATTGTGCATTTCCTTCCCCATTTTATGAATTAGGCTGTCCAAGGTTCCCAGAGTTCTGCTGGATTGTTACATGTATAATTCCTCAAATTTCTCATTCATAACTTGGATTCTGTGGAGAGGAGAGGCCCATCAACCTTGGGAAGTGCAGTAAATGAAGGTCTGTAGTAAATGCCCCAAAAAAACTGAGAAGGCTAATCGTGTTCCATTTCTATGGGGATCACAGGCTGGTCCACCAACAGTTCTCTACCTATGCCACCTAGTTTCACATTTTGCTGTTAGTTGGCAGGTAGATATTCTTTGTTAATCCACTTCTTTGGAAATTGAGAAAAGGAACCTTGGATACGATGTCCTTGGAGAACCTTTTCTTTTTTGCACTTCTGACTACCCCCACCCCATACACACTGTCTTGACCTACTCTGACCACTTCCAATTTATAAATATTTCATAACCTGCTGCATCCCTTTTCCCACGGTATCAGGTGATATACATATTCTCAGCAGATTATGTAAGATCTTTTTCAAGCATCTAGGCATCATTTTGTCTTCAAATGCCCCATGTTCTCCTTAGGATGAGCAGTGAAACTTGCTGGCTGTTTCAGCGTACTACTGATTCTGAATGTTGTACTTTTTCAAAGGTTCAATGATCCATTCCCAGTTTCCTGCAGCTCAGACCCCATGGGTATTCTGCACAGAATTTGGGAATGCTGTTGAAAGAGCTCAACACAGTCAGCAGATGGATCTGAATGGACTGACTGAATTAATGATCAAAGGAGACAGTGGATGATAGAATTACAGCCATCTTTCATGACACTTAGAAATGCTTCGACACCAACTATTTCA
The DNA here is from genome assembly GCF_964662115.1 of Mustela nivalis. Lineage (NCBI taxonomy): Eukaryota > Metazoa > Chordata > Mammalia > Carnivora > Mustelidae > Mustela > Mustela nivalis. The sequence goes on along the minus strand of NC_139022.1, from coordinate 7,340,440 downwards.
CAAATGCACATATTGCCTGCCTCCATATCTATCTTATATGTCTCTTATTTTCATGAACTTGCCTAACATATGACCAAGTAACAGCTTGAAAATTTTGAGTTGAGAATACTTCTCTAGAAATTTTTCTACACATACATAGTTGAATTAGTTATTATATATTTTGGGGTTTTTTTACAGAAAAATTAACCGCAGCGAACTGTGAGTAGTCATGGTTTATATATTGGAGGGGAAGTTAATTTAAAAAAATGCATTTGATCTAGGACAATCACAGCAAATGGATTCCACATCATAAGTTATCAGATTTTAAAATTGTCTCCCATTTAGTGTTCATATATCAGTTGAAACAATGCTGTCCTTCTGAAGCATTGAAATTGCAAGTGGTATAACTAAATTTCTTTTTAAAATGGTGACACTGTTGCATCTCTCTTAATTATTTTCCATATTGTTAACTGCCCTCATTTTTTTAAAGATTTTATATATTTATTTGACAGATAGACATCACAAGTAGGCAGAGAATCAGGCAGAAAGAGAGGAGGAAGCAGGCTTCCCGCTGAGCAGAGAGCCTAATGTGGGGCTCGATCCGAGGACCCTGGGATCATGACCTGAGCCGAAGGCAGAGGCTTTAACCTACTGAGCCACCCAGGTGCCCCTGCCCTCATGTTTTAAAAGATTTCATTTTCTTGTTGAGAGAGAGAGAAAAAGGTTGTAGTAGCACAGGGAAAATGACAAGTGGACTCAACACTGAGCGAGGAGGTCAATGAGTTGATGCGACACCAATGTCTGAGATCAGCCAAAGAGACAATAACAAAAGTCAATGCTAACTGACAAAGCCACCCAGGCACTGCTAGGTGACTTCATTTTAATACCCCCAAAATGTACAGATACCCTTGAGGAATGTTCCTGTTACTTCTAAAATAGAATTCCATAACCGAAATTTATCTTTAAACTTGGTTTGGAAAATTATGTCTAACATCTGTTTTATATGATAAGATGCCAAGCCAATTCATCAACATCCACATTTGCCTCTTATTTAAAGAGAGATTTCTTTACTTTGCGGGATCAGTGTGAGACACATGGTGGGGGGTTGATGGACTGAGAGGAAATCACAAGAAGACTCTGTGCTGGCCACAGAGCATAACATGGGACTTGAGCTCCTCATCTTGAGATCAAGACCTGAGCCAAAAGCAAGAGTCGCTCATTTATGTGGCTGTACCACCCATGTGTCCCGATATTTGGCCAAATTAAGCTTTAGGTGTTTCACTATAATTCCCGTGTTCACATATCCAATGCCTAAGTTTCATGTACCCTTTCCATATATTCTTGGATCAATAGTTTTCTATTTGTTTCTTCACTTTCTCTTGTTCCTTTGGAGAATACTGTCAGAGTATTTTGGTCAGTATGCATTTGACCGTGTTTGTCCATATTTTCTGAACTATTTCACTGCTGTGATCATTTCCCAATTTCCTAAGATTTCCCTGTGGGAACCTGCTGAGCCCTCACTAGATCAGAGGGGGGATCCGAGTACTCTTTGGGACTCTAGATTCTCACAACCTCACTTTATTGCTTTCCTGGGAGTTGTGCATATGAGCCTGGACAGGGCTAGGTGTCCTTCTTCACTGAGAGCCAGGAGCGTGATCAGGCCAGGATTACCATTGGCCAGTCACCAGGACTTTTGGCGAAGAGAAACTTCTTTAGATGTATTTTTTTTCCATTTTTTGCTTGGATCCATCCTTTTCTGGATTAAGAGGGAAAGACAATGTGAGCTCCATTTCCATCCCTGGTCCAGCTTTTAATGGCCACCCAACAATGCCTTTTCACAGAATTGCTCATGTCCAAAGTCAACCCGCTGATGGATTCCATCCTATTTAGGTCTTAACCTCATGTCTTTGGACGTAATCATCACAGGAAAACAAAAGCACCTCACAGAAACATGGTCAGGAGCTGCTGAGAAATAGACTTGAAGGAGACTATGGGCTAGGCTGTATGAGATTCCAGAGGGAAAGTGCAAAGGGATGTGTTCTTATGAGACTTACTATATATTCAACCTTATGAAAGGATATAAGTGGTTTTGGAATAAATGTAGACTATCGAGGAACCTACCGTAATTATCTCCAAAGGAAAGAGGGAGCATTCTGTTATGTGAGCACACAGAAGAAAAAAAAAAACTGACCTAAATTTTTTTTATCATAAAGCGAGGAAATTTTGGTCAAGTTCTAAAAAGGGAACACCAAAATCCTTGGTGTGAATATCAAAACGCACATCAAATATTGTAACATGTCTCACATTCCTAGGAGAAAAAAAAAGTAATTAGTAAATTATGCAGTAATTGAAGTACAGGTGTTCATCTATACAATATATAATTCCTACTGCAAAAAGGCAGTTGCTCTACCTTATGTATATTAGAGAAATTATATATCGCCATGAAGTAAAGAATGAATGTATATGCCCTTGTGTATATATCTATAGATACACACACACACACACACACACACACGTGATAAGTAAGATAGGTGTATGATATATACAGATAATGTAGACATAGTTATGCTTTTAGCCATAGATGAACGAATAGATATAGATACGGAATATCACCCGGGGCAGTTTTGGAAGGTCACATATATTGCTCTGTGAATCAAGGTGCGGTTTACTAAAAGTCAGCTCGAAATCTCTATGTCATTGAAAATTTTGCCTATGTTTTAATAGATGCAAATGACTTGGCTCTCTCAGACAAAGTTAATAGTTTCTAGTCCTATATATAAAGAGATACACGGCCTTCACAGAAAAATGAATGGTCAGAAGTCTTATTCCATTCTATAACTTATTACTGTATTTCTTTTAACAGGCAAACCACAGGAAGAAAATGGTAAGTCACCCATTGCTTCTGTGTTAAAAGGATTTTTCACAAATTAAAGTTCAGGTTTTTTTTTTGAAGGAAAGATTTAAGACAAAACATTCTCTCCATATATAAGGAAGAAAATAGCAATTTGGGCTTGGGAATTGTGCATTAACTTTCCTGTATTATGAATTAGGTTGTCCAAGGTTCGCTGAGATCGGTTGGATCGTTATTTGTATATTACCTCAAATTTCTCATTCATAACTTGAATTCTATAGAGAGGAGAGCTCTGTAAACCATGGGCAGTGCATTAAATGAAGATCTGCAGTAAATGCCTCAGAAAATCTGAGAAGGCTCGTGGTGCTCCATTTCCACGGGGAGCACCGGCTGGTCCACCAACAGTTCTCTACCAATGTCACCTTTTTTCACCTTTTGCCGTCAGTTTGCAGGTAGACATCCCTTGCTAACACACTTCTTTGGAAATTGAGAAAAGGAACCTTGGATATGATGTCTTTGGAGAATATTGCTGTCTTCCCCACTTTGCAAACTCCCTACCCACACACATGCCATCTCCAGGAATCTTTTGACCCTACTCTGGCCCCTTCCCATTTAAAAATCTTTCATAACCTGCTGTATGCCTTTGTCCACGATATCAGTTGATGTATGTACTCTCAGCAGATTATGTATTAATTTTGTCAAGTGTCTAGGCAAATGCCCCAATGTTCTCTGTGCGATGAGTGGAGAATCTTGCTGCCTGCTTCAGCCTACTACTGAATTTGGAGTTTGCACTTTTCCAAACATCAATGATCCATTCCCAGTATCTTGCAGTTCAGATCACATGGGTATTTTTTTTAAGATTTTATTTATTTATTTGACAGAGAGAGAAACAGTAAGAGAGGGAACAGAAGCAGGGGGAATGGGAGAGGGATAAACAGGCTTCCTGCAGGGCAGGGAGCCCGATGTGGGGCTTGATCTCAGGACACTGGGACCATGACCTGAGCCAAAGAAAGATGCTAAATGACTGAGCCACCCAGGTGCCCCTCCCATGGGTATTCTGCATGGATTTTGGGGAATGCCCTTGGAAGAGCTCAATACAAACAGCAGATGGATCTGCATGGACTGAATGAATTAATGATCAAAGGAGACAGTGGATGATGGAATTACAGCCATTTTTCATCACACTTTAGAATTGTTTAGACAACAAATATTTACCAAATGAAAATACTGCCTGCCTGCCTCCTTAACTCTATTATGTATCACGTATTTTCACAAACTTGGCGAACATAGGAACAAGTTAGAGATTAAAAAATTCTGTAGAGTCTACTTCTCTAGACATTTTTCGTCACACACACTGTTGAATCATTTATTGTATCATTTGTTTTTTTTTTTACAGAACCATTAACTGCAGTGAAATGTGAGTAGTCTTGGTTTATATTTTGGAGGGGATGTTAATTTGAAAAATATGCATTGATCTAGGACAATCACCGTTATCAGTTTTTAAAATGGTCTCCTATTAAGTGTTGGCATAACAGTTGAAATAATGCTGTCCTTCTGAAGCATTCTTAATTGCAGGTAGTATAACTAAGTTTCTTTTTTGGATGGTCACAATGTTGCATTTTTCTTATAATTCCATATTATTAACAGCTCTTATGTTTTAAAAGACTTCATTTTCTTAGTTGAGACAGAGAGTGAGAGAAAGGCTGATTGTAGAAGTGCAAGGAAAATGACAAGTGAACCCCCCACTAAGCAAGGAGGTCCATGAGTTGATGCGACACCAATAGTGAGATCAGTGAATGAGCAAAAAGGAAGGGTCAACACAAACTGACAAAGCCACCCAGACACTGCTAGGTGACTTTATTTTAATACCCCCAAATATACAGGTAACCCTTGAGTAAATTTTTCTGTTACTTCTAAAATTGAATTCCATAACCAAACTTTGTCTTTAACCTCGGTTTCCTTCTAGTTCCCCAATTCTTTATTATGTAAGGATGATTATGTCTAACTTCTGTTTTATATGATAAGAGGCCAAGCCGATTCATCAACATCCACATTTGCCTCTTTATTTACAGAGAGATTTCTTTACTTTGCAGGATCAGTGTGAGACACAGGGTGGGGGGTGGATGGACAGAGAGGAAATCACAAGAAGACTCTGTGCTGGCCACAGAGCATAACATGGGGCTTGAGCTCCTTATCTTGAGATCATGACCTGAGCCAAAAGCAAGAGTCGCTCATTTATGTGGCTGTACCACCCATGTGTCCCGATATTTGGCCAAATTAAGCTTTAGGTGTTTCACTATAATTCCCATGTTCACATATCTGATGCCTAAGTTTCATGTTCCCTTTCCATATATTTTTGGATCATTTGTTTTCTATTGATTTGTTCACTTGCCCTCGTTCCTTTGGAGAATACGGTCAGAGTACTTTGATTGCTATGCATTTGGCCTTGTTTCTCCATATTTTCTGAACTATTTCATTGCTGTGATCAATTCCCAATTTCCTAAAATTTCCCTGGGAACCTGCTGAACCCTCACTAGATCAGAGGGCGATCCGAGTACTCTTTGGGACCCGAGAGTCTCACATCCCCCTCTTTATTGTTTTGCATGGAGCTGTGCATATGGGCCTAGACAGGGCTAGGTGTCCTTCTTCACTGAGAGCCAGGAGCGTGATCAGCGCAGGATTAACTTTGGCCAGTCACCAGGAATTTTGGCGAAGAGAAACTTCTTTAGATGTATTTTTTTTCCATTTTTTGTTTGGATCCTTCCTTTTCTGGATTAAGACGGAAAGACAATGTGAGCTCCATTTCCATCCCTGGTCCAGCTTTTAATGGCCACCCAACAATGCCTTTTCACAGAATCGCTCATGTCCAAAGTCAACCCGCTGATGGATTCCAACCTATTTAGGTCTTAACCTCATGTCTTTGGACGTACTCGTCACAGGAAAACAAAAGCACCTTGCAGTAACTTGGTCAAAAGTTGCTGAGAAATAGACTTGAAGGAGACTATGGGCTAGGCTATACAAGATTCCAGAGGGAAAGTGCAAAGGGATGTGTTCTTATGAGACTTACTATATATTCAACCTTATGAAAGGATATTAGTGGTTTTGGAATAAACGTAGAATATCGAGGAACCTACCGTAATTATCTCCAAGGAAAGAGGGAGCATTCTGTCATGTGAGCACACAGAAGAAAAATAACTGACCTAAAATTTTTTATCATAAAGCGAGGAAATTTTGGTCAAGTTCTAAAAAGGGAACACCAAAATCCTTGGTGTGAATATCAAAAGCACATCAAATATTTTAACATGTCTCACATTCCTAGGAGAAAAAAAAATTATTAGTAAATTATGCAGTAATTGAAGTACAGGTGTTCATCTATACAAAACATAATTCCTACTGAAAAAGGCAGTTGCTCTACCTTATGTATATTAGAGAAATTATATATCGCCAAGAAGTAAAGAATGAATGTATATGCCCTTGTGTATATATCTATAGACACACACACACACACACACACACACACACACGTGATAAGTAAGATAGGTGTATGATATATACAGATAATGTAGACATAGGTATGCTTTTAGCCAGAGATGAACGAATAGATATAGATACGGAATATCACCCAGGGCAGTTTTGGAAGGTCACATATATTGCTCTGTGAATCAAAGTGCGGTTTACTAAAAGTCAGGTCGAAATGTCTATGTCATTGAAAAATTTGGCTATGTTTTAATAGCTGCAAATCACTTGGCTCTCTCAGACAAAGTTAATAGTTTCTAGTCCTATATATAAAGAGATACACGGCCTTCACAGAGAAAAGATTGGTCAGAAGTCTTAGTTCCATTCTATAACTTGTTTCTGTCCTTTTTTTTAAAGGCAAACCTCAGGAAGAAAATGGTAAGTCACCCATTACTTCTGTGTTTTAAGGATTTTTCACAAATTAAAGCTCGGGCTTTTTTTGAAGGAATGATTTAAGACAAAAGAGTCTCTCCAGATATAAGGAAGAAAATAGCAATTTCGGCTTGGGAATTGTGCATTAACTTTGCTGTGCTATGAATTAGGTTGTCCAAGGTTTGCTGAGTTCAGTTGGATCATTACTTGTATAATCCTTCAAATTTCTCACTCATAATTGGAATTCTATGGAGAGGAGAGCCCTGTAAACCATGGGCAGTGCCGTAAATGAAGATCTTCAGTAAATGCCCCCGAAAATCTGAAAGGGTTCGTGGTGCTCCATTTCCCCGGGGAGCACCGACTGGTCCACCAACAGTTCTCTACCAATGTCACCTTGTTTCACTTTCTGCCATCAGTTAGACATCCCTTGCTAATGCACTACTTTGGAAATTTGAAAAGGATCCTTGGGTAGGATGTCTTTGGAGAATATTGCTGTCTTCCCCACTTTGCAAACTCCCTACCCACACACACGCCATCTCCAGGAAACTTTTGCACCTACTCTGGCCCCTTCCCATTTAAAAATCTCTCATAACCTGCTGCATCCCTTTGTCCACGATATCAGTTGATGTATGTACTCTCAGCAGATTATGTATTAATTTTTTCAAGCGAATAGGCAACAATATGTCTTCGAATGCCCCAATGTTCTCCTTGGGTCAGCAGAGGATCTTGCTGCCTGCTTCAGCCTACTACTGAATTTGAAGGTTGCACTTTTCCAAACATTCAATAATCCATTTCCAGTCTCTTGCAGCTCACATCTCATGGGTATTTTTTTTTATGATATTATTTATTTATTTGACAGAGGTAGACACAGTAATGGAGGGATAAGAAGCAGGAGGAATAGGACAGGGAGAATCAGGCTTCCTGCAGGGCAGGGAGCACGATGTGGGGCTTGATCCCAGGACCCGTGACCATGACCTGAGCCGAAGGTAGAAGTTTAATGACTGATCCACCCAGGTGCCCCTCCCATGGGTATCCTGCATGGATTTTGGGGAATGCCCTTGGAAGAGCTCAGTACAGTCAGCAGATGGATCTGCATGGACTGACTGATGCATTACTGCATGGCTCTGAGGGAATTACAGCCGTTTTTCATGACACTTTAGAAACTCTTAGACAACAACAATTTCCCAAATGGACAGATTGCCTGCCTCCTTATCTCTCTTATGTATCACGTATTTTCCTGAACTTGGCTAACATATGAAAAAGTCACAGGTTGAAAAAATTCTGTAGAGTCTACTTCTCTAGACATTTTTCCACACATACACTGTTGAATCATTTATTGTATCATATGTTTTTTTACAGAAAAATTAACTGCCGTGGAATGTTTGTAGTCTTGGTTTATATTTTGGAGGGGATGTTAATTTGAAAAATATGCACTTGATCTAGGACAATCACATTACCAAATGGGTTCCACATTATCAGTTATCAGTTTGGAAAACGGTCTCCTATTAAGTGTTTGCATATCAGTTGAAATAATGCTGTCCTTCTGAAGCATTGTAAATTGCAAGTAGTATAACTAAGTTTCTTTTTTAAATCGTCACACTGTTGCATCTTTCTTAATTATTTTCCATATTATTAACTGCTCTTATGTTTTAAAAGACTTCATTTTCTTAGTTGAGACAGACAGAGAGAGAGAGAGAGAGAGGCTGGTTGTAGAAGCCCGGGAATATGACAAGTGGACCCGCCACTGAGCAAGGTGGTCCATGAGTTGATGGGACACCAATATCTGAGATCAGCCAATGAGCAAAATGGAACACTAACTGACAAAGCCACCCAGACACTGCTAGGTGACTTTATTTTAATACCCCCAAATATAGAGGTAACCCTTGAGTAAATTTTTCTGTTACTTCTAAAATTGAATTCCATAACCAAACTTTGTCTTTAACCTCGGTTTCCTTCTAGTTCCCCAATTCTTTATTATGTAAGGATGATTATGTCTAACTTCTGTTTTATATGATAAGAGGCCAAGCCGATTCATCAACATCCACATTTGCCTCTTTATTTACAGAGAGATTTCTTTACTTTGCAGGATCAGTGTGAGACACAGGGTGGGGGGTGGATGGACAGAGAGGAAATCACAAGAAGACTCTGTGCTGGCCACAGAGCATAACATGGGGCTTGAGCTCCTTATCTTGAGATCATGACCTGAGCCAAAAGCAAGAGTAGCTCATTTATGTGGCTGTACCACCCATGTGTCCCGATATTTGGCCAAATTAAGCTTTAGGTGTTTCACTATAATTCCCATGTTCACATATCTGATGCCTAAGTTTCATGTTCCCTTTCCATATATTTTTGGATCATTTGTTTTCTATTGATTTGTTCACTTGCCCTCGTTCCTTTGGAGAATACGGTCAGAGTACTTTGATTGCTATGCATTTGGCCTTGTTTCTCCATATTTTCTGAACTATTTCATTGCTGTGATCAATTCCCAATTTCCTAAAATTTCCCTGGGAACCTGCTGAACCCTCACTAGATCAGAGGGCGATCCGAGTACTCTTTGGGACCCGAGAGTCTCACATCCCCCTCTTTATTGTTTTGCATGGAGCTGTGCATATGGGCCTAGACAGGGCTAGGTGTCCTTCTTCACTGAGAGCCAGGAGCGTGATCAGCGCAGGATTAACTTTGGCCAGTCACCAGGAATTTTGGCGAAGAGAAACTTCTTTAGATGTATTTTTTTTCCATTTTTTGTTTGGATCCTTCCTTTTCTGGATTAAGACGGAAAGACAATGTGAGCTCCATTTCCATCCCTGGTCCAGCTTTTAATGGCCACCCAACAATGCCTTTTCACAGAATCGCTCATGTCCAAAGTCAACCCGCTGATGGATTCCAACCTATTTAGGTCTTAACCTCATGTCTTTGGACGTACTCGTCACAGGAAAACAAAAGCACCTTGCAGTAACTTGGTCAGAAGTTGCTGAGAAATAGACTTGAAGGAGACTATGGGCTAGGCTATACAAGATTCCAGAGGGAAAGTGCAAAGGGATGTGTTCTTATGAGACTTACTATATATTCAACCTTATGAAAGGATATTAGTGGTTTTGGAATAAACGTAGACTATCGAGGAACCTACCGTAATTATCTCCAAGGAAAGAGGGAGCATTCTGTTATGTGAGCACACAGAAGAAAAATAACTGACCTAAAATTTTTTATCATAAAGCGAGGAAATTTTGGTCAAGTTCTAAAAAGGGAACACCAAAATCCTTGGTGTGAATATCAAAAGCACATCAAATATTTTAACATGTCTCACATTCCTAGGAGAAAAAAAAATTATTAGTAAATTATGCAGTAATTGAAGTACAGGTGTTCATCTATACAAAACATAATTCCTACTGAAAAAGGCAGTTGCTCTACCTTATGTATATTAGAGAAATTATATATCGCCAAGAAGTAAAGAATGAATGTATATGCCCTTGTGTATATATCTATAGACACACACACACACACACACACACACACACACGTGATAAGTAAGATAGGTGTATGATATATACAGATAATGTAGACATAGGTATGCTTTTAGCCAGAGATGAACGAATAGATATAGATACGGAATATCACCCAGGGCAGTTTTGGAAGGTCACATATATTGCTCTGTGAATCAAAGTGCGGTTTACTAAAAGTCAGGTCGAAATGTCTATGTCATTGAAAAATTTGGCTATGTTTTAATAGCTGCAAATCACTTGGCTCTCTCAGACAAAGTTAATAGTTTCTAGTCCTATATATAAAGAGATACACGGCCTTCACAGAGAAATGATTGGTCAGAAGTCTTAGTTCCATTCTATAACTTGTTTCTGTCCTTTTTTTTAAAGGCAAACCTCAGGAAGAAAATGGTAAGTCACCCATTACTTCTGTGTTTTAAGGATTTTTCACAAATTAAAGCTCGGGCTTTTTTTGAAGGAATGATTTAAGACAAAAGAGTCTCTCCAGATATAAGGAAGAAAATAGCAATTTCGGCTTGGGAATTGTGCATTAACTTTGCTGTGCTATGAATTAGGTTGTCCAAGGTTTGCTGAGTTCAGTTGGATCATTACTTGTATAATCCTTCAAATTTCTCACTCATAATTGGAATTCTATGGAGAGGAGAGCCCTGTAAACCATGGGCTCAGTAAATGCCCCCGAAAATCTGAAAGGGTTCGTGGTGCTCCATTTCCCCGGGGAGCACCGACTGGTCCACCAACAGTTCTCTACCAATGTCACCTTGTTTCACTTTCTGCCATCAGTTAGACATCCCTTGCTAATGCACTACTTTGGAAATTTGAAAAGGATCCTTGGGTAGGATGTCTTTGGAGAATATTGCTGTCTTCCCCACTTTGCAAACTCCCTACCCACACACACGCCATCTCCAGGAAACTTTTGCACCTACTCTGGCCCCTTCCCATTTAAAAATCTCTCATAACCTGCTGCATCCCTTTGTCCACGATATCAGTTGATGTATGTACTCTCAGCAGATTATGTATTAATTTTGTCAAGCGAATAGGCAACAATATGTCTTCGAATGCCCCAATGTTCTCCTTGGGTCAGCAGAGGATCTTGCTGCCTGCTTCAGCCTACTACTGAATTTGAAGGTTGCACTTTTCCAAACATTCAATAATCCATTTCCAGTCTCTTGCAGCTCACATCTCATGGGTATTTTTTTTTATGATATTATTTATTTATTTGACAGAGGTAGACACAGTAATGGAGGGATAAGAAGCAGGAGGAATAGGACAGGGAGAATCAGGCTTCCTGCAGGGCAGGGAGCACGATGTGGGGCTTGATCCCAGGACCCGTGACCATGACCTGAGCCGAAGGTAGAAGTTTAATGACTGATCCACCCAGGTGCCCCTCCCATGGGTATCCTGCATGGATTTTGGGGAATGCCCTTGGAAGAGCTCAGTACAGTCAGCAGATGGATCTGCATGGACTGACTGATGCATTACTGCATGGCTCTGAGGGAATTACAGCCGTTTTTCATGACACTTTAGAAACTCTTAGACAACAACAATTTCCCAAATGGACAGATTGCCTGCCTCCTTATCTCTCTTATGTATCACGTATTTTCCTGAACTTGGCTAACATATGAAAAAGTCACAGGTTGAAAAAATTCTGTAGAGTCTACTTCTCTAGACATTTTTCCACACATACACTGTTGAATCATTTATTGTATCATATGTTTTTTTACAGAAAAATTAACTGCCGTGGAATGTTTGTAGTCTTGGTTTATATTTTGGAGGGGATGTTAATTTGAAAAATATGCACTTGATCTAGGACAATCACATTACCAAATGGGTTCCACATTATCAGTTATCAGTTTGGAAAACGGTCTCCTATTAAGTGTTTGCATATCAGTTGAAATAATGCTGTCCTTCTGAAGCATTGTAAATTGCAAGTAGTATAACTAAGTTTCTTTTTTAAATCGTCACACTGTTGCATCTTTCTTAATTATTTTCCATATTATTAACTGCTCTTATGTTTTAAAAGACTTCATTTTCTTAGTTGAGACAGACAGAGAGAGAGAGAGAGAGAGGCTGGTTGTAGAAGCCCGGGAATATGACAAGTGGACCCGCCACTGAGCAAGGTGGTCCATGAGTTGATGGGACACCAATATCTGAGATCAGCCAATGAGCAAAATGGAACACTAACTGACAAAGCCACCCAGACACTGCTAGGTGACTTTATTTTAATACCCCCAAATATAGAGGTAACCCTTGAGTAAATTTTTCTGTTACTTCTAAAATTGAATTCCATAACCAAACTTTGTCTTTAACCTCGGTTTCCTTCTAGTTCCCCAATTCTTTATTATGTAAGGATGATTATGTCTAACTTCTGTTTTATATGATAAGAGGCCAAGCCGATTCATCAACATCCACATTTGCCTCTTTATTTACAGAGAGATTTCTTTACTTTGCAGGATCAGTGTGAGACACAGGGTGGGGGGTGGATGGACAGAGAGGAAATCACAAGAAGACTCTGTGCTGGCCACAGAGCATAACATGGGGCTTGAGCTCCTTATCTTGAGATCATGACCTGAGCCAAAAGCAAGAGTAGCTCATTTATGTGGCTGTACCACCCATGTGTCCCGATATTTGGCCAAATTAAGCTTTAGGTGTTTCACTATAATTCCCATGTTCACATATCTGATGCCTAAGTTTCATGTTCCCTTTCCATATATTTTTGGATCATTTGTTTTCTATTGATTTGTTCACTTGCCCTCGTTCCTTTGGAGAATACGGTCAGAGTACTTTGATTGCTATGCATTTGGCCTTGTTTCTCCATATTTTCTGAACTATTTCATTGCTGTGATCAATTCCCAATTTCCTAAAATTTCCCTGGGAACCTGCTGAACCCTCACTAGATCAGAGGGCGATCCGAGTACTCTTTGGGACCCGAGAGTCTCACATCCCCCTCTTTATTGTTTTGCATGGAGCTGTGCATATGGTCCTAGACAGGGCTAGGTGTCCTTCTTCACTGAGAGCCAGGAGCGTGATCAGTGCAGGATTAACTTTGGCCAGTCACGAGTACTTTTGGCGAAGAGAAACTTCTTTAGATGTATTTTTTTTCCATTTTTTGTTTGGATCCTTCCTTTTCTGGATTAAGACGGAAAGACAATGTGAGCTCCATTTCCATCCCTGGTCCAGCTTTTAATGGCCACCCAACAATGCCTTTTCACAGAATCGCTCATGTCCAAAGTCAACCCGCTGATGGATTCCAACCTATTTAGGTCTTAACCTCATGTCTTTGGACGTACTCGTCACAGGAAAACAAAAGCACCTTGCAGTAACTTGGTCAGAAGTTGCTGAGAAATAGACTTGAAGGAGACTATGGGCTAGGCTATACGAGATTCCAGAGGGAAAGTGCAAAGGGATGTGTTCTTATGAGACTTACTATATATTCAACCTTATGAAAGGATATTAGTGGTTTTGGAATAAACGTAGACTATCGAGGAACCTACCGTAATTATCTCCAAGGAAAGAGGGAGCATTCTGTTATGTGAGCACACAGAAGAAAAATAACTGACCTAAAATTTTTTATCATAAAGCGAGGAAATTTTGGTCAAGTTCTAAAAAGGGAACACCAAAATCCTTGGTGTGAATATCAAAAGCACATCAAATATTTTAACATGTCTCACATTCCTAGGAGAAAAAAAAATTATTAGTAAATTATGCAGTAATTGAAGTACAGGTGTTCATCTATACAAAACATAATTCCTACTGAAAAAGGCAGTTGCTCTACCTTATGTATATTAGAGAAATTATATATCGCCAAGAAGTAAAGAATGAATGTATATGCCCTTGTGTATATATCTATAGACACACACACACACACACACACACACACACACACGTGATAAGTAAGATAGGTGTATGATATATACAGATAATGTAGACATAGGTATGCTTTTAGCCAGAGATGAACGAATAGATATAGATACGGAATATCACCCAGGGCAGTTTTGGAAGGTCACATATATTGCTCTGTGAATCAAAGTGCGGTTTACTAAAAGTCAGGTCGAAATGTCTATGTCATTGAAAAATTTGGCTATGTTTTAATAGCTGCAAATCACTTGGCTCTCTCAGACAAAGTTAATAGTTTCTAGTCCTATATATAAAGAGATACACGGCCTTCACAGAGAAATGATTGGTCAGAAGTCTTAGTTCCATTCTATAACTTGTTTCTGTCCTTTTTTTTAAAGGCAAACCTCAGGAAGAAAATGGTAAGTCACCCATTACTTCTGTGTTTTAAGGATTTTTCACAAATTAAAGCTCGGGCTTTTTTTGAAGGAATGATTTAAGACAAAAGAGTCTCTCCAGATATAAGGAAGAAAATAGCAATTTCGGCTTGGGAATTGTGCATTAACTTTGCTGTGCTATGAATTAGGTTGTCCAAGGTTTGCTGAGTTCAGTTGGATCATTACTTGTATAATCCTTCAAATTTCTCACTCATAATTGGAATTCTATGGAGAAAAGAGCCCTGTAAACCATGGGCTCAGTAAATGCCCCCGAAAATCTGAAAGGGTTCGTGGTGCTCCATTTCCCCGGGGAGCACCGACTGGTCCACCAACAGTTCTCTACCAATGTCACCTTGTTTCACTTTCTGCCATCAGTTAGACATCCCTTGCTAATGCACTACTTTGGAAATTTGAAAAGGATCCTTGGGTAGGATGTCTTTGGAGAATATTGCTGTCTTCCCCACTTTGCAAACTCCCTACCCACACACACGCCATCTCCAGGAAACTTTTGCACCTACTCTGGCCCCTTCCCATTTAAAAATCTCTCATAACCTGCTGCATCCCTTTGTCCACGATATCAGTTGATGTATGTACTCTCAGCAGATTATGTATTAATTTTGTCAAGCGAATAGGCAACAATATGTCTTCGAATGCCCCAATGTTCTCCTTGGGTCAGCAGAGGATCTTGCTGCCTGCTTCAGCCTACTACTGAATTTGAAGGTTGCACTTTTCCAAACATTCAATAATCCATTTCCAGTCTCTTGCAGCTCACATCTCATGGGTATTTTTTTTTATGATATTATTTATTTATTTGACAGAGGTAGACACAGTAATGGAGGGAAAAGAAGCAGGAGGAATAGGACAGGGAGAATCAGGCTTCCTGCAGGGCAGGGAGCACGATGTGGGGCTTGATCCCAGGACCCGTGACCATGACCTGAGCCGAAGGTAGAAGTTTAATGACTGATCCACCCAGGTGCCCCTCCCATGGGTATCCTGCATGGATTTTGGGGAATGCCCTTGGAAGAGCTCAGTACAGTCAGCAGATGGATCTGCATGGACTGACTGATGCATTACTGCATGGCTCTGAGGGAATTACAGCCGTTTTTCATGACACTTTAGAAACTCTTAGACAACAACAATTTCCCAAATGGACAGATTGCCTGCCTCCTTATCTCTCTTATGTATCACGTATTTTCCTGAACTTGGCTAACATATGAAAAAGTCACAGGTTGAAAAAATTCTGTAGAGTCTACTTCTCTAGACATTTTTCCACACATACACTGTTGAATCATTTATTGTATCATATGTTTTTTTACAGAAAAATTAACTGCTGTGGAATGTTTGTAGTCTTGGTTTATATTTTGGAGGGGATGTTAATTTGAAAAATATGCACTTGATCTAGGACAATCACATTACCAAATGGGTTCCACATTATCAGTTATCAGTTTGGAAAACGGTCTCCTATTAAGTGTTTGCATATCAGTTGAAATAATGCTGTCCTTCTGAAGCATTGTAAATTGCAAGTAGTATAACTAAGTTTCTTTTTAAAATCGTCACACTGTTGCATCTTTCTTAATTATTTTCCATATTATTAACTGCTCTTATGTTTTAAAAGACTTCATTTTCTTAGTTGAGACAGACAGAGAGAGAGAGAGAGAGAGGCTGGTTGTAGAAGCCCGGGAATATGACAAGTGGACCCGCCACTGAGCAAGGTGGTCCATGAGTTGATGGGACACCAATATCTGAGATCAGCCAATGAGCAAAATGGAACACTAACTGACAAAGCCACCCAGACACTGCTAGGTGACTTTATTTTAATACCCCCAAATATAGAGGTAACCCTTGAGTAAATTTTTCTGTTACTTCTAAAATTGAATTCCATAACCAAACTTTGTCTTTAACCTCGGTTTCCTTCTAGTTCCCCAATTCTTTATTATGTAAGGATGATTATGTCTAACTTCTGTTTTATATGATAAGAGGCCAAGCCGATTCATCAACATCCACATTTGCCTCTTTATTTACAGAGAGATTTCTTTACTTTGCAGGATCAGTGTGAGACACAGGGTGGGGGGTGGATGGACAGAGAGGAAATCACAAGAAGACTCTGTGCTGGCCACAGAGCATAACATGGGGCTTGAGCTCCTTATCTTGAGATCATGACCTGAGCCAAAAGCAAGAGTAGCTCATTTATGTGGCTGTACCACCCATGTGTCCCGATATTTGGCCAAATTAAGCTTTAGGTGTTTCACTATAATTCCCATGTTCACATATCTGATGCCTAAGTTTCATGTTCCCTTTCCATATATTTTTGGATCATTTGTTTTCTATTGATTTGTTCACTTGCCCTCGTTCCTTTGGAGAATACGGTCAGAGTACTTTGATTGCTATGCATTTGGCCTTGTTTCTCCATATTTTCTGAACTATTTCATTGCTGTGATCAATTCCCAATTTCCTAAAATTTCCCTGGGAACCTGCTGAACCCTCACTAGATCAGAGGGCGATCCGAGTACTCTTTGGGACCCGAGAGTCTCACATCCCCCTCTTTATTGTTTTGCATGGAGCTGTGCATATGGGCCTAGACAGGGCTAGGTGTCCTTCTTCACTGAGAGCCAGGAGCGTGATCAGCGCAGGATTAACTTTGGCCAGTCACCAGGAATTTTGGCGAAGAGAAACTTCTTTAGATGTTTTTTTTTCCATTTTTTGTTTGGATCCTTCCTTTTCTGGATTAAGACGGAAAGACAATGTGAGCTCCATTTCCATCCCTGGTCCAGCTTTTAATGGCCACCCAACAATGCCTTTTCACAGAATCGCTCATGTCCAAAGTCAACCCGCTGATGGATTCCAACCTATTTAGGTCTTAACCTCATGTCTTTGGACGTACTCGTCACAGGAAAACAAAAGCACCTTGCAGTAACTTGGTCAGAAGTTGCTGAGAAATAGACTTGAAGGAGACTATGGGCTAGGCTATATGAGATTCCAGAGGGAAAGTGCAAAGGGATGTGTTCTTATGAGACTTACTATATATTCAACCTTATGAAAGGATATTAGTGGTTTTGGAATAAACGTAGACTATCGAGGAACCTACCGTAATTATCTCCAAGGAAAGAGGGAGCATTCTGTTATGTGAGCACACAGAAGAAAAATAACTGACCTAAAATTTTTTATCATAAAGCGAGGAAATTTTGGTCAAGTTCTAAAAAGGGAACACCAAAATCCTTGGTGTGAATATCAAAAGCACATCAAATATTTTAACATGTCTCACATTCCTAGGAGAAAAAAAAATTATTAGTAAATTATGCAGTAATTGAAGTACAGGTGTTCATCTATACAAAACATAATTCCTACTGAAAAAGGCAGTTGCTCTACCTTATGTATATTAGAGAAATTATATATCGCCAAGAAGTAAAGAATGAATGTATATGCCCTTGTGTATATATCTATAGACACACACACACACACGTGATAAGTAAGATAGGTGTATGATATATACAGATAATGTAGACATAGGTATGCTTTTAGCCAGAGATGAACGAATAGATATAGATACGGAATATCACCCAGGGCAGTTTTGGAAGGTCACATATATTGCTCTGTGAATCAAAGTGCGGTTTACTAAAAGTCAGGTCGAAATGTCTATGTCATTGAAAAATTTGGCTGTTTTAATAGCTGCAAATCACTTGGCTCTCTCAGACAAAGTTAATAGTTTCTAGTCCTATATATAAAGAGATACACGGCCTTCACAGAGAAATGATTGGTCAGAAGTCTTAGTTCCATTCTATAACTTGTTTCTGTCCTTTTTTTTAAAGGCAAACCTCAGGAAGAAAATGGTAAGTCACCCATTACTTCTGTGTTTTAAGGATTTTTCACAAATTAAAGCTCGGGCTTTTTTTGAAGGAATGATTTAAGACAAAAGAGTCTCTCCAGATATAAGGAAGAAAATAGCAATTTCGGCTTGGGAATTGTGCATTAACTTTGCTGTGCTATGAATTAGGTTGTCCAAGGTTTGCTGAGTTCAGTTGGATCATTACTTGTATAATCCTTCAAATTTCTCACTCATAATTGGAATTCTATGGAGAGGAGAGCCCTGTAAACCATGGGCAGTGCCGTAAATGAAGATCTTCAGTAAATGCCCCCGAAAATCTGAAAGGGTTCGTGGTGCTCCATTTCCCCGGGGAGCACCGACTGGTCCACCAACAGTTCTCTACCAATGTCACCTTGTTTCACTTTCTGCCATCAGTTAGACATCCCTTGCTAATGCACTACTTTGGAAATTTGAAAAGGATCCTTGGGTAGGATGTCTTTGGAGAATATTGCTGTCTTCCCCACTTTGCAAACTCCCTACCCACACACACGCCATCTCCAGGAAACTTTTGCACCTACTCTGGCCCCTTCCCATTTAAAAATCTCTCATAACCTGCTGCATCCCTTTGTCCACGATATCAGTTGATGTATGTACTCTCAGCAGATTATGTATTAATTTTTTCAAGCGAATAGGCAACAATATGTCTTCGAATGCCCCAATGTTCTCCTTGGGTCAGCAGAGGATCTTGCTGCCTGCTTCAGCCTACTACTGAATTTGAAGGTTGCACTTTTCCAAACATTCAATAATCCATTTCCAGTCTCTTGCAGCTCACATCTCATGGGTATTTTTTTTTTATGATATTATTTATTTATTTGACAGAGGTAGACACAGTAATGGAGGGATAAGAAGCAGGAGGAATAGGACAGGGAGAATCAGGCTTCCTGCAGGGCAGGGAGCACGATGTGGGGCTTGATCCCAGGACCCGTGACCATGACCTGAGCCGAAGGTAGAAGTTTAATGACTGATCCACCCAGGTGCCCCTCCCATGGGTATCCTGCATGGATTTTGGGGAATGCCCTTGGAAGAGCTCAGTACAGTCAGCAGATGGATCTGCATGGACTGACTGATGCATTACTGCATGGCTCTGAGGGAATTACAGCCGTTTTTCATGACACTTTAGAAACTCTTAGACAACAACAATTTCCCAAATGGACAGATTGCCTGCCTCCTTATCTCTCTTATGTATCACGTATTTTCCTGAACTTGGCTAACATATGAAAAAGTCACAGGTTGAAAAAATTCTGTAGAGTCTACTTCTCTAGACATTTTTCCACACATACACTGTTGAATCATTTATTGTATCATATGTTTTTTTACAGAAAAATTAACTGCCGTGGAATGTTTGTAGTCTTGGTTTATATTTTGGAGGGATGTTAATTTGAAAAATATGCACTTGATCTAGGACAATCACATTACCAATTGGGTTCCACATTATCAGTTATCAGTTTGGAAAACGGTCTCCTATTAAGTGTTTGCATATCAGTTGAAATAATGCTGTCCTTCTGAAGCATTGTAAATTGCAAGTAGTATAACTAAGTTTCCTTTTTAAATCGTCACACTGTTGCATCTTTCTTAATTATTTTCCATATTATTAACTGCTCTTATGTTTTAAAAGACTTCATTTTCTTAGTTGAGACAGACAGAGAGAGAGAGAGAGAGAGGCTGGTTGTAGAAGCCCGGGAATATGACAAGTGGACCCGCCACTGAGCAAGGTGGTCCATGAGTTGATGGGACATCAATATCTGAGATCAGCCAATGAGCAAAATGGAAGGGTCAACACTAACTGACAAAGCCACCCAGACACTGCTAGGTGACTTTATTTTAATATCCCCAAATATACAGGTAACCCTTGAGTAAATTTTAATATTACTTCTAAAATAGAATTCCATAACCAAACTTTGTCTTTAACCTCGGTTTCCTTCTAGTTCCCCAATTCTTTATTATGTAAGGATGATTATGTCTAACTTCTGTTTTATATGATAAGAGGCCAAGCCGATTCATCAACATCCACATTTGCCTCTTTATTTACAGAGAGATTTCTTTACTTTGCAGGATCAGTGTGAGACACAGGGTGGGGGGTGGATGGACAGAGAGGAAATCACAAGAAGACTCTGTGCTGGCCACAGAGCATAACATGGGGCTTGAGCTCCTTATCTTGAGATCATGACCTGAGCCAAAAGCAAGAGTCGCTCATTTATGTGGCTGTACCACCCATGTGTCCCGATATTTGGCCAAATTAAGCTTTAGGTGTTTCACTATAATTCCCGTGTTCACATATCTGATGCCTAAGTTTCATGTTCCCTTTCCATATATTTTTGGATCATTTGTTTTCTATTGATTTGTTCACTTGCCCTCGTTCCTTTGGAGAATACGGTCAGAGTACTTTGATCGCTATGCATTTGGCCTTGTTTCTCCATATTTTCTGAACTATTTCATTGCTGTGATCAATTCCCAATTTCCTAAAATTTCCCTGGGAACCTGCTGAACCCTCACTAGATCAGAGGGCGATCCGAGTACTCTTTGGGACCCGAGAGTCTCACATCCCCCTCTTTATTGTTTTGCATGGAGCTGTGCATATGGGCCTAGACAGGGCTAGGTGTCCTTCTTCACTGAGAGCCAGGAGCGTGATCAGTGCAGGATTAACTTTGGGCAGTCACCAGGACTTTTGGCGAAGAGAAACTTCTTTAGATGTATTTATTTTCCATTTTTTGTTTGGATCCTTCCTTTTCTGGATTAAGACGGAAAGACAATGTGAGCTCCATTTCCATCCTTTGTCCAGCATTTAATGGCCACCCAACAATGCCTTTTCACAGAATCGCTCATGTCCAAAGTCAACCCGCTGATGGATTCCATCCTATTTAGGTCTTAACCTCATGTCTTTGGACGTACTCGTCACAGGAAAACAAAAGCACCTCGCAGTAACTTGGTCAGGAGTTGCTGAGAAATAGACTTGAAGGAGACTATGGGCTAGGCTGTATGAGATTCCAGAGGGAAAGTGCAAAGGGATGTGTTCTTATGAGACTTACTATATATTCAACCTTATGAAAGGATATTAGTGGTTTTGGAATAAACGTAGACTATCGAGGAACCTACCGTAATTATCTCCAAGGAAAGAGGGAGCATTCTGTTATGTGAGCACACAGAAGAAAAATAACTGACCTAAAATTTTTTATCATAAAGCGAGGAAATTTTGGTCAAGTTCTAAAAAGGGAACACCAAAATCCTTGGTGTGAATATCAAAAGCACATCAAATATTGTAACATGTCTCACATTCCTAGGAGAAAAAAAAAGTAATTAGTAAATTATGCAGTAATTGAAGTACAGGTGTTCATCTATACAAAACATAATTCCTACTGAAAAAGGCAGTTGCTCTACCTTATGTATATTAGAGAGATTATATATCGCCAAGAAGTAAATAATGAATGTATATGCCCTTGTGTATATATCTATAGACACACACACACACAAACACACACACAAACACACACACACGTGATAAGTAAGATAGGTGTATGATATATACAGATAATGTAGACATAGGTATGCTTTTAGCCAGAGATGAACGAATAGATATAGATACGGAATATCACCCAGGGCAGTTTTGGAAGGTCACATATATTGCTCTGTGAATCAAGGTGCGGTTTACTAAAAGTCAGGTCGAAATATCTATGTCACTGAAAAATTTGGCTATGTTTTAATAGCTGAAAATCACTTGGCTCTCTCAGACAAAGTTAATAGTTTCTAGTCCTATATATAAAGAGATACACAGCCTTCACAGAGAAATGAATGGTCAGAAGTCTTAGTTCCATTCTATAACTTGTTTCTGTCCTTTTTTTTAAAGGCAAACCTCAGGAAGAAAATGGTAAGTCACCCATTACTTCTGTGTTTTAAGGATTTTTCACAAATTAAAGCTCGGGCTTTTTTTGAAGGAATGATTTAAGACAAAAGAGTCTCTCCAGATATAAGGAAGAAAATAGCAATTTCGGCTTGGGAATTGTGCATTAACTTTGCTGTGTTATGAATTAGGTTGTCCAAGGTTTGCTGAGTTCAGTTGGATCATTACTTGTATAATCCTTTAAATTTCTCACTCATAATTGGAATTCTATGGAGAGAAGAGCCCTGTAAACCATGGGCAGTGCCGTAAATGAAGATCTTCAGTAAATGCCCCCGAAAATCTGAAAGGGTTCGTGGTGCTCCATTTCCCCGGGGAGCACCGGCTGGTCCACCAACAGTTCTCTACCAATGTCACCTTGTTTCACTTTCTGCCATCAGTTAGACATCCCTTGCTAATGCACTACTTTGGAAATTTGAAAAGGATCCTTGGGTAGGATGTCTTTGGAGAATATTGCTGTCTTCCCCACTTTGCAAACTCCCTACCCACACACACGCCATCTCCAGGAAACTTTTGCACCTACTCTGGCCCCTTCCCATTTAAAAATCTCTCATAACCTGCTGCATCCCTTTGTCCACGATATCAGTTGATGTATGTACTCTCAGCAGATTATGTATTAATTTTGTCAAGCGAATAGGCAACAATATGTCTTCGAATGCCCCAATGTTCTCCTTGGGTCAGCAGAGGATCTTGCTGCCTGCTTCAGCCTACTACTGAATTTGAAGGTTGCACTTTTCCAAACATTCAATAATCCATTTCCAGTCTCTTGCAGCTCACATCTCATGGGTATTTTTTTTATAATATTATTTATTTATTTGACAGAGGTAGACACAGTAATGGAGGGAAAAGAAGCAGGAGGAATAGGAGAGGGAGAAACAGGCTTCCTGCAGGGCAGGGAGCACGATGTGGGGCTTGATCCCAGGACCCGTGACCATGACCTGAGCCGAAGGTAGAAGTTTAATGACTGATCCACCCAGGTGCCCCTCCCATGGGCATTCTGCATGGATTTTGGGGAATGCCCTTGGAAGAGCTCAGTACAGTCAGCAGATGGATCTGCATGGACTGACTGATGCATTACTGCATGGCTCTGAGGGAATTACAGCCGTTTTTCATGACACTTTAGAAACTCTTAGACAACAACAATTTCCCAAATGGACAGATTGCCTGCCTCCTTATCTCTCTTATGTATCACGTATTTTCCTGAACTTGGCTAACATATGAAAAAGTCACAGGTTGAAAAAATTCTGTAGAGTCTACTTCTCTAGACATTTTTCCACACATACACTGTTGAATCATTTATTGTATCATATGTTTTTTTACAGAAAAATTAACTGCCGTGGAATGTTTGTAGTCTTGGTTTATATTTTGGAGGGGATGTTAATTTGAAAAATATGCACTTGATCTAGGACAATCACATTACCAAATGGGTTCCACATTATCAGTTATCAGTTTGGAAAACGGTCTCCTATTAAGTGTTTGCATATCAGTTGAAATAATGCTGTCCTTCTGAAGCATTGTAAATTGCAAGTAGTATAACTAAGTTTCTTTTTTAAATCGTCACACTGTTGCATCTTTCTTAATTATTTTCCATATTATTAACTGCTCTTATGTTTTAAAAGACTTCATTTTCTTAGTTGAGACAGACAGAGAGAGAGAGAGAGAGAGGCTGGTTGTAGAAGCCCGGGAATATGACAAGTGGACCCGCCACTGAGCAAGGTGGTCCATGAGTTGATGGGACACCAATATCTGAGATCAGCCAATGAGCAAAATGGAAGGGTCAACACTAACTGACAAAGCCACCCAGACACTGCTAGGTGACTTTATTTTAATACCCCCAAATATACAGGTAACCCTTGAGTAAATTTTTCTATTACTTCTAAAATAGAATTCCATAACCAAACTTTGTCTTTAACCTCGGTTTCCTTCTAGTTCCCCAATTCTTTATTATGTAAGGATGATTATGTCTAACTTCTGTTTTATATGATAAGAGGCCAAGCCGATTCATCAACATCCACATTTGCCTCTTTATTTACAGAGAGATTTCTTTACTTTGCAGGATCAGTGTGAGACACAGGGTGGGGGGTGGATGGACAGAGAGGAAATCACAAGAAGACTCTGTGCTGGCCACAGAGCATAACATGGGGCTTGAGCTCCTTATCTTGAGATCATGACCTGAGCCAAAAGCAAGAGTCGCTCATTTATGTGGCTGTACCACCCATGTGTCCCGATATTTGGCCAAATTAAGCTTTAGGTGTTTCACTATAATTCCCGTGTTCACATGTCTGATGCCTAATTTTCATGTTCCCTTTCCATATATTTTTGGATCATTTGTTTTCTTTTTTTTTTTTTTTTTTTTGACTTTTATTTTAATTTTTTTTTTAACTTTTTATTTTTTATAAACATATATTTTTATCCCCAGGGGTACTGTTTTCTATTGATTTGTTCACTTGCCCTCGTTCCTTTGGAGAATAGGGTCAGAGTACTTTGATCGCTATGCATTTGGCCTTGTTTCTCCATATTTTCTGAACTATTTCATTGCTGTGATCAATTCCCTATTTCCTAAAATTTCCCTGGGAACCTGCTGAACCCTCACTAGATCAGAGGGCAATCCGAGTACTTTTTGGGACCCGAGAGTCTCACATCCCCCTCTTTATTGTTTTGCATGGAGCTGTGCATATGGGCCTAGACAGGGCTAGGTGTCCTTCTTCACTGAGAGCCAGGAGCGTGATCAGTGCAGGATTAACTTTGGCCAGTCACGAGTACTTTTGGCGAAGAGAAACTTCTTTAGATGTATTTTTTTTCCATTTTTTGTTTGGATCCTTCCTTTTCTGGATTAAGACGGAAAGACAATGTGAGCTCCATTTCCATCCCTGGTCCAGCTTTTAATGGCCACCCAACAATGCCTTTTCACAGAATCGCTCATGTCCAAAGTCAACCCGCTGATGGATTCCATCCTATTTAGGTCTTAACCTCATGTCTTTGGACGTACTCGTCACAGGAAAACAAAAGCACCTCGCAGTAACTTGGTCAGGAGTTGCTGAGAAATAGACTTGAAGGAGACTATGGGCTAGGCTGTATGAGATTCCAGAGGGAAAGTGCAAAGGGATATGTTCTTATGAGACTTACTATATATTCAACCTTATGAAAGGATATTAGTGGTTTTGGAATAAACGTAGAATATCGAGGAACCTACCGTAATTATCTCCAAGGAAAGAGGGAGCATTCTGTCATGTGAGCACACAGAAGAAAAATAACTGACATAAAATTTTTTATCATAAAGCGAGGAAATTTTGGTCAAGTTCTAAAAAGGGAACACCAAAATCCTTGGTGTGAATATCAAAAGCACATCAAATATTTTAACATGTCTCACATTCCTAGGAGAAAAAAAAATTATTAGTAAATTATGCAGTAATTGAAGTACAGGTGTTCATCTATACAAAACATAATTCCTACTGAAAAAGGCAGTTGCTCTACCTTATGTATATTAGAGAAATTATATATCGCCAAGAAGTAAAGAATGAATGTATATGCCCTTGTGTATATATCTATAGACACACACACAAACACACACACAAACACACACACACGTGATAAGTAAGATAGGTGTATGATATATACAGATAATGTAGACATAGGTATGCTTTTAGCCAGAGATGAACGAATAGATATAGATACGGAATATCACCCAGGGCAGTTTTGGAAGGTCACATATATTGCTCTGTGAATCAAAGTGCGGTTTACTAAAAGTCAGGTCGAAATGTCTATGTCATTGAAAAATTTGGCTATGTTTTAATAGCTGCAAATCACTTGGCTCTCTCAGACAAAGTTAATAGTTTCTAGTCCTATATATAAAGAGATACACGGCCTTCACAGAGAAATGATTGGTCAGAAGTCTTAGTTCCATTCTATAACTTGTTTCTGTCCTTTTTTTTAAAGGCAAACCTCAGGAAGAAAATGGTAAGTCACCCATTACTTCTGTGTTTTAAGGATTTTTCACAAATTAAAGCTCGGGCTTTTTTTGAAGGAATGATTTAAGACAAAAGAGTCTCTCCAGATATAAGGAAGAAAATAGCAATTTCGGCTTGGGAATTGTGCATTAACTTTGCTGTGCTATGAATTAGGTTGTCCAAGGTTTGCTGAGTTCAGTTGGATCATTACTTGTATAATCCTTCAAATTTCTCACTCATAATTGGAATTCTATGGAGAGGAGAGCCCTGTAAACCATGGGCTTAGTAAATGCCCCCGAAAATCTGAAAGGGTTCGTGGTGCTCCATTTCCCCGGGGAGCACCGGCTGGTCCACCAACAGTTCTCTACCAATGTCACCTTGTTTCACTTTCTGCCATCAGTTAGACATCCCTTGCTAATGCACTACTTTGGAAATTTGAAAAGGATCCTTGGGTAGGATGTCTTTGGAGAATATTGCTGTCTTCCCCACTTTGCAAACTCCCTACCCACACACACGCCATCTCCAGGAAACTTTTGCACCTACTCTGGCCCCTTCCCATTTAAAAATCTCTCATAACCTGCTGCATCCCTTTGTCCACGATATCAGTTGATGTATGTACTCTCAGCAGATTATGTATTAATTTTGTCAAGCGAATAGGCAACAATATGTCTTCGAATGCCCCAATGTTCTCCTTGGGTCAGCAGAGGATCTTGCTGCCTGCTTCAGCCTACTACTGAATTTGAAGGTTGCACTTTTCCAAACATTCAATAATCCATTTCCAGTCTCTTGCAGCTCACATCTCATGGGTATTTTTTTTTTATGATATTATTTATTTATTTGACAGAGGTAGACACAGTAATGGAGGGAAAAGAAGCAGGAGGAATAGGACAGGGAGAATCAGGCTTCCTGCAGGGCAGGGAGCACGATGTGGGGCTTGATCCCAGGACCCGTGACCATGACCTGAGCCGAAGGTAGAAGTTTAATGACTGATCCACCCAGGTGCCCCTCCCATGGGTATCCTGCATGGATTTTGGGGAATGCCCTTGGAAGAGCTCAGTACAGTCAGCAGATGGATCTGCATGGACTGACTGATGCATTACTGCATGGCTCTGAGGGAATTACAGCCGTTTTTCATGACACTTTAGAAACTCTTAGACAACAACAATTTCCCAAATGGACAGATTGCCTGCCTCCTTATCTCTCTTATGTATCACGTATTTTCCTGAACTTGGCTAACATATGAAAAAGTCACAGGTTGAAAAAATTCTGTAGAGTCTACTTCTCTAGACATTTTTCCACACATACACTGTTGAATCATTTATTGTATCATATGTTTTTTTACAGAAAAATTAACTGCCGTGGAATGTTTGTAGTCTTGGTTTATATTTTGGAGGGGATGTTAATTTGAAAAATATGCACTTGATCTAGGACAATCACATTACCAAATGGGTTCCACATTATCAGTTATCAGTTTGGAAAACGGTCTCCTATTAAGTGTTTGCATATCAGTTGAAATAATGCTGTCCTTCTGAAGCATTGTAAATTGCAAGTAGTATAACTAAGTTTCTTTTTTAAATCGTCACACTGTTGCATCTTTCTTAATTATTTTCCATATTATTAACTGCTCTTATGTTTTAAAAGACTTCATTTTCTTAGTTGAGACAGACAGAGAGAGAGAGAGAGAGAGGCTGGTTGTAGAAGCCCGGGAATATGACAAGTGGACCCGCCACTGAGCAAGGTGGTCCATGAGTTGATGGGACATCAATATCTGAGATCAGCCAATGAGCAAAATGGAAGGGTCAACACTAACTGACAAAGCCACCCAGACACTGCTAGGTGACTTTATTTTAATACCCCCAAATATACAGGTAACCCTTGAGTAAATTTTTCTATTACTTCTAAAATAGAATTCCATAACCAAACTTTGTCTTTAACCTCGGTTTCCTTCTAGTTCCCCAATTCTTTATTATGTAAGGATGATTATGTCTAACTTCTGTTTTATATGATAAGAGGCCAAGCCGATTCATCAACATCCACATTTGCCTCTTTATTTACAGAGAGATTTCTTTACTTTGCAGGATCAGTGTGAGACACAGGGTGGGGGGTGGATGGACAGAGAGGAAATCACAAGAAGACTCTGTGCTGGCCACAGAGCATAACATGGGGCTTGAGCTCCTTATCTTGAGATCATGACCTGAGCCAAAAGCAAGAGTCGCTCATTTATGTGGCTGTACCACCCATGTGTCCCGATATTTGGCCAAATTAAGCTTTAGGTGTTTCACTATAATTCCCGTGTTCACATATCTGATGCCTAAGTTTCATGTTCCCTTTCCATATATTTTTGGATCATTTGTTTTCTATTGATTTGTTCACTTGCCCTCGTTCCTTTGGAGAATACGGTCAGAGTACTTTGATCGCTATGCATTTGGCCTTGTTTCTCCATATTTTCTGAACTATTTCATTGCTGTGATCAATTCCCAATTTCCTAAAATTTCCCTGGGAACCTGCTGAACCCTCACTAGATCAGAGGGCAATCCGAGTACTCTTTGGGACCCGAGAGTCTCACATCCCCCTCTTTATTGTTTTGCATGGAGCTGTGCATATGGGCCTAGACAGGGCTAGGTGTCCTTCTTCACTGAGAGCCAGGAGCGTGATCAGTGCAGGATTAACTTTGGGCAGTCACCAGGACTTTTGGCGAAGAGAAACTTCTTTAGATGTATTTATTTTCCATTTTTTGTTTGGATCCTTCCTTTTCTGGATTAAGACGGAAAGACAATGTGAGCTCCATTTCCATCCTTTGTCCAGCATTTAATGGCCACCCAACAATGCCTTTTCACAGAATCGCTCATGTCCAAAGTCAACCCGCTGATGGATTCCATCCTATTTAGGTCTTAACCTCATGTCTTTGGACGTACTCGTCACAGGAAAACAAAAGCACCTCGCAGTAACTTGGTCAGGAGTTGCTGAGAAATAGACTTGAAGGAGACTATGGGCTAGGCTGTATGAGATTCCAGAGGGAAAGTGCAAAGGGATGTGTTCTTATGAGACTTACTATATATTCAACCTTATGAAAGGATATTAGTGGTTTTGGAATAAACGTAGACTATCGAGGAACCTACCGTAATTATCTCCAAGGAAAGAGGGAGCATTCTGTTATGTGAACACACAGAAGAAAAATAACTGACCTAAAATTTTTTATCATAAAGCGAGGAAATTTTGGTCAAGTTCTAAAAAGGGAACACCAAAATCCTTGGTGTGAATATCAAAAGCACATCAAATATTGTAACATGTCTCACATTCCTAGGAGAAAAAAAAAGTAATTAGTAAATTATGCAGTAATTGAAGTACAGGTGTTCATCTATACAAAACATAATTCCTACTGAAAAAGGCAGTTGCTCTACCTTATGTATATTAGAGAGATTATATATCGCCAAGAAGTAAATAATGAATGTATATGCCCTTGTGTATATATCTATAGACACACACACACACAAACACACACACAAACACACACACACGTGATAAGTAAGATAGGTGTATGATATATACAGATAATGTAGACATAGGTATGCTTTTAGCCAGAGATGAACGAATAGATATAGATACGGAATATCACCCAGGGCAGTTTTGGAAGGTCACATATATTGCTCTGTGAATCAAGGTGCGGTTTACTAAAAGTCAGGTCGAAATATCTATGTCACTGAAAAATTTGGCTATGTTTTAATAGCTGAAAATCACTTGGCTCTCTCAGACAAAGTTAATAGTTTCTAGTCCTATATATAAAGAGATACACAGCCTTCACAGAGAAATGAATGGTCAGAAGTCTTAGTTCCATTCTATAACTTGTTTCTGTCCTTTTTTTTAAAGGCAAACCTCAGGAAGAAAATGGTAAGTCACCCATTACTTCTGTGTTTTAAGGATTTTTCACAAATTAAAGCTCGGGCTTTTTTTGAAGGAATGATTTAAGACAAAAGAGTCTCTCCAGATATAAGGAAGAAAATAGCAATTTCGGCTTGGGAATTGTGCATTAACTTTGCTGTGTTATGAATTAGGTTGTCCAAGGTTTGCTGAGTTCAGTTGGATCATTACTTGTATAATCCTTTAAATTTCTCACTCATAATTGGAATTCTATGGAGAGAAGAGCCCTGTAAACCATGGGCAGTGCCGTAAATGAAGATCTTCAGTAAATGCCCCCGAAAATCTGAAAGGGTTCGTGGTGCTCCATTTCCCCGGGGAGCACCGGCTGGTCCACCAACAGTTCTCTACCAATGTCACCTTGTTTCACTTTCTGCCATCAGTTAGACATCCCTTGCTAATGCACTACTTTGGAAATTTGAAAAGGATCCTTGGGTAGGATGTCTTTGGAGAATATTGCTGTCTTCCCCACTTTGCAAACTCCCTACCCACACACACGCCATCTCCAGGAAACTTTTGCACCTACTCTGGCCCCTTCCCATTTAAAAATCTCTCATAACCTGCTGCATCCCTTTGTCCACGATATCAGTTGATGTATGTACTCTCAGCAGATTATGTATTAATTTTGTCAAGCGAATAGGCAACAATATGTCTTCGAATGCCCCAATGTTCTCCTTGGGTCAGCAGAGGATCTTGCTGCCTGCTTCAGCCTACTACTGAATTTGAAGGTTGCACTTTTCCAAACATTCAATAATCCATTTCCAGTCTCTTGCAGCTCACATCTCATGGGTATTTTTTTTATAATATTATTTATTTATTTGACAGAGGTAGACACAGTAATGGAGGGAAAAGAAGCAGGAGGAATAGGAGAGGGAGAAACAGGCTTCCTGCAGGGCAGGGAGCACGATGTGGGGCTTGATCCCAGGACCCGTGACCATGACCTGAGCCGAAGGTAGAAGTTTAATGACTGATCCACCCAGGTGCCCCTCCCATGGGCATTCTGCATGGATTTTGGGGAATGCCCTTGGAAGAGCTCAGTACAGTCAGCAGATGGATCTGCATGGACTGACTGATGCATTACTGCATGGCTCTGAGGGAATTACAGCCGTTTTTCATGACACTTTAGAAACTCTTAGACAACAACAATTTCCCAAATGGACAGATTGCCTGCCTCCTTATCTCTCTTATGTATCACGTATTTTCCTGAACTTGGCTAACATATGAAAAAGTCACAGGTTGAAAAAATTCTGTAGAGTCTACTTCTCTAGACATTTTTCCACACATACACTGTTGAATCATTTATTGTATCATATGTTTTTTTACAGAAAAATTAACTGCCGTGGAATGTTTGTAGTCTTGGTTTATATTTTGGAGGGGATGTTAATTTGAAAAATATGCACTTGATCTAGGACAATCACATTACCAAATGGGTTCCACATTATCAGTTATCAGTTTGGAAAACGGTCTCCTATTAAGTGTTTGCATATCAGTTGAAATAATGCTGTCCTTCTGAAGCATTGTAAATTGCAAGTAGTATAACTAAGTTTCTTTTTTAAATCGTCACACTGTTGCATCTTTCTTAATTATTTTCCATATTATTAACTGCTCTTATGTTTTAAAAGACTTCATTTTCTTAGTTGAGACAGACAGAGAGAGAGAGAGAGAGAGGCTGGTTGTAGAAGCCCGGGAATATGACAAGTGGACCCGCCACTGAGCAAGGTGGGCCATGAGTTGATGGGACACCAATATCTGAGATCAGCCAATGAGCAAAATGGAAGGGTCAACACTAACTGACAAAGCCACCCAGACACTGCTAGGTGACTTTATTTTAATACCCCCAAATATACAGGTAACCCTTGAGTAAATTTTTCTATTACTTCTAAAATAGAATTCCATAACCAAACTTTGTCTTTAACCTCGGTTTCCTTCTAGTTCCCCAATTCTTTATTATGTAAGGATGATTATGTCTAACTTCTGTTTTATATGATAAGAGGCCAAGCCGATTCATCAACATCCACATTTGCCTCTTTATTTACAGAGAGATTTCTTTACTTTGCAGGATCAGTGTGAGACACAGGGTGGGGGGTGGATGGACAGAGAGGAAATCACAAGAAGACTCTGTGCTGGCCACAGAGCATAACATGGGGCTTGAGCTCCTTATCTTGAGATCATGACCTGAGCCAAAAGCAAGAGTCGCTCATTTATGTGGCTGTACCACCCATGTGTCCCGATATTTGGCCAAATTAAGCTTTAGGTGTTTCACTATAATTCCCGTGTTCACATGTCTGATGCCTAATTTTCATGTTCCCTTTCCATATATTTTTGGATCATTTGTTTTCTTTTTTTTTTTTTTTTTTTTGACTTTTATTTTAATTTTTTTTTTAACTTTTTATTTTTTATAAACATATATTTTTATCCCCAGGGGTACTGTTTTCTATTGATTTGTTCACTTGCCCTCGTTCCTTTGGAGAATAGGGTCAGAGTACTTTGATCGCTATGCATTTGGCCTTGTTTCTCCATATTTTCTG
The DNA here is from genome assembly GCF_964662115.1 of Mustela nivalis. Lineage (NCBI taxonomy): Eukaryota > Metazoa > Chordata > Mammalia > Carnivora > Mustelidae > Mustela > Mustela nivalis. Next base: position 7,307,813 of record NC_139022.1, on the reverse strand, counting down.
AACTATTTCATTGCTGTGATCAATTCCCTATTTCCTAAAATTTCCCTGGGAACCTGCTGAACCCTCACTAGATCAGAGGGCAATCCGAGTACTTTTTGGGACCCGAGAGTCTCACATCCCCCTCTTTATTGTTTTGCATGGAGCTGTGCATATGGGCCTAGACAGGGCTAGGTGTCCTTCTTCACTGAGAGCCAGGAGCGTGATCAGTGCAGGATTAACTTTGGCCAGTCACGAGTACTTTTGGCGAAGAGAAACTTCTTTAGATGTATTTTTTTTCCATTTTTTGTTTGGATCCTTCCTTTTCTGGATTAAGACGGAAAGACAATGTGAGCTCCATTTCCATCCCTGGTCCAGCTTTTAATGGCCACCCAACAATGCCTTTTCACAGAATCGCTCATGTCCAAAGTCAACCCGCTGATGGATTCCATCCTATTTAGGTCTTAACCTCATGTCTTTGGACGTACTCGTCACAGGAAAACAAAAGCACCTCGCAGTAACTTGGTCAGGAGTTGCTGAGAAATAGACTTGAAGGAGACTATGGGCTAGGCTGTATGAGATTCCAGAGGGAAAGTGCAAAGGGATATGTTCTTATGAGACTTACTATATATTCAACCTTATGAAAGGATATTAGTGGTTTTGGAATAAACGTAGAATATCGAGGAACCTACCGTAATTATCTCCAAGGAAAGAGGGAGCATTCTGTCATGTGAGCACACAGAAGAAAAATAACTGACCTAAAATTTTTTATCATAAAGCGAGGAAATTTTGGTCAAGTTCTAAAAAGGGAACACCAAAATCCTTGGTGTGAATATCAAAAGCACATCAAATATTTTAACATGTCTCACATTCCAAGGAGAAAAAAAAATTATTAGTAAATTATGCAGTAATTGAAGTACAGGTGTTCATCTATACAAAACATAATTCCTACTAAAAAAGGCAGTTGCTCTACCTTATGTATATTAGAGAAATTATATATCGCCAAGAAGTAAAGAATGAATGTATATGCCCTTGTGTATATATCTATAGACACACACACACACACACACACACACACACACACACGTGATAAGTAAGATAGGTGTATGATATATACAGATAATGTAGACATAGGTATGCTTTTAGCCAAAGATGAACGAATAGATATAGATACGGAATATCACCCAGGGCAGTTTTGGAAGGTCACATATATTGCTCTGTGAATCAAAGTGCGGTTTACTAAAAGTCAGGTCGAAATGTCTATGTCATTGAAAAATTTGGCTATGTTTTAATAGCTGCAAATCACTTGGCTCTCTCAGACAAAGTTAATAGTTTCTAGTCCTATATATAAAGAGATACACGGCCTTCACAGAGAAATGATTGGTCAGAAGTCTTAGTTCCATTCTATAACTTGTTTCTGTCCTTTTTTTTAAAGGCAAACCTCAGGAAGAAAATGGTAAGTCACCCATTACTTCTGTGTTTTAAGGATTTTTCACAAATTAAAGCTCGGGCTTTTTTTGAAGGAATGATTTAAGACAAAAGAGTCTCTCCAGATATAAGGAAGAAAATAGCAATTTCGGCTTGGGAATTGTGCATTAACTTTGCTGTGCTATGAATTAGGTTGTCCAAGGTTTGCTGAGTTCAGTTGGATCATTACTTGTATAATCCTTCAAATTTCTCACTCATAATTGGAATTCTATGGAGAGGAGAGCCCTGTAAACCATGGGCTTAGTAAATGCCCCCGAAAATCTGAAAGGGTTCGTGGTGCTCCATTTCCCCGGGGAGCACCGACTGGTCCACCAACAGTTCTCTACCAATGTCACCTTGTTTCACTTTCTGCCATCAGTTAGACATCCCTTGCTAATGCACTACTTTGGAAATTTGAAAAGGATCCTTGGGTAGGATGTCTTTGGAGAATATTGCTGTCTTCCCCACTTTGCAAACTCCCTACCCACACACACGCCATCTCCAGGAAACTTTTGCACCTACTCTGGCCCCTTCCCATTTAAAAATCTCTCATAACCTGCTGCATCCCTTTGTCCACGATATCAGTTGATGTATGTACTCTCAGCAGATTATGTATTAATTTTGTCAAGCGAATAGGCAACATTATGTCTTCGAATGCCCCAATGTTCTCCTTGGGTCAGCAGAGGATCTTGCTGCCTGCTTCAGCCTACTACTGAATTTGAAGGTTGCACTTTTCCAAACATTCAATAATCCATTTCCAGTCTCTTGCAGCTCACATCTCATGGGTATTTTTTTTTTATGATATTATTTATTTATTTGACAGAGGTAGACACAGTAATGGAGGGAAAAGAAGCAGGAGGAATAGGACAGGGAGAATCAGGCTTCCTGCAGGGCAGGGAGCACGATGTGGGGCTTGATCCCAGGACCCGTGACCATGACCTGAGCCGAAGGTAGAAGTTTAATGACTGATCCACCCAGGTGCCCCTCCCATGGGTATCCTGCATGGATTTTGGGGAATGCCCTTGGAAGAGCTCAGTACAGTCAGCAGATGGATCTGCATGGACTGACTGATGCATTACTGCATGGCTCTGAGGGAATTACAGCCGTTTTTCATGACACTTTAGAAACTCTTAGACAACAACAATTTCCCAAATGGACAGATTGCCTGCCTCCTTATCTCTCTTATGTATCACGTATTTTCCTGAACTTGGCTAACATATGAAAAAGTCACAGGTTGAAAAAATTCTGTAGAGTCTACTTCTCTAGACATTTTTCCACACATACACTGTTGAATCATTTATTGTATCATATGTTTTTTTACAGAAAAATTAACTGCCGTGGAATGTTTGTAGTCTTGGTTTATATTTTGGAGGGGATGTTAATTTGAAAAATATGCACTTGATCTAGGACAATCACATTACCAAATGGGTTCCACATTATCAGTTATCAGTTTGGAAAACGGTCTCCTATTAAGTGTTTGCATATCAGTTGAAATAATGCTGTCCTTCTGAAGCATTGTAAATTGCAAGTAGTATAACTAAGTTTCTTTTTTAAATCGTCACACTGTTGCATCTTTCTTAATTATTTTCCATATTATTAACTGCTCTTATGTTTTAAAAGACTTCATTTTCTTAGTTGAGACAGACAGAGAGAGAGAGAGAGAGAGGCTGGTTGTAGAAGCCCGGGAATATGACAAGTGGACCCGCCACTGAGCAAGGTGGTCCATGAGTTGATGGGACACCAATATCTGAGATCAGCCAATGAGCAAAATGGAAGGGTCAACACTAACTGACAAAGCCACCCAGACACTGCTAGGTGACTTTATTTTAATACCCCCAAATATACAGGTAACCCTTGAGTAAATTTTTCTATTACTTCTAAAATAGAATTCCATAACCAAACTTTGTCTTTAACCTCGGTTTCCTTCTAGTTCCCCAATTCTTTATTATGTAAGGATGATTATGTCTAACTTCTGTTTTATATGATAAGAGGCCAAGCCGATTCATCAACATCCACATTTGCCTCTTTATTTACAGAGAGATTTCTTTACTTTGCAGGATCAGTGTGAGACACAGGGTGGGGGGTGGATGGACAGAGAGGAAATCACAAGAAGACTCTGTGCTGGCCACAGAGCATAACATGGGGCTTGAGCTCCTTATCTTGAGATCATGACCTGAGCCAAAAGCAAGAGTCGCTCATTTATGTGGCTGTACCACCCATGTGTCCCGATATTTGGCCAAATTAAGCTTTAGGTGTTTCACTATAATTCCCGTGTTCACATATCTGATGCCTAAGTTTCATGTTCCCTTTCCATATATTTTTGGATCATTTGTTTTCTATTGATTTGTTCACTTGCCCTCGTTCCTTTGGAGAATACGGTCAGAGTACTTTGATCGCTATGCATTTGGCCTTGTTTCTCCATATTTTCTGAACTATTTCATTGCTGTGATCAATTCCCAATTTCCTAAAATTTCCCTGGGAACCTGCTGAACCCTCACTAGATCAGAGGGCGATCCGAGTACTCTTTGGGACCCGAGAGTCTCACATCCCCCTCTTTATTGTTTTGCATGGAGCTGTGCATATGGGCCTAGACAGGGCTAGGTGTCCTTCTTCACTGAGAGCCAGGAGCGTGATCAGTGCAGGATTAACTTTGGGCAGTCACCAGGACTTTTGGCGAAGAGAAACTTCTTTAGATGTATTTATTTTCCATTTTTTGTTTGGATCCTTCCTTTTCTGGATTAAGACGGAAAGACAATGTGAGCTCCATTTCCATCCTTTGTCCAGCATTTAATGGCCACCCAACAATGCCTTTTCACAGAATCGCTCATGTCCAAAGTCAACCCGCTGATGGATTCCATCCTATTTAGGTCTTAACCTCATGTCTTTGGACGTACTCGTCACAGGAAAACAAAAGCACCTCGCAGTAACTTGGTCAGGAGTTGCTGAGAAATAGACTTGAAGGAGACTATGGGCTAGGCTGTATGAGATTCCAGAGGGAAAGTGCAAAGGGATGTGTTCTTATGAGACTTACTATATATTCAACCTTATGAAAGGATATTAGTGGTTTTGGAATAAACGTAGACTATCGAGGAACCTACCGTAATTATCTCCAAGGAAAGAGGGAGCATTCTGTTATGTGAGCACACAGAAGAAAAATAACTGACCTAAAATTTTTTATCATAAAGCGAGGAAATTTTGGTCAAGTTCTAAAAAGGGAACACCAAAATCCTTGGTGTGAATATCAAAAGCACATCAAATATTGTAACATGTCTCACATTCCTAGGAGAAAAAAAAAGTAATTAGTAAATTATGCAGTAATTGTAGTACAGGTGTTCATCTATACAAAACATAATTCCTACTGAAAAAGGCAGTTGCTCTACCTTATGTATATTAGAGAGATTATATATCGCCAAGAAGTAAAGAATGAATGTATATGCCCTTGTGTATATATCTATAGACACACACACACACAAACACACACACAAACACACACACACGTGATAAGTAAGATAGGTGTATGATATATACAGATAATGTAGACATAGGTATGCTTTTAGCCAGAGATGAACGAATAGATATAGATACGGAATATCACCCAGGGCAGTTTTGGAAGGTCACATATATTGCTCTGTGAATCAAGGTGCGGTTTACTAAAAGTCAGGTCGAAATATCTATGTCACTGAAAAATTTGGCTATGTTTTAATAGCTGAAAATCACTTGGCTCTCTCAGACAAAGTTAATAGTTTCTAGTCCTATATATAAAGAGATACACAGCCTTCACAGAGAAATGAATGGTCAGAAGTCTTAGTTCCATTCTATAACTTGTTTCTGTCCTTTTTTTTAAAGGCAAACCTCAGGAAGAAAATGGTAAGTCACCCATTACTTCTGTGTTTTAAGGATTTTTCACAAATTAAAGCTCGGGCTTTTTTTGAAGGAATGATTTAAGACAAAAGAGTCTCTCCAGATATAAGGAAGAAAATAGCAATTTCGGCTTGGGAATTGTGCATTAACTTTGCTGTGTTATGAATTAGGTTGTCCAAGGTTTGCTGAGTTCAGTTGGATCATTACTTGTATAATCCTTTAAATTTCTCACTCATAATTGGAATTCTATGGAGAGAAGAGCCCTGTAAACCATGGGCAGTGCCGTAAATGAAGATCTTCAGTAAATGCCCCCGAAAATCTGAAAGGGTTCGTGGTGCTCCATTTCCCCGGGGAGCACCGGCTGGTCCACCAACAGTTCTCTACCAATGTCACCTTGTTTCACTTTCTGCCATCAGTTAGACATCCCTTGCTAATGCACTACTTTGGAAATTTGAAAAGGATCCTTGGGTAGGATGTCTTTGGAGAATATTGCTGTCTTCCCCACTTTGCAAACTCCCTACCCACACACACGCCATCTCCAGGAAACTTTTGCACCTACTCTGGCCCCTTCCCATTTAAAAATCTCTCATAACCTGCTGCATCCCTTTGTCCACGATATCAGTTGATGTATGTACTCTCAGCAGATTATGTATTAATTTTGTCAAGCGAATAGGCAACAATATGTCTTCGAATGCCCCAATGTTCTCCTTGGGTCAGCAGAGGATCTTGCTGCCTGCTTCAGCCTACTACTGAATTTGAAGGTTGCACTTTTCCAAACATTCAATAATCCATTTCCAGTCTCTTGCAGCTCACATCTCATGGGTATTTTTTTTATAATATTATTTATTTATTTGACAGAGGTAGACACAGTAATGGAGGGAAAAGAAGCAGGAGGAATAGGAGAGGGAGAAACAGGCTTCCTGCAGGGCAGGGAGCACGATGTGGGGCTTGATCCCAGGACCCGTGACCATGACCTGAGCCGAAGGTAGAAGTTTAATGACTGATCCACCCAGGTGCCCCTCCCATGGGCATTCTGCATGGATTTTGGGGAATGCCCTTGGAAGAGCTCAGTACAGTCAGCAGATGGATCTGCATGGACTGACTGATGCATTACTGCATGGCTCTGAGGGAATTACAGCCGTTTTTCATGACACTTTAGAAACTCTTAGACAACAACAATTTCCCAAATGGACAGATTGCCTGCCTCCTTATCTCTCTTATGTATCACGTATTTTCCTGAACTTGGCTAACATATGAAAAAGTCACAGGTTGAAAAAATTCTGTAGAGTCTACTTCTCTAGACATTTTTCCACACATACACTGTTGAATCATTTATTGTATCATATGTTTTTTTACAGAAAAATTAACTGCCGTGGAATGTTTGTAGTCTTGGTTTATATTTTGGAGGGGATGTTAATTTGAAAAATATGCACTTGATCTAGGACAATCACATTACCAAATGGGTTCCACATTATCAGTTATCAGTTTGGAAAACGGTCTCCTATTAAGTGTTTGCATATCAGTTGAAATAATGCTGTCCTTCTGAAGCATTGTAAATTGCAAGTAGTATAACTAAGTTTCTTTTTTAAATCGTCACACTGTTGCATCTTTCTTAATTATTTTCCATATTATTAACTGCTCTTATGTTTTAAAAGACTTCATTTTCTTAGTTGAGACAGACAGAGAGAGAGAGAGAGAGAGGCTGGTTGTAGAAGCCCGGGAATATGACAAGTGGACCCGCCACTGAGCAAGGTGGGCCATGAGTTGATGGGACACCAATATCTGAGATCAGCCAATGAGCAAAATGGAAGGGTCAACACTAACTGACAAAGCCACCCAGACACTGCTAGGTGACTTTATTTTAATACCCCCAAATATACAGGTAACCCTTGAGTAAATTTTTCTATTACTTCTAAAATAGAATTCCATAACCAAACTTTGTCTTTAACCTCGGTTTCCTTCTAGTTCCCCAATTCTTTATTATGTAAGGATGATTATGTCTAACTTCTGTTTTATATGATAAGAGGCCAAGCCGATTCATCAACATCCACATTTGCCTCTTTATTTACAGAGAGATTTCTTTACTTTGCAGGATCAGTGTGAGACACAGGGTGGGGGGTGGATGGACAGAGAGGAAATCACAAGAAGACTCTGTGCTGGCCACAGAGCATAACATGGGGCTTGAGCTCCTTATCTTGAGATCATGACCTGAGCCAAAAGCAAGAGTCGCTCATTTATGTGGCTGTACCACCCATGTGTCCCGATATTTGGCCAAATTAAGCTTTAGGTGTTTCACTATAATTCCCGTGTTCACATGTCTGATGCCTAATTTTCATGTTCCCTTTCCATATATTTTTGGATCATTTGTTTTCTTTTTTTTTTTTTTTTTGACTTTTATTTTAATTTTTTTTTTAACTTTTTATTTTTTATAAACATATATTTTTATCCCCAGGGGTACTGTTTTCTATTGATTTGTTCACTTGCCCTCGTTCCTTTGGAGAATAGGGTCAGAGTACTTTGATCGCTATGCATTTGGCCTTGTTTCTCCATATTTTCTGAACTATTTCATTGCTGTGATCAATTCCCTATTTCCTAAAATTTCCCTGGGAACCTGCTGAACCCTCACTAGATCAGAGGGCAATCCGAGTACTTTTTGGGACCCGAGAGTCTCACATCCCCCTCTTTATTGTTTTGCATGGAGCTGTGCATATGGGCCTAGACAGGGCTAGGTGTCCTTCTTCACTGAGAGCCAGGAGCGTGATCAGTGCAGGATTAACTTTGGCCAGTCACGAGTACTTTTGGCGAAGAGAAACTTCTTTAGATGTATTTTTTTTCCATTTTTTGTTTGGATCCTTCCTTTTCTGGATTAAGACGGAAAGACAATGTGAGCTCCATTTCCATCCCTGGTCCAGCTTTTAATGGCCACCCAACAATGCCTTTTCACAGAATCGCTCATGTCCAAAGTCAACCCGCTGATGGATTCCATCCTATTTAGGTCTTAACCTCATGTCTTTGGACGTACTCGTCACAGGAAAACAAAAGCACCTCGCAGTAACTTGGTCAGGAGTTGCTGAGAAATAGACTTGAAGGAGACTATGGGCTAGGCTGTATGAGATTCCAGAGGGAAAGTGCAAAGGGATATGTACTTATGAGACTTACTATATATTCAACCTTATGAAAGGATATTAGTGGTTTTGGAATAAACGTAGAATATCGAGGAACCTACCGTAATTATCTCCAAGGAAAGAGGGAGCATTCTGTCATGTGAGCACACAGAAGAAAAATAACTGACATAAAATTTTTTATCATAAAGCGAGGAAATTTTGGTCAAGTTCTAAAAAGGGAACACCAAAATCCTTGGTGTGAATATCAAAAGCACATCAAATATTTTAACATGTCTCACATTCCTAGGAGAAAAAAAAATTATTAGTAAATTATGCAGTAATTGAAGTACAGGTGTTCATCTATACAAAACATAATTCCTACTGAAAAAGGCAGTTGCTCTACCTTATGTATATTAGAGAAATTATATATCGCCAAGAAGTAAAGAATGAATGTATATGCCCTTGTGTATATATCTATAGACACACACACACACACACACACACACACACACACACGTGATAAGTAAGATAGGTGTATGATATATACAGATAATGTAGACATAGGTATGCTTTTAGCCAGAGATGAACGAATAGATATAGATACGGAATATCACCCAGGGCAGTTTTGGAAGGTCACATATATTGCTCTGTGAATCAAAGTGCGGTTTACTAAAAGTCAGGTCGAAATGTCTATGTCATTGAAAAATTTGGCTATGTTTTAATAGCTGCAAATCACTTGGCTCTCTCAGACAAAGTTAATAGTTTCTAGTCCTATATATAAAGAGATACACGGCCTTCACAGAGAAATGATTGGTCAGAAGTCTTAGTTCCATTCTATAACTTGTTTCTGTCCTTTTTTTTAAAGGCAAACCTCAGGAAGAAAATGGTAAGTCACCCATTACTTCTGTGTTTTAAGGATTTTTCACAAATTAAAGCTCAGGCTTTTTTTGAAGGAATGATTTAAGACAAAAGAGTCTCTCCAGATATAAGGAAGAAAATAGCAATTTCGGCTTGGGAATTGTGCATTAACTTTGCTGTGCTATGAATTAGGTTGTCCAAGGTTTGCTGAGTTCAGTTGGATCATTACTTGTATAATCCTTCAAATTTCTCACTCATAATTGGAATTCTATGGAGAGGAGAGCCCTGTAAACCATGGGCTTAGTAAATGCCCCCGAAAATCTGAAAGGGTTCGTGGTGCTCCATTTCCCCGGGGAGCACCGACTGGTCCACCAACAGTTCTCTACCAATGTCACCTTGTTTCACTTTCTGCCATCAGTTAGACATCCCTTGCTAATGCACTACTTTGGAAATTTGAAAAGGATCCTTGGGTAGGATGTCTTTGGAGAATATTGCTGTCTTCCCCACTTTGCAAACTCCCTACCCACACACACGCCATCTCCAGGAAACTTTTGCACCTACTCTGGCCCCTTCCCATTTAAAAATCTCTCATAACCTGCTGCATCCCTTTGTCCACGATATCAGTTGATGTATGTACTCTCAGCAGATTATGTATTAATTTTGTCAAGCGAATAGGCAACAATATGTCTTCGAATGCCCCAATGTTCTCCTTGGGTCAGCAGAGGATCTTGCTGCCTGCTTCAGCCTACTACTGAATTTGAAGGTTGCACTTTTCCAAACATTCAATAATCCATTTCCAGTCTCTTGCAGCTCACATCTCATGGGTATTTTTTTTTTATGATATTATTTATTTATTTGACAGAGGTAGACACAGTAATGGAGGGAAAAGAAGCAGGAGGAATAGGACAGGGAGAATCAGGCTTCCTGCAGGGCAGGGAGCACGATGTGGGGCTTGATCCCAGGACCCGTGACCATGACCTGAGCCGAAGGTAGAAGTTTAATGACTGATCCACCCAGGTGCCCCTCCCATGGGTATCCTGCATGGATTTTGGGGAATGCCCTTGGAAGAGCTCAGTACAGTCAGCAGATGGATCTGCATGGACTGACTGATGCATTACTGCATGGCTCTGAGGGAATTACAGCCGTTTTTCATGACACTTTAGAAACTCTTAGACAACAACAATTTCCCAAATGGACAGATTGCCTGCCTCCTTATCTCTCTTATGTATCACGTATTTTCCTGAACTTGGCTAACATATGAAAAAGTCACAGGTTGAAAAAATTCTGTAGAGTCTACTTCTCTAGACATTTTTCCACACATACACTGTTGAATCATTTATTGTATCATATGTTTTTTTACAGAAAAATTAACTGCCGTGGAATGTTTGTAGTCTTGGTTTATATTTTGGAGGGGATGTTAATTTGAAAAATATGCACTTGATCTAGGACAATCACATTACCAAATGGGTTCCACATTATCAGTTATCAGTTTGGAAAACGGTCTCCTATTAAGTGTTTGCATATCAGTTGAAATAATGCTGTCCTTCTGAAGCATTGTAAATTGCAAGTAGTATAACTAAGTTTCTTTTTTAAATCGTCACACTGTTGCATCTTTCTTAATTATTTTCCATATTATTAACTGCTCTTATGTTTTAAAAGACTTCATTTTCTTAGTTGAGACAGACAGAGAGAGAGAGAGAGAGAGGCTGGTTGTAGAAGCCCGGGAATATGACAAGTGGACCCGCCACTGAGCAAGGTGGTCCATGAGTTGATGGGACACCAATATCTGAGATCAGCCAATGAGCAAAATGGAAGGGTCAACACTAACTGACAAAGCCACCCAGACACTGCTAGGTGACTTTATTTTAATACCCCCAAATATACAGGTAACCCTTGAGTAAATTTTTCTATTACTTCTAAAATAGAATTCCATAACCAAACTTTGTCTTTAACCTCGGTTTCCTTCTAGTTCCCCAATTCTTTATTATGTAAGGATGATTATGTCTAACTTCTGTTTTATATGATAAGAGGCCAAGCCGATTCATCAACATCCACATTTGCCTCTTTATTTACAGAGAGATTTCTTTACTTTGCAGGATCAGTGTGAGACACAGGGTGGGGGGTGGATGGACAGAGAGGAAATCACAAGAAGACTCTGTGCTGGCCACAGAGCATAACATGGGGCTTGAGCTCCTTATCTTGAGATCATGACCTGAGCCAAAAGCAAGAGTCGCTCATTTATGTGGCTGTACCACCCATGTGTCCCGATATTTGGCCAAATTAAGCTTTAGGTGTTTCACTATAATTCCCGTGTTCACATGTCTGATGCCTAATTTTCATGTTCCCTTTCCATATATTTTTGATCATTTGTTTTCTTTTTTTTTTTTTTTTTTGACTTTTATTTTAATTTTTTTTTAACTTTTTATTTTTTATAAACATATATTTTTATCCCCAGGGGTACTGTTTTCTATTGATTTGTTCACTTGCCCTCGTTCCTTTGGAGAATAGGGTCAGAGTACTTTGATCGCTATGCATTTGGCCTTGTTTCTCCATATTTTCTGAACTATTTCATTGCTGTGATCAATTCCCTATTTCCTAAAATTTCCCTGGGAACCTGCTGAACCCTCACTAGATCAGAGGGCAATCCGAGTACTTTTTGGGACCCGAGAGTCTCACATCCCCCTCTTTATTGTTTTGCATGGAGCTGTGCATATGGGCCTAGACAGGGCTAGGTGTCCTTCTTCACTGAGAGCCAGGAGCGTGATCAGTGCAGGATTAACTTTGGCCAGTCACCAGTACTTTTGGCGAAGAGAAACTTCTTTAGATGTATTTTTTTTCCATTTTTTGTTTGGATCCTTCCTTTTCTGGATTAAGACGGAAAGACAATGTGAGCTCCATTTCCATCCCTGGTCCAGCTTTTAATGGCCACCCAACAATGCCTTTTCACAGAATCGCTCATGTCCAAAGTCAACCCGCTGATGGATTCCATCCTATTTAGGTCTTAACCTCATGTCTTTGGACGTACTCGTCACAGGAAAACAAAAGCACCTCGCAGTAACTTGGTCAGGAGTTGCTGAGAAATAGACTTGAAGGAGACTATGGGCTAGGCTGTATGAGATTCCAGAGGGAAAGTGCAAAGGGATATGTTCTTATGAGACTTACTATATATTCAACCTTATGAAAGGATATTAGTGGTTTTGGAATAAACGTAGAATATCGAGGAACCTACCGTAATTATCTCCAAGGAAAGAGGGAGCATTCTGTCATGTGAGCACACAGAAGAAAAATAACTGACATAAAATTTTTTATCATAAAGCGAGGAAATTTTGGTCAAGTTCTAAAAAGGGAACACCAAAATCCTTGGTGTGAATATCAAAAGCACATCAAATATTTTAACATGTCTCACATTCCTAGGAGAAAAAAAAATTATTAGTAAATTATGCAGTAATTGAAGTACAGGTGTTCATCTATACAAAACATAATTCCTACTGAAAAAGGCAGTTGCTCTACCTTATGTATATTAGAGAAATTATATATCGCCAAGAAGTAAAGAATGAATGTATATGCCCTTGTGTATATATCTATAGACACACACACACACACACACGTGATAAGTAAGATAGGTGTATGATATATACAGATAATGTAGACATAGGTATGCTTTTAGCCAGAGATGAACGAATAGATATAGATACGGAATATCACCCAGGGCAGTTTTGGAAGGTCACATATATTGCTCTGTGAATCAAAGTGCGGTTTACTAAAAGTCAGGTCGAAATGTCTATGTCATTGAAAAATTTGGCTATGTTTTAATAGCTGCAAATCACTTGGCTCTCTCAGACAAAGTTAATAGTTTCTAGTCCTATATATAAAGAGATACACGGCCTTCACAGAGAAATGATTGGTCAGAAGTCTTAGTTCCATTCTATAACTTGTTTCTGTCCTTTTTTTTAAAGGCAAACCTCAGGAAGAAAATGGTAAGTCACCCATTACTTCTGTGTTTTAAGGATTTTTCACAAATTAAAGCTCGGGCTTTTTTTGAAGGAATGATTTAAGACAAAAGAGTCTCTCCAGATATAAGGAAGAAAATAGCAATTTCGGCTTGGGAATTGTGCATTAACTTTGCTGTGCTATGAATTAGGTTGTCCAAGGTTTGCTGAGTTCAGTTGGATCATTACTTGTATAATCCTTCAAATTTCTCACTCATAATTGGAATTCTATGGAGAGGAGAGCCCTGTAAACCATGGGCAGTGCCGTAAATGAAGATCTTCAGTAAATGCCCCCGAAAATCTGAAAGGGTTCGTGGTGCTCCATTTCCCCGGGGAGCACCGACTGGTCCACCAACAGTTCTCTACCAATGTCACCTTGTTTCACTTTCTGCCATCAGTTAGACATCCCTTGCTAATGCACTACTTTGGAAATTTGAAAAGGATCCTTGGGTAGGATGTCTTTGGAGAATATTGCTGTCTTCCCCACTTTGCAAACTCCCTACCCACACACACGCCATCTCCAGGAAACTTTTGCACCTACTCTGGCCCCTTCCCATTTAAAAATCTCTCATAACCTGCTGCATCCCTTTGTCCACGATATCAGTTGATGTATGTACTCTCAGCAGATTATGTATTAATTTTGTCAAGCGAATAGGCAACAATATGTCTTCGAATGCCCCAATGTTCTCCTTGGGTCAGCAGAGGATCTTGCTGCCTGCTTCAGCCTACTACTGAATTTGAAGGTTGCACTTTTCCAAACATTCAATAATCCATTTCCAGTCTCTTGCAGCTCACATCTCATGGGTATTTTTTTTTATGATATTATTTATTTATTTGACAGAGGTAGACACAGTAATGGAGGGAAAAGAAGCAGGAGGAATAGGACAGGGAGAATCAGGCTTCCTGCAGGGCAGGGAGCACGATGTGGGGCTTGATCCCAGGACCCGTGACCATGACCTGAGCCGAAGGTAGAAGTTTAATGACTGATCCACCCAGGTGCCCCTCCCATGGGTATCCTGCATGGATTTTGGGGAATGCCCTTGGAAGAGCTCAGTACAGTCAGCAGATGGATCTGCATGGACTGACTGATGCATTACTGCATGGCTCTGAGGGAATTACAGCCGTTTTTCATGACACTTTAGAAACTCTTAGACAACAACAATTTCCCAAATGGACAGATTGCCTGCCTCCTTATCTCTCTTATGTATCACGTATTTTCCTGAACTTGGCTAACATATGAAAAAGTCACAGGTTGAAAAAATTCTGTAGAGTCTACTTCTCTAGACATTTTTCCACACATACACTGTTGAATCATTTATTGTATCATATGTTTTTTTACAGAAAAATTAACTGCCGTGGAATGTTTGTAGTCTTGGTTTATATTTTGGAGGGGATGTTAATTTGAAAAATATGCACTTGATCTAGGACAATCACATTACCAAATGGGTTCCACATTATCAGTTATCAGTTTGGAAAACGGTCTCCTATTAAGTGTTTGCATATCAGTTGAAATAATGCTGTCCTTCTGAAGCATTGTAAATTGCAAGTAGTATAACTAAGTTTCTTTTTTAAATCGTCACACTGTTGCATCTTTCTTAATTATTTTCCATATTATTAACTGCTCTTATGTTTTAAAAGACTTCATTTTCTTAGTTGAGACAGACAGAGAGAGAGAGAGAGAGAGGCTGGTTGTAGAAGCCCGGGAATATGACAAGTGGACCCGCCACTGAGCAAGGTGGTCCATGAGTTGATGGGACATCAATATCTGAGATCAGCCAATGAGCAAAATGGAAGGGTCAACACTAACTGACAAAGCCACCCAGACACTGCTAGGTGACTTTATTTTAATACCCCCAAATATACAGGTAACCCTTGAGTAAATTTTTCTATTACTTCTAAAATAGAATTCCATAACCAAACTTTGTCTTTAACCTCGGTTTCCTTCTAGTTCCCCAATTCTTTATTATGTAAGGATGATTATGTCTAACTTCTGTTTTATATGATAAGAGGCCAAGCCGATTCATCAACATCCACATTTGCCTCTTTATTTACAGAGAGATTTCTTTACTTTGCAGGATCAGTGTGAGACACAGGGTGGGGGGTGGATGGACAGAGAGGAAATCACAAGAAGACTCTGTGCTGGCCACAGAGCATAACATGGGGCTTGAGCTCCTTATCTTGAGATCATGACCTGAGCCAAAAGCAAGAGTCGCTCATTTATGTGGCTGTACCACCCATGTGTCCCGATATTTGGCCAAATTAAGCTTTAGGTGTTTCACTATAATTCCCGTGTTCACATATCTGATGCCTAAGTTTCATGTTCCCTTTCCATATATTTTTGGATCATTTGTTTTCTATTGATTTGTTCACTTGCCCTCGTTCCTTTGGAGAATACGGTCAGAGTACTTTGATCGCTATGCATTTGGCCTTGTTTCTCCATATTTTCTGAACTATTTCATTGCTGTGATCAATTCCCAATTTCCTAAAATTTCCCTGGGAACCTGCTGAACCCTCACTAGATCAGAGGGCGATCCGAGTACTCTTTGGGACCCGAGAGTCTCACATCCCCCTCTTTATTGTTTTGCATGGAGCTGTGCATATGGGCCTAGACAGGGCTAGGTGTCCTTCTTCACTGAGAGCCAGGAGCGTGATCAGTGCAGGATTAACTTTGGGCAGTCACCAGGACTTTTGGCGAAGAGAAACTTCTTTAGATGTATTTATTTTCCATTTTTTGTTTGGATCCTTCCTTTTCTGGATTAAGACGGAAAGACAATGTGAGCTCCATTTCCATCCTTTGTCCAGCATTTAATGGCCACCCAACAATGCCTTTTCACAGAATCGCTCATGTCCAAAGTCAACCCGCTGATGGATTCCATCCTATTTAGGTCTTAACCTCATGTCTTTGGACGTACTCGTCACAGGAAAACAAAAGCACCTCGCAGTAACTTGGTCAGGAGTTGCTGAGAAATAGACTTAAAGGAGACTATGGGCTAGGCTGTATGAGATTCCAGAGGGAAAGTGCAAAGGGATGTGTTCTTATGAGACTTACTATATATTCAACCTTATGAAAGGATATTAGTGGTTTTGGAATAAACGTAGACTATCGAGGAACCTACCGTAATTATCTCCAAGGAAAGAGGGAGCATTCTGTTATGTGAGCACACAGAAGAAAAATAACTGACCTAAAATTTTTTATCATAAAGCGAGGAAATTTTGGTCAAGTTCTAAAAAGGGAACACCAAAATCCTTGGTGTGAATATCAAAAGCACATCAAATATTGTAACATGTCTCACATTCCTAGGAGAAAAAAAAAGTAATTAGTAAATTATGCAGTAATTGAAGTAGAGGTGTTCATCTAAACAAAACATAATTCCTACTGAAAAAGGCACTTGCTCTACCTTATGTATATTAGAGAGATTATATATCGCCAAGAAGTAAAGAATGAATGTATATGCCCTTGTGTATATATCTATAGACACACACACACACAAACACACACACAAACACACACACACGTGATAAGTAAGATAGGTGTATGATATATACAGATAATGTAGACATAGGTATGCTTTTAGCCAGAGATGAACGAATAGATATAGATACGGAATATCACCCAGGGCAGTTTTGGAAGGTCACATATATTGCTCTGTGAATCAAGGTGCGGTTTACTAAAAGTCAGGTCGAAATATCTATGTCACTGAAAAATTTGGCTATGTTTTAATAGCTGAAAATCACTTGGCTCTCTCAGACAAAGTTAATAGTTTCTAGTCCTATATATAAAGAGATACACAGCCTTCACAGAGAAATGAATGGTCAGAAGTCTTAGTTCCATTCTATAACTTGTTTCTGTCCTTTTTTTTAAAGGCAAACCTCAGGAAGAAAATGGTAAGTCACCCATTACTTCTGTGTTTTAAGGATTTTTCACAAATTAAAGCTCAGGCTTTTTTTGAAGGAATGATTTAAGACAAAAGAGTCTCTCCAGATATAAGGAAGAAAATAGCAATTTCGGCTTGGGAATTGTGCATTAACTTTGCTGTGTTATGAATTAGGTTGTCCAAGGTTTGCTGAGTTCAGTTGGATCATTACTTGTATAATCCTTCAAATTTCTCACTCATAATTGGAATTCTATGGAGAGAAGAGCCCTGTAAACCATGGGCAGTGCCGTAAATGAAGATCTTCAGTAAATGCCCCCGAAAATCTGAAAGGGTTCGTGGTGCTCCATTTCCCCGGGGAGCACCGGCTGGTCCACCAACAGTTCTCTACCAATGTCACCTTGTTTCACTTTCTGCCATCAGTTAGACATCCCTTGCTAATGCACTACTTTGGAAATTTGAAAAGGATCCTTGGGTAGGATGTCTTTGGAGAATATTGCTGTCTTCCCCACTTTGCAAACTCCCTACCCACACACACGCCATCTCCAGGAAACTTTTGCACCTACTCTGGCCCCTTCCCATTTAAAAATCTCTCATAACCTGCTGCATCCCTTTGTCCACGATATCAGTTGATGTATGTACTCTCAGCAGATTATGTATTAATTTTGTCAAGCGAATAGGCAACAATTTGTCTTCGAATGCCCCAATGTTCTCCTTGGGTCAGCAGAGGATCTTGCTGCCTGCTTCAGCCTACTACTGAATTTGAAGGTTGCACTTTTCCAAACATTCAATAATCCATTTCCAGTCTCTTGCAGCTCACATCTCATGGGTATTTTTTTTATAATATTATTTATTTATTTGACAGAGGTAGACACAGTAATGGAGGGAAAAGAAGCAGGAGGAATAGGAGAGGGAGAAACAGGCTTCCTGCAGGGCAGGGAGCACGATGTGGGGCTTGATCCCAGGACCCGTGACCATGACCTGAGCCGAAGGTAGAAGTTTAATGACTGATCCACCCAGGTGCCCCTCCCATGGGCATTCTGCATGGATTTTGGGGAATGCCCTTGGAAGAGCTCAGTACAGTCAGCAGATGGATCTGCATGGACTGACTGATGCATTACTGCATGGCTCTGAGGGAATTACAGCCGTTTTTCATGACACTTTAGAAACTCTTAGACAACAACAATTTCCCAAATGGACAGATTGCCTGCCTCCTTATCTCTCTTATGTATCACGTATTTTCCTGAACTTGGCTAACATATGAAAAAGTCACAGGTTGAAAAAATTCTGTAGAGTCTACTTCTCTAGACATTATTCCACACATACACTGTTGAATCATTTATTGTATCATATGTTTTTTTACAGAAAAATTAACTGCCGTGGAATGTTTGTAGTCTTGGTTTATATTTTGGAGGGGATGTTAATTTGAAAAATATGCACTTGATCTAGGACAATCACATTACCAAATGGGTTCCACATTATCAGTTATCAGTTTGGAAAACGGTCTCCTATTAAGTGTTTGCATATCAGTTGAAATAATGCTGTCCTTCTGAAGCATTGTAAATTGCAAGTAGTATAACTAAGTTTCTTTTTTAAATCGTCACACTGTTGCATCTTTCTTAATTATTTTCCATATTATTAACTGCTCTTATGTTTTAAAAGACTTCATTTTCTTAGTTGAGACAGACAGAGAGAGAGAGAGAGAGAGGCTGGTTGTAGAAGCCCGGGAATATGACAAGTGGACCCGCCACTGAGCAAGGTGGTCCATGAGTTGATGGGACATCAATATCTGAGATCAGCCAATGAGCAAAATGGAAGGGTCAACACTAACTGACAAAGCCACCCAGACACTGCTAGGTGACTTTATTTTAATACCCCCAAATATACAGGTAACCCTTGAGTAAATTTTTCTATTACTTCTAAAATAGAATTCCATAACCAAACTTTGTCTTTAACCTCGGTTTCCTTCTAGTTCCCCAATTCTTTATTATGTAAGGATGATTATGTCTAACTTCTGTTTTATATGATAAGAGGCCAAGCCGATTCATCAACATCCACATTTGCCTCTTTATTTACAGAGAGATTTCTTTACTTTGCAGGATCAGTGTGAGACACAGGGTGGGGGGTGGATGGACAGAGAGGAAATCACAAGAAGACTCTGTGCTGGCCACAGAGCATAACATGGGGCTTGAGCTCCTTATCTTGAGATCATGACCTGAGCCAAAAGCAAGAGTCGCTCATTTATGTGGCTGTACCACCCATGTGTCCCGATATTTGGCCAAATTAAGCTTTAGGTGTTTCACTATAATTTCCCTGTTCACATATCTGATGCCTAATTTTCATGTTCCCTTTCCATATATTTTTGGATCATTTGTTTTCTTTTTTTTTTTTTTTGACTTTTATTTTAATTTTTTTTTAACTTTTTATTTTTTATAAACATATATTTTTATCCCCAGGGGTACTGTTTTCTATTGATTTGTTCACTTGCCCTCGTTCCTTTGGAGAATAGGGTCAGAGTACTTTGATCGCTATGCATTTGGCCTTGTTTCTCCATATTTTCTGAACTATTTCATTGCTGTGATCAATTCCCTATTTCCTAAAATTTCCCTGGGAACCTGCTGAACCCTCACTAGATCAGAGGGCAATCCGAGTACTTTTTGGGACCCGAGAGTCTCACATCCCCCTCTTTATTGTTTTGCATGGAGCTGTGCATATGGGCCTAGACAGGGCTAGGTGTCCTTCTTCACTGAGAGCCAGGAGCGTGATCAGTGCAGGATTAACTTTGGCCAGTCACCAGTACTTTTGGCGAAGAGAAACTTCTTTAGATGTATTTTTTTTCCATTTTTTGTTTGGATCCTTCCTTTTCTGGATTAAGACGGAAAGACAATGTGAGCTCCATTTCCATCCCTGGTCCAGCTTTTAATGGCCACCCAACAATGCCTTTTCACAGAATCGCTCATGTCCAAAGTCAACCCGCTGATGGATTCCATCCTATTTAGGTCTTAACCTCATGTCTTTGGACGTACTCGTCACAGGAAAACAAAAGCACCTCGCAGTAACTTGGTCAGGAGTTGCTGAGAAATAGACTTGAAGGAGACTATGGGCTAGGCTGTATGAGATTCCAGAGGGAAAGTGCAAAGGGATATGTTCTTATGAGACTTACTATATATTCAACCTTATGAAAGGATATTAGTGGTTTTGGAATAAACGTAGAATATCGAGGAACCTACCGTAATTATCTCCAAGGAAAGAGGGAGCATTCTGTCATGTGAGCACACAGAAGAAAAATAACTGACATAAAATTTTTTATCATAAAGCGAGGAAATTTTGGTCAAGTTCTAAAAAGGGAACACCAAAATCCTTGGTGTGAATATCAAAAGCACATCAAATATTTTAACATGTCTCACATTCCTAGGAGAAAAAAAAATTATTAGTAAATTATGCAGTAATTGAAGTACAGGTGTTCATCTATACAAAACATAATTCCTACTGAAAAAGGCAGTTGCTCTACCTTATGTATATTAGAGAAATTATATATCGCCAAGAAGTAAAGAATGAATGTATATGCCCTTGTGTATATATCTATAGACACACACACACACACACACGTGATAAGTAAGATAGGTGTATGATATATACAGATAATGTAGACATAGGTATGCTTTTAGCCAGAGATGAACGAATAGATATAGATACGGAATATCACCCAGGGCAGTTTTGGAAGGTCACATATATTGCTCTGTGAATCAAAGTGCGGTTTACTAAAAGTCAGGTCGAAATGTCTATGTCATTGAAAAATTTGGCTATGTTTTAATAGCTGCAAATCACTTGGCTCTCTCAGACAAAGTTAATAGTTTCTAGTCCTATATATAAAGAGATACACGGCCTTCACAGAGAAATGATTGGTCAGAAGTCTTAGTTCCATTCTATAACTTGTTTCTGTCCTTTTTTTTAAAGGCAAACCTCAGGAAGAAAATGGTAAGTCACCCATTACTTCTGTGTTTTAAGGATTTTTCACAAATTAAAGCTCGGGCTTTTTTTGAAGGAATGATTTAAGACAAAAGAGTCTCTCCAGATATAAGGAAGAAAATAGCAATTTCGGCTTGGGAATTGTGCATTAACTTTGCTGTGCTATGAATTAGGTTGTCCAAGGTTTGCTGAGTTCAGTTGGATCATTACTTGTATAATCCTTCAAATTTCTCACTCATAATTGGAATTCTATGGAGAGGAGAGCCCTGTAAACCATGGGCAGTGCCGTAAATGAAGATCTTCAGTAAATGCCCCCGAAAATCTGAAAGGGTTCGTGGTGCTCCATTTCCCCGGGGAGCACCGACTGGTCCACCAACAGTTCTCTACCAATGTCACCTTGTTTCACTTTCTGCCATCAGTTAGACATCCCTTGCTAATGCACTACTTTGGAAATTTGAAAAGGATCCTTGGGTAGGATGTCTTTGGAGAATATTGCTGTCTTCCCCACTTTGCAAACTCCCTACCCACACACACGCCATCTCCAGGAAACTTTTGCACCTACTCTGGCCCCTTCCCATTTAAAAATCTCTCATAACCTGCTGCATCCCTTTGTCCACGATATCAGTTGATGTATGTACTCTCAGCAGATTATGTATTAATTTTGTCAAGCGAATAGGCAACAATATGTCTTCGAATGCCCCAATGTTCTCCTTGGGTCAGCAGAGGATCTTGCTGCCTGCTTCAGCCTACTACTGAATTTGAAGGTTGCACTTTTCCAAACATTCAATAATCCATTTCCAGTCTCTTGCAGCTCACATCTCATGGGTATTTTTTTTTATGATATTATTTATTTATTTGACAGAGGTAGACACAGTAATGGAGGGAAAAGAAGCAGGAGGAATAGGACAGGGAGAATCAGGCTTCCTGCAGGGCAGGGAGCACGATGTGGGGCTTGATCCCAGGACCCGTGACCATGACCTGAGCCGAAGGTAGAAGTTTAATGACTGATCCACCCAGGTGCCCCTCCCATGGGTATCCTGCATGGATTTTGGGGAATGCCCTTGGAAGAGCTCAGTACAGTCAGCAGATGGATCTGCATGGACTGACTGATGCATTACTGCATGGCTCTGAGGGAATTACAGCCGTTTTTCATGACACTTTAGAAACTCTTAGACAACAACAATTTCCCAAATGGACAGATTGCCTGCCTCCTTATCTCTCTTATGTATCACGTATTTTCCTGAACTTGGCTAACATATGAAAAAGTCACAGGTTGAAAAAATTCTGTAGAGTCTACTTCTCTAGACATTTTTCCACACATACACTGTTGAATCATTTATTGTATCATATGTTTTTTTACAGAAAAATTAACTGCCGTGGAATGTTTGTAGTCTTGGTTTATATTTTGGAGGGGATGTTAATTTGAAAAATATGCACTTGATCTAGGACAATCACATTACCAAATGGGTTCCACATTATCAGTTATCAGTTTGGAAAACGGTCTCCTATTAAGTGTTTGCATATCAGTTGAAATAATGCTGTCCTTCTGAAGCATTGTAAATTGCAAGTAGTATAACTAAGTTTCTTTTTTAAATCGTCACACTGTTGCATCTTTCTTAATTATTTTCCATATTATTAACTGCTCTTATGTTTTAAAAGACTTCATTTTCTTAGTTGAGACAGACAGAGAGAGAGAGAGAGAGAGGCTGGTTGTAGAAGCCCGGGAATATGACAAGTGGACCCGCCACTGAGCAAGGTGGTCCATGAGTTGATGGGACATCAATATCTGAGATCAGCCAATGAGCAAAATGGAAGGGTCAACACTAACTGACAAAGCCACCCAGACACTGCTAGGTGACTTTATTTTAATACCCCCAAATATACAGGTAACCCTTGAGTAAATTTTTCTATTACTTCTAAAATAGAATTCCATAACCAAACTTTGTCTTTAACCTCGGTTTCCTTCTAGTTCCCCAATTCTTTATTATGTAAGGATGATTATGTCTAACTTCTGTTTTATATGATAAGAGGCCAAGCCGATTCATCAACATCCACATTTGCCTCTTTATTTACAGAGAGATTTCTTTACTTTGCAGGATCAGTGTGAGACACAGGGTGGGGGGTGGATGGACAGAGAGGAAATCACAAGAAGACTCTGTGCTGGCCACAGAGCATAACATGGGGCTTGAGCTCCTTATCTTGAGATCATGACCTGAGCCAAAAGCAAGAGTCGCTCATTTATGTGGCTGTACCACCCATGTGTCCCGATATTTGGCCAAATTAAGCTTTAGGTGTTTCACTATAATTCCCGTGTTCACATATCTGATGCCTAAGTTTCATGTTCCCTTTCCATATATTTTTGGATCATTTGTTTTCTATTGATTTGTTCACTTGCCCTCGTTCCTTTGGAGAATACGGTCAGAGTACTTTGATCGCTATGCATTTGGCCTTGTTTCTCCATATTTTCTGAACTATTTCATTGCTGTGATCAATTCCCAATTTCCTAAAATTTCCCTGGGAACCTGCTGAACCCTCACTAGATCAGAGGGCGATCCGAGTACTCTTTGGGACCCGAGAGTCTCACATCCCCCTCTTTATTGTTTTGCATGGAGCTGTGCATATGGGCCTAGACAGGGCTAGGTGTCCTTCTTCACTGAGAGCCAGGAGCGTGATCAGTGCAGGATTAACTTTGGGCAGTCACCAGGACTTTTGGCGAAGAGAAACTTCTTTAGATGTATTTATTTTCCATTTTTTGTTTGGATCCTTCCTTTTCTGGATTAAGACGGAAAGACAATGTGAGCTCCATTTCCATCCTTTGTCCAGCATTTAATGGCCACCCAACAATGCCTTTTCACAGAATCGCTCATGTCCAAAGTCAACCCGCTGATGGATTCCATCCTATTTAGGTCTTAACCTCATGTCTTTGGACGTACTCGTCACAGGAAAACAAAAGCACCTCGCAGTAACTTGGTCAGGAGTTGCTGAGAAATAGACTTAAAGGAGACTATGGGCTAGGCTGTATGAGATTCCAGAGGGAAAGTGCAAAGGGATGTGTTCTTATGAGACTTACTATATATTCAACCTTATGAAAGGATATTAGTGGTTTTGGAATAAACGTAGACTATCGAGGAACCTACCGTAATTATCTCCAAGGAAAGAGGGAGCATTCTGTTATGTGAGCACACAGAAGAAAAATAACTGACCTAAAATTTTTTATCATAAAGCGAGGAAATTTTGGTCAAGTTCTAAAAAGGGAACACCAAAATCCTTGGTGTGAATATCAAAAGCACATCAAATATTGTAACATGTCTCACATTCCTAGGAGAAAAAAAAAGTAATTAGTAAATTATGCAGTAATTGAAGTAGAGGTGTTCATCTAAACAAAACATAATTCCTACTGAAAAAGGCACTTGCTCTACCTTATGTATATTAGAGAGATTATATATCGCCAAGAAGTAAAGAATGAATGTATATGCCCTTGTGTATATATCTATAGACACACACACACACAAACACACACACAAACACACACACACGTGATAAGTAAGATAGGTGTATGATATATACAGATAATGTAGACATAGGTATGCTTTTAGCCAGAGATGAACGAATAGATATAGATACGGAATATCACCCAGGGCAGTTTTGGAAGGTCACATATATTGCTCTGTGAATCAAGGTGCGGTTTACTAAAAGTCAGGTCGAAATATCTATGTCACTGAAAAATTTGGCTATGTTTTAATAGCTGAAAATCACTTGGCTCTCTCAGACAAAGTTAATAGTTTCTAGTCCTATATATAAAGAGATACACAGCCTTCACAGAGAAATGAATGGTCAGAAGTCTTAGTTCCATTCTATAACTTGTTTCTGTCCTTTTTTTTAAAGGCAAACCTCAGGAAGAAAATGGTAAGTCACCCATTACTTCTGTGTTTTAAGGATTTTTCACAAATTAAAGCTCAGGCTTTTTTTGAAGGAATGATTTAAGACAAAAGAGTCTCTCCAGATATAAGGAAGAAAATAGCAATTTCGGCTTGGGAATTGTGCATTAACTTTGCTGTGTTATGAATTAGGTTGTCCAAGGTTTGCTGAGTTCAGTTGGATCATTACTTGTATAATCCTTCAAATTTCTCACTCATAATTGGAATTCTATGGAGAGAAGAGCCCTGTAAACCATGGGCAGTGCCGTAAATGAAGATCTTCAGTAAATGCCCCCGAAAATCTGAAAGGGTTCGTGGTGCTCCATTTCCCCGGGGAGCACCGGCTGGTCCACCAACAGTTCTCTACCAATGTCACCTTGTTTCACTTTCTGCCATCAGTTAGACATCCCTTGCTAATGCACTACTTTGGAAATTTGAAAAGGATCCTTGGGTAGGATGTCTTTGGAGAATATTGCTGTCTTCCCCACTTTGCAAACTCCCTACCCACACACACGCCATCTCCAGGAAACTTTTGCACCTACTCTGGCCCCTTCCCATTTAAAAATCTCTCATAACCTGCTGCATCCCTTTGTCCACGATATCAGTTGATGTATGTACTCTCAGCAGATTATGTATTAATTTTGTCAAGCGAATAGGCAACAATTTGTCTTCGAATGCCCCAATGTTCTCCTTGGGTCAGCAGAGGATCTTGCTGCCTGCTTCAGCCTACTACTGAATTTGAAGGTTGCACTTTTCCAAACATTCAATAATCCATTTCCAGTCTCTTGCAGCTCACATCTCATGGGTATTTTTTTTATAATATTATTTATTTATTTGACAGAGGTAGACACAGTAATGGAGGGAAAAGAAGCAGGAGGAATAGGAGAGGGAGAAACAGGCTTCCTGCAGGGCAGGGAGCACGATGTGGGGCTTGATCCCAGGACCCGTGACCATGACCTGAGCCGAAGGTAGAAGTTTAATGACTGATCCACCCAGGTGCCCCTCCCATGGGCATTCTGCATGGATTTTGGGGAATGCCCTTGGAAGAGCTCAGTACAGTCAGCAGATGGATCTGCATGGACTGACTGATGCATTACTGCATGGCTCTGAGGGAATTACAGCCGTTTTTCATGACACTTTAGAAACTCTTAGACAACAACAATTTCCCAAATGGACAGATTGCCTGCCTCCTTATCTCTCTTATGTATCACGTATTTTCCTGAACTTGGCTAACATATGAAAAAGTCACAGGTTGAAAAAATTCTGTAGAGTCTACTTCTCTAGACATTATTCCACACATACACTGTTGAATCATTTATTGTATCATATGTTTTTTTACAGAAAAATTAACTGCCGTGGAATGTTTGTAGTCTTGGTTTATATTTTGGAGGGGATGTTAATTTGAAAAATATGCACTTGATCTAGGACAATCACATTACCAAATGGGTTCCACATTATCAGTTATCAGTTTGGAAAACGGTCTCCTATTAAGTGTTTGCATATCAGTTGAAATAATGCTGTCCTTCTGAAGCATTGTAAATTGCAAGTAGTATAACTAAGTTTCTTTTTTAAATCGTCACACTGTTGCATCTTTCTTAATTATTTTCCATATTATTAACTGCTCTTATGTTTTAAAAGACTTCATTTTCTTAGTTGAGACAGACAGAGAGAGAGAGAGAGAGAGGCTGGTTGTAGAAGCCCGGGAATATGACAAGTGGACCCGCCACTGAGCAAGGTGGTCCATGAGTTGATGGGACATCAATATCTGAGATCAGCCAATGAGCAAAATGGAAGGGTCAACACTAACTGACAAAGCCACCCAGACACTGCTAGGTGACTTTATTTTAATACCCCCAAATATACAGGTAACCCTTGAGTAAATTTTTCTATTACTTCTAAAATAGAATTCCATAACCAAACTTTGTCTTTAACCTCGGTTTCCTTCTAGTTCCCCAATTCTTTATTATGTAAGGATGATTATGTCTAACTTCTGTTTTATATGATAAGAGGCCAAGCCGATTCATCAACATCCACATTTGCCTCTTTATTTACAGAGAGATTTCTTTACTTTGCAGGATCAGTGTGAGACACAGGGTGGGGGGTGGATGGACAGAGAGGAAATCACAAGAAGACTCTGTGCTGGCCACAGAGCATAACATGGGGCTTGAGCTCCTTATCTTGAGATCATGACCTGAGCCAAAAGCAAGAGTCGCTCATTTATGTGGCTGTACCACCCATGTGTCCCGATATTTGGCCAAATTAAGCTTTAGGTGTTTCACTATAATTTCCCTGTTCACATATCTGATGCCTAATTTTCATGTTCCCTTTCCATATATTTTTGGATCATTTGTTTTCTTTTTTTTTTTTTTTGACTTTTATTTTAATTTTTTTTTAACTTTTTATTTTTTATAAACATATATTTTTATCCCCAGGGGTACTGTTTTCTATTGATTTGTTCACTTGCCCTCGTTCCTTTGGAGAATAGGGTCAGAGTACTTTGATCGCTATGCATTTGGCCTTGTTTCTCCATATTTTCTGAACTATTTCATTGCTGTGATCAATTCCCTATTTCCTAAAATTTCCCTGGGAACCTGCTGAACCCTCACTAGATCAGAGGGCAATCCGAGTACTTTTTGGGACCCGAGAGTCTCACATCCCCCTCTTTATTGTTTTGCATGGAGCTGTGCATATGGGCCTAGACAGGGCTAGGTGTCCTTCTTCACTGAGAGCCAGGAGCGTGATCAGTGCAGGATTAACTTTGGCCAGTCACCAGTACTTTTGTCGAAGAGAAACTTCTTTAGATGTATTTTTTTTCCATTTTTTGTTTGGATCCTTCCTTTTCTGGATTAAGACGGAAAGACAATGTGAGCTCCATTTCCATCCCTGGTCCAGCTTTTAATGGCCACCCAACAATGCCTTTTCACAGAATCGCTCATGTCCAAAGTCAACCCGCTGATGGATTCCATCCTATTTAGGTCTTAACCTCATGTCTTTGGACGTACTCGTCACAGGAAAACAAAAGCACCTCGCAGTAACTTGGTCAGGAGTTGCTGAGAAATAGACTTGAAGGAGACTATGGGCTAGGCTGTATGAGATTCCAGAGGGAAAGTGCAAAGGGATATGTTCTTATGAGACTTACTATATATTCAACCTTATGAAAGGATATTAGTGGTTTTGGAATAAACGTAGAATATCGAGGAACCTACCGTAATTATCTCCAAGGAAAGAGGGAGCATTCTGTCATGTGAGCACACAGAAGAAAAATAACTGACATAAAATTTTTTATCATAAAGCGAGGAAATTTTGGTCAAGTTCTAAAAAGGGAACACCAAAATCCTTGGTGTGAATATCAAAAGCACATCAAATATTTTAACATGTCTCACATTCCTAGGAGAAAAAAAAATTATTAGTAAATTATGCAGTAATTGAAGTACAGGTGTTCATCTATACAAAACATAATTCCTACTGAAAAAGGCAGTTGCTCTACCTTATGTATATTAGAGAAATTATATATCGCCAAGAAGTAAAGAATGAATGTATATGCCCTTGTGTATATATCTATAGACACACACACACACACACACACACACATGATAAGTAAGATAGGTGTATGATATATACAGATAATGTAGACATAGGTATGCTTTTAGCCAGAGATGAACGAGTAGATATAGATACGAAATGTCACCCAGGGCAGGTTTGGAAGGTCACATATATTGCTCTGTGAATCAAGGTGCGGTTTACTAAAAGTCAGGTCGAAATATCTATGTCATTGAAAATTTTGCCTATGTTTTAATAGCTGCAAATCACTTGGCTCTCTCAGACAAAGTTAATAGTTTCTAGTCCTATATATAAAGAGATACACGGCCTTCACAGAGAAATGAATGGTCAGAAGTCTTAGTTCCATTCTATAACTTGTTTCTGTCCTTTTTTTTAAAGGCAAACCTCAGGAAGAAAATGGTAAGTCACCCATTACTTCTGTGTTTTAAGGATTTTTCACAAATTAAAGCTCGGGCTTTTTTTGAAGGAATGATTTAAGACAAAAGAGTCTCTCCAGATATAAGGAAGAAAATAGCAATTTCGGCTTGGGAATTGTGCATTAACTTTGCTGTGCTATGAATTAGGTTGTCCAAGGTTTGCTGAGTTCAGTTGGATCATTACTTGTATAATCCTTCAAATTTCTCACTCATAATTGGAATTCTATGGAGAGGAGAGCCCTGTAAACCATGGGCAGTGCCGTAAATGAAGATCTTCAGTAAATGCCCCCGAAAATCTGAAAGGGTTCGTGGTGCTCCATTTCCCCAGGGAGCACCGGCTGGTCCACCACCAGTTCTCTACCAATGTCACCTTGTTTCACTTTCTGCCATCAGTTAGACATCCCTTGCTAATGCACTACTTTGGAAATTTGAAAAGGATCCTTGGGTAGGATGTCTTTGGAGAATATTGCTGTCTTCCCCACTTTGCAAACTCCCTACCCACACACACGCCATCTCCAGGAAACTTTTGCACCTACTCTGGCCCCTTCCCATTTAAAAATCTCTCATAACCTGCTGCATCCCTTTGTCCACGATATCAGTTGATGTATGTACTCTCAGCAGATTATGTATTAATTTTGTCAAGCGAATAGGCAACAATATGTCTTCGAATGCCCCAATGTTCTCCTTGGGTCAGCAGAGGATCTTGCTGCCTGCTTCAGCCTACTACTGAATTTGAAGGTTGCACTTTTCCAAACATTCAATAATCCATTTCCAGTCTCTTGCAGCTCACATCTCATGGGTATTTTTTTTTATGATATTATTTATTTATTTGACAGAGGTAGACACAGTAATTGAGGGAAAAGAAGCAGGAGGAATAGGACAGGGAGAATCAGGATTCCTGCAGGGCAGGGAGCACGATGTGGGGCTTGATCCCAGGACCCGTGACCATGACCTGAGCCGAAGGTAGAAGTTTAATGACTGATCCACCCAGGTGCCCCTCCCATGGGTATCCTGCATGGATTTTGGGGAATGCCCTTGGAAGAGCTCAGTACAGTCAGCAGATGGATCTGCATGGACTGACTGATGCATTACTGCATGGCTCTGAGGGAATTACAGCCGTTTTTCATGACACTTTAGAAACTCTTAGACAACAACAATTTCCCAAATGGACAGATTGCCTGCCTCCTTAT
The DNA here is from genome assembly GCF_964662115.1 of Mustela nivalis. Taxonomy (NCBI): domain Eukaryota; kingdom Metazoa; phylum Chordata; class Mammalia; order Carnivora; family Mustelidae; genus Mustela; species Mustela nivalis. The sequence goes on along the minus strand of NC_139022.1, from coordinate 7,277,633 downwards.
CTCTCTTATGTATCACGTATTTTCCTGAACTTGGCTAACATATGAAAAAGTCACAGGTTGAAAAAATTCTGTAGAGTCTACTTCTCTAGACATTTTTCCACACATACACTGTTGAATCATTTATTGTATCTTATGTTTTTTTACAGAAAAATTAACTGCCGTGGAATGTGAGTAGTCTTGGTTTATATTTTGGAGGGGATGTTAATTTGAAAAATATGCACTTGATCTAGGACAATCACATTACCAAATGGGTTCCACATTATCAGTTATCAGTTTTGAAAACGGTCTCCTATTAAGTGTTTGCATATCAGTTGAAATAATGCTGTCCTTCTGAAGCATTGTAAATTGCAAGTAGTATAACTAAGATTCTTTTTTAAATCATCACACTGTTGCATCTTTCTTAATTATTTTCCATATTATTAACTGCTCTTATGTTTTAAAAGACTTCCTTTTCTTAGTTGAGACAGACAGAGAGTGAGAGAGAGAGAGGCTGGTTGTAGAAGCCCAGGGAAAATGACAAGTGGATCCCCCACTGTGCAAGGCTGTCCATGAGTTGATGGGACACCGATATCTGAGAATAGGCAATGAGCAAAAAGGAAAGCTCAGCACTAACTGACAAAGCCACCCAGACACTGCTAGGTGACTTTATTTTAATTCCCCCAAATATACAGGTAACCCTTGAGGAAATTTTTCTGTTACTTCTAAAATAGAATTCCATATCCGAACTTTGTGTTTAACCTCGGTTTCCTTCTAGTTCCCCAATTCTTTATTATGTAAGGATAATTTTGCCTAACTTCTGTTTTATATGATAAGAGGCCAAGCCGATTCGTCAACATCCACATTTGCCTCTTTAGTTACAGAGATATTTCTTTACTTTGCAGGATCAGTGTGAGACAGTGTGGGGAATGGATGGACTGAGAGGAAATCATGAGAGGACTCTGTCCTGGCCACAGCACATATCATGGGGCTTGATCTACTTGAGATTATGACCTGAGCCAAAATCAAGAGTTGCTCACTTACATGGCTGTACCACCCATGTGTCCCAGTATTTGGCCAAATTAAGATTTAGGTGTTTCACTATAATTCCCGTGTTCACATATCCGATGCCTAAGTTTCATGTTCTCTTTCCATATATTTTTGGATCACTTGTTTTCTATTGATTTCTTTACTTGCCCTCGTTCCTTTGGAGAATACTTTCATAGTAATTGGATCACTATGCATTTGGCCTTATTTGTCCGTATTTTCTGAACTATTTCATTGCTGTGATCATTTCTCAATTTCCTAAGATTTCCCTGTGGTAACCTTCTGAACCCTCACTAGATCTGAGTGCGATCCGAGTACTCTTTGGGACCCCAGAGTCTCACATCCCCCTCTTTATTGCTTTGCATTGAGCTTTGCACATGGGCCTGGACAGTGCTACTTGTCCTTCTTCACTGAGAGTCAGGAGCGTGATCAGTGCAGGATTAACTTTGGCCAGTCACCAGGACATTTGGTGAAGAGAAACTTCTTTGCATGAATTTATTTTCCCATTTTTTTGTTTGGATCCTTCCTTTTCTGGATTAGAAGGAAAGACTTTGTGAGCTCCATTTCCATCTCTGGTCCAGCTTTTAATGGCCACCCAACAATGCCTTTTCACAGAATCGCTCATGTCCAAAGTCAACCCGTTGACGGATCCATCCTGTTTAGCTATGAACCTCATGTCTTTGGACATACTCATCTCGGGAAAATGAAAGCACCTCGCAGAAACTTGGTCAGGAGCTCCTGAGAAATAGATTTGAAGGAGACTATGGGCTAGGCTGTATGAGATTCCTGAGTGAAAGTGCTAAGGGATGTGTTCTTATGAGACTTACTATATATTCATACCTTATGAAAGGATATAACTGGGTTTGGAATAAACGTAGACTATCGAGGAATCTACCAGAATCATCTCCTAAGGAAATAGGGAGCATTCTGTTATGTGAGCACACAGAAGAAAAATATCTGACCTAAAGATTTTTATCCGAAACTGAAGAAATTTTGTTCAAGTTCTAGAAAGGAAACACCGAAATCCGTGTTGTGAATATCAAAAGGCACATCAAATATTGTAACGTGTCTCACATTCTTTAAAAGAAAAAAAAATAGGGAATTAGCAAATTATGCAGTAATGGAAGTACAGGTGTTCATCTATAGAAAACATAAATCCTATTGCAAAAAGCCGATTGCTCTACCCTATGTATATTAGAGGAATTATATATAGCCAACAAGGAAAAATGTATGTATATGACTATGTATACATACATATATATATATATATATATATATATATATATATATATACACACCCATATGTGATAAGGAAGATATGTGTACGATATATAAGCAGGAAATACAGAAAATATTGACATAGGCATGCGTTTAGACATAGATGAACGTACAGACATAGATACAGAATATCTCCCTGGGCAATTTGGAAGGTCACAAATAGACCTCTGTGAATCACGTTTTGCTTTACCATAAGTAAGGTAGAATTGCCTATGTCATTGAAACTTCAGCATAACTTTTAAGTGGCTGCAAAACACTTGGCTCTCTCAGACACACTTTAAAATTTCTAGTCCTATATATAAAGAGATTCACTGTGTTCCAAGAGCCATGAACTGTCAGGAGTATTATTTCCATTCTATAACTTAGTTCTGTATTTCTTTTTAAAAGTACACATGTGGTAAGAATGTGGTAAGTCACCTTTTGCTTCTTTGTGTTGAATGGATTGTTCACAAATTAAAGGTCAGGCATTTTTTTGAAAATTTTAAGAGAAAACAGTCTCTCTAGCTATAAGAAGTAAATAGCAGTTTGGGTTTTGAATTTTTGTGCATTTCCTTCCCTGTTTTATGAATGAGGTTGTCCCAGGTTCCTCGAGCTCTGTTGGATTGTTATATCTAGAATTCCTCAAATTTATCATTCATAACTTGGATTCTATGGAGAGGAGAGCCACTAAAAATTTGGGCAGTGCAGTAAATGAAGTTCTGTGGTAAAGGTCTCATAAATTCTTAGAAGTCTCATGGTGTTCCATTTCCAAGCAGAGCACAGCCTAGTCCACCATCAAATCTCTACCAATTTCACCATAAGTCTCACCTTTTGTCATTAATTTGCAGGTAGGCTTTCCTTGCTAACCCACTTCTTTGTAATTTGAGAAAATAAAGCTTGGATAAAATGTCTTTGGAAAACCTTTTTCCTCCTCTGCATCTTTGAAATTCTCCACCTGTCTGGAGGATCATTTTTTGCCTACTCTGACCACCCCCCCCCATTTAAAAAAATGCTTCTTGATATTTTCGAAATTCCTAGAAATCAACTCTTTGATATGATGCATGACATGTCTGCTTCATTTTCTCTGTTTTCTCTCTCTTAATTTCACCTCGTCAGCTGACCTTTGAGCACATCACCATTGGAATAATTTGACTTGAGTCTACTTCACTAGACACTCTCCCCACACTTTCTTGATTTCTGTATATCTTTTTGTTTTATACAGATCATAAATACAAAGAAAGAGGAGTGGTCTTGTGTATACTTTTTGGAATGGAAGATATCATTAAAAAACCTATTTGATCAGTGAAAATCACATTGGGAGATGCTTTCCCCATCATAAGCTATCAATATTTAATGTGGTCTCCCAATATATTTTGCATATCAGTTGAAACATTGCTGTCCTTCTGAAGGATTTAAATTACAATTTGTGTAACAAAATTTCATTTAAAATAGTCACACTGTAGCATCTCTTTTAATTATTTTTTATATTATTAACTTCATTTCCTGACTCTGCATGGCTCCTCCTTACAGCGGCTCAGTCATTCCATCCCAGTTTCTTGCAGCTCAGACTGTCAGGGTGATCTGGGTGAACTTTGGGAGAGATCCTAGGAGGAACTCTGCAGAACCATTAGATAATTCTGCATGGAGCAGCTTGCTTCTTGAAGAAAGGAGACTGTGGATGATGGAGTTGTGAGCATAGTTGATGATACTGTAGAATGCCATCAAAATCATCCATTCAGGATGAGTTACACCAGGCCTGTGTCTCTGTTTCCTTTCTCTTTATGAATTTTCAACCTTTCAGTAATAGTATACCAATTCAGAGCTTAAATAATTTATAGAAATTCTGCTTCTCAAAACATTCACTCACACATTCATTGTTCACTTGTTTATTATATTTCTGTGTTTTACACAGGAGACCAACAGCTGATCAAGGTTAGTGGTATTTGTGTCACTTTTAGAGTAATCATTCTCCTAGAAAAGTATATTGGACCTATGAAAATGTTATTCACAATTGATCTCCGCATCCTAATCTATCATTTCCTTTATCTTGTCTCCCAATATATGATTAGTTATAAGTTTAAACAAGGTTATAATTTTGTGAAATTATAAAGTATGTGTTGTGTAACCAGTATACATTTTAAAGGGTCACAGTGGAGCATGCCTGTTCCATTATTTCCAAAATTATGAGTTCCTTTATATTTTGAAAAAGGGTTCATTTCTTAGTTGGTATTAGGGTGATCCAGAGACAAAACATGCTTGGAGATTGGAAAAGAGGGAGAGGGACAAGGTGAACCCTCAATGAGCATGGACTCCAATGTCTGGCTGGAACCGATAGCTCTGAGATAAGTTCCTGGGCCAAAACTAATGATGCAAAACTCCGTTTGTGACTGATTCTTCCAGGCAACCCTTGAATTGTAATGTTTCCTGCCCTAGAAGTATACAGATCTCCTTTGATTATTTTCTACTCTTTGGTCTAAAGTACAATGTGTAAGTGAACATTAATCTTCCTCTCAGTTTTGATCTAAATCCCAAGTTCATTAGTATTAGATTATAATGAATGGGAATTTGTGTTTTCTTGTTAAGATACTCAGAAGTACCTAAATAACAGTATTTGACATTTTAAAAAATGATTTATATTGTGGTTTTGATAGAGAGCTTTTCAAGCAAGTGTTTTGAAAGTGGCAGGGAAGAAGGGAGGAGCAGACTCCCACTGACCAAGAAGCCAACCTCATGGCTTGATTCCAGGACTCCAAGACCATGATCTGAGGTGAAGGCAGATGCTTAACCAACTGAGCCACTCAGATCCCCCCATTTGGTTGACCTCTACCTCAGAGAAGCTAATTCTTTCATTTAGATAAAAAGTCAGAGATTCAAGGTGGGCCTAAACATACAAGGGTCAAGTAGAGAAAATTGCAGGAAATGTGCACACATGGAAAATTCCAGTTGAACTACCATTGCACATGTTTCAAATAGATACATTGAGGTAAGAACTTAAGAAAAAGTTAGTGAACCATCCTTTATACTCTGGAATCTCTTTAAAATCATCCATTTGAGATAAGGTACACGAGGCCTATGTCTTTGTCTCCCTTTTCTATCTCTAATTTTCACCTAGTTGGTAATAGCATAACAAACCAGAGTTTGATTATGCAGAGTCTGAAATTTTTGAGTAAAGTCAGCTTTTCAAGGCACTCATCCTTTTATACTGGGTTGAATAATCTATTACATATTTTGTTTTTACACAGAAGATCCCACTGCAAAAAAGGCAACTCATATTTGTATATAATTTAGAGGGGAACTTTCTTGTCAAGTATATTTCATCTGTGAAGATCATATTCATAATTGATTTCAGATCATAACTATCCATTCCTTTTTCTGGTCTCCCTATATATGATTAGTTAAGATTTGAAAAAATGATTTTCCTTTTGTAACAGTATAAATTTCGGATTATATAACAAATAAACATTTTTAAATACTCCCAGTGTAGAAACTTTGTATAATTATTTACTTTTTTATATATTTTTAACATTTTATTTGTTTATTTTTATATAGGAAGAGCATGCTTAGGAGGAGGAGCATTGTGAAAGAGACATTTATAGCCCACACTTAACATGGAGTCCAATGTGGGCCTGGAATGCATGACTCTCAGATGTGGACCTAAGTGAACCAAGAGTCCTATACTTTAACTGGCTGAGTTACACAGGTTCTCTTAGATGTTTAGTTTTTAAAGGCCCATTAATGATTTCAGATATTCCTTTATTATTTTTGCCAGTATTGCTTCTCTTTTTTATGTTATTTTAGTCACCATAAAATGCATCATTATCTAATACCTCCAAAATACAAATGAGTACCTGAACTTTGATCTTCATCTTGCTTTTCTTTAAATACTGAACGCTTTATTATTAAATGATAATTAAAATATTTTTGCATTTTATTTGATAAGATGTCTACTAAAAATATCATCATCAATAACTGGCTCTTTTTTAAATGACTTGTGTACTTATTTTAGAGGGATAGTTTGAGAGAGTGAGTTGATCAATGCAGAGAGCCAGAAGCAGACCGCCTGCTAAGCAGGTATCTGGTTTCAGAGCTTGATCCCTGGACTCCAGGATTAATACCTGAGCTGAAGGCATATGCTCATCCAACTGAGTAATCCCTGGCACAGAGTTGTTTGACTTCTAACTCAGAGAAACTCATGTTCCCATTTAGAGTAGAAGGTCACAGTTTCAAGGTGTGCCCCAACATACACCAAAGAGAGAATATTCAGTTATTGTTAATACTTTAAAAAATTCCCATAAAACTAATTTTTTATTTATTTCTTTTCAGCATAACAGTATCATTATTTTTTTACCACACCCAGTGCTCCATAAAATCCGCGCCCTCTATAATACCCACCACCTGGTACCCCAACCTCCCACACCCCCGCCACTTCAAATCCCTCAGATTGTTTTTCAGAGTCCATAGTCTCTCATGATTCACCTCCCCTTCCAATTTACCCCAACTCCCTTCTCCTCTCTAACACCCCTTGTCCTCCAAGATATTTGTTATGCTCCACAAATAAGTGAAACCATATGATAATTGACTCTCTAGGCTTGACTTATTTCACTCAGCATAATCTCTTCCAGTCCCGTCCATGTTGCTACAAAAGTTGGGTATTCATCCTTTCTGATGGAGGCATAATACTCCATAGTGTATATGGACCACATCTTCCTTATCCATTCATCCGTTGAAGGGCATCTTTGTTCTTTCCAAAGTTTGGCGACCATGGCCATTGCTGCTATAAACATTGGGGTACAGATGGTCCTTCTTTTCACTACATCTGTATCTTTGGGGTAAATACCCAGGAGTGCAATGGCAGGGTCATAGGGAAGTTCTATTTTTAATTTCTTGAGGAATCTCCACACTGTTCTCCAAAGAGGCTGCACCAACTTGCATTCCCACCAACAGTGGAAGAGGGTTCCCCTTTCTCCACATCCCCTCCAACACATGTTGTTTCCTGTAGTGCTAATTTTAGCCATTATAACTGGTGTACGGTGATATCTCAATGTGGTTTTAATTTGAATCTCTCTGATGGCTAGTGATGATGAACCTTTTTTCATGTGTCTGAGAGCCATTTGTCTGTTTTTATTGGAGAAGTGTCTGTCCATATCTTCTGCCCATTTTTTGATATGCTTGTCTGTTTTGTGTGTATTGAGTTTGAGGAGTTTATTATAGATCCTGGATATCAACCTTTGTCTGTACTATCATTTGCAAATATCTTCTCCCATTCCGTGGGTTGCCTCTTTGCTTTTTTGACTGTTTCCTTGGCTGTGCAGAAGCTGTTGATTTTGATGAAGTGCCAAAAGTTTATATTCGCTTTTGTTTCCTTTGCCTTTGGAGACATATCTTGAAAGAAGTTGCTGTGGCTGATATCGAAGAGATTACTGCCTATGTTCTCCTCTGGTATTCTGATGGATTCCTGTCTCACGTTGAGGTATTTTCTTCATTTTGAGTTTATCTTTGTGTACAGTGTAAGAGAATGGTCGAGTTTCATTCTTCTACATATAGCTGCCCAGTTTTCCTGGCACCATTTATTGAAGAGACTGTCTTTTTTCCACTGTATATTTTTTCCTGATTTGTCAAAGATTATTTAACCATAGAGTTGAGGGTCCATATCTGGGCTCTCTACTTTGTTGCAATGGTCTATGTGTCTGTTTTTATGCCAGTACTATGCTGTCTTGGTGATTGCAGCTTTGTAGTAAAGCTTGAAATCAGGTAACGTGATGCCCTCAGTTTTATTTTTGTTTTTCACCATTTCCTTAGTGATTCGGGGTCTCTTTTGATTCCATACTAATTTTACGATTATTTGCTCCAGCTCTTTGAAGAATACCGGTGGAATTTTGATCGGAATAGCATTAAAAATATAGATTGCTCTAGGCAGTATAGACATTTTAACAATGTTTATTCTTCCAATCCAAGAGCATGGAATGGTCTTCAATATTTTTGTGTTTTCTTCAATTCCTTTCATGAATGTTCTGTAGTTCCTTGAGTACAGATCCTTTACCTCTTTGGTTAGGTTTATTCTCAGGTATCTTATGGTTCTTGGTGTTATAGTAAAAGGAATCGATTCTTTAAGTTCCCTTTCTGTATTTTCATTGTTAGTGTAAAAGAAAACCACTGATTTCTGTACATTGACTTAGTATCCTGCCATGTTGCTGAATTGCTGTATGAGTTCTAGTAGTTTCGGGGTGGAGTCTTTTGGGTTTTCCATATAAAGAATCATGTCATCTGCGAAGAGAGAGAGTTTGACTTCTTCATTACCAATTTGAATACCTTTTATGTCCCTCTGTTGTCTGATTGCTGTTGCTAGGACTTTTAAAACTATGTTGAACAAGAGTGGTGAGAGTGGGCATCCTTGTCGTGTTCCTGATCTCAACGGGAAAGACGCAAGCTTTTCCCATTGAGGATCATATTTGCCTTGGGTCTTTCATAGATAGATATGATGAAGTTCAGGAATTTTCCCTCTATCCCATAAAACTAATTTTATCCATTTCTTAAATAGACTTAGGAGAGAACTTAATTAATGGCTAGTGGACTGCTTTTTTTAAACATATGAACACTGTTTTAGCCATGTCCTCATGGAGTAACTGTGTCTTGTCATTTTCAAAGATCTAGGGCAGAGACACTCTACCATTCTGTTCAGTAGTTTATTTGTATGCGCCTAATTGACCAAATGTTCTCAAATCTGCAAATGCATGAGAATCTCATGGAGGGCATATATTGCTGACACACACAACTCAGAATTTCTGATTCAGCAGTTCTGAGTAAGACTCTACTATTCGTATTTCTTAGAAGGTCCCACTTGAGAAATGCTGATGCTACTGTGCCAGGAGTCATACGATGAAAAATGCTGCTCTATCAAGTTTTCACTTATGGTTTAGTAACATATTAGGAACCACTACCCTTTAGGATTTAAATTTATTGGGTTGAGGAGTGACGCCTTACTGAACATCCAGGTTATTCCTGATTCTGGATGCCTCTCCCTTCCAAAGGCTCAGTGATCCTGTCCCAGGGTCTTGCAGCTCAGACCCCCTTTGTAATCTTGCTGAAGTTTGGGGAATATTCTAGGATGAGTTCCACACAATCACCAGATGGGTTTTCATGGATGTAATTAGATGATGGACTTATAAACACATCTCAGGATACCATGGATTCTTATAGCCCTCACCCATTTTAAATTATGTACACAGTACCTATTTCCTTATTTCTCTTCTGGATCACTTGTTTTCACATAGGTGACTAATATTTTACCACATCAGTGTTTCAAAGAAATGTTTAATGTCTTATTCTCTAGAAATTCTTCCACAAATACTTTATTGAATTGTTTATTCTATATATATATATATATATATATATATATATTTTTTTTTTTTTTTTTTTTACACAGAAATCTTAGTTATAGAGAAAGGTAGGTGGCATTTGTTTATATTATAGAGGGAAAGTTACTATATAAACATACTTTATTGATTTAAATTAAATTAGGAATTTATTTCCACATTATCAAGTATCAGCTCATTTAACTGATCTCTCTATATATGATTAGTTATGAGTTGAAGCAAGGTTGCCCTTTTACCACATTATAAATTATAGGTTGTATAACCAATATGCATCTTAAAATAGTCACAGTGTAGCATCATTGTTCAATTATTTCCTCCAGTATCAGATGGTTGAATTAAAAAATATTGTATTTATTCATCTATTTATTTATTTATTGAACAATTTACTTATTTTTCTGACTTTGGTCATAAAACTCTTGACTAGACATTTCACCAGAGGCAAGATATGTAAAAGGTAAAATTAACTCTTGGGAGTTTACCAAAATACAAGCCTCTGCACAATGAAGGAAATAATTAACAAAGTTACAAGGCTGGCTACTCAATGGGAGAAGACTTTTGGAAATAACATATCTGATAAAGAAATAGTATCCACAATCTATAAAGAACTTATCATACTCAAAACCAAAAAACCAAATAATCCAGTTAAGACATGAGTATAAGACATTAATAGACCTTTCCAAACAAGACATGGAGATGGCTAACAGGTACATGAAAAGATGCTCCACATCACTTGTCATCAACCAAGTTGAGACACCACCTGACGCTTGTCAGAATGGCAATAATTAACAACACAGGAAGAATCAGATGTTGGTGAAGATTTGACTAAATAGGAACATTCTTATGCTGTTGGTGGTAATGCAGACTAGTGCAGCCATTCAAAAAAACATTGTGGAGGTTCCTCAAAATTTTAAAAGTAGAACAACCCTCTTATCCAGGTCTGTATTTCTTGGTATCTATCCAAAGGATACAAAAATTCTGATTCAAAGGGATATACACACCTCAAAGATTATGGCAGAATGATCAACAATACCTAAAATTGAAAGAACCCAAATGTCCATAGACTGATGATTGGATTAAAAATAAGCATCAGCAGTGTGTGTGTGTGTGTATTCTCCCATAGAATACACATATGTATTAAATTTATATTTCATATAATGTATAAATATATATTTACATATATGCATAATATATATTTATATTTAATATATATGTACATATGAAATGTAATAGAACTCACCCATGATAATGAAATATTGTTATTTGCAAGGGTGTGGACGGATTTAGAGTGTATTATTCTAAGAGAAATAAGTCAGTCAGAGAAAAATAAATACCATAGGATTTCACTCATATGTGGAATTTAATAAAACAGAAACATATGGAAATGTGAAAAAAATAGAAAAACAAACTGAGTGTTTTGGGGGGGAGAGGAGTGGCGTGTTGAGTGAGCCTGGTGGTGGGTATTAAGGAGGGTACATACTGAATGGAACACTGGGTGTGGTGAATAAACAATGAATCTTCAAACACTGAAAAAATATTAAATTAAAAAAAAAAGAGAGAGAGAAGGAAACAAACACTAAGTGACCCTTAATGATAGAAAACAAACTAGAGTGTTGATATAGTGGGATGGAGATGCTAAATGATTGATGGATATTAAGGAAGGCATTTGTTGTGATGAGCACTGAGTGTTTTATGTAAATGATGAGTCGCTCTATACTACCCCTTAAGCTAATATTACACTATATGTGAACTGACTAGAATTTAAATGAAATTTGGGGAAAAAATTAAACAAAATGCAGAAACTCAAAATCAGAAGGTGAACCTCTGGAATTAGGGACTCAGGGGAACTATGGTGAAGACATTTCTAGTAAAGACTGTGGAGATTCGGAAGGCATTGAAAAGGAAGATGAAAAAAACTTAGTCTTTAGGTATGACTAATGCCTACATTTATGTTGCTACAATTGGTAGAGAATGTGTTGTGGATTAGAGCTCTGCTTCCTTGAAACAGTTTTAGTAGTCACCATGCAGAAATTTTTTTTTTTTTGACTACGTCATTAATCAAGATTGCCAAAATGGAACAATACTTTCTCAAAAACATATTATTTTTCCCCAAAGTAAATGTGTCCTATATTTGCCTTTGTGTGGGGGTAACATTAAAGTCAGAGAAGCAACCCTAAAATAAGGGACATGAATGTGGATTTTGTTGAATGAAAGTCCTGATGTCATCCATGTTAAATCCTGTGCATGGACGATGGTTTTGCTTTTATAGTAAAATAAGAACTCTGAAAAGCAGCTCTATCTTGATGTGTTTTTCTAAACTCTGAGACAGCTCAAAACCATTGGCAATATTGATATAGAATGTTTATCAGAAGAATTTATGAGTTGTGGGTTCTGGGATTAATTCCCTGGATTTTTTTTTCCCCAGAAATATGCTGGAGGACATTTTTCATTCTCTTGTTATAGCCAAATAGCACAGAAGCTTTCATTTCAGGTGAGAGCACCCCCCCCCCCCAAATTCAGTGGTTGACCATCAGTCACTGAGGCTGACTCCTGATGTTAAATTCTGGAGGTCATTTTCCCCAGGAATGTGCCAGCAATCACTTCTCTGGGAAGTAAAGAACTTTCCAGATATTGAGGGCAGCTGAAGTTCCTGGGCAGATGAGTGGATGAGGTAAGCTGATGGGCTCAAGCATATATGCATGTTGGGTTTCAGAACATAGTCTGAGAAAGATACACATTATGAAGAAAGGGGAAAAATAGGGGAAGTAAAGCTATAGACAGCTTTCAAGGACTGAGAGTCATCAAGAGGTTAAATGATGAGGAAGGGAAGTTTTAGAAAGTTATCATGTGAAGAGACCTTGGAGAAGGGTTTGCCACCCCTGTGGAAAGCCTTGATGGCTCATCCTGTCTGTCTGCCCAACATGTCTGCTATAGGGCAGTAAATTTGTCTCTTCCCAATGGAAAGAAGATTTACACAATTCTTTCAGTCTCTGAAGGGCCCCTCTGTCCTTCTGTGGACCCATCCCACCTCCTCTCCCATAAAAGTAATTACAATCAAAACTTGTGGAACACAAATATTTTGAGGTGTCAGGGAATTGGAACATTTACACCTGGTTTACCTACTTGAACAGAAAATGTAGCCCATGGGGAGCCTGGATGGCTCAGTGGGTTAAAGCCTCTGCCTTAAGCTCAGGTCATGATTTCAGGGTCCTGGGATCAAGCCCCACATCAGGATCTCTGCTCGCAGGGAGCCTACTTCCTCCGCTCCCTCTGCCTGCCTCTCTGCCTATTTGTGATCTCCATCTGTCAAATAAATAAGTAAAATCTTAAAAAAAGAAAGAAAGAAAATATAACCTTTTAAGGTATAGCACAAAATGTACCCCATAGTAAGAGGGCTTGTTCAATGCAACTCCTGCTAATGGCTTTCATGAGAATATATAATGTTCATTGCAGGCCTAATGCTGCCTGGAGCTCAATGAAGATGAAGTGTTGGCTCTCACCCCTTCTGCCATAGAAAGACTTAGAGACATGCAGGGACCAAGGGAAAAAGCAAAGCAGCAGGTGAAATAGAACACATTTTAATAAATTATGATCAGGGAAGTATGTATTCATCTTGAACAATCGCTAATGCATTTTTACTTCATATCAGAGACAAGTGTCAAATTTAAGTGGATTTCAGTTCTAAATATAAGCCGAAGAATATACAGCTCTTAGAAAATCATGTAGGCCATTGTCCTTATACTCTAAAGAAAATATTTCAAATAAGACACACAATCTATTGACACTAAAACAAGTGGCTGATACTATATTAAAATAAGCAAGTTCTATTAATGAAAAGAAATCATAAAGGGGATCAAAAGAAGCATCCAAATGAAAAAGAGTGTTTCCAACTTGTCTGAATAGAAAATATTTAAAAATAGCCAAAGCCAAAAAACACTTCAAGGAAGAATTAATCTAGATATCTAATAAACCAATGAATAAATCCTCAGCTTCCTGTCAATTAGGAAAATAGATATTAAAACCATAATAAAATAGCTGTCATTGTAGCTATCATTTTTGTGTAATAGCTGTCATTTTTGTGTAGTAAGTACATGTCTTTATAAAATTCTTTGTCACTTTATGTACTATTGTACTTTTAATAACATTTTAAAAAGGGCCAATATCACTGAAAACAAAAGAAAATAATGTGGACAGTTTTATGTTGTCTAGGTTAGGAAGTCTTGGAAGATAGCAGAGTAGGAAGATCCTATTCTCACCTTCTTCCATGGACACACTGAGATAATAACCACATCACTGCAGGTACCTCAGTAATGACTCAAATACTGGAAGGTCTGGCATTCTACAGTTAATCACAGAGAAGCTGCATTGAAAAGAATAGAGGATGTCATAATATGGGAGGGAACCAAACCCTTGAGTAGACTAACCAAGAATCCATTCTTGTAGAGGCACTACAAGCATGGAGAATTGAGAGGATCAGACTCCACACGATGCGTCCCAGTCATGGGTAGCCCACACTGGGATGATGAATCTTTGTCGTGCTTGACTTTGAAAGTCAGTGAAGCTTAATTTTGTGGGTTTTTTACAATGAGCAGAGCTTAAGTCTGGGTACATTAAAATCAGTAGGTTTAGTTATGGGTGAGATGGAAGGCAACAGGAAACTGAGTCCATGCCTTTAAGGAGACAGCATGACAAATAAGCCTGCTAGAATATAACATAGAGGCAGTAGTTGGATAAAAGCCTGGGGTATTCATAAGGAGATTTATTTATAAATCTTGGAATATTTGCCAGAGATACAGGGAATTTTAGAAAAACTCTCTAATAAAAAAAAGACCTGGAAAGTTCCATTTACCTTGCTCTTCCTCCAGCTTAATGAGCCAGACACTTGTAGGGATCAGCATAAACATCCTCCATTTATCTTGATAAAACATGTGCCTCACACCTTTACTTCTGTGGACCCATGCCATTCAAACTGCACCACTGAACAGGCCTCCCTTCAAAGAAACCCTTTTTTAAAAAAAATTATTTATTTTCAGAAAAACAGTATTCATTATTTTTTCACCACACCCAGTGCTCCATGCAATCCGTGCCCTCTATAATACCCACCACCTGGTACCCCAACCTCCCACACCCCCGCTACATCAAACCCCTCAGATTGTTTTCCAGAGTCCATAGCCTCTCATGATACTCTTTTAAAAAATATATATTTGTTTTCAGCGGAACAGTATTCATTGTTTTGTGCACCACACCCAGTGCTCCATGCAATCCAGGACCTCTCCAATATCCACCACCTAGTTCCCACAGCCTCCCACACCCCGCCCCTTCAAATCCTTCAGATTGATTTTCAGAGTCCATAGTCTCTCGTGGTTCACTTGCCCTTCCAATTTTCCTCAACTCCCTGCTCCGCTCTAACTCCCCTTGTCCTTCATGCTTTTTGTTATACTCCACAAATAAGTGAAGCCATAAGATAATTGACTCTCTGCTTGACTTATTTCACTCAGCATAATCTCCTCCAGTCCCGTCCAAGTTACTACAAAAGTTGGGTATTCATCCTTTCTGATGGAGGCGTAATACTCCATAGTGTATATGGACCACATCTTCCTTATCCATTCGTCCGTTGAAGGGCATCTTGGTTCTTTCCACAGTTTGGCAACCAAGGCCAATACCGCTATAAACATCAGGTTAGAGATGGCCCTTCTTTTCACGACATCTCTATCTTTGGGGTAAATACCCAGGAGTGCAATGGCACGGTCATAAGGAAGTTCTATTTTTAATTTCTTGAGGAATCTCCACACTGTTCTCCAAAGTGGCTACACCAACTTGCATTCCCACCAACAGCGGAAGAGTGTTCCCTTTTCTCCACATTCTTTCCAACACATGTTGTTTCCAGTCCTGCTAAAATTGACCATTCTAACTGGTGTAAGGTGGTATCTCAATGTGGTTTGAATTTGAATCTCCTTGAGGGCTAGTGATGATGAACATTTTTTCATGTGTCTGATAGCCATTTGTATGTCTTCGCTGGAGAAGTGTCTGTTCTTATCTTCTGCCCATTTTTTAATATGAATGTCTGGTTTGTGTGTGTTGAGTTTGAGGAGTTCTTTATAGACACTGGATATCAACCTTTTGTCTGTAATGACATTTGAAAATATCTTCTCCCATTCCATGGGTTGCCTTTTGGTTTTGTTGACTATTTCCTTTGCTGTGCAGAAGCTTTTGATCTTGAGGAAGTCCCAAAAGTTCATCTTCACTTTTGTTTCCTTTGCCTTTGGACACATATCTTGAACGAAGTTGCTGTGGATGATATCGAAGAGGTTACTGCCTATATTCTCCTCTAGGATTCTGACGGGTTCCTGTCTCATGTTGAGTTCTTTTATCCATTTTGAGTTTACCTTTGTGTATGGTGTAAGAGAATGGTCGAGATTCATTCTTCTACATATAGCTGCCCAATTTTCCCAGCACCATTTATTGAAGAGACTGTCTTTGTTCCACTGTATATTTTTTCCTGTTTTGTCAAAGATTATTTAACCATAGAGTTGAGGGTCCATATCTGGGCTCTCTACTGTGTTGCAATGGTCTATGTGTCTGTTTTTATGCCAGTACAATGCTGTCTTGGTGATCACAGCTTTGTAGTAAAGCTTGAAATCAGGTAACGTGATGCCCTCAGTTTTATTTTTGTTTGTCAACATTTCGTTAGCAATTTGGGGTCTCTTCTGATTCCGTACAATTTTTGGATTATTTGCTCCAGCTCTTTAAAAATACCGGTAGAATGTTTATCGGAATAGCATTAAAAGTACAGATTGCTCTATGCAGTATAGAGATTTTAACAACGTTTATTCTTCCAATCCAAAAGCATGGAATGGTCTTCAATATTTTTGTGTCTTGTTCAATTTCTTTCATGAGTGTTCTGTAGTTCCTCACGTACATTTGCATTACCTCTTTGCTTAATTTTATTCCCAGGTATCCTATGTTTCTTGGTGCTATAGTAAATGGAATCGATTCTCTAATTTCCCTTTCTGTATTTTCATTGTTAGTGTAAAAGAACGCCACTGATTTCTGTACATTGACTTAGTATCCTGCCACGTTACTGAATTGTTGTATGAGTCCTAGTAGTTTGGGAATAAAGTCTTTTTGGGATTTCCATATTAAGAATCAAATCATCTGCGAAGAGAGAGTTTGACTTCTTCATTACCAATTTGTATATTTTATTTCTCTTTGTTGTCTGATTGATGTTGCTAGGACTTCTAATACTACGTTGAACAAGAGTGGTGACAGTGGGCATCCTTTTCTTGTTCCTGATCTCAACAGGAAGGCTGCAAGCTTTTTCCATTGACGATATTTGCTGTGGGTCTCTCATAGATAGATTTTATGAAGTGCATTCTTAAGCAATGTGATCTTTAGCTTCCAGTTGTTTGAGTTCCTTCTGAAATTTTCCTTGTGATTGAGCTCCAGTTTCAAAGCATTGTGATCTGAGAATATCCAGAGAATAATCTCAGTCCTTTGGTATCAGTTGTGTCCTGATTTGTGACCCAGTATGTGGTCTATTCTTGAGAAGGTTCCATGTGCACTTGAGAAGAATGTGTATTCTGTTGTTTTATGGTGGAATGTTCTGTATATATCTATGAGGTCCATCTGGTCCAATGTGTCATTCAATGCTCCTGTTTCTTTATTGATTTTCTGCTTCGATCATCTGTCTATTTCTGAGAGAGTTTTGTTAAGATCTCCTACTATTAATGTATTCATATCAATATGGCTTTTATCTTGATTAACAGTTTTCTTATGTAATTGGCTGCTCCCATATTGGGGGAATAGATATTTACAATTGTTAGATCATTTTGGTGGATAGTACCTTTAAGAATGTTGTAGGGTCCTTCTGTATCTCTGACTACAGTATTTAGTTTAAAATCGAATTTATCTGATATGAGAATCACTACCCCAGCTTTCTTTTGAAGCCCATTGGCATGGAAGATGCTTCTCCATCTCTTCACTTTCAGTCCGGGTGTACTTTAGGTTCAAAATGGGTCTCTTGTAGAGAACATATGGATGGGTCCTGTCATTTTTTCCAATCTGCAACCCTGTGCTGTTTTATGGGCACATTTAGGCCATTCACATTGAGAGTGATTATTGATAGATACATTTTTATTGACACTGTGTTACCTTTGAAGTCTTTCTTTCTGAAGATTGTCTCTATATTTCTGTTCAATGATATTCTTAGGATTTTTCCACTTTTATAGTATGCCCCTTAATATCTCCTGCAGCGTCAGCTTGGTGGTTGCGTAGTCTTTAAGCCTTGCCGGTCTTGGAAACTCTTTATCTCTCCATCCATTTTGAATGTCAGTATTGCTGGATAAAGTATTCTTGGCTGCATGTTCTTCTCATTCAGTTCCCTGAATATATCTTGCCAGTCCTTTCTGGGCTTTCCAGGTCTCTGTGGACAGGTCTGATGTTATTCTGATGGGCTTTTCTCTGTAAGTAAGGAGCCTCTTTGTCCTAATGGCTTTCAAGAGATTATATCTACCATTATGATTCCTCAATTTGACTATCAAGTGCCTTGATTTTTTTTTTTTTTTGAATCTATAATCTTGGGTGGAGACCATTTGGCCTCTAGTACATGAACACTTGTTCCATTCATGAGATTGGGAAAATTTCCATGAAGAACTTTTTTACACTTTGTCTTCTAGACTTCTTTCTTTCTCCTCCCATTCAGGGATTCCAATAATTCTGACGTTGGAACATCATGGCATCATTTATTTCCCTGATTCTGTTTTCGTGGCTTCTAAGGTATTTCCTCCAGGCTTCCTCCTGATCCTTTCTGTCTGTTTGTCCTTCAGATCACTAATTCTATCTTCTGTCTCAGTTACCCTAGCTTTGAGAGAATTTATATTAGATTGGAGTTCATTGAGAGCATTGTAAAGTTCATCCCTGGTAGCTTTCAGCTCTGCCCTAACATTGTGTACATCATCTTTGGTCCCTTTAAGTTTGGCCCTAATTAATTTCATTTTGTCATCAATATTTTCCTCCAACCTAGCTATTCCCTGGATAATTGTTAGCCTGAATTCTCTTTCCGACATGTTTTCTATGTTGATAGCTATTAGCTCTGTTGCAGAAGGCCCATTCTCTGTGTTTTTCTTCTGTTGGGAATTCCTCCTTGTACTCACTTGGTGAGAGATGACTGAACAGATGTAGCTGGATGTATCAACCACGGTGCAGTCAAAGTGCACCCTGGAATGCTTCTGAGCAATCAGGATTCCCCACCCAAGTGAGAGAAAAAAAAAAAAAAGAAAAAGACATAAAGAGAGAGAGAGAGAGAGAGAGAGAGAGAGAGAGGAAAGAAAGGGAAGATAAAAGAGAAGTTTCAGCCCAAATAGGACCCAAGGTAAGATTTATGAAGTACACAAACAAAAACAGACAAACTAAAAGACTGATAAAAATATATGACAAAAGAATATATATATATATGCAAATAAAGGAAGAACCTCCTCAAAAAGAACCCCAGTGTAAGATTTATATACTATCAGTACAAACACAAAAACACAGAAACACTGGTGGAGGAAAAAGATGGGGGAGTGATTATAAATTCTCAGTGTGGGCGAGGGAGTTTGTTTTGATTCTTCCTGGATGTATCTTGATATCTTTGTGAAAGGACTCAACTTTCTTAAGATAGAGGGCGATTAAAAATTGGTTTACCTTTAGGGGTAGAATTGATTGGGGAAAGGGGATTAATTTGACGTTTAACTCTATATGGATATTAGAAAGTAAAAATAAAAAAGAAATAAATTAGACTAAACTAAACTAAAATGAAAAAAAAAAAAGAAATGTAAAAATTAGAAATGCAAAAGAAAACCACAGGTGTATGTATCAAAAAGTTCAGGTTAGAAGGTTATTATGATATTTGATGTACTGGACATCTCACTGTGATGGTAAATACATTAAAAAATATCTATCTATCTATCTATCTATCTACCTATCTATATATCTATAAGAGCCATAGTAGTGGGAACCAATTAAAAGTAAAAGTTTCCTATGAAGTATTGGTGGTTGTTCTCTTGTAGTTTTGTTGTTGTTGTTGTTTTCTTTCCTGGCTGGTTTTCTTGGGAAGGGGCTGCCACGTGGGTTTTCAGTCAATGATGTTCCCTGAGTTAAGTCCTCTCGCCCTACCTCAAGGTTGTGGGCTCTGAGGAAACCGGATTTTTTAGGCTTTTGTTCTCTGGAGGTATTTTTGTTTCTACAATTTTTTTTTCTCTCTCCTTGACCGCTTTTGGTGGTTTTTGTAGGCTTAGAGGAAAAAAAACTGTACCCTGACCTCCCTCTCAGAGAAAAGCCTCAGTCTGGTCTCCTGTGGGTGTTGCAAGCCCATATAAATTCCCTCTTGGCTGCTGTCAGAGCATGTTCAGAGTCACAGTCCCTGGGGACTCAGGATCTTCTGCTTGTACCTAAAACCATGGCATCAGCAGCTGTCTGGGCAGCTGCAGACCACCAGACAGGTTCCAAGCAGTGATCACACACTGAGATTTTCCCACTGTCCCAGGCTGGGAGTGCCTGGTCTTTCTGGGTCTGAGACCATCGGGCTTGCATGCACCTCTCTCAGGGTAGGCTGTGGGTCACGTACATCTCAGTCTTTGAGAACAGTGTGTGGGTCCGGGAGCACCAGGCTGGGCCTTCATGCACCTCTCTCAGGGAAGAGTTTGGGGTACACGCGTGTCTCGGGCTCTGAAACAATGGCACGGGTCTAAAAGCCCCAGGTGCATCTTTACACACCTCTCTCAGGGAAGGGTGAGGGGCATGCGTGTCTTGGGCTCTGTAGCGAGGCTCAGCGTTCTGCCATCTGGTGAGGCTCTCAGCCCCTCACAGGAGCCAGACCCCATGTGTTCTTGGGTGCGCTGGTGGCTCAGGGACCAAGACCTGTTTTCTCCACTGCACTCTCTCTGTCTCAGCACCAGGGGAGGCTTTCCTGGGTCCAGGGACTTAAGCCCCTGTCCATAGCCACCATGATTCCCACAATTTTTCCCCATTCCTTTGCTCTTTTTAAGTGTTTTCAACAAGACTCCAAGTTAATGCTGGTCCCCAGATGTAGGGCACTCTCGTATTAGGGGTATTACTTTCCAATCAGTCACCTCTTGTGGCTCCCTCCCACTTTTGTTTATATCCTGATAACATTCCAATGTTTCCACTCTGCTTTACGTGCCCACTGGCGTCTTCTGCCCCTGTAGAGATCCTGACGTGTGTAATCCTTATCTCCGGCTGATTTCATGGGTGATCGGAGTTCTTTGGTAGGTAATCAGCTCACTTTAGGGTACAGGTTGAAAAAGTGCCTCCTCCTACTTCCCTCTCATCTTGTCTCCCCCGCAAAGAAACTCTTGCTCTGACACATCCTGCAAGCAACACTGGCAAGGACCATCAAAAACTGAATTAGAAAGAAATGGAAAATTTGAGTACAATGATTATTGTTGATAAGATTGAATCAATAATCAAAAAGTGCACAGCAAACAAAATTCCAGGACCAAATTGTTTCACAGGTACATTCTACCAAACATTTCAAGATAGTAGTGTTCTTCTCAAACTATTCCACCAAAAGATGAGGGAGAGGAACTTCCACTCTTATTCAACAACGCCCCTTATATCCTGACTCAAAACCAGATAAAAACACTATAGAAAAAGAAAAATATAGGCCAAAATCCCTGATGAAGATAGATATAAAAATCTTCAAGATTATAGGAAAATAAATCTAAAAATATGCTTCAAGAATCATCCATTATGATCAAGTGAGATTTATTCCAGTTATGCAGGGATGATTCAATATTAACAGATCAATCAACATGATACATCACATTAATGATAAAAAATGGAAAATATACAATTATCTCAGCAGATGCAAAAAAACTTTTAACATTATACAACATCCATTCATGTTAAAAACTCAACAAAGGAGGTTCAGACAAAACACACCACAACATAAATTACATATGTGAAAAACCCAGAACTAACATCAACTCAATGATGAAAAATTTAGAAGTTTTCCTCTAAGTTAAGGGAAAAATCACAGATGTCCATTCTCACTTTTATTCAACATAATACTGGAATTCTTAGCCCCAACAGGGATACAAGAAAGAGAAAGAATGAAACCAAATTCATAATGAAGAGATTAAACTGTCATTATTTGCAGATGACATGATGCTACATATAGAAAGCCCTTAAGATGTTATCAAATAACTACTGGAATGGATAAATACATATATTAAAGTCACAAGATATCAAATTAATACACAGAAATCTTCTCCATTACTGTACACTAAGAATGACTCAACAGAAAGATAAATTAAGAAAATAGTATTAATCTATGCACCAAACAGAATTAACTACTTAGAAATAAACTTAACCAAGTAGACAAAAGACCTGTACTCTGAAAACTGTAAATTATTGATGAAAAATTGAAGATGACATAAATTAATGGAAAAATACTCCATGGTCATGGACTGGGAGAATCAATATTTTTAAAATGTTCATACTACTCAAAGCCATCTACAGATTTCATTAAATAGCTGTCATAGTAAAAACATTTTTCACAAAATCAGAACATATAATACTAATAATTTTATGAAACCAGGAAAGAATAGCAACAACCACCCTGAGAAAGAACAACAAACTTTAGGTATCACAATTAAAAACTTCGAGATACACTAATATGCTATAATAATGAAAACAGTATGGTACTAGCACAAATATTTACCCATAGATCAACAGAACAGAATGGAGTGTCCAGAAATGAACCCATATTGATATGGTTAATTGATCTATGATAAAATAAGCAATAATAAATAATGGAAAACAGACAGTGTCTTCAATAAATGGTGTTAGGAAAACTAAATAGCACCATCCAAAAGAATAAAGTTGGACTACATTCTTACACAATACACAAAAATAAATACAAAATGGATTAAAGATCTTCATGTGAAACTTGTAGAATGAAAAAGGCATGGTAATATCTTTGGCATTGGCAGTAGATGCATTTTTCTATATATTTGTCCTCAGGCAAGAAAAACAAAAACAAAATCAAACTATTGGATTAAACCATAAAACAAGCTCTGCACAGAAAAAAAAAAAAAAGCCACCAACAGAACAAAAAGGCAACCTATTAAATGGGAGAAAGATATTTGCAAATAAACATATATCTGATAATGAGTTAATATCCAAAATATATAAAGAATTTATACTGATTTTATAAATTAAAAATGGCAGAGGTCCTGAATGCACATTTTTATAAAGAAGACCTTCAGATGACCAACACATGAAAAGTTGCTCAACATTTCTGATTCCTCTGAAAACGCATATCAAAATCACAATGAGATATCACATTGCACCTTCTAGAATGGCTAAAACAAACAAAACAAGCAAACAAACAAAAACAGTAACAAAACAATATAAAAAGAACAAAAGCAAAAACAAAATAAAACAAAGCAAAAGTCAAGAAATAGCAAGTGTTGGTGAGGATGTGGAGAAAATGGAACACTTTTTTTACTATTAACAGGAATACAAATATGAGGGAAGAGTATGGATGTTGCTAAAAAATTAAAAATAGAATTACCATATGATCCAGTAATTCCATTACATGGTATTTACTCAAGGAAAACAAAAACACAAATTTTAAAAGATACAATCACCCTTATGTTTATTGTAGTTTTAGTACAATAGCCAAGGTTTGGAAGTAGCCCAAATGTCCAGCAACAAATGTATTGATAAAGTTGTGAAATATATGCATACACACACAATGGGACATTACTTAGCCATAAAAAGATGATATCTTTACATTGAAACAACATGGATGGATCTAGAGTGTATAATGCAAAAGAAATGAATCACTCAGAGAAAGACAAATATTGTTAAGATTTGATTCCTTTGCAGAATATATGAAACAAAATAAACAGAAAAGAGACAAGCAATAAACCAGACTCTTAAATACAGAGGAAAAAAAAAAAAGACTTTTGGTTGTTTGAGGGGAGATGGGTAGGTTGATAAGCAAAGTAGATAAAGGGGATTAAGATTACACTTCTCTTGATGAGCACAGATTAATGTATTGATTTGTTGAATCAGTGTAAAGTACATCTGCAATGACTAGAATACTATTATTTATACCTCAATAAAAAATATTTGAGAGACACTCAGAGGCTGTGAAATTAGAGCTTCAGGATAAGTTACTTTATTGTGTGTATTATTAGATATGTGTGATTAGAAAATATCTCCTGATATGATTTTTTAAAGTTTATTAGTTTTTTAGTTATCTCTATGCATAGCATGGCCCAAAAGTCACACACTCTTCCAACTGAGTCACACAGGCCATCCAATATAAAATGGTAATTGATGAGATTTAGTCTTATTGAACCTAGATACTGTATTTAGCTGCATTAAACACTTCCTAAACTGAGCTAGAAGCACCTTTCAATAAGATTCCAAGATCTTAAAGTCTTGTTATTGGTACAATAAATGCTGCTCAAATTAAGGAAATTGTGGAACTAGTCTGAGAACTGAATATCTGTCAGCCTTCGGATATACACACTTCTCAAGACTGGAAGTTCAGAACCAACACCAAAATTTTGAGCACATAGAGTACCTGCTCATAATTGTGACTGTATTCAAGACTATTCCTCTTGGAAACAGGAGATGAAAAACAAGCATTACTGGATATGCAATCATGGGAATTCATAGTGCCTGCCCAGGTAAGAATTAATAAACACATGCCTCCCTTGGTGAGACTACTTGAAAAGTGAAGCAATGTCCAGAAAAATGTACCTCCTTTAAGGTTTCTGGGCTGAAAACAGCCTTATCCTTATTGCAGTTTGATGCATTTATCTGGGGAGTAGATGCTTGTCTTAGAAGAAACATTGATCTTTGGTGGTCTCCTATCCCCTACCTGCACGGACATCAGGAGCACAGCTTGTTCTAATCATTAATACTCCCTATGTCACAGTCTTGATTATTAAAGCTTCACATACTTTTTTAAATTTCTTTGTTGTATTGATAATGTTCACAATAAAACTGGAGATAGAGCTGGGCCCAGGACCTTTAGTCACTAGAGCATCTGGTCCCCTCACCCTCTCCTTCCTCCTACTTAGATGTGTCATGTAATCTTTTCATTCACTGTCTTGAAGTTTGCTGACCAAACCCCACATAAAATACTTACTTATGTTCTTGTATTTGAAAAAAGTTGTGTAGGGTTGCTATATGGGATTGACTAAAGTCTCTTACCTATGACAAATTCCCTGGAGCTTAAATACCCAATCTACGGTTCGCTATCCAAATATTGTAAACACTGAGAGAAGGTCATTATTATTAGGAACTTAAAATGTCTTGCAAACTGAAATTCTAGAGACAGGCAGGCAAGACAGGGAACTGTAGATCAAACATGTTACTTAAATGTTTCAATTATATCACCTTTGTAAGAGAAGAAGTGAAGGCAACTTATGGACTGCAAACATAGCCTTGAAGCCACATTACTTTTAATAGATTGAATATCCAAAGACTCAGCTAATAAGTAGAAGTAAATATGCCCATTAAAGTTTTCTGTTCTAGAACAGAGGGCACACAAATAAAGATGGTACTATAGATATGATTACTCGTGGTGCTTCTGAAAATATGCCACAATATTTTCTGTCCTCTGCTCTAGATAGACACCTGATTATCACAAGGCAAGTTTAACCTCCATTAGAAATTTCAACTCCAAGGACATTGTTAATTTAGTAATATAATACAGTTTTCCACAGTTTGGGATCAGGAAAAACGGCACCATTACTTGCATTTCTTGTGTAACCTTTAAAGTATGTATGTTTAAAATTTCCAAATAAGCAGTTCAATTTAGAGTGTAACTACTTTATTAATAAGACCTGGATACCACCTTGTCAAATTTCTGTGTTGACAAATGACTAAAACATTATTCAGGGAAAAAAAAAAACTATTTGATGTTAATATAACAACTTTTATTTCTCAGTGGCATAATGTCATAAAGATTATTTTACTTTTATATGACACATCCATTATTAACTAGATGAGCACTTTGGTCCTACTGGAATTTCATCCTCATTCTTACTGAATAACACCTACCTGGATCTTCCAGGTTGATATGGCAGAGAGAAGAGAATGTGGTCAAATATACACACTGATTACTTGTCCATCATTGACCTTCACTTCCATTTTATTGGCCAATGCAAACTTCATGACCATCCTGATATCATAGTCTATTAGTGAATTCTAATGATCTCCCAGGGAAGGAGATGAATAACTATGAACAAGTCAGCAGTCTCAAAAGCCCCATAGACTGATTCCACACTATAATTTTCCAGTGTTCCACTTTGAACATAGAAATATTCAAATTCAGCTCCTTTGAATACACTGAAGGACAATGCCTTTTTCATGTTTTCAGCTCTGATGGGAAAAGCAATTATATAGACCTGAAGATTATCAGTCTAGGGCCACTAGCCTGCTTAACAGATTATTTTATTTAAGTGTTTTTCTAACTTTACATTTATGGTTATTAACATTATTATAGCAATATTTCCCCCAAAGCACTGGAGTGAATAGAAAAAATGCTTGCCATATAATATTAAGTTGACAGCAAGTTGGAGACAATTAATCAATTCCCTCCACTTCTATCCATGTCTTTATACTATAGATATAAATAATACAAAAGAAATAAATATGTTTTATAGATTTTTATTTTTATTGCCTTTTAATTATAGTATAGTTAACATACAGCATTATTTGAGTTTCAGGTGTATACATTTTTTGAAGTTTATATTTATTGTTGTCTGCACTACCATGTAAATTTGAAAGCTCTTCCTGTAAGTGTGGTTACTCAATATATGTGTATATGTCTCTCCAAGAGGGAAGCCAGAGCCCTTATCTCCCATAATACTGCTGGCATATTATGATTTCCAATTATATGGATTAATATTAGAATGCACTGTCAAAGTTAGTAACAGAGAGATCTCCTTTACAATTACCTTGGGAAAGGTGTGGATTTTTTTTGGGGGGGAGGAGGTTAACTTTCTAGGGTGTTGCAACATGAGGACATGCAAAGGGAACTCTGGAAGGCTCATAAGGTCTGTTTCTTGATATGGCTGGTGATTATAAGATTGTTTCTCCTTTATGAAAAACTCATTGAGCTTTATTTATGATGTATGCATTTGCAATGTGACCCTCCACAAAACGTCCTTAAAAGAAAAACAAACAAAGAAAAACATGATGTGGACATGGAGGTTGACACGGAACTCTCTCTGAAGAAAGTGGTAGAAAAAGTAACGTGTACATACCAGAGTGCCAGCTCCAGCTTCTGCACCCTCATGTGGAATACCAGTTGGAGATGGTTACATCATGTTGCAACCAGTTGGAGCTGCCATGATTCACTGGAATAATATCGGCTAAAATGTCTATGTTGACTCCGAAGTGTGACATTCCCTAAGGTTCTAAATTAATTTAGTATGTGCCATTAACTTTTGCTTTCTCTTAAACTAGTGCTATCATTCTCTAAAATCACATATATTTTCTAATTATTTAATTATTTAAATATATAATTTTCTAATAATTTAATTAGTATATTAATAATTAATTAATATTATTTAATATTTAATATATCTCTAAACCATATATTTTCCTACTTATAGTTAAAGATTGATAAGATGTATCAGTGGCATATGTATAAATACAAGAAAGTTAAAAGATAGTCATAAAATATTTCAGAAATTCTGAAATACCTCATATTAGCCTAGGATAGAATTACTTACAATATGGTAAATAAGTGTAAGAACAATGATTATGCCAGGGCCCAGGAGTGGTAAAATTTTCTGCCACATTTTTCTGGTTTTGTTTTGTTTTTGTTGGTTTGTTTTGTTTTGTTTTCATTTTGGTTTTTGTCATTGTTGTTGTTTTTACCTGTAATCTCACCATTTTATAGGATAGAAACCAGAAATGTTGTACAGTTCTGGATAATTTTTTATTGTTCGGGAACATAAAACACAGGGTCAGAATTAAGTTTTTTTCATGAAGGTTCAGTAGGGTTTCTTCCCTTTTTTTCTTGAAATGTTTCCCACTGGAAACATGAATCTCATACCCCAGAACTTTCAGAAACCATAAAATAGTAGTTTTACATTTCATGAAAAAATGAGCTGTTTTATTTGTGGAGCTCATATTTATACAAATCTTTGTCTTGGTGAGTAAATTTGCATTGTGTTTGGTTTCTACCACAACACTTATATTTTCAATAATTGTTCACTCATGGAATCTTGGCTCATTCATTTGCCTCTATGGAGATATTCCAGCACAGTGTACAGGACCACACTTTTATTTCTCTTCCAAGTTAGTTCTCCAGAAAGTATCTATACAAATGTTTAGTATATATTATATACTAAACGAATCCCAAAATAATAAACTAAGAGTATATTCAGAATATACATCATTAAGGTCATTGAATCACTAAAAAAGTGTAGACAATTTGAGACTGTTTATACAACAAACCAAAATTCATGAGAGATTTTCTTGATGAGGTTGAAGTGTGATAGCAAAATAAATCTCAAATAATACAAAGCTTAGGAATTGTGTGCAGAATAAGCTGCTTTATCATATTTTCTAATATATTATACTTTATTAGATATATCTCTTATAAAATAGACACATATCCATAGATCACCTTTTTATCATCAAATCCTATATATATTGAGGATAAAAACACTTAATAAATTGGTAGTCCTTAGTCTTAGACCTTGCATAGGTCCCTGCATAGGTTGCACCCTGCCACTCCACATGCTGAGATGCAATAGAGTAACTTTTCAACAAGAATGTTGCATATTTGGGGGTTACCTGGGTGGCTCAGTGGGTTAAAGCCTCTGCCTTCAGCTCAGGTTATGATCTCAGGGTCCTGAGATCGAGTCCCACATCAGGCTTTCTGCTCAGTGGGGAGCCTGCTTCCTCCTCTTTCTCTGCCAGCCTCTCTGCCTACTTGTGATCTGTCGGTCAAATAAATAAATCTAAAAAAAAAAAAGAATGTTGCACATTTTAATATCCTATAACTTCAAATCCCTCTATTCTCGTATATGTGTAAGGAATCAGTGGTGTTGAGTGATGATTTAGAAGGAATAGATGTTAGAATTACATCATTTGTGGTGGTGGTAAGTGTGTGCATGTGTTTCAATTGATGTCATTGTGTACATGCATTAATTTAGAGGATAATTTTATCTTTAAAATATAAGATTTCTAAAATCATGAGTCATAAAATATCTCTCCAGCTATTCATGTCTTTAAAATAATTTAGTAAAATCTAGAGATATTATACATATAGCTTTTCAAATAATTTTATTTTTTATGTTTTTTACTTTTATAGAGAATAACACTATTATTCTACACTTTTAATAATCTAAATCAATAGTGAGGGTTTTTTTTAATTAATAAATAATGTGTTATTTGCTTTAGGGGTACAGGTTTGTGAAACATCAGTCTTACACAATTTATGGAACTCACCATAACCATACCCTCCCTAATGTCCATAACCCAGCCACCCTATCCCTGCCCCTGACTCTCAGTAGCCCTCAGTTTATTTCCTGAGATTAAGAGTCTCTTGTGGTTTGTTTCCCTTTCCAGTCATATCCATTGATTTATCCAAACATAAGCTGAAAAAATTATAAATTAAATGGTTATTTATTGTATTAAGGAGGGTACATATTGCATGGAGTATTGGGTGTTATACATAAACAATGAATCTTGGAACATCATGCCAAAAACTAATGACACACTATATGGTGACCAACATAATAAAAATGATTTTTTAAAAAGGTTACTTATTTTTTAAATTTATTTTAAAATTTTCATGTACAATCCTATCATGTAGTGTTATCAGGTCAGGGAAGGTGTCAGAATAGGACTCTAAGCTTACTTTGTCCCATGAGTACAACTACCTAACACTTAGAAAACAAGCTGAAGAAAGGCAGAACAAACTGCACAACTAGATGTAAAGGAGAGGCCACATCAAGGAGGATAAGTAGAGCAGAGACATGCTAGGGAGATAAACAGAACTATGGGACTGTCCACTTGAGGGATTGTCCATAGATATCAACAGGAGAGAGAAAAACAGATTATCACCTGATGCCCCTGAATAGAGAAAACAAATCCCTATACCATTTGTTTTTTTTTTTTTTTAAATGAGAGGGGCTAAATATTGTGAGTTCTTATAACCAATAGGACATAAAACCTTGAATTTTAAAAATCAGTAGGCTAAGCTATGGGAGAGTCAATATGATGAGAAGAAAATGAGTTCCTGTCCTTAAAGTGACAGTACAAAAAATAGCTCACAGAAAGACTACATAGAAACAATGGTTTGAAAAACATCACGGTGCTGTGGGGGGGGGGGGGACACAAGATGCAGGGAAGTAGGAAGAGGCGCCCTTTCAACCTGTACCCTAGAGTGAGCTGATTACCTTCCAAAGAACTCCAATCAGCAACGATATCAGCCTGAGATCAGAATAAAAAACGTCTGGACCTCTACAGGAGCAGAAGACACCAGTGGGCAGGTAAACTGGAGTGGGAAGGGCAGACTGATATAGAAAGATAAACAAAAGGGGGAGAGTGCCACCAGAGGTTACCCGTTGGAAAGTAATATCCCAAAACCAAAGTGTCCTGCGCCTGGGGACCAGCATTAACTCAGGAGTCTGGTACAAAGCAATCAAAAAGAGCAAAGGATCACCAGGGGGAAATTGCAGGAATTGGGGTGTTAGGGTTCAGGCTTAAGTCCCCAGACACAGGAGAGTCACCCCTGGCACAGAGCCAGAGAGAGTGCTGCAGAGAAACCCAGTCTCAGTCCTTGAACCACCAGCACACCTGAGAGTGCAGGGCGCCCAGCTCCCATGAGGGGCTGGGAGCCTCGACAGCCAACAGAAGTAGAGCCTTTTCTCAGTCCCCACATGAGTGCCCTGTTGTGCCTCAGGGTCCTAGTCCTGCCCCACGCCCTCCCCTGAGAGAGGTGCACACAGGTTCCAGCCTGGTGCTCTCAGACCCAGAAAGACCAGGCACTCCTAGCCCTGGCCAGCGAGAAAATCTCAGAGTGCAATCGCTGCTTGGAACTTCTCTGGCAGTCTGGAGCTTCCCAGACAGCTGCCACTGCCATGGTTATGGTTTACAAGCAAAAAAATCCTAAGTCCCCAGGGACCACAACTGGAAACCTGTTCTGCCATCAGCCAAGTGGGGATTTGTTTGGGCTCTGCAGCCAGACTGAGGCTTCTCTATGAGAGGGCGGTCAGGGTGCAGTTTGTTATCCTCTAAACCTACAAAAACCATCAAAAGCGGTCAAGGCAAGAGAGAAAAACCAAAGTGAACAAATATAAAAACCTCCAGAGAACAAAAGCCTGAAAAAACCAGTTTCCTCAGAGCCCACACCCTTGATGGGGGCAGGAGGACTTAACTCAGAGAACATCATTGACTGAAAACCCACCTGGCAGGCCCCTCTCCCAGAAAACCAACCAGGAAAGGAGAAAAAAAAAATAGACGACAAGAGAACAACCAGCACTACTTCATAGAACAATTTTTATTATTAATTCGTTCCCATTATTCTGGCTCCTTTTTTATTATATAGATAATTTTTTTATTATTATATAGATAATTTTTAAGCTATTTACTGTCACAGTGAGATGTCGAACACATCAAATTCCACAATAACCGACTAACCTGAACTTTTTGATACATACACCTGTGTTTTCCATTTCTATTTTTTAATTTTCTATTTTTAAATTTTAGTTTAGTTTAGTCTAGTTTATTCCTTTTTAAATTTTTATTTTCTAATATTCATATAGAGTTAAACTTCAAGGTAATCCCCTTTCCCCAATCAATGCCACCCCTATAGGTAAATCAATTTTTAATCTCCCTTTATTATAGGAAAGTTGAGTCCTTTAACAAAGATATCAAGATACATCCAGGAAAAATCAAAACAACCTTCCTCACCCACACTGAGAATTTACAACCACTCTCCCATCTTTTTCTTCCACCAGTATTTCTGTGTTTTTGTGTTTGTTCTGATAGTATATAAATCTTATACTCGGGGTTCTTTTTGACGAGGTTCTTCCATTATTTGCATATATATGCATATGCATATATATGAAATATATATTATTTTTTTCTCTTCTCATATACTTTTATCAGTCTTTCTGTTTGTCTCTGTTTGTATACTTCATAAATGTTACCTTGGGGCCCATGTGGGCTGAAACTTCTCTTTTATCTCACCTTTCTTTTCTGTCTCTCTCCCTCTCTCTTTTATTCTTCTCCTTTTCTTTTGCTTCTCATTTGGGTGGGAAACCCTGATTGATCAGAAGCATTCCACGGTGCATCTTGACTGGACCACAGGCAATATACCCAGCTACACACGTTCAGCCATCTCTCAGGAAAAATACAGAGGATGGACCTTCTGCAAAAGAGCTAACAACTATCAACTTAGATAATATGTCGGAGAGAGAATTCAGGCTAAAAATTATTCAAGAAATAGCTAGGTTGGAGAAATCCATGGATGACCAAAAGAATTGATTAGGGCCGAACTGAAGAAGACCAGAGACCATGTTTTCAATATTAGGGAAGAGCTGAAAGCTACCAGGGATGAGCTTCACAATGCTCTCAATGAGTTCCAATCTAATATAAATTCTCTCAACGCTAGAGTAACTGAGACAGAAGATAGAATTAGTGATCTGGAGGACAAACAGATAGAGAGAAAGGATTAGGAGAAAGCCTGGAACAAACAGCTTAGAAGCCACAAAAACAGAATCAGGGAAATAAATGATGCCATGAAATATTCCAACATCAGAATTATTGAAATCACTGAACGGGAGGAGAAAAAAAGTCTAGAATATATAGTGGAACAAGTTCTTCATGAAAATTTTCCAAATCTTGTGAATGGAACCAGCGTTCATGTACCAGAGGCCGAAAGGTTTCCCCCCAAGATTACAGATTCTCGAAAGTCCTCGAGACACCTAATAGTAAGAATGAAGAATTATAATTGTACGCAGAACCTCTTGAAAGCAGCTAGGACAAAGAAGATCCTTACATACATAGAAAAGCCCATCAGAATAACGTCAGACCTGTCCACAGAGACCTGGAAAGCCAAAAAGGGCTGACAAGATATATTCAGGGCACTGAATGAGAAAAACATGGAGCCAAGAATACTTTATCCAGCAAGACTGACATTCAAAATGAATGGAGAGATAAAGAGTTTCCAGGACCGGCAAGGCTTAAAAGACTATGCAACCACCAAGCCGATACTGCAGGAAATATTAAGGGGGCTTCTTTAAAGGAGGAAAAACCCAAGAATAGCATTGAACAGAAATATAGAGACAATCTAAAGAAAGAGAGACTTCAAAGGTAACATGATGTCAATAAAAACACATCTATAAATAACCACCCTCAATGTGAATGGCCTAAATGCGCCCATAAAATGGCACAGGGTTCCAGATTGGATAAAACGACAGGACCCATCCATATGTTCTCTACAAGAGACCCATTTTGAACCTAAAATACACCCAGACTGAAAGTGAAGGGATGGAGAAGCATCCTTCATGCCAATGGGCCTCAAAAGAAGGCTGGGGTAGCGATTCTCATATCAGATAAATTAGTTTTTAAACTCAAGACTGTAGTCAGAGATACAGAAGGACTCTACATCATTCTCAAAGGGACTATCCACCAAGATGATCTAACAATTGTAAATATCTCTGCCCCCAATATAGGAGCAGCCAGTTACACAAGAAAACTGTTAATCAAGATAAAGAGTCATATTGATATGAATACACTAATCGTTGGAGATCTTAACACACCTCTCTCAGAAATAGACAGATCATCAAAGCAGAAAATCAATAAAGAAATAAGAGCATTGATTAACATATTGGACCAGATGGACCTCATAGATATATACAGAACATTCCACCCTAAAACAACAGAATACTTATTCTTCTCAAGTGCACATGGAACCTTCTCAAGAATAGACAACATACTGGGTCACAAATCAGGACTCAACTGATACCAAAGACTGAGATGATCCCCCTGCACATTCTCAGATCACAATGCTTTGAAACTGGAGCTCAATCACAAGGAAAAGTCCTGAAGGAACTCAAACACTGGAAAGGTAAAGACCACCAAGCTTAAAAATGCTTGGATCAAACAGGAGATCAAGGAAGAACTGAAACAATTTATGGAAACCAATGACAATGAAGACACATTGATCAAAAACCTATGGTATACAGCAAAGGCGGTCCTAAGGGAGAAATACATAGCCAACCAAGCATCCCCCCAAAAATTGAAAAATCCAGAACACAGCAGTTGTCTCTACACCTTAAAGAACTGGAGAATCAACAACAAATCAAACCAATTCCACACATAAGAAGGGAAATCATCAAGATTAGAGCTGAGATCAATGAGGTAGAAACCAGAGATACAGTAGAATGGATCAATGAAACTAGAAGCTGTTTTTTTTTTTGAAAGAATTAATAAGACTGATAAACCATTGGCCACACTAATCCAAAAATAAAAGAGAAAAAGCCCAAATACATAAAATTATTAATAAAAAGGGAGAGATCACAATGAACACCAAGGAAGTAGAAACATTCATCAGAAGTTATTATCAACAGTTATATGCCATTAGGCTAAGCACCTAGATGAAATGGATACATTCCTGGAAAACTATAAAGTCCCAAAATTGAATCAGAAAGAAATTGACAACTTGAATAGACCAATATCCAGTAACAAGATTGAAGCGGTGATCAAAAACCTCACAAAAAACAAGAACAAAGGACCTGACGGATTCACTGGGGAATGCTACCAAACTTTCGAATAAGAAATAACACCTATTCTCCAGACTGTTTGAAAAAAATTGAAGCAGAAGGAAAACTTCTGAATCATTCTATAAACCCAGCATTACCCTGATCCCCAAACCAGGCACAGACCCTCCCAAAAAGGAGAATTTCAAACCAATATCACTGATGAATATGGATGCTAAGATTCTCAACAAGATCCAATCAAACAGGATCCAACAAAAGATTATCCAACACGACCAGGCAGGATACATCCCTCGGCTTAAAAGGATGGTTCAACATTCGCAAATCAATGTGAAAGAACAAATTAATAACAGAAGAGAGAAGAACCACATGGTCCTCTCAATCGATGCAGAGAAAGCATTTTTTTAATTAATTTTTCATTTTTTATAAACATATATTTTTATCCCCAGGGGTACAGGTCTGTGAATCACCACGTTTACACACTTCACAGCACTCACCAAAGCACATACCCTCCCCAATGTCCATAATCCCACCCTCTTCTCCCAACCCCCCTCCCCCCAGCAACCCTCAGTTTGTTTTGTGAGATTAAGAGTCACTTATGGTTTGTCTCCCTCTCAATCCCATCTTGTTTCATTGATTCTTCTCCTACACACTTAAGCCCCCATGTTGCATCGCCACTTCCTCATATCAGGGAGATCATGATAGTTGTCTTTCTCTGCTTGACTTATTTCACTAAGCATGATACGCTCTAGTTCCATCCATGTTGTCACAAATGGCAAGATTTCATTTCTTTTGATGGCTGCATAGTATTCCATTGTGTATATATACCACATCTTCTTGATCCATTCATCTGTTGATGGACATCTAGGTTCTTTCCATAGTTTGGCTATTGTGGACATTGCTGCTATAAACATTCGGGTGCACGTGCCCCTTTGGATCACTCCGTTTGTATCTTTAGGGTAAATACCCAATAGTGCAATTGCTGGGTCATAGGGCAGTTCTATTTTCAACATTTTGAGGAACCTCCATGCTGTTTTCCAGAGTGGCTGCACCAGCTTGCATTCCCACCAACAGTGTAGGAGGGTTCCCCTTTCTCCGCATCCTCGCCAGCATCTGTCATTTCCTGATTTGTTGATTTTAGCCATTCTGACTGGTGTGAGGTGATATCTCATTGTGGTTTTTATTTGTATTTCCCTGATGCCGAGTGATATGGAGCACTTTTTCATGTGTCTGTTGGCCATCTGGATGTCTTCCTTGCAGATATGTCTGTTCATGTCCTCTGCCCATTTCTTGATTGGATTCTTCAATAAATGGTGCGGGGAAAATTGGACAGCCACATGCAGAAAAATGAAATTGGACCATTTCCTTACACCACACACAAAAATAGACTCAAAATGGATGAAGGACCTCAATGTGAGAAAGGAATCCATCAAAATCCTTGAGGAGAACACAGGCAGCAACCTCTTCGACCTCTGCTACAGCAACATCTTCCTAGGAATAACGCAAAAGGCAAGGGAAGCAAGGGAAATATGAACTATTGGGATTTCATCAAGATCAAAAGCTTTTGCACAGCAAAGGAAACAGTTAACAAAATCAAAAGACAACTGACAGAATGGGAGAAGATATTTGCAAACGACATATCAGATAAAGGACTAGTGTCCAGAATCTATAAAGAACTTAGCAAACTCAACACCCAAAGAACAAATAATCCAATCAAGAAATGGGCAGAGGACATGAACAGACATTTCTGCAAAGCAGAGAAAGCATTTGACAAAATCCAGCATCCATTCCTGATTAAAACGCTTCAAAGTATAGGGATAGAGGGAACATTCCTGAACTTCATCAAATCTATCTATGAAAGACCTAAAGGAAAATATCATCCTCAATGGGAAAAAAGCTTGCGTACTTCCCATTGAATTCAGGAACATGACAAGGATGCCCACTCATCACTCTTGTTCAACATAGTATTAGAAGTCCTAACAACAGCAATCAGACAACAAAGGGACATAAAAGGTATCCAAATTGGTAATGAAGAAGTCAAACACTCTCTCTTTGCAGATGACATGATTCTTTATATGAAAAACCCAAAAGACTCCACCCCCAAACTACTAGAATTCATACAACAATTCAGCAATGTGGCAGGATACAAAATCAATGTACAGAAATCAGTGGCTTTCTTATACACTAATAATGAAAATACAGAAAGGGAAATTAGAGAACCGATTCCATTTACGATAGCGCCAAGAACCATAAGATACCTGGGAATAAACCTAACAAAAGAGGTAAAGGATCTGTACTCGAGGATCTACAGAACACTCATGAAAGAAACTGAAGAAGACACAAAAAGATGGAAGTCCATTCCATGCTCTTGGATCGGAAGAAAAAACCTTGTTAAAATGTCTATACTGCCTAGAGCAATCTATACTTTTAATGCTATTCCAATCAAAATTCCACTGGTATTATTCATAGAGCTGGAGCAAATAATCCAAAAAATTTGTATGGAAACAGAAGAGACCCTGAATCATTATGGAAATGTGGAAAACAAAAATAAAACTGGGGGCATCACATTACCTGATTTCAAGCTTTATTAAAAAGCTGTGATCACCAAGACAGCATGGTACTTGCATAAAGACAGTGGAATAGATTAGAGAGCCCAGATATGGACCCTCAACTCTATGGTCAAATAATCTTTGACAAAACAGGAAAAAATATGCAGTGGAAAAAAGACATTCTCTTCAATAAATGGTTTTGGGAAAACTGGACAGCTATATGTAGAAGAATGAAACTCGACCATTCTCTTACTCCATACACAAAGATAAATTCAAAATGGGTAAAAGAACTCAACATGAGACAGGAATCCATCAGAAACCTAGAGGAAAATGTAGCCTGTAACCTCTTTGATATCAACCACAGCAACTTCTTTCAAGATATGTCTCCAAAGGCAAAGGAAACAAAAGCGAAAATAAACTGTTGGGACTTTATCAAAATCAAAAGCTTCTGCACAGCAAAGGAAACAGTCAAAAAAACAAAGACGTAACCCATGGAATGGGAGAAGATATTTGGAAATGACAGTACAGACATAAGGTTGATATCCAGGATATAATGAACTCCTCAAACTCAACACACACAAAACAGGCAATCATATCAAAAAATGGATAGAAGAGATGAACAGACACTTCTCCAATCAAGATATACAAATGGCTATCAGACACATGAGAAAATGTTCATCATCATTATCCCTTAGGGGATTCAAATTAAAACCACATTGAGATATCACCTTACACCAGTTAGAATGGTCCAAATTAACAAGACAGGAAACAACACGTGTTGGAGGGGATAGAGAAAGGGGAACCCTCATCCACTGTTGGTGGGAATGCAATTTGGTGCAGCCTCTTTGGAGAACAGTGTGGAGATTCCTCAAGAAATTAAAAATAAAACTTCCCTATGACCCTGCCATTGCACTCCTAGGTATTTACCTCAAAGATACAGATGTCCTGAAAAGAAGGGCCATCTGTACCCCAATGTTTATAGCAGCAATGGCCACAGTCGCCAAACTATGGAAAGAACTAAGATGCCCTTCAATGGACGAATGGATAAGGAAAATGTTGTCCAAGTATGCTATGGAGTATTATGCCTCCATCATAAAGGATGAATACCCAACTTTTGTAGCAACATGGACGGGAATGGAAGAGATAATGCTGAGTGAAATAAGTCAAGAAGAGAGTGTCAATTATCATACGGTTTCACTTACTTGTGGATCATAACAAATAGCATGGGGCATATGGGGAGTTAGAGAGGAGAAGTGAGTTGGGGTAATTGGAAGGGGAGGTGAATTATTAGAGACTATGGGCTCTGAAAAACAATCTGAGGTGTTTTGAAGTGGCGAGGGGGTAGTAGGTTGGGGTACCAGGTGGTGGGTATTATAGAGGGAATGGACTGTATGGAGCACTGGGTGTGGTGAAAAATAATGAATACTGTTATGCTGAAAAAAAAAATATATTTTTTTAAAAGATTAAAGAAAAAAACAGAATGGTCCAAAATCTTCCGGATGTTGCAAAACCTTTTCCAAAATCAAAACCATATTGAGCTGCAACCTTACAACTATTAGAATAGCCAAAATTAACAAAACAATAAACAAGTGCGGGAGAGGATGTGAAGAAAGGGGAACCCTCTTACATTGTTGTTGGGAACACAAGTTGGTGCAACCACTTTGGAAAATGGTGTAAGATTCCTTAAGACACTAAAATAGAGAATGCTGTGAAGTGTGTAAACCTGGCGATTCAAAGCCCTTACCCCTGCGGATAAAAATACATTATATGTTTATGAAAATTAAAAAAAAAGAAAGAAAGAAATTAAAATAGAGATTCTCAATGACCCTGCAATTGCACTACTGGGTAATTATCCCAAAGTTACAGATGTAATAAAAAGAAGGTCCATCTGTACCCCAATGTTCATAGCTGCAATGGGTACAGTTGCTAAACTGTGGAAAGAACCAAGATACCCTTAAACAGATAAATATGGTCCATATATAATATGGAGTTCTTTGCCTCCATCAGAAAGGATGAATACCCAACTTTTGTATCAACATGAACAGAACTGGAAAATATTATGCTGAATGAAATAAGTCAAGCAGAGAGAGTCAATTATCATATGGTTTCATTTACTTGTGGAGTATAATGAATAACAAAAAGGACATCAGGAGAAGGAAATGAAACGTGAACTGGGAAAAATCAGAAGGGGAGATGAACCATAAGAAACTGTGGACTCTGATAAACAAATTGAGGGGTGTAGAGCAGAGGGGGTGGGGGCTTAGGAGAACATTGTGCTGGGCATTAAGGAGGCATGTACTGTACGGAGCACTGGGTGTGTTGCATAAACAATGAATCTTGGAACACTCTAAAAATAAAATTAAATTAAAAAAAAAGAGCAGCAGCATCATACATATGGGTACATTAATTAACACCAAGGGGCATGTAATGAAAAATGTTCCCTCATATAAAAATCTTACCTGATTTCAAGCTTTACTACAAAGCTGTGATCACCAAGACAGCATGGTACTGGCACAAAAACAGACACATAGACCTGTGGAACAGAGTTGAGAGCTCAGATATGGCCCTCAAGTCTATGGTCAAATAATATTTGACAAAGCAGGAAAAAATATACAGTGGGAAAAAAGACAGTCTCTCCTATAAATGGTCCTGAGAAAATTGGACAGCTATGTGTGGATGGATGAAACTCGACCATTCTCTTACACCATACACAAAGATAAACTTGAAAAGGATAGAAGACCTCAATGTGAGGCAGAGATCCATCAGAATCCTAGAGGAGAACATAGGCTGTAACCTCTTTGACATCAGCCCCAGCAACTTCTTTCAAAACATGTCTCCAAAGGCAAAGGAAACAAAAGTGAAGATGAACTTTTGGGACTTCGTCAAGATCAAATGCTTCTGCACAGCAAAGGAATTGGTGAACAAAACAAAGAGTCAACCCACGGAATGGGAGAAGATATTCACAAATGACAGTACAGACAAAGGGCTGGTATCCAAGATCTATAAAGAACACCTCAAACTCAACATACACAGCACAAATAGTCATGTCAAAAAATGGGCAGACGACTCGAACAGACACTTCTTTAAAGAAGACATACAAAAGACTAACAGACACATGAAAAAATGTTCATCATCACTAGCCATCAGGGAGATTCAAATCAAAACCACATTGGATCCAACCGTATACCAGTTAGAATGGCCAACATTAGTAAGACAGGAAACAACGTGTGCTGGAGAGGATGTGGAGAAAGTGGAACCCTCTTACACTGTTGATGGGAATGCAAGGTGGTGCAGCCACATTGGAAAACAGAGTGGAGATTCCTTAAGAAATTTAATATATAGCTACCCTATGACCCTGCAAAGTATTACCTTTTAAAGCATATTTCTGATACTCTTCACATCTTTAAAATATTCTTTCAAATAATGTCTACATTAAAAGAGAAATGTCATGGGGAGTTAGAGAGGAGAAGGGAGTTGGGGGAAATTGGAAGGGGAGGTCAACCATGAGAGACTACGGACTCTGCAAAACAATCTGAGGATTTTGAAGGGGTGGAAGGTGGGAGGTTGGGGGAACCAGATGGTGGGTATTACAGAGGGCACGGATTGCATGGAGCACTGGGTGTGGTGAAAAAATAATGAATACTGTTATGTTGAAATAAATTAATTAATTAAAAAATAAACTAAAAAATAAAAAAAATTAAAAATGTTTTTTCTAATAATGTGATATCATATTTTGTTTTGAAAGGTAATTATTTAATAATGTAAAATTGAATAAATGACAGAGAATAGAAGATCACCGAGGAATTGAAAGGCATTAGACATTTTATTTTTGATTAAAGGAAGAGTGGAATACACACACACACACACACACACACACACACAATGGAATATTATTAGATACAAAAGAGTATGAAATTGAGTCATTTACAACATGGATAATCTAGAGACTATAATGCTAAGCAAAATAAGCAACCATATGACTTCATTATGTGTGGAATTTAAGAAACAAAACAAATAAGCAAAGGAAAAATAGGCTTTTAACTATACAGAACAAACTGAGGATTATCAAAGGGGAGGCCATTGAGAGAATGAAATAGGTGATTGGGATTAAGCATACCACTTGTGATGAGCACCAAGTATTTTATTCAAGTGTTAAATTACTATGTTGTACAACTAATATTACACTGTGATATATATACACTCTATGTGTATAAAACAGACATACATAATATATACTATACCTTGTATATGTATAATATGTGTATATGTATAAATACATACATACATTCTCATTATATATTTACATGTGTGTGTGTGTGTGTGTGTGTTACACTGTATGTTAACTAACTGGAACTTGAATAAATAATTAAAAAAATGAATAGCATTTTTAGAAAAAGACTGATGAGAAGAATTTCAAAGTAATTTAATAAAGAATTAAGTAAAAATAAAATAAAATAAAAATGAAATAAAATAAAATTAAAAAAAATAAGTAATTTGGGGTTTCTTTTTACACTGTTAAAAATGAAACTATATTCTCAAGTCATAAGAAGAGTCAGAAAACTGCAAATAACTTGACCACAGGCCTCTAGGTTCTTGTTTCATATGTCCCCCTTCCTATCAAACTCACAATGATTTTGAGAGCTTCTCTGACATGTACACACCAGTATGTGTTTGCCTTGTACTGCCTCCAAGTTCTAAGAGGAAAAAGCATCCTTAACATCCTATGCCTCTGGCAACTCTTTCTCTAACAAGGTATAAGGCTCTTAACCTTTATAAAGTACATGGGATTCTCCAGGAGGTCAGACTTTCAGATGTGTGTAAATTTCATTTCTAAACCCTTTGAGACTGCCCTCATATTCCATCTGACTTGAGAGTTAACACTACTGTCCTTTTTCTACTGAGATAAAGGTTTAGATCTCACTTGATTTCATTACAATAAGCCAACCAGCATCCCTTTAATTTTTCATTATGTTTTTGAACATTGAAGTCTAATACATTCATTTCCTTCTAAAACCTGTAACAATTTACATTTAGGTCTGCATCCACTAATTTTGAAATTGGTTCTAATAATTTCAGTTAAGTTGCAATAGTGAGAATCACTAAGAGACATACTCTTCTGACTTTGGGATAAGTAATATGGTTTTTGTTTAAGTCCTTTAGCCACAAAATGTCCTATTGATTTTTTTCTTTACTCCCTGGGTTTAAGCCAACTCCAGTGAGGTAACTTTCCTTCAGATTCTAACTAATGAATATAGATATCAGGATAGAAACTCTCCCCAAACTTGTATTTCCTAACGTCTTTAGCAGTTGTCAAATGTCAGTGATATTCTAATGAGCATGTAAGAGTCCTTTTAGAGCTAACATCATAATGAAAATCAACAGGAACTTCTTTATTCTTGAGATAAAGTGGAGTTTATTTTTCAAATCTGATCCAGTAATATTCACTTCATCTTCTACAATATGTATAATTGTTTATTCATTTATGTGATATTTGTTCTAAATTATTGCCTCTCTAGATATCCTGGATGACAAAATTTCCAAGTTTCCTGCATCTGGTTTTTGTTATCTAGGAATTTCTTATCAACACCAGAACATTCATCACGGGTTTGTTTGGATTGTATCATTATCCTTATTCTCATTTTTTCTGATATCATCAGCACCTTTAGCAATTCCATAAGGCATCCCACACATGGATAATCACTATATTAACTTTTAAATCATTTAGCAAATTTCAAAACCACTTGGAAAACTTTTGATTGAAATTTAATCTAGCTCAATGTAGAGATCATTGTTATCCTAACAACACTGAGTACAATGAGCAATGGAGATGGTATATTTCTTCATTAAAAAAAAAAAACTTTAAAAATTCTATTAGCAAATTTTACAGTTTGAGGACATAAGTGAGTTACATGTTTTGTTAAATTCATCACTAAATACCCCATTTCCAGATCCAAATCTGTATTAGTTGGCCATTGATGCCATATGGAAATGCCATAGACTGCATAATTTAAGCAACAGAAATTATCTTCACACAGTTCTGGAGTTGAAAATTTTAAGATTAATGTATGGGCAGGGTTGTTTCTTCAGAGTTATCACTCTTGTTTTCCTATGGCTGCCCTCCCTCTGTCTCTTCAAATGACATTCCCATGTGGACCAGTGCCCAGTGTGTTACCCCTATTATCTTCTTTTAAGGCCAGGAAACTGGCCACCTGGGTGGCTAAGTCAGTTAAAGCTCTGTCTTTGGCTCAGGTCATGATCTCAGGATCCTGGGATCAAGTCATTTGTTTGGGGTCACTGCTCAATGGAAAGCCTGCATCTTCCTCACACTTTGTCCTTTGGCACCTCCCCCACTCTTCCATTGTTCTGTTTTCTCTCTCAAATAAATAAAATCTTAGGAGAAACTGTAGTCAGATTAGATTAGGACACCTACATGTCCCCATTTTAAGTTAAGTATTCCTTAAAAGGCCTAATTCCAAATATAGTCATTTTCTGATGTTCTGATAGTTG
The DNA here is from genome assembly GCF_964662115.1 of Mustela nivalis. NCBI lineage: Eukaryota > Metazoa > Chordata > Mammalia > Carnivora > Mustelidae > Mustela > Mustela nivalis. The sequence continues at coordinate 7,234,154 of NC_139022.1, read as the reverse complement.
GGAGCTAACACGCATAATTCCTGAGAATACAAATACATTCATGATATAATATAAATAAAACTTTTTAAAAAAATTAGGTTCTATTTTTGTTGTTTTTTTTACTACCATAAAATATTCTAATTTTATTATGAATAATTTTTGACACAACAAGAAGCTTTAGTTGCTTTTTGTATAAAGACCTTGAGATTTACTTGGAAATATTTTGTCTGTGAAAAACACCTTACTTCTTTATTTCCTAAGGTTTATTTTTTGTTTGTTTGTTTTTATTTCTGCTTGCCTGATTTCATTAGCTATAATGTTTAGTACAATGTTGCAAAAAGATGGAAGAGAATAAACTTAATAATTCCAGACCTATAGGATAAAACATAAAGAGAAAAATTGGGAAATTCACAAAATTTTTTATATTAATTGAGAATTCATCAACATAAAATTCTACCATACAATGAAGGAAACCATCAACAAAACTAAAGACAACCCAAAGAGAGGAAGAAGATATTTGCAAATTTCAAATCTGACCAAGAGTCAGTATCCAAAATATATAAAGAACTAATAAAACTCAACACCCCCAAAATGAATAATCCAATAAAGAATGGGTAGAATGTATGCATAGTTTTCCCAAAGAAGACATACAGAATATCAACAGCCATATGAAAAGACGGTCAATATCACTCATCATCAGGGAAATACATTCAAAACTACAATGAAATATCATCTCATTCTTGTCAAAATGGCTAAAATCAACAACAAAAGAAGCAACTGGTATTGTCAAGAATGTGGAGAAAGGGAACTCTGTTATACTTATGGCAGGAATACAAATTGGTAATGCCATTCTGTAAAACATTATGAACGTTCCCCAAAAATTAAACAAACAAACAGAAGAAAACAAACAAACAAACAAAAACAAACAAACAAAAAAAACCCACTACCATATCATCTAGCAATTGCATTACATGATATTTACACAAAGAAGAGAAAAATACTAATTAAAAGAGACACACATCATGCTGCTTATAACAGCATTATCTACAATACAGAAATTATGGAAAGAGCCCAAGTATCCATCCATTGATAAATGGATAAAGATATGGTATATGTATATACAATGAAAGATTACTTGGCCATAATGAAATAATTAAATATTGACATTTGCAACAATCTGGATGGAGTTAGAATTATTATGCTTAGAATAATAAGTCAGTTAGAGAAAGACAAATATCATGAAATTTCACTCATGGGGAATTTAAGAAAAAAACTCCAGAATCATTCTGTGAGGCCAATACTACATTGATTACAAAACCAGATGAGGACCCCACTGAAAAAGAGAATTACAGGTCAATATCCCTGATGAAGAGGTTGCAGAAATCATTAACAAAGTAATGGCAAATTGAATCCAACAGTACATTAAGGGAATTATTCAAAATGATCAAAGGAGATTTACTCCTGGGCTGGAAAGGTGGTGCAACAGCCACAAATTAATCAATGTGGCACACAACATTAATAAAATAAAGGAAAAGAACCACATGACCTTCCCAGTAGATGTAGAAAAAGCATTTGACAAAATATAACATCTATTTTTGAAGAAAAAAAAATAAACCTCAACAAAGTAGTGATAGAAGGAAGATAACATCATAAAAGGCCATATACAAAAGTCCCACAGATAATATCATCTTCAATGGGGGAAAAACTGAGACCTTTCCTTTGCAGTAAGGAACAAGACAGGGATGTCCATTCTCATCACTGTTATTTAACATAATACTGGAAATCCTAAGCTCAGAAAATCAGACAAGAAAAATAAAAGACAAAGTCATCCACATCAGCTAGGACAAAGTAAAACTTTGACTCTTTAAAGAAGACATGGTGCTTTATGTAGAAAACCAAAATCCACCAAAGAATTGCTAGAACTGCTAAATGAACACAGTGAAGTGGCAGGATTAAAATAATAATAATAATAATTTATACAAATCTCTTATGTTTCTACAACACCAATAATAATGCAGCATAATAATAAATCAAGGAATTGATCCCATTGACAATTGCACCAGAATCTATGACATCTAGGAACAAACCTAACTGAAGAACTAAAAGATTCGTACTCTGAAAACTATAAAACACTGACAAAATAAACTTAAGAGAACAGAAAGAAAGGGGAAAAAATACATGCTCATGGATTGGAAGCATAAATGTTTAAATTTCTATATTGGGGCACCTGGGTGGCTCAGTGGGTTAAGGCCTCTGCCTTCAGCTCAGGTCATAATCCCAGGGTTCTGGGATCAAGCTCTGCATCAGGCTCTCTGCTCAGCAGGGAGCCTTCTTCCTCCTCTCTCTCTGCCTGCTTCTCTGCCTACTTGTGATCTCTTTCTGTCAAATAAATAAATAAAATCTTTCTTAAAATTTTATATTAAATAATGTAATTTACATATTTAATACAAACCCTATCAAAATACTAGCATTTTCCACAGAGCTAGAAAAAAGGGTACACAAAAGTCCCAAATAGCCAAAGTATTCTTGAAAAATAAAAGCAAAACTGGAGGTATCACAATTCTGGAATTTAAACTGTTTTACATTGATGTAGTGATCAAGTATAGCACAGTATGGCACAATATGGCACAAGCATAAACAGATAGAAAGATCAGTGAGTAGGATAGGAAACCCAGTAATAGATCCACAATATATGATCATTAATCTTTGATAAAACAGGAAAGAATATTCAGTTGAAAAAAGAGAGTCTTTTTAACAAATGGTGCTGGTAAAAGTGGACAGCAACATGCAGAAGAATGAAACAGAAAAGAAAGAAACCCCTTTCTTATAACATACAAAAAATAAATTCATGATGGATGAAGGTCCTAAATGTGAGAGAGAAAACAATCAAAATTCTAGAGCATAACATAGGCAGCAACCTCTATGACTTCAGCAACAGCAACTTCTTACTAGACACATCTCTAGAAGCAAGGGAGACAAAAGCAAACATGAACTATTAGGACTTCATCAAGATAAAATCTTCTACATGTGACGGAAACAGTCAACAAAACTAAAAGACAATGTACTCAATAGGGGAAGATATTTGCAACTGTTTTATCAGATAAAGGGCTAGTACCACAAATTATAAAGAACTTACCAGACTGAACACCCAGAAAACAAATAATCCAGGTAACAAGTGGGAAGAACACATAAATATATATTTTTCCAAAGAAGATAAGAAGATATGCAGATGGCTAACAGACACCTAGATGGATGCTCAACATCAAATTACCATCAGGGAAATTCAAATTAAAATGGCACTGAGATACCACTGTACACAAGTTACAATGGCCAAAATCAACAAGACAAGAAACAACAACTGGGGGAGAGGATGTGGTGAAAGGGGAACCCTCTTACACTGTTTGTGGGAAAGCAAGTTGGCGCAACCACTTTGGAAAACAATATGAAGATTCCTCACAAAAATAAAAATAGAGCTACTCTACAATGTGACAGTTACACTGCTGGATATTTACCCAAAGAAACAAATGTAGTAAAAAGGGCCATATGTACCCCAATCTTCATAGCAGTAATGTCTACAATAGTCAAGCTGTGGAAAGAGCCAATTTGCCCTTCAACAGACAAGTGGATAAAGAAGATGTGGTCCATAAATACAATGGAATTTTATTCTTCCATCAGAAAGGATGAATACCCAACTTTTGTAACAACATGGACAAGACTGGAAGAGATTATGCTGAGTGAAATAAGTCAAGCAGAGAGATTCAATTATCATATGGTTTCACGTATTTCTGGAGCATAACAAATAGCAGGGAGGACAAGGGGAGATGGAGAGGAGAAGGGAGTTGAGGGAAATTGGAAGGGGAGGTGAACCATGAGAGACTATGGACTCTGAAAAACAATCTGAGGGGTATGAAGGGGCGGGGGGTGGAAATTTGGGGGAACCAGGTGATGGGTATTAGAGAGGGCACAGTTGCATAGAGCACTGGGTGTGGTACAACAAAAATAAATACTGTTATGCTGAAAAGAAATTAAAAATTTTTAAAAAAGAAAGGACGAATACCCAACTTCTGCATCAAAATGGATGGGACTGGAGATCATGTTGAGTGAAATAAGTTAAGCAGAGAAAGTGAATTATCATATGGTTTCATTTACTTATGGAACATAAAGAATAACATGGAGGACATTAGTAGAAGGAAATTAAAAGTGAAGGGGGAGATATCAGAAGGGGAGGTGATGAGATAATGTGGACTCTGACAAACAAACTTAGTGTTTTAGAGGGGAGAGGGGTGGAGGGATGAGTGAGCCCGGTGGTGGGTATTAACGAGTACATGTGTTGAATGAAGCACTGGGTGTGGTGCATGAAAATGATTCTTGGAACACTACATCAAAAACTAATGATGGATTGTATGGTGACTAACATCATACAATTAAAAAAAAACTACATTGATATATTATATCATACCTATCAGAATTTTTATAATTAACAACTCAGTAAATAACAGATGTTGGCATGGATATTAGAAAAGGGAACCATCTTAACCACTGTTGGGAATTCAAACTAGTGTGCAACGTTGGTGGTATAGTGGTGAGCATAGCTGCCTTCCAAACTAGTGCAGCCACTCTGGAGAACAGTATGGAGGTTCCCCAAAAAGGCAAAGATGGAGAGACAGGCAGAGAGAATTACAGGAAGAGAACTAGACATAGGGACAAACAAAGAGAGAGAGAGACAAAAACAGAGAGGGGGAGAGAGAGCCAAATAAAGTCAGAAACATAATATGCCCAAGTCTATGGACTATGACAAAAGAGGTTTTAAGAAAACAGTTCATAGCAATAAATATCTATGTTAGGAATAAAGAAAGATACCACATAAACAACTTAATATAATAATAAAATATTATTAGTATAATATTAGTATTATCATCATTATTAATATATTATAATAATATAATTGTATTATTTATAATTATAATTATTAGTATTGCTAGTATAACAATATACATATGCACATACATATAATATAGAATATAGAATGTAGAAATAAATGGAATATATTGTATATAATATGCATATTATATATGTGTATATATACATATTTATATATGTCTTAAGATATATGTTCTCCTCTAGGATTTTCATAGATTCCTGCCTCACGTTGAGGTATTTTATTTATTTCAAGTTTATCTTTGTGTATGGTGTAAGAGAATGGTCGAGTTTCATTCTTCTACACATATCTCTCCAATTTTCCCAGCACCATTTATTGAAGAGATTGTCTTTTTTCCACTGAATATTTTTTCCTGCTTTCTTGAAGATTATCTGACTATAGAGTTGTGGTTCCATAAATGAACTCTCTATTCTGCTCCACTGGTCTGTGTCTGTTTTTGTGCCAGTACCATGTTGTCTTGGTGATCGGAGCTTTTTAGTAAAGCTTGGAATAAAGCAACATGATGGGCCCAGTTTTGTTTTCCTTTTTCAACATTTCCTTACCAATTTAGCATCTTTTCTGGTCCTATACAAATTTTAGGATTGTTTGTTCCATCATTTTGAAGAATGCCAGTAGAATTTTGATAGGTATGACATTGAGAGTATAGATTCCTCTGGGCAGCATAGACATTTTAACAAAGTTTATTGTTCTGATCCATGAGTTTAGAATGCTTTTCCATCTTTTTGTGTCTCCTTCAGTTTCTTTCATGAGTGTTCTTTAGTTTCTGGAATACAGATCCCTTACCTCTTTGGTTAAGTTTATTCCCATGAATGTTATGGTACTTGGTGCTATAGTAAATGGAATCAATTCTCCACTTTCCATTTCTATATTTTCATTGTTAATGTGTACGAAAGCAACTCATGTTCATCATCATCAGGGAGATTCAAATCAAAAACACATTGATGTGTCACCTTACACCAGTTACAACAACAAGTGGGGGAGAGGATGTGGAGAAAGGGGAAACCTCTTACACTGTTGGTGGGAATCAGTTGGTGTGGCCACTTTGGAAAACAGTGCAGAGATTCCTCAAAATATTAAAAACAAAACTACTCCATGATGTGACATTTCACTACTGGATATTTACCCAAAGATAAAGATGTTGTGAAAAGGGGCATATGTACCCCAATGTTCATAACAACAATGTCCACAATAGTAAAACTGTGGAAAAAGCCAATTTGCCCTTCAATAGACAAATGGATAAGAAGATGTGGTCCATATATGCAATGGAATATTATGCCTACAATAGAAAATATGAATACCCAACTTTTACATCAACATTGACAGGACTGAAGGAGGTTATGCTGAGTAAAATAAGTCAAGCAGAGAAAGTCCATTATCATATGCTTACACTTACTTGTGGAGCATAACAAATAAGATGGAGGACATTAGGAGAAGTAAAAGAAAAGTGAATTGGGGAAAGTTGGAATGGGAGAGGATGCATGAGAGACTGTGGACTCTGAGAAACAAACAGGGCTTTGGAGAGGAGGGTAGTGTGGTTTAGTTGAGCCTGGTGGTGAGTACTAAGAAGGGCACATATTACATGGAGCACTGGGTGTCATGCTTAAACAATGAATCTTGAAGAGTGGAAAAATAAAACAAAATTTTTAAAAAATAAAAAAAAAATTGTGTATACTATCCAAGAGATAAGTTGGAAAATGACACTTTACTCAGTCACTACTGTACATATGTGGGCTAATTTTGAATTGAGAAACATTTTGAGTTCTATGAAGAATCATAAGTTTAGTTACACAATTGATCATTCTTAAATTGTAACAGTATCATATGTGCTTTTGGAAAATATTAAAAATAGGTAGAATAAACATAGAGCTCATTTTTGTTGATATGTATGCTTTTTGCTCTTGTATATTGCAAATCCACAGGAAAATACAAAAAATGCATCAGAACATCAAAATGTAAACAAACAAACTATATATATATATATATATATATATATATATATATATATATATATATATATATATAACTTTATTCCCTAGGTAAAGTAAGGAAGAGTGGAGATGAAAAAGGAAATTAAAGTTCCCACATTACATAACAAGGTAAAGTGTTACAAAGTCTATTAGCAGTATTCTTATTAACTGGAAGGTCTCATAGCATTTAACCCTACTGGATAACAACAACAACAAAAAAATCTCAAAGTGGATTTAATTATTTTCCCTTCTGAGTTTATGACATCTGTGATGACATAAGATAACATCAGAACTCATGGTTAATGCAGTTAATTAGCTCTCATTCTAAATAGTCAGTTTTAAACCTGCACAAAAATGCAAGACACATATAAATACCATTTCAACCTGTGTTTGCCATTTAGAGAGAAGACTTTTGTTCAGCAAAACACTGGAAACCAGAGCAATAAGAATGGTTAAACAGGAATGTTTATTTTGTTGGACAATAGATCTAGCTTTCCAACTTTTTTCCTATGGGAGGAAGTGTCTTTTATTAAGCTCATTTTTATTTTAAAAGTCCAAACAATTGCCTTCTAAAATCAGGGAAACATGATTCTTATTAGGTAAATAAATTTATTCCAAACCTCTATGCATCTATTATAAACTTCCCAGTGTTATACTTGGTCTCTTACTATGTCTAAATAGGTAAATTTATTTCACAGTTTTACATGCCATTTTCCTCCAGGAAAATAAGGCAGCATTATATTTTAATTTTGTTTTTTAGTTACATAGGAGGCATGTCCATTATTGAAAAAAAAATATATATATATAAAACATAATAATATGTAGGTATTTCTGGGATTTTTATTGACTTTTAAAATGAAGCTCACGTAGTATCTTCTTAAAGCCTTTTAATAAACATTAGTGACTTTAAGCCTGATTACATCAAAGATGTAAATTATTATCATAGTCTTTATCATTGTCACAAAAAAAAAATACAATGATAATTTTTAGCTCTACCCATTTTCCCCTCTATATTTACCTCTGCTATAAAAGTTCAGAGAAAATTAAAGGGAGATAATTAGTTATCCATACTTAGTCTTGAAATATATGAAGATTACAGTTTACATTGAACTAAAGTAATTTTCCAAGAAAGAGTAAACAAATTACTTCAGTTTATTCCATATTTGCTATGTCTTAATCTATTTCAGCAAAGTAAAAAAAAAAAATCCCTAGTTTTTTGTTTTGTGTGGAAATATCTATTTTTGTACAAATTTTAGGTTCTCACATAAAAATATATTCTAATCTGTTTTAATGACTCTAACATATTTTTTCTACATAAATTGAGGAAATTATAGTTTGCAAGTTATGTCTTACCCCAGGAATAACTTCACAATCACTGAATAACAGAACCAACAAAAAGACACAGATTTGGAAGATTCAAGAAAATTGCTCTTATGTTTCAAAAAAAATCATCATGCATAGGAAATTAATGAATATGACCCTAATAACAAAATTCTTGCTCATGGGATTCACTGATAATCAGGTTCTACAGAGACTTTATGCTGCATTCTTCTCCCTGGTTTACCTGGTGGCACTGATGGGGAACTTCCTCATTATCACCCTCACCACCTCCAAACCCCCATGTGCTTCTTACTGAAAAATTTGTCTTTGATATCTGTTACATCTATGTTACTGTCCCCAAATCTGTCACGAACTCTCTGATCAACAGCTATGCCATCTCCTTTGTGGGATGTGCCTCACAGATTTTCCTTGTTGTTTTCTTTGCTGGCACAGAGTTTGCCCTCCTGGTGATGTCTGATGACAGCTATGCTGCCACCTGCTGTCCTCTGCACTATGAAGCCATCATGAATAGAGGTGCCTGTGTGCAGAGGGTGACAGCATCTTTGTTCAGTGGGTGTGTCTATGGATCTATTCATGTTGCAGGCACATTTTTGGTACACTTCTGTGGGCCAAACATAGTGCATCAATTTTTCTATGACATTCCATCATTGCTTACACTTGCTTGTTCTGGGGACCAAATTCTGGAATATGTGCTTATTATTGTTAGTTGTTGTTTTGCTTTTGTATGTTTTATTTTCATGGTTGCTTCCTATGTTTATATTGTGTCCACTGTCCTAAGAATTCTATCTTCACAAGGCAGGTTTAAAATCTTCTCTACCTGCATGCCCCATCTAACTGTGCTAACCTTGTTCCTCTCATCTGCATATATTGCATTTAGGTTCTGCCTCAAAAACCTCACCATTAATGAACCTCTTTATGTCTGTGTTATATTCTCTGTTATCCCCCCAGCCTGAATCCTGTCATTTACAGCCTGAGAAACAGGGACATGAAGGTGGTCCTTGGAAAACTTTTTAGTGAAAAATGATACCAAATATATAAATATTTATAATATAAATGAATATGATATTTACTAATGTGTATCAAATTTTTGGTTTGTACAATTTATTTGATCACCACAAATAAAATACTCTCAAATATAAATGCACATAATTTTAAATTATTTGGTTTATATATCTTGTAAATTTAACAGATACCCATTGTATCATTGGTGCTGCTCTATAAGATGTATATTTATATGGCTTTGAATATCAGTGGAGTGTCTTAGCATATGCAAATGCTATCCTCTCATTCATCCATCCTCTCTCTGGAATAATCCCTTCTCCAAGGTAGCAGACACTTACTGGTGAGGGCGATCTCCCACATCCTGATAAAGTGCTGTGCTGGCTAACTATGAAGATACCTAGAAAATAGGTTTCCTGATGGCAGAGCTTAACTACCAAAGAGAAGGCCAGATAGTCTGGATCAACAAAATCTTTGTTGATTTTTTTGTATGTTCTATTTAAGAAAATGCTATAATGCTTTAACTTCATCTGTATATCTGACAAAATATCTCGTTGGTAGTTCCAGCCCCTTACTTGCTTAAGAACTCAGAAACAAGTGTATGTCCTAAAAAACAGTAAAGTTTGGGCACTGTATGTGCTGAATAATTGTCAGTGTGCTCAAAGTCAATTGTAATTTTCCTAGCCACATATTTGTCACATAGTACTGGAGATGTGTGTGTGTGTGTGTTTAATATGACATTAAGCATTGTTAAAAACACCATTTATAAAGTTTAGCCACAGGAAAAAAAAATGATTAGATAACTTAGTTATAAGGATTTCAAAGTATGTTATGTATCAGAATCAGATATGCTGTTTATAAAATAATTTCCCTCTTTATATAAAGATTAAATGTAATAAAATTATAGGTATTAAGACTATAGATTTTTAATAGGCAAGATAATAGATAGAATACACTTTCCAGGGTCTCATAGGAACCCTGTGTATACAAGGTTATGAATGTCAGTCAGTCTAGAAGGAAAGCCATAGAATATGTAAATAAGAAGTTGTGACAAGTTTTTAAAGGAAATATATGAAATATATCTGAGGACAGTCGAGGCAAAAATTAGTAGAAATGTATATGGAATTAATCAAACCAATTAAAATGCTATTGTTCCAAATTAGGAATTAATGAGTCAGTTACAATAGAAATAGATGGTGATTTGGATAAAATTCTAAATATTAAATGGTAATGTTGGGCAAGAAATAATCTTATTCTAAAAATTCAATATATGCATGATCATGTTATTTATAAAATAAATTTAAACTGATGTATAGAATGAGTGTATAAAAGTGAAAGAAAAACACATCCTAAAATAAAATAGCATGCATTAAGTGAAGTAAATACACTTGCATACAGAAATTATATAATTAATGAAAAAAAGAAGGCATAAATACAGGAAGAATGGCAAAGAAATCTTGATTCATTATGAAAAAAATCAGTCCCACTAAGTTTCTAAAATATACACGATCACTTACCTTCAATTTCAGACTGAATACAACTACACAGAAGTCCTCTAAATGTTTTCTCAGTGATCTCTTTGGTCTATTTTTTTAAAGACAGAATAATTTTTGGACTTACTGTGCTAATAGTTCTTTCTTTTCTTTCTCACAAGAATATTGATTTTTATTGTGCACTGTTCTTTTTAATTATAAGGTTGAAAAATTTTTGTTTGAAAATATTATTTTTGTTCATGTATTCTGTCCATTTTTTAACTTGATTATTTGGTTTTCTGGCTGTTGAGTTAGAGAAGTTTTTTATAGATCTAGGGTATCAACCCTTTATATGTAGTGTTATTTGCAAATATTTTCTCCTATTCTATGGATTGCCTTTTTTTTATTACTGTTTCCTTTGCCATACAAAAGCTTTTTATCTTGATGAAGTCCCCCATTTTTGCTTTTGTTTCCCTTGCCTTTGGAGACATGTCATGAGTGGGAGATAAACAATGAGAGACCACAGACTCTGGGAAACAACCTGAGGGTTTTAGAGGTAAGGCGGGTGGGGGGGATGGGTTAGGCCAGTGATGGGTTTTGAGGGCACAGATTGCATGGAGCACTGGGTATTATATGCACACAATGAATCATGGAACACTATATCAAAAACTAATGTACTGTATGGTGACTAACATAACCTAATATAAAAAGAGAGAGAAAAAGCATTAGAGAAACTGTGTTAATGATATTTGCTTTCGACCCAACACAGATAGCTCTTCAAATATTTAGATAAGTAATTGATATAAATACTTTAATATCTAAATATTTCATTTTTCATATTTTTTTTGCTTGTGGATAGAATAATAGAGACCAAATTTATGTCAGAAAATTTTGATGAATTGCATGATTTTGAACTACTTTAGGATACTCATAAGTTATACCTACGTAAAAAAAAAACAAAAAACAAAAAAAACCCTAAAAGACCTATGATGATTTTTCATTTCTGAATTTGGATTTCTTTTGTAATGTTTATTAAGTCTACAATTCATAGAAAGTGAAGTGTTAAGGAGCACATATGCTCACCAGTTAACTTTTTAAAAAAATATTTTATTTATTTATTTGAGAGGGAGAGAGTGAGAGAAGGAGCAGGGAAAGAGGGAAAAGCGGACACTGCATAGCAGGGAGGAGCATGATACAGAGCTTGATCGGTGGACTCCTGGATCATGACCTGAACTGAAGACACCCTCAACTGCCTAAGCCACCAAGGTGCCCCTCACCAGTCAACTTTTAAGAAAATCCTTACTTCAAAGGCATAGGTATCCTTTGTTCCCAAAGCCATTTATTTGAAATTTCTAGTTTATGCATTTATTTTATATATCATTTTACTAAAATATTTTCTCCATAAAAATGTGCTTGTGCATATGCAAGTGGTGTGTCTTAGCCAGCTTAGACTTTCATAACAAAATGTTATTGACTGGGTAGAATGAGCAACAGAATTTATTTTCTTACAGATCTAAAGCCTGGACGTATAAAACCAGGGTGCCAGAAAGGACAGGTTCTGTTAAAAGCACTTAGCTTGGCTGGAATTTCTCTGCCTTCTTTCTCACTGTGTCCTTGCATGGCATAGAGAGAGAGACAGAGAGAGAGAGAAAGAGAGACCATTCTTGGATCTCTTCTTAAAAAAATCTTAATCCTATCAGATAATGGTGTTACCTGTGTGATCTCATTTAATTTTAATTATTACCATAAAAATTTATATCCATATACAGCTGCACTGGGTGTAAACATAACATAAAGGTTTTGGAGAAACACAATTTACCACCTATGATTTTGTGCATAATTTGCTATTAGGCTTAATAGTCTGTTTTTATAGATTTTTTAAATCAAATAACTTAAAGCTTCATTTTACATTTTTCATTTAATTCTGGGATTATTTTATGTCTGAATTTTTTGTGCTTTTTTTAGGTATCAATTTTTCTGCTGGTGAAATTTATTATTTTCCAGTTTTTTACTATCATAAACAATCTTCAATTATAATACATATACAAGTCTATTTTATAATACATTTAAATATTTTAGTTTTTTATTGTATTCTGATAGTCACCATACAGTATGTCATTAGTTTTTGATACAGTGTTTCATGATTCATTGTTTCCATGCAATCTGTGTCCTCCTTAATACCAGTCACCAGGCTCACCCATCCCACCACCTCCCTCCCTTCTAAAACTCTCTGTTTGTTATCCAAAGTCTATAGCCTCTCATGGTTCATCTCCCACTCTGAGTTCTCTCCCTCCATTTTTCCCTTCTCCTAACATCCTCTATGCTATTGCTAATGTTCCACAAGTGAAACTACATGATAGTTGACTGTCTCTTTGACTTATTTCACTTAGCATAATCTCCTCCAGTCCCATGCAAGTTGATGCAAAAGCTGGGTATTCATCCTTTCCAATGGCTGAGTAATATTCCATTGTACATTTAATTTTTTATGATTTAATTTATTTATGTCAGAGATAACAAGTAGGCATGGAAGAAGGCAGAGAAGGAAGGGAAGCAGGCCCCCTGCTTAGTAGATAGCCCAATGTGGGGCTCAATCCCAGGACCTGGGATCATGACTTGAGCTGAAGGCAGGGGCTTTAACACACTGAGCCACCCAGGTGCCCCTGTACATTTAATTTTTAATGTGCTCTTTGGAGGAGTGAGATTTTTGGGTATTACTATGTTAAGGTATATATTTTAAAAATATATTTCCAACCAAAATCTGAACATTTTAAATTCATGGAAAACATAGTAAGTGTTATATATCTCATATGAAAAGTTTATTAGATTAATATTTTCTGACACTGTCAAAAGTGTATATGATCTCAAAATTTAAATTATAGAATTTAAAACATACAAATGTATTCTGCATGCCTTCAAATAGAACAACAAAGTACACTGGACACTATCTGGCATTTCCCTAATTACAGAGGGCCAGTAGGATTTGAGAATACCTAATGAGAAGGGATGTGAGGTGCAAGGAATAACTCCTAGGACTATTTGTCACTGATCACTATAGGTTAATAGGTTTCATACAGAACTTCAATGATGGTACCCAAGAAAATCATGCTTGTTTCTCAGTTCATTATTTTTCCAAGAGAAGGTCTATATGAAAAAATATATTTCATATATAATATATAAATATAACATAACACAATATAAATATATAAAATATATTATTAAGATATAGATATATAGATATATATTTTCATATATAGGCATACATAAAAATATATGTTTATATCTTACTAATAAGATATATATGAAAATATGTTCAGCCTTATTAAGAAGTCCAGAAAAAGTCTTGCAAGAATGTATACTTCATTGAATCTATCATTCATATTCATGAATAGTAAATAAGCAATCATGAAAAAAATAAAGGAGGAAACATTGAGAAACAGCAAAACATTAGTATTCTCAATGCAACTAAGTGAGTTTGAAAACGAATTTGATAAAATTGTAAAAAAAAAAAAAAACATTTGAGGAAGGAAAATCTCCCTGAGAAGCATGTGGCCAGTACTATGGATGAATAAAGGGTTTTTCTGTATGTAGGCAGCTTTCAAGAAAGTAATTGAAATGCGCAATATTTAAATTTTCTGCAAAATATTCACTTTATGTATATGCATATATATGGAATATATATAGAATATTATACAGTCATATGTGAAAAATTACACAACCAGGAAAGAAGAAAATCTTGATATTTAAGAAAAATATGGAGAGGAGAGGAGTCAAGATGGCAGAGAAGTAGCAGGCTGCAATGATATCAGGTAGTAGGAGATCAGCTAGATAGTTTATCAAACCATTCCAAACACCTACAAAGCCAACAAGAGATTGAAGAGAAGAGCAGCAATTCTAAATACAGAAAATCAACCACTTTCTGAAAGGTAGGGCTGGCAGAGAAGTGAATCCAAAGCGACAGGAAGGTAGACTGCAGAGGGAGGGGTAGGCTCCCAGCAAGTGGTGGAGCAATAGAGCATAATATCAGAAGTTATAAGTCTTCTCCCCTGAGGGACATTGCTCCAGAGGCTATGCCATGGTGAAACCAATGTGGGGACAGTGTAATCTCAGGTCCCATGGGGTCACAGATGGATCAGGGGTGTCAGAGAGCTCTCAGATATTAGAGCAGGGAAGCCAGCTAGAGAGATGGCACCAAGAGGTGAACTCTCAACTCTGGGTTACCTTAAATTATGATCCATGGCAGAGTCAGGCCACTGCAGTTTGAGAAGGGACACCGCATGATCCCCCCCAGAAAAGTGCAGGGATCCGAAGGATTTAGATACTCCAGGTGGGACTGTGTGCCAGAGACAGAGATGCTTGGTCACAGCTGGGTGAGCTTGGAATGCAGTCAGAGGCCAGGGAGATGGGGATGATTGAGCATTTTTCTCCGAGGGCACACTGAGGAGTGGGGGCCTCACTGGAGGGCCCCTCTTCCAGACTGGCTCTTCTACACTGGAGACTGGGAGGCTACAATTTTCATTCCCATTATCTGGAACTCTACTGAAAGCATTCAAAGAACAAAAGCTCACAAAAGAAACCCCAGCAGACTCTTAGCCCAGCCCCTAGTAAGGGTGATGCAATTCTGTGTTGGGCAAAGACACTTGAGAAACACTACAACAGACCCCTCCCCCCAGAGGATCAGCAATAAATCCATCCAAGACCAAGTTCACTTACCAAGGAGAACATCCAAATTCCAGAGGAAGAGAAAGCAAAGCATGGAATTCATGGCTTTTTCCCCATGATTCTTTACCCTCTCAAAGTTAAATTGTTTTATTTTTTATGCTATTTTTTTAAACTTTTACTCTTTCCCATTTTAACATTTCTAACTAGTTTATCTTAACAATATCTTACAAAAATCTTTTTTGAACATTCATTATTATAGTCATATTTTATCCTTCATTGTATCTAACTTTATTTTTTGCATACACATTGGGTTTTTTCTTCCCAAAAATTTGGGATACAACTTCCAATATCAAAACATACCCTAAATCTAGCACAGGGCTTTCTTGTAGATTGCAGCCTGACCAAATTCTTTCCACATTCTTATTCTTTATTCTCCCAACCAACTTATCAACTCGTTTTATAGAATTTTCAAAAAAAATTTCACCTTTATAATGATATTCCAACCCCTCATTATGTTTACCCTTTACCCTTATATATGCTTTTCATTCCTTAAAATTTTGGAAGGTTGTTTCTTCGAAAAGACCAAAGTACTCCCCAAATTAAGTGGCTAACCCCATTCTAATACATATTTTTTTTCTTCTTTATATTTTTTATGTATTTTTTTCTTTTTAATTATTTTTCCTGAACATCTTTTTACTCCTTATCTTCCCCCCATGATCTGGGGTCTCTTCTGATTTGGTTAAAGCATATTTTCCTGGGGTCTTTGTCACCCATTAAGTATTTTATTCTCTCCTTCATATATTCTTATCTGGATAAAATGACAAGACAGATAAACTCACAACAAAGAAAAAAATAGAATAGAAAAGAAAAGAAAAGAACAAGAGGCAGTACTGAAGGCTAGGGACCTAATCAATACAGACATTGGTAATATGTCAGATCTAGAGTTCAGAATGACAATTCTGAAGGTGCTAGCTGGTCTTGATAAAAGCATGGAAGATATTAGAGAAACACTTTCTGGAGAAATAAAAGGTCTTTCTGGAGAAATACAAGAATTAATGTCTAACCAAGCTAAAATCAAAAAAGATATTAATGAGGTGCAATCAAAACTGTAGGCTCTTACTGCTAGGATATAGGAAGAAGAAGAGAGAATTAGTGATATAGAAGACAAAATGACATAGAATTAAAAAGCTGAGGAAAAAAGAGACGAAAAACTACTGGACCATGAAAGGAGAATTCAACAGATAAGTGATACCATAAGATGAAACAACATTAGAAAAATTGGGATTGCAGAAGAAGAAGAAAGAGAGAGGGGAGAAGAAGGTATATTGGAGTAAATTATTGTAGAGAATTTCCCTCATATGGAAGAGAGCAAACATAAAAGTCCAGGAGATGCAAAGAATCCCCCTCAAAATCAGTAAGAATAGGTCCACACACAGTCATTTAATAGTAAAATCACAAGTCTTAGTGACAAAGAGAAAATCCTGAAAGCAGCCCAGGACAAGAAGTCTGTAACACATAATGGTAAAAATAATAGATTGCAAGCAGAATTATCTACAGAGTCCTGGCAGTACACAAAGAACTGGCGTGATATATTCAGAGCACTAAATGAGAAAAACATGCAGCCAAGGGTACTATATCCAGCTAGGCTATCATTGAAAATAGAAGGATCGAAAGCTTCCACAACAAACAAAATCTAAACGAATTTGTAAACACCAAACCAGCTCTACTGGAAAATTTGAAATGGGTCCTCTAAGCAAAGAGAGACCCTAAAAGTAGTGGATCAGAAAGGAACAGGGACAATATACAGTAACAGTCACCTTACAGGGAATACAATGACACTAAATTCATATCTCTCAATAGTTACCCTGAATGTAAATGTGATAAATGCCCCAATCAAAAAGACAGAGGATATCAGATCGGATTAAAAAAAAAAAAAAACAGAACCCATCAATATGGTGTCTATACGAAACTCATTCTGGACCCAAAGACACCTCCAGATTTAAAGTGAAGGGGTGGAAAACAATTTACCATGCTAATGGACATAGGAAGTAAGCTGGGGTGGCAATCCTTATATCAGATCAATTAGATTTTAAGTCAAAGACTATAATAAGAGATGAGGAAGGACACTATATCATACATAAAGGGTCTGTCCAACAAGAAGTTCTAATGATTTTAAATATCTATGCACTTAACATGGGAGCAAAAAACTATATAAACCAATTAATAGCAAAAGTCAAAGAAACACATTGAACATAATAGAATAATAGTTGGGGACTTTAACACTCCTCTCACTAAATGGACTATCATTGAAGTAAAAGGTAAACAAGGAAATAAAGGCCTTAAATGACACACTGGACCAGATGGACATCACAGATATATTCAGAACATTCTATCCCAAAGCAACAAAATACAAATTCTTCTCTAGTGCACATGGAACATTCTCCAGAATAGATCACATCCTGGGTCATAAGTCAGGTCTCAACTGGTATCAAAAGATTGGGATCATTCCCTGCATGTTTTCAGGCCACATGCTCTGAAGCTAGAACTCTATCATAAAAGGAAATCTGGAAAGAATCCAAATACATGGAGACTAAGGAGCATCCTTCTAAAGAATGAATGGGTCAACCAGGAAAATAAAGAAGAGTTGAAAAAAATCATGGAAACAAATGATAATGAAAACCCAACAGGTCACAATCTGTGGGACACAGCAAAGGCAGTACGGAGAGGAAAATATATAGGGATACAAACCTTTCTCAAGAAACAAGAAAGGTCTCAATACACAACCTAACCCTCCACTTAAGGAGCTGGAGAATGAACAACAAAGAAAGCCTAAACCCAGCAGGAGAAGAGAAATAAAGATCAGAGCAGAAATCAATGAAATAGAAAAAAAAAAAAACATTAGAACAAACCAATGAAACTAGGAGATGTTTCTTTGAAAGAATTAATAAGATTGATTAACGCCTGGCCAGACTTATCCAAAAGGAAAGAGAAAGGACCCAAATAAATAAAATCATGAGTTAAAGAGGAGAGATCACAACCAACACCAAAGAAATACAAACAATTATACGAACATATTATGAGCAACTCTATGCCAGGAAATTTGACAATCTGGAGGAAAAGAATTCATTCCTAGAGACATATAAACTACCAAAACTGAACAAGAAAGTAATAGAAATCCTGAACAGAACCATAACCAGTAAGGAGATTGAAACAGTCATCAAAAATCTTTGAACCAACAAAAGCCCAGGGCTAGAAGGCTCCCCAGGGGAATTCTTCCAAACATTTAAAAAAGAATTATTTAGGTCCAAGAAAATGGTCTTTTTTTTTTTTTTTCTGCATGTGGCTGTAATTTTCCCAACACCATTTGTTTAAGAGGCTGTCTTTTTTCCATCGGTCATTCTTTCCTGCTTTGTCGAAGATTAGTTGATCATAGAGTTAAGGGACTATTTCTGGACTCTCTGTTCTGTTCCATTGATCTATGTGTCTGTTTTCATGCCAGTACCATACAGTCTTGATGATGGCAGCTTTGTAATAGAGCTTGAAGTCTGGAATTGTGATGCCACCAACTTTGGCATTCATTTTCAATATTTCTTTGGCTATTCGAGGTCTTCTCTGGTTCCATATAAATTTTAGGATAATTTCTTCCATTTCTTAGAAATAATTGATTTTATTTTGATAGGGATTGCATTAAATGTGTAGATTGCTTTAGGTAGCATAGACATTTTTACAATATATTTTTTTTTCTTTCAATCCAGGAGCATGGAACATTTTTCATTTCTTTGCATCTTCCTCAATTTCTTTCATGAGTACTTTATAGTTTTCTAAGTACAGATTATTTGCCTCATTGGTTAGGTTTATTCCTAGGTATCTTATGGTTTTGGGTGCAGTTGTAAAAGCGACTGACTCCTTAATTTCTCTTTCTTCTGTCTTGTTGTTGGTGTAAAGAAATGCAACAGATTTATGTGCATTAAATTTATATTGTGACATTTTACTGAATTCCTGTACAAGTTCTAGCAGATTTGGAATGGAGTCTTTTGGGTTTTCCACATATAGTACCATCTGCAAAGAGTGAGAGTTTGACTTCTTTTGTGCCAATTTGGATGCCTTTAATATATTTTTGTTGTCTGACTGCTGAGGATAGGACTTCAAGTACTATGTTGAATAGCAGTGGTGATAAGGGGCATCCCTGCTCTGTTCCTGACCTTAGCGGAAAAGCTCTCAGTATTTCTCCATTGTGAATGATATTTGCAGTTGGTTTTTCATAGGTGGCTTTGATGATATTGAGGTATGTGCCCTCTATCCCTAAACACTGGAGTTCTGATCAAGAAGGGATGCAGTACTTCGTCAAATGCTTTTCAGCATCTATTGAGAGTAACGTATGGTTCTTGTTCTAGAGTATCACATTGATTGATTTGCAGATGTTGAACCAACCTTGCAGCCCTGGAATAAATCAAACTTGGTCGTGGTGAATAACCTTTTTAATGTACTGTTGGATCCTATTGGCTAGTATTTTCGTGAGAATTTTCACATCTGTGTTCATCAAGGATATTGGTCTGTAATTCTCTTTTTTGATGGAGTCCTTATCTGGTTTTGGGATCAAGGGGATGTTGGCCTCATCAAATGAGTTTGGAAGTTTTCCTTCCATTTCTATTTTTTGGAACAGTTTCATGAGGACAGTTTCAAGAAAACAGACTCAAAATGGATGAAGGACCTCAATATGAGAAAGGGATCTATCAAAGTCCTTGAGGAGATCACAGGCAACAACCTCTTTGACCTTATCCACAGCAACTTCTTCGTAGGAACATCGCCAAAGGCAAGGGAAGCAAGGGCAAAAATGAACTATTGGGACTTCATCAAGATCAAAAGCTTCTGGACAACAAAGGAAAAAGTTAACAAAACCAAAAGATAACTGACAGAATGGGAGAAGATATTTCCATACAACATATCAGAATAAAGGCTAGTATCAAAAATCTATAAAGAGCTTAGCAAACTCAACAGCAAAGAACAAATAACTCAATCAAGAAATGAGCAGAAGACATGAACATGCATTTCTGCAAGGAAAACATCCAAATGGCCAATAGACACATGAAAAAGTGCTCCACATCACTGTGCATCAGGGAAATAAGAAATCAAAACCACAATTAGGTACCACCTCACACAAGTCAGAATGGCTAAAATTAACAAGTCAGAAAATGACAGATGCTGGAGAGGATGCAGAGAAAGGGGATGCCTTCTACACTGTTGGTGGGAATGAAAGCTGGTGCAACCACTCAGGAAAACAGTATGGAGGTTTCTCAAAAAATTGAAAATAGAGCTAATATATGACCCAGCAATTACTCTACTGGGTATTTACCTGAAAGATACAAATGTAGTGATCCAAAGGGGCATGACACCTGATTGTTTATAGCAGCAATGTCCCCAGTAGCCAAACTATGGAAAGAACCCAGATGTCTACCAACAGATGAATGGATATATAAATACTACATCCACAATCTTTATCCATATATATATATATATATCCATATATATATATATATATCCATATATATATATATATTACACAGCCATCAAAAGAAATGCAACCTTGCCATTTGTGATGAGGTGAGTGGAACTAGAGGGTATCACGCTTAGCAAAATAAGTCAATTGGAGAAAGACAACTATCATATGATCTCCCTGATATGAGGAAGTGGAGATGTAATGTGGAGGGTTTGGGGGGTTAGGAATGAAATAAATGTAACAGGATGGGATCGGGAGGGAGACCAACCATGAGAGACTCAACATCACAAAACAAACTGAGGGTTGCTGTGGGGAGGGGTGTGGGGAGAGCGTGGTGGGGTTGTGGATATTGGGGAAGGTATGTGCTATGGTGAGTGCTGTGAAGCATGTAAACCTGGCAATTCACAGACCTGTACCCCTGGGGCTATTGATACATTATTGTCTATAAATAAATAAATAAATAAATAAAACAAAATATATAAATGAATTAAAGTCTCTTATCAAAAGACACAGAGTGGTCATAAAGTGTTAGTTTTGTTTGTTTGTTTGTTTGCCATACAGATTTTTAAAAAGAGCAAGAACAATGACTATATGCTGCCTACAAAAGAATTACTTTAGCTTTAAAGACACATATAAAGACATCGTGGTTGTTCAGTTGGTTAAGCTTTTCCCTCCTGCTTGGGTCTTGATCCCAAAGTGCTGGAATCCAGCCCTGCAAAGATCCCACTTCTCCCTGTCTGTCTGCTGGTCCCCCTTGTTTATTCTCTCTTTCTGTTAAATAAATAAATAATAAAATCTTTTAAAAAAATAAAGATGCATCTATGTTCTTTTCCCCCTGTTTGAAGTTTGTTTGCCATCACAATTAGCACAGTAATTATCTAGACCAGGAAGTTCACGATCAACTGACTACTTTGGCAGAAGCAAATGGTCACTGATGTTCTTTAGTCCAGAATGCATCATTACCTAAAAGAGAATTTTGCAGTAATATAGCCAAAATAACGAAGACTACTTCAGTTATCATCTTTGAATTTTGATTCAGAACTCATTTCAGTGGTGGCAGGACAATTGGTTTTGCCATTATTTATGATTCCTTGGATTGTGTCAAGAAAAATTAACCCCCTACACATAAAGAAAGAATGAAGGAAAGAAAGAAATAATGAAAGAACAAAAGAAAGACAGGAAGAAAGAAGGAAGGAAGGAAGGAAGGAAGGAAGGAAGGAAGGAAGGAAGGAAGGAAAATAAACCCAAACATCCAGATGTAGACTTGCAAGACATGGCCTATATGAGAGGAAAAAGACCTCAAGAAAACATCAAAAGGAACATAAGAATGGAATGAAGAAAGAAAATTGTAGCACTGCAAACTTCAATGCTAATGTTGGCAAAAGTAATCTAGAGATTGGACATAAGAAGGAATAACGATTCTTCAGGATTTAATCTGTCATGATTGTGCAGATTTTTCTTGAAAGGATTAATAAAGTAGGAACTTTAAGAAATCAATAGAAAGATGCATGTAGTATAACAGTGAAAGGATGGATAAAGATATTTCATGCAAGTGCAAACAAGGGAGAATAGCAGTGACCATACTTTAACAGACAAGATAGGCCTTAAGCCAAAAATAGTAACAAAAGACAAAGGACATTATATAATGATAAAAAATGTCAATTGATCAGGAAGATATAGCAGTAATAAATATAGATTCATCAAACATAGAAGAATCTAATGTATTAAAAAGCTGGAAAAATTGTACAATACAGTGATATTAAGTTACATTGATACCCCATTTTCAACAATATCACACAGACAGAAAATCAATAGGGATTGTTTGACTTAATACTTAAGACAAAATGGACATAACTGGAATAAACAAAACATTCCACTAAATACAGACAGAAAGATATTTTTTAATCAATTACATGGGGAATATTATGAAGCACAGATTGCATTATAGATAAAAAATCTTAATAAATTTAATAAGATTGAAGTCATATGCAATAACTTTTTTTTTTAACTACAATGGCATGAAACTAGAAATCAATAAAAGAAATAAAGCTGGAAATTTTAGATATGTGAAAAATAACCGACAGGGGCTAGATCCCAGAACCCAGAACCAAAGGCAGCTGTTTAACCAACTGGGCCACCCAGGAACCCCTGCAGAACAGTTGTAAGAGGTGTGTTTTTAACAATGAATGTCTATAGGGGCGCCTGGGTGGCTCAGTGGTTTGGGCTGCTGCCTTTGGCTCAGGTCATGATCTCAGGGTCCTGGGATCGAGCCCCGCATCGGGCTCCCTGCTCCGCAGGAAGCCTGCTTCCCTCTCTCTCTCTGCCTGCCTCTCTGCCTACTTGTGATCTCCGTCTTTCAAATAAATAAATAAAATCTTAAAAAAAAAAAAAAACAATGAATGTCTATATTAAAAAAGAAAAAATCTCTTGATAAAGTTCCAATACTTCAATTTTTATTTTGTTTATCTTGACTCTGGAGACATTTCTGATAATAAGTTGCTAAGTCCAATGTCAAAAAGAGTGCTGACTGTTTTCTTGGGATTTTGATGGTTCTTGTCTCACATTTATGTCTTTCATCCATTTTGAATTTATTTTTCTGCATGATGTAGGAAAGTGGTCCAGATTTATTCTTTTGCTGGTTGTTGTCTAGTTTTCCCAACACAATTTGTTGAAGAGGCGATCTTCCCCCTACCCCTGCAAACACACGGATATTCTTTCCTGGTTTGTCAAATACTAGTTGAGCTTATAGTTGTTGGTCTATTTCTGGGTTTTCTATTCTATCCCATATATCTATGTGCCAGTTTTTGTGTCTGTGTCATACTGTCTTCTTGGCTTTCAAATGCAGCCTGAAGACCATAATTGCAATATCTTCAGTTTTTATTTTGTTTTTTTCTAGATTACTGTGACTATTCAGGTTTTTCTGTGTTTTCTTTCAAAATGCAGACTTGTTTGTTCTAGCTCTTTAAAAAATGTTGATAGCATTTTCATAGAAACTACCTTAAATGTGTAGGTTGTTTTCAGTATTATAATCATTTTAACAATATTTGTTCTACCAATCAATGAGCATGAAATGTCTTTCCATTTCTTTGTGAAATCTTCTATGTCTTTCATAAGTGTTTTACAGTTTTCAGAATTTATTAGGCTTATGCCTAGGTACCTTACAGTTTTTTTGTGCAATTGTAAATGGGACCAATTCTTTGATATCTCTTTCAGTTGCTTCAATTTTGGTGTATAGAAGTGTAACCGATTTCTGTACATTCACTTTGTATCCTGCAACTTAATGTATGCATCAGTTCTAGCAGTTTATTGGTGTTTAATGGATTTTGTATGTAGATATCATGTTATTTACAAAGAGTGGGTTTGACTTTCCCCTCCGCAGTTGGATGCCTTGTATTACATTTTGTTGTCTGATTGCTGAGACTAGGACTACCTTTATTATATTAAATAACAGTGGCAGGAATTGACAGCACTATCCTAGTCCTGACAGTAAAGGAAAAAAATCTGCTTTTCCATACTGAGGATAATATTAGTTGTGGGTTTTTCATGTAGGGCCTTTATGATGTTTCTCTATATTCCCTCAGTCCCTACTCTTTTGGGGATTTTTATCATGGATGAATGTTGTGCTTTGTCAAAACTTTTTTTACATCTATTGATGTTTCTTATCATTTCTTTTATTAATATGGGGTATGTTAATTAATATGTGAATATTGAACCACTCTTGCAACTTAGGGGCAAATCATACTTGATAGTAGTGAATGAGTCTTTTATTCTAGTGTTAGGTTTGTTCTCCTAGTATTTTGTTGAGAAATTTTACATCCATGTTCATGAGGGACATTGTCCTGCTGCTCTCGCTTAGTGAACACTTTATCTGGTTTTGGTATCAGGGTAATGTTTGAATTTGGAAGTTTCCACCATTTCTATTTATTGGAATGATTTCAAAAGAATAGTTATTAACTCATATTTAAATGTTTGATGAAATTCTCCTGTGAAGCCAACTGCCCCTGGACTTTTGTTTGTTGGGAGTTTTTGGTTACATTTTCAATTTCTTTACTATTTACCTGTTCAAGTTTTCCATATCTTACTACTTCAGTTTTGGTAGTTTATATGTTTCTCAAAATTTATTTATTTATTGCAATTTTCCCAGTTTATTGACATACTTTTTCTTATTTCTTTCTAATAATTATTTGTGCATCCTTGGTGTTCTTCTCATTCATGATTTTTCTTCTTACTTGGGTCCTTTCTCTTTTCTTTTTGATAAGTCTGGCTGGTGGTTTATCAATTTTGTTAGTTTTTTCAAAGTAGCAACTCCTGGTGTCATTGATCCAATTGTTTTTCTATCATTTTTTTTTTCCTGCTCTGGTCTTTATTATTCCCCTTCTCTTTTTTATCATTAGGTTTCATTGATTGTTGTTTTTCTATCTCCTTTGGGTGTAAGGTTTAATTGTGCATTTCACATATATATTTTTTTAAAGTTAGGCTTGTATTGCTATACACTTCTCTCATGAGTTTTTTTTTTTTTTTTGCTTCATCTTACAGATTTTCAATTATTACATTTTCATTTCATTTGTTTCCATGTATTTTTTATTTCTTCTGTAATTTCCTGGTTCAACCATTTATTCTAGGATATTCTTTAACCTTTATGCATTTGTGGTGTTTCCAAATTTTTCTTGTGGTTTACTTCAAGTTCCATGTTAAATGTTTCTCTGTCCCCTTATTTTCAATGTACAGGTGTCTTCACAACTAAAATTAATCTTTTATAGACAGTGTTGTGTCTTGTTATTTGTTGTTTTGTTTTGTTTTCTTCTTGTTTTAATCCAGTCTGGCAAACTATGTCTTTTGAAAGGAGAACTTAGCCCATTTAAATCCAGAGTAACTATTGAAGGATAGGTATTTTTTTAAAAGATTTTATTTATTTATTTGACAGACAGATCACAAGTAGGCAGAGAGGCAGGCAGAGAGAGAAGGAAGCAGGCCCCCCGCCGAGCAGAGAGCCCAATGTGGGGCTTGATCCCAGGACACCGGAATCATGACCTGAGCTGAAGGCAGAGGTCTTAACTCACTGAGCCACCCAGGTACCCCAGAAAGATAGGTATTTTTGATATCGTATCACATGTTTTGTTGTTTCTGGAATTTTTTCTTTGTCTCTTTGTAGTCTTTGCCACCTTTGGTCTTTCTTTCCCCACTCAGAAGATCCCCTTTATTTTTATTTTTTTATTATTATTATTAATTTAAGATTTTACTTATTTATTTGAGAGAGAGCACAAGTTGGGTCAGGGGCAGTGGAGAGGGAGAAACAGAATCCCTGCTGACTATAGAGCTCAATGTGAAACTCAATACCAGGATCCTGAGATCATGACCTGAGCCAAAGTTAGATGCCTAATTGACAGCCTCCTGGGAGCCCCTCAAAGACTCTCCTTTAGTATTTCCTACAGGTCTGTTTTAGTGGCCTTCAATTTCTTTAGTTTTTGTTTGCCTGGGAAACTCCTTATTTCTCCTTCTATTCTGAATATATAGCCTCGCTGGATGGAGTATTCTTGGCTGCAGATTTTTCCAATAGAGCACAGTGAATATATCATGCCACTGTTTTCCTGACTTTCTAAGTTGCTGTGGAGAGACCTGCTGCTGACCTTATTTGTCTTCCGTTATAAGTCAGGGACTTCTTTTGTCTTGCTGCTTTTTAAAGAGTTTTTCTTTGTCATTATATTTTGAAAATTTAATTGGAATATGACTAGGTGTTGGCCCGTTTTGGTTGATTTTCATGATGATGTGAATTCTCTGTGCCTCCGGATTTGGATGTTTATTTCCTTCTTTAGATTAGGGTAGTTTTCAGCAACAACTTACTCAAATTTCAAATAATTTACTCAATATTATTGCCCTCTTTTCTTCTGGGACTCCTATTTTTTTTCTTTCTTTCTTTTTTAAATTTAATTATTCACTGTAATCTCAAAGTTTACTTTTGTAATCCAGGGATATTCTTTCCTTCTTTCTTCAGTTTCATTACTTTCATAATTCTATCTTTTATGTCACTTATTTGTTCCTTTACTTCTTCCATCTTCGTGGTCGTTATAATCAGTTTCAAACATCAGTTACTGCATTTTTCATTTAGATTTATTGTTTTTTATGTCTTATCTTTCTGGTAACGGTCTCCCTGATGTCCTGTATGATTTTCTCAATCCAGGGAGTATCCTTATGAATACTGCTTTAAAGTTGGATCACACATATTACATATATCTATTTTGATTAGATTAGATTCCTGGTCATGATAACTTTCTTGTTCTTTCTTTTGGAATATATTTTTCCAATTTGGTGTTTGTCTAGGTCTCTGTTTTCTTCTGTGTGGTAAGAAAGTGTATTATATTTTCTGCTCCTGAGAATAATGGATTTATGAGGAAGATGTTATATAATTTTCTAGGCCTGGTGTTTCTGGTAGTGCCTCTGGTGTGTGCTATTTGCCCTCTGCTGCTGTGTTCTGATTGCTCTATCCCCTCAGGTCAGTCATCTCCAGGTGTTCTCTTTCTGAAGTGGGCATTGTTTGGACATTGTCCAGAGTATAGTGAGTTTTAATTAGGTGTGCTCTGGTCTGCTTGCTAAATAAGACCTGATGCTATTTTCCATAGAACAGAGCTTTGCAGAACACTAAGGTAAGCAGAAATGGTGCATGCAGGGGATTATACTGGTCATCTAGGGTTTGGGACCACGGCACTAGTTCTTAGGCACAACTGTCTAACAAAAGCTGTAGCAGTTGAGCACAGGGGAATATGGTTTCATGATAGGAGAGTTATATAGTTATGTTGAAGGGAGGAGATGAGCCTACTATGTCACCATCTTATCTATGTAAATATATAAATTTTCTATTCAAGGAAATGGAAATTGAAAGAAAAAGTGAATTTTATCACAAAATCTAATAGAATGGTTAAAATAAAAAAAGTCAGCATTAAGCTTTGAAAAGTGATATGGAGAAGCTAGATGTCATGTACACTAATTCTAAGAATACAAATTGACACAAATATTTTCTAAACTATTTACTAAGTTTGAATATATCGATACCCTGACAGCCAGCAATTTTACCCACAATTTTATGAAAGAAAAAATGTATGTGCATGTGTGTGTGTATATATATATATATACACACACACTCACATAATGGTAAAGAATGTTCAAAGAAATATTATTCAAAGTAGAGAAAAATTGAAGAAAAATACAAAAAAAGTCCACTCACATTACAATAGATAGGTGAACTGAGAGTTTCATACAAAATGGAATATTAGTATTGTACTAATAATTAGATAAGTGTAAAGGAATATCACCATGCAATACTAATATCTGTACTAACATTTATAAACTTAAAAAATATAAAACAAAAAGATACACACAATAAATGTGAATAGTAAAATTGGTCATTGTGAGTTGTCACAGATGTCTTGCATACAGTGTATACTTTACAAATTTGGGAAAAAATTTGGTATGTATAAAACTAGAAAATAACACATGTTATAACCCAACAATTCTACCTATGGGTGTAAAACATCAGAGCTCTTGCACAAACATACCAATAGATTTGTACATCAATCTCCATTTCAGTATTATATATAATAGATTACAAATAGGTAAACAGGTTGTGGGAAGGTTATATAAGACACATATCAATAAAAATGAAGGATGGAAACAAGCATGAATCTTACAGGTATGAAATAAAACCAATGAAGCCAGACACTGCAAAATTAACAAAGCAGTTTAACCTATAAATGTAACTGAAAAATACACCTTTTTGCAAAGTATTTGGAGCTAATTATTTTGAGAAAAAATCAGAGATGAGAGAAGATCTGAAAAAAGAGTAGAAGTTACCAACTTTAAGATAAATTTGCATATATATATATACATATATATGTGTATATATATATATATATTTTTTTTAATTTTTATTTATTTATTTGATGGACAGGGATCACAAGTAGGCAGAGAGGCAGGCAGAGACAGAGAGGGAAGCAGGCTTCCCGCTGAGCAGAGAGCCTGATGCAGGACTTGATCCCAGGACCCTGGGATCATAACCTGAGCTGAAGGCAGAGACTTAACTCACTGAGCCACCCAGGTGCCCCTAAATTTGCATTTATAAAAGCAACTTCATTTGTATGAGTGTCTCCTCCATGCCAGTCAGGGCAGAATAACTACACAAGAGACTCTTGGTGGAATAAATATGAAGTAACATCTGTATAATAAATCTTACATTGATTTATACTCTCTCTGTTTACCTCCTTAGATCTTATTTCCCCACACCTTCTTAATGTCTTTTTCTAAAGTGGGTACTTAGGCATGAATTCTGGGACATTTTGGGAATTACTCATTTTTCCCTGGATGTATTCCTTGTTTCCAGGTCAATAAACTTCTTTAGTTTTTCTTTTGTATATCTGTTTGTTTTTACTATACAATTACTTTTTGTTTTATTTTACATATTTAATTTTTATGTTTCAATATGTGATATTGAGTCATTCTGACCACCAATTATGTATATGTAAACTTCTTCCTACCTATAAAATTGGGTTCATCTACTCACCAAAAAAATACCACAATCTCCACTTAGTCACTGCCTCCTGACAAAAGCACGTAATATCTGGATAATCTGTGGTCCTCCTAAGGTTCAGATGTGGTTTCTTGCTCTGGCTGCAGATTCTGGTCTTTTTGTCAAATCTGATCCAGTTTTGTTCATGGTCCTTGATTGCATCCTTCTGGTGACTTTAAATAGTGTGTTACATCCATGGTTCATCTACACTAGGCAGTGGTGTCTCTGACTCTTCATTGTCTCCCCAAAATTGTTGTAGCCAAGTTCTTAAAGATCACATTATTTTGGCATCATAACCCTTATATACAGGATAGTAGGTTACTGACTATTATATCCCTACGTTTTCTAGTATGTTTCATTCAGGTTCAGTTCCGTCATCAGTCACATACTTAGTTTCTACCTGGACTTAATTCTCAACCACGTCTCCTTTTAATACTTCCTCATAGTCATGTATATCAGTTTGAGGTTACTTGATCTGATCGTCTTAGGTTAGGAAATAACACATTTTTATGTTCTTTTTCTGGGGATTTCTTCACATAGCTAATTCTCAGGTACATATTAGGTATTATTCATGGTATATGTACATCATATATGAGTCTTCTCTGTTTCTGAAGATTTTGTAGGCCATTGTTTTTGTTGTTGTTGTTTTAAATATATTTATTTTTTAATTTCAATGGTGATTTTTTCCCCCTGTTGTTGTGATGTTGAGTCCTAGTTTGTAGAATCAGAAACAGAATTCAACCTAATGAGCAAATTGAGTTTATTTAGTTATGTATGAATTAATTTGGAAGCACCTCATCTAGAAAATAAAAAAAAGTTCCAAAAAGCTGTGCAAAATGGGAGACATTTTGTGTAGAAGGGGACAAAAATAGGGACAGAGCAGATTATGTCATCATACATTAGGGAAATAGAATTAGTCTATCAGGTGGCTGACCTCAATACTGATAACCAGAAAATCCCACACTGACTGGTTTAAGATTGCATTCCTACAACCTAGTTATGTATTACGTCTTGATTTGTTGATATGGGAATTAGCACAAGTGACTCCATTTGGTGCCTACTATCTCCTTTAAATAAGACTGTCAGCTTAACTGACAGAACGATCAATGTCCAAGTGCTTCTTCCAGGTATTGCTCCAAAGTTCTCACAGTTCTTGCTGATTTTCTGTGTGGTATTCACAGGTCATGACATTTTTTGTTGAATCTCTGTGGTTGTCCCAGGTCAGAACCTCAGGTTCACATTTTCTGAGACATTCATTCTCTTCTGAGCTTTTCCTATATCACACTTCTAGGGAGATATTTATTTGGTGGTTAGCATCAATTGCATGCATTTAAAGCTTTTTAGAAAATACAGCATAACAAATATTTTATTATTATTGTCATTATTATTGTTATTTGCAAGACTCCAAATGTTGACTACACTTCAGAGCTATGGTTACAAAGACAAAAGTTGATCAAAATGAGAGATGACAATGAGTCATGAAAGGCATCCTCTGAAACTATTGCCTATTCAAGACAAGTGTTTCACCCAGTGATCTTATGTAACTGAATTTCATCTTTCCCAGATGTGTTAATACAGGTGCACCAGGGATTTTGACCACAACACAGACACCTTCCTGCTCTGTTAAAAGATATCATGAACTATCTTATGGAGAACAACTTTGGTCAGAGAAGTTTTCTTATTTTGTTGATAACTTCTATTTTGTTCTTACTATATAAAAGAATTAAACTTAAAGAGATAATTCATTGTTGTTTTCACATTCATTGTGAAACACCAAATAATTCAATGTATGGTGTGAAACAATAAATTGTTTCAGTAGAGGGAGTCATCTCCTTCCCTGACCCTACATTTTTGGGGCAAGCATGTAAGCATCAGTGCTGAATATTTTAGTTATAATATATAAACAAATATAAAAAATCAATAGTACAAATGAAAAGAAATACACTAGTCTTTAAAAATGGGACAAACAACATAACAGACATTGCTGATGCTATTCCATGTTAGCCATAGAGTATACATAGTTATTAAAAATACTTATATACCATAAAGAAAACATGAAATAAAAACATTATGAAATATCAATAAACATCTACTGTAAAAAATATTTGTTTTTTCCTAAGTGACAATGCCAATGCTGGGAAAGACACAGGCAAATTGGATCAAACACACATTGCTATTAAAAATGTAAAATGTCACAGATCTCATAAAAAGTTTGTATTTTCTAATAAACATAAATATCTGAATGCTACATGACCCTAAAATTGCAATTGTTGACAATATTCAGAGTGTGTATTCACAATAAATATAAGTGTTTATAATACGTTAAGTTGCTATAGTCAAAATTTTGAAATAATCTAAATGTCCTCCAGTGGGTGAGTAATTAAATTGTGGCACATCTGTAATCAGGTATACTGTTTATGAATTAAAAAAAAAAAAACTTAGTACAGAAACAAACTTCTATGGATCTCTGTAATTACAATGTGAAGAAAGCAATAACAAAGATTACATATTACATGAGTCTTTTCATAAAATGTTCTTTAAAATACAAAATTACAATAGATTAATTGGTTCACAGAAGTTAGGGACTTGAAATGGGGTCAAAATTAAAGATGGATGCAAATGTGACAAAAAGCGGTAACCAATCTTTAAAAAAATGTACAATTAAGAAAGTCAAGGTTGGGGACAAGATGGCGGGGAAGTAGGAGGAGGCGCCTTATAAACCTGCACCCTAAAGTGAGCTGATTACTCCGATCACCCATGAAACCAGCCTGAGATCAGAATTATACACTTCTGAATCTCTACAGGGGCAGAAGACGCCAGTGGGCAGGTAAAGTGGTGTGGGAATGGTGGACTGATATCCGAGAATAAACAAAAGGGGGAGTGAGCCACCAGAGGTGACTGGTGGGAAAGTAATACCCCTAATACGAGCGAGAGTGCCCTGCGTCTGGGGACCAGCATTAACTTGGAGACTGGTTGAAAGCACTCCAAAAGAGCAAAGGATAGTGAGGGGGAAATTGTGGGAATCTGGGTGGCTAGGGACAGGGGCTTAAGTTCCTGGTCCCAGGACAGCCTCCCCTGGCGCTGAGCCAAAGAGGGTGCAGAGGAGAAACAAGATCTTGGTCCCTAAGACTCCAGCAAGCCTGAAAATGCGTGGGGTCCAGCTCCTGTGAGGGGATGGGGGCCTCGCCAGATGACAGAACTCACAAGCCCTGCTAAAGAGCCTGAGATGCACACGCCCCTCATCCTCCCCTGAAAGAGGTACACAAAGGCCCAGATGGCGATCTTTGACCTGTGCCATTGTTTCAGAGCCTAAGATGCATGCCCCAAACTCTCCCCTGAAAGAGGTGCGCGAAGGCCCAGCTTGGTGCTTTCGGACCTGTGCCCTGTACGCAGAGCCTGAAACGTGTGCATGACCCACACCTACCCTGAAAGAGTTGTGTGCAAGCCGGGAACTCTTAGACCCACAAAGACCAGGCACTCCCAGCCCAGTCCAGTGGAAAAATCTCAGTGTGCAATCCTTGCTTGGAACCTCTCTGACGGTCTGGAGCTGCCTAGACAGGTGCTGCTGCCATGGTTATGGATACAGGTAAAAGATCCTGCGTCCCCAGGGACCACAACTCAGAACCTGCTCTGCTGACGGCCAATGGGGAAATTATTTGGGCTCTGCAGCCAGACGGAGGCTTCTTTCTGAGAGGGAGGTCAGGGTGCAGTTTGTTTTCCTCTAAAATATAAAAACAATCAAAAGCAGTCGAGGTGAGAGAGAAAAAAAAAAGTGAACAAACATAAAAAACACCAGAGAACAAAAGCCTGAAAAAGAAACCAATTTCCTCAGAGCCCACCCGCTTGAGGGTGGTGGGAGGACTTAACTCAGGGAACATCATTTAATGAAAACCCAAGTGGCAGGCCCCTCCCCCAGAAATCCAACCAAGAAAGGAAAAAACAAAACAAAAAAAAGGACTACAAGGGAACAACCACCATTACTTCATAGAACAACTTTTATTTTTAATTGGTTCCCACTATTCTGGTTCAAGTTTTTTATATAGATAATTTTTTAACCTATTTACCATCACAGTGAGCTGTCCAGTACATCAAATTCCATAATAACCTTCTAACCTGAACTTTTGATACATACACCTGTGTTTTTCTTTTGCATTTCTATTTTTTTTAATTTTTTTGAATTTTAGTTTAGTTTAGTCTAGTTTATTCCTTTTTATTTTTATTTTCTAATATTCATATAGAGTTAAAATTCAAAGTAATCCCCTTTCCCCAATCAATACTACCGCTATAGGTAAACAAATATTTTTTTTTTATTCAGTTTTTTTTATTAAGTTGATTTATTTTCAGAAAAACAGTATTCATTATTTTTTAACCACACCCAGTGCTCCATGCAATCCGTGCCCTAATACCCACCACCTGGTACCCCAACCTCCCACCCCCCCGCCACTTCAACCCCTCAGATTGTTTTTCAGAGTCCATAGTCTCTCATGATTCACCTCCCCTTCCAACCTCCCATTCCAATTTGCCCCAACTCCCTTCTCCTTTCTAACACCCCTTGTCCTCCATGGTATTTGTTATGCTCCACAAACAAATGAAATCATATGATAATTGACTCTCTCTGCTTGACTTATTTCACTCAGCATAATCTGTTCCAGTCACGTCCATGTTGCTACAAAAGTTGGGTATTCATCCTTTCTGATGGAGGCATAATACTCCATAGTGTATATGGACCATATCTTCCTTATCCAGTGGAGATTCCTCAAGAAATTAAAAATAGAACTTCCCTATTACCGTCCAATTGCACTCCTGGGTATTTACCCCAAAGATACAGATGTCGTGAAAAGAAGGGCCATCTGTACCCCAATGTTTATAGCAGCAATGGCCACAGTAACCAAACTATGGAAAGGTAAACCGATTTTCAATCCCCCTCTATCTTAGGGAAGTTGAGTCCTTCAACAAAGATATCAAGATACATCCAGGAGGAATCAAAACAACCTTCTTCACCTACACTGAGATTTATAACCACTCTCCCATCTTTTTCTTCCACCACTGTTTTTGTGTGTTTGTGTTTGTCCTGATAGTACATAAATCTTACACTTGGGGTTCTTTTTGACAAGGTTATTTCTTAAATTTCATATATATAAATTATTTTCTTTGTCATGTACTTTTATAAGTCTCTTTGTTTGTCTGTTTTTGTTTGTACACTTCATAAATCATACCTTGGGGCCCATTTGGGCTGAACCTTCTCTTTCATCTTCCCCTTTTTCTTATGTTTCTCTCTATATATCTTTTTTTTTTTTTTCATTTTCTTTTCTTTCTTCTCTCGTTTGGGTGGGGAATCCTGATTGCTCAGAAACGTTCCAGGGCACACCTTGACTGCACCATGGACGATACATTCAGCTACATCTGTTCAGTCATCTCTCACCAAAATGACCAGGAGGAGGAATACCAAAAGAAGAAAAATACAGAGGATGGGTCTTCTGCAACAGAGCTAACAGCTATCAAGATAGACAATATGTCAGAAAGAGAATTCAGGCTAACAATTATCCAGGCATTGCTAGGTTGGGGAAAGCCATGGATGACCAAAATGAATTGAATAGGGCCGAATTGAAAGTGACGAGACAGGATGTTCACAATGTGAGGGCTGAGCTGAAAACTACCAGGGATGAGCTTCACAATGCTCTCAATGAGTTCCAATCTAATCTAAATTCTCTCAAAGCTAGGGTAACTGAGACAGAAGATAGAATTAATGATCTGGAGGACAAATATATAGAGAGAAAGGATCAGGAGGAAGCCTGGAACAAACAGCTTAGAAACCACGGAAACAGAATCAGGGAAATAAATGATGCCATGAAGCATTCCAACGTCAGAATTATTGGAATCCCTCTAGGGGAGGAGAAAGAAAGAAGTCTAGAAGATACAGTGAAACAAGCTCTTCATGAAAATTTTCCCAGTATCGCGAATGGAACCAGCGATCATGTACTAGAGGCTGAACGGTATCCACCCAAGATTATGGACTCCAAAAATACGTCAAGGCGCCTGATAGTCAAATTGAGGAATCAATAATTGTAAGTATAATCTCTTGAAAGCTACTAGGACAAAGAGGGTCCTTACCTACAGAGGAAACCACATCAGAAAAACGTCAGACATATCCACAGAGACCTGGCAAGCCAGGAAGGGCAGGCAAGATGTATTCAGGGCATTAAATGAGAAGAACATGCAGCCAAAAATACTTTATCCAGCAAGACTGACATTTAAAATGGATGGAGAGATAAAGAGTTTCCAAGACCAGCAAGGCTTAAAAGACTATGCAACCACCAAGCTGATACTGCAGGAAATATAAAGGGGGGTTCTATAAAAGAGGAAAAACCCTAAGAATAGCATTGAACATAAATAAAGAGACAATCTACAGAAAGAAAGACGTCAAAGGTAACACAATTTCAATAAAAACGTATCTATTAATAATCACTCTCAATGTGAATAGCCTAAATGTGCCCATAAAATGGCACAGGGTTGCAGATTGGATAAAACGACGGGACCCATCCATATGTTCTCTAAAAGAGACCCATTTTGAAACAAAAGATACACCCAGACTGAAAGTGAAGGGATGGAGAAGCATCTTTCATCCCAACGGGCCTCAAAAGAAGACTGGGGTAGCTATGTTCATATCATATAAATTAGACTTCAAACTAAAGACTATAGTCAGAGATACAGAAGGACCCTACATAATCCTTAAAGGGACAATCCAACAAGATGATCTAACAATTATAAATGTCTATGCACCCGATATGGGAGCAGCCAATGAAATAAAAATCTGTTAATCAAGATAAAAAGTCATATTGACATGAATACATTAATAGTAGGAGATCTTAACACACCTCTCTCAGAAACAGACAGATCATCAAAGCAGAAAATCAATAAACAAGAGCATTGAATGACACATGGGAACAGATGAACTTCATAGATATATATATATAGAACATTGCACCCTAAAACAACAGAATACTCATTCTTCTCAATTGCACAGGGAACATTCTCTAGAATAGAACACACACTGGGTCACAAATCAGGACTCAACCGATAACAAAAGACTGAGATGATTTCCTGCATATTCTTAGATCACAATGCTTTGAAACTGGAGTACACTCACAAGGAAAAGTTCCAAAAGAACTCAGGCACATGGAAGTTAAAGACCACCTTACTTAAGAATGCTTGGATCAACCAGGAGATCAAAGAAGAACTGAAACAATTAATGGAAACCAATGAGAATGAAGACACTTCGGTCCCCCAACACCTACGGGATACAGCCAAGGCAGTCCTAAGGGGGAAATACGTAGCCATCCAAGCCTCTCTCAAAAAAAATGTAAAAATCTAGAACACAGCAGCTGTCTCTACACCATAAAGAGGTGGAGAATCAACAAATGAAACCAACTCCACACATAAGGAGGGAAATAATCAAGATTAGAGCTGAGATCAATAAAGTAGAAACCAGAGATACAGTAGAAAGTATCAATAAAACTAGAAGCTGGTTTTTTGAAAGAATCAATAAGATCGATAAACCATTGGCCACACTAATCCAAAAGAAAAGAGAGAAAGCCCACATTCATAAAATTATGAATGAAAAGGGAGAGATCACAACGAACATCAAGGAAGTAGAAACAATCATCAGAAGTTATTATCAACAGTTATATGCTAATAAGCTAAGCAACCTAGATGGAACGGATGCATTCCTGGAAAACTATAAACTCCCAAAATTGAACCAGGAAAAAACCCCAAACCTGAATAGACCAATATCTAGTAACGAGATTGAAGCATTGATCAAAAACCTCCCAAAATACAAGAGCCCAGGACCTGACGGATTCCCTGGAGAATTCTACCAAACTTTCAAAAAAGAAATAACACCAATTCTCCTGAAGCTGTTCAAAAAATTGAAGCAAAATGAAAACTTCCATACTCTTTCTATGAAGCCAGCATTACCCTGATCCCCAAACCAGGCAAAGACCTACCAAAAAGAAGAATTTCAGACCAATATTACTGATGAATATAGATGCTAAGATTCTCAACAAGATCCTTGCCAAAAGGATCCAACAGCACATTAAAAATATTATCTACCGGGGCGCCTGCGTGGCTCAGTGGTTTGGGCGGCTGCCTTTGGCTCGGGTCATGATCTCAGGGTCCTGGGATCGAGCCCCGCATCGGGCTCCCTGCTCCACAGGAAGCCTGCTTCCCTCTCTCTCTCTGCCTGCCTCTCTGCCTACTTGTGATCTCCGTCTTTCAAATAAATAAATAAAATCTTTTAAAAAAAAATATTATCTACCATGACCAGGTGGGATTCATCCATGGGCTACAAGGATGGTTCAACATTCGCAAATCAATCAATGTGATAGAAGAAATTAATATGAGAAGACAAAAGAACCATATGGTCCTCTCAATTGATGCAGAAAAAGCATTTGACAAAATCCAGAATCCTTTCCTGATTAAAATGCTTCGAAGTATAGGGATAGAGAGAACATTCCTGAACTTCATCAAATCTAACTATGAAAGACCCACACCAAATATCATCCTCAATGGGAAAAAACTTGCAGCCATCCCGTTGAGATCAGGAACACGACAAGGATGCCCACTCTCACCACTCTTGTTCAAATAGTATTAGAAGTTCTAGCAACAACAATCATACAACAAAGAGAAATAAAAGGTATCCAAATTGTCAGTGAAGAAGTCAAACTCTCTCTCTTTGCAGATAACATGATTCTTTATATGGAAAACCCAAAAGACTCCACCCCCAAATTACTAGAACTCATACAGCAATTAAGCAACGTGGCAGGATACAAAACCAATGTACAGAAATCAGTGGCTTTCTTATACATTAACAATGAAAATACAGAAAGGAAAATTAGAGCATCGATTCCATTTACTATAGCACCAAGAAACATAAGATACCTGGGAATAAACCTAACCAAAGAGGTAAAGTATCTGTACTTGAGGAACTACAGAGTACTCATGAAAGAAATAGAAGAAGTCATCAAAAGATGGAAGACCATTTCATGTTCTTGGATCAGAATAAGAAACATTGTTAAAATGTCTATACTGCATAGAGCAATCTATACTTTTAATGCTATTCTGATCAAAATTCCACCAGTATTTTTCAAAGAGCTGGTGCAAGTAATCAAAAAATTTGTACGCAGTCAGAAGAGACCCCGAATCGCTAAGGAAATGTTGAAAAATAAAATAAAACTGGGGGCATCACGTTACCTGATTACTATGAAGCTGTGATCACCAAGACAGCATGGTACTGGCATAAAAACAGACACATCCACCAGTGGAACAGAGTAGAGAGTCCAGATATGGAACCTCAACTCTATGGTCAAATAATCTTCGACAAAACCGGAAAAAATGGACAGTGGAAAAAAGACAGTCTCTTCAATAAATGGTGCTGGGAAAACTGGACAGCTATATGTAGAGGAATGAAACTCGACCATTCTCTTACACCATACACAAAGATAAACTCAAAATGGATAAAATACCTCAATGTGAGAAAGGAATCCATCAGAATCCTAGAGGAGAACATAGGCAGTAATCTCTTTGATATCAGCCACAGCAACTTCTTTCAAGATATGCCCCAAAGCAAAGGAAACAAAAGCTAAAATAAACTTTTGGGACTTCATCAAAATCAAAAGCTTCTGCAAAGCAAAGGAAACAGTCAAGAAAACCAAGAGGCAACTCAAGGAATGGGAGAAAATATTTTCAAGTGACAGTACAGACAAAAGTTGATATCCAGGATTTATAAAGAACTACTCAAACTCAACACACACAAAACAGACAAGCATATCAAATAATGGGCAGAAGTTATGAACAGACACTTCTCCAATGAAGACATACAAATGGCTAGCAGACACATGAAAAAATGTTCTTCATCACTAGCCATCATGGAGATTCAAATTAAAACCACATTGAGCTATCATCTTACACCAGTTAGAATGGCCAAAATTAGCAAGACAGTAAACAACATGTGTTGGAGGGCATGTGGAGAAAGGGGAACCCTCTTCCACTGTTGGTGGGAATGCAAGTTGGTGCAGCCTCTTTGGAGAGCAGTGTGGAGATTCCTCAAGAAATTAAAAATAGAACTTTCCTATGACCCTGCAATTGCACTACAGGGTATGTACCCCAAAGATACAGATGTAGTGAAAAGAAGTCATCTGTACCCCAATGTTTATAGCAGCAATGACCATGGTCGCCAAACTGTTGAAAGAACCAAGATGCCCTTCAATGGGCAAATGGATAAGGAAGATGTGGTCCATATACACTATGGAGTATTATGCCTCCATCAGAAAGGACGAATACCCAACTTTTGTAGCAACATGGACAGGACCAGAAGAGATTATGCTGAGTAAAATAAGCCAAGCATAGAGAGTCAATTATCATATGGTTTCACTTATTTGTGGAGTAGAACAAATAGCATGGAAGACATGGGGAGACAGAGAGGAGAAGGGAGTTGGGGGAAATTGGAAGGGTAAGTGAACCTTTAAAGACTATGGACTCTGAAAAACAATCTGAGGGTTTTGAAGGGGTGGGGGTGGGAGGTTGGGGTACCAGGTGGTGGGTATTAGAGAGGACACGGATTGAATGGAGCACTGGATGTGTTGCAAAAATAATGAATACTGCTATGCTGAAAATAAATTAAAAATTAAGTTAAAAATAATATATATATAATATATATATGTAAAGATTTTTATTTATTTACTTGACAGACAGAGATCAGAAATAGGCAGAGTGGCAGGCAGAGAAAGAAAGGAGGAAGCAGGCTCTTTTCTAAGCAGAGAGCCCAATGCAGGGCTCAATCCCAGGACCCTGGGATCATGACCTGAGCTTGAGGCAGAGGCTTTAAACAACTGAGCCATCCAGGCACCTAAAAATATATATTTTTTTGATATGTGATTTTATAAGCAGCATAAAATTATTCAATTCATTATCAGGTAATTTTGTTTTCTTTTTTTATGTCATTTATTCTATGTAATAGATATTGAATGCAAATGCTTACCTCCTCAACTTGTAACTTTGAGAAACAACATAACTTATTTCTCAAAATAAGAAACGTTGACTATATCTTTAAGGAAGTAGGTATTTTATGAAAACTTCATAAATGGACTATAATAACTTGAAAAAAGTGATAAAAACATCACATTTCTTTATTTAATACAGATGCTTTTTTTCTCTTTATTCAGGAAAAGCAATAGAAAATGGACAATTGCAACCAAACATTAACTGATTTCCTATCATTAGGGTTGTTTCATATTCAAGAATTGGCCTGTTTCTTTTCGTTTTCAGTGTACTTATTCCTTATTTTCTCTGTTTGCCAAACTGTCCATGATCATCCTCATCCTACTGGACACCCATCTCCACACACCCATGTATTTGTTTTTAAGACTTTATTTATTTATTTGACAGAGAGAGAGATCATAAGTAGGCAGAGAGGCAGGCAGAGAGTGACGGGTGAAGAAAGCTCTCTGCTGAGCAGAGAGCAGGATGCAGGGCTCCATCCCAGGACCCTG
The DNA here is from genome assembly GCF_964662115.1 of Mustela nivalis. Lineage (NCBI taxonomy): Eukaryota > Metazoa > Chordata > Mammalia > Carnivora > Mustelidae > Mustela > Mustela nivalis. The sequence goes on along the minus strand of NC_139022.1, from coordinate 7,193,198 downwards.
AGATCATGAGTTGAGTCAAAGGCAGAGGCATAACCCACTGAGCCACCCAGGCAACCTCCATGTATTTTCTACTTAGCTGTCACTCACATACCTGAGCTACATCTCCACTGTTGTCCCCAAAATGACTTTCAATTATGTCTTTGGAAACAAGTATATCTCATTCACTGGGTACGGGGTTCAGAGCTTCTTCTTTTTGACTTTAGCTAGTGCAGAAGGATTAATATTGGCCTCTATGGCCTATGATCATTATGTGGCTATTTACTTTCCTCTTCACTATCCTATCTGTATGAGCACAAGAGTGTGTGTGCTGATGATAACAGGATCTTGGATCATGGTTTCACTCAACTCCTGTGCCCACACTTTATATGCCTTCAGAATCTCTTATTATAGTTCCAGATCCATCAACCATTTCTTTTGTGATATTCCTTGTGATGTTGACTCTGGCTTTCCTGGACACCTGGGTCTATGAGTACACAGGGTTTCTGAGTACCACCCTCTTCCTTGAATTTCCTTTCATTAGCATTGCATGTTCCTATGGTGGTGTTTTCCTTGCAATCTGCCACATGCTCTCAGCAGAAGGGAGAAAGAAGTCCTATTCTATCTGCAGCAGCCACCTCACTGTGGTAACTTTCTACTATGCACCCTTTGTTTACACTTATCTATGTCCAAGATCCTTCTGATCTCTGACACAGGACAAGGTCCTGGCTGTCTTCTACACGATCCTGACTCCATTACTCAACCCCATAATCTACAACCTGAGAAACAAGGAGGTGATAGGGGGCCCAAGAAGAGTGATTCAAAAGTTCTGCTCTGTAGAAATGTAGACAAAGTTCTCATTATTCTGGTGGCCTTAGTAGTACATCAGTTTCACCTTTGACATTCATTAATAACAATTTCATTCCAGGGTTGAAGACAGGGATTACATTAATCTAGAAAATTTAAATAATTGAGATTTGGCAAAGTACTTTATATATTCAATCACTGTTTTTGTTTTCTTTCTGGTAATTTTTCAATAAATGTGAGTAGGATATACTTTGCCTTGATTTGTATGCAATAAGATTTTATTAATTAGCTGAAATGATAATGAAAAAATTCCAACTTGATGGTATTATTCATTATAATAAGTTCTAATATGCTTAGAATAACTCCAAATAAAATAGGGGGAAAGAACAATATATGTTATGACATAATCAGGTTTATTTCGGTTTGATTTCTATTATAGTTTGTACTTAGTGAATAGTGATTTTTTGCTTTCCTATTTTTCAGAAATGATAGACATAGAGATTAGCAAAACAGGTCTGCATAGAATTAGATGTTTTCATACCATTAAAAAGGAAATATAAGTTTATATATTTTAAGAACAGGGCCCTGGATGTAACTCGACAAGTCCTACAATAGCAGTTTATCACAGGTCTACATTATCAAGATAAAAAAAATTATTATTGGGGGCTTATTCACTTAGCATGAACTATGGGAGAATGAGAAAAATTTTCTAAAAGTATTCATGGGATTTGCATACTGTTGAGTGCATATTATTAGCTTAGCACTACACTTGAACATGATGGATGAATGGTCATCACTGTTTATAGAATAACTCTACTATACTCTTTATTTTATGAGGTAAGATGTGAATAAGGAAGGTAGAATAAACATGTAAGAAAGCCTATATTAGCTAAAGCATTACAATAATGGATACCTGCTATATTAGAATTGGGGAAAAAATGGTATCCCCCCCAAATAGAAGAGCCACATGTTAGAAGATATACTATGAATTTCGATTTCTTAATACTAAAACTAAGTGAGCTTTTAGAGATTTCTTGACTGTTCAGTGATTGATGTGATCTCTTAACACAAGTAAATTCAGCAAAACTTAAGCCAAGATACACCTAGGTGGCTCAGTGGTTTAAAGCCTCTGCCTTCGGCTCAGGTCATGATTCCAGAGTCCTGGAATCAAGCCCCACATCAGGCTCTCTGCTCAACAGGATCCTGCTTCCCCACCCTCTTTCTGCCTGCCTCTCTGCCTATTTGTGATCTCTGTCTGTCAAATAAACAAATAAAATCTTAAAAAAATAAAAAAACTTAAGCCAAAAATTATATTTAAAAGGGTGAAAGACTTTCAGACTCTCCAGAAATGCTGGCACAATGATGTCTGGAGACTTCACAACCAAAATCAATATCCATCTTGTGCCTAAGAATGATTTTTAAAAGATTTTATTTATTTATTTGACAGAGATCACAAGTAGGCAGAGAGGCAGGCATAGAAAGAGGGAGGGAAGCAGGCTCCCTGCTGAGCAGAGAACCCAATGCGGGGCTTGATGCCAGGACTCATGGATCATGATCTGAGCTGAAGGCAGAGAATTTAAACCACTGAGCCACCCAGGTGCCCCCTAAGAATGATTTTTATGACTCACACCATTCACAGCTCAAAAATCATCTGATGGGCTCCTCTGAAAACAAGGTTGTCAATGTTTTCTAAACTTTGTGTTGAAACAGGAGTCCTGTTAAATCAAGATTTCTCAGTATTTTTTTTTTCATAGTCTATCCCTGTGATGGACATATAAGAAATACACATTTCATGGGTATTATAGAGGGCATGGATTGCATGGAGCACTGAGTGTGGTGAAAAAATAATGAATACTGTTATGCTGAAAATAAATAAATTTAATTAAAAAATATACATTTCAAAATATACAAATTGGTTTATCTTTTTTAAAACTTGTATTAAGTTTTTTAAAAAAATGGGGTGCCTGGGTGGCTCAATTGGTTAAATGACAGACTCTTGATTTTGGCTCAGGTAATGATTACAGGGTTTGAAGATCAAGTCTTGGCATTGGACTGTGAACTGAGTATGGTGCCTGGTTAAGATTCCCTCTCCCGTCCATCTCTCCCCCCCCCCACTCTCACACACATGCTTTTTCCCTCTCTAACAAATAAATCATAAATAATAAATAAAATATTTCTAATGGAAAATTTCAAGTGTGTAATACAGCATGTATCATTAACAATATTCACATTCCTGTACATGAAATCTTCAGAACTTATTCACCTTGCATAATGGAGATTTTATAGTCTTTGACCCCAATCTTTCCATATTTCCCTTTCCCACCTTTCCCATCAGCCATTGACAACTGTCATTTAACTTTCTGCTTCCATAAGTTTGACCATTTTATATACCACTCCCCAGTGTAACTGGACATGGTTTGTATTTCTGTATGTGGCTTATTCACTTAGCATAATGTCTTCCAGTATCTTATATGTTGTTACAAATGGAAGAATTACCTTTTTCAGGGCTCTTATATATTCCATATTTCCTATATGCATTCCTTTTTTCTTAGGTTGTTCACATCTTATATACTGTGAATAATGATATAATAGTCATAATAGTGTACATATTCTTCAATGTATGGATTTTATTTCCTTTAGGTATTCATTACATAGTGAAGGGTAACCTTGTCTTGACAATAGCCAGACCTCCAAGGCCTTGTAATTCTCACTTTGAACACACACAAGTTCCTTAGAGACTTACTTATCTTTAAATCAAACTAACAAATATATATAATCAGTCAATTCTCACAATCACAAGTGTAACTATTTTTGCCCATGGGTCCTGAACCTATTCTTTAATAAAAGCACCTTTCTAGACTGAAAAAATTTCAATAATTCTTTTACAATCATTTCCTTTATGGCTCCAAATCACTTTACATTTTGTTTGTACTTTTAAGTTGTGTGTGGTTTTGTTTTTTTTGTTTTTTTTTTTTTCCCTGTTCCTCAGGACATACAAATCTGTTCAAGGTCCCTTAGCACTATCCCGACCCACTGTGCTTCACAACATTCGTGGGGTAGGCGGGTCCTTTTGTTTTCAAGACTCCATCTCCCTTTCCATTTTGTATGTGGTCTTTCTATTTTTTGAAGTGTAGATGCTATTCACTCAGTCCTCAGTTATTCAGTAGGAATTGTTCTTTATATGGGTGTAGTTTTGATTTGGACGGGAGGAGGTGTGTTCAGAGTCTTTCTACACCTCCCTATTGAAATAGAACTTGAGTTTTTTTTTTTTTTTTTCAAAATTAGTAATTGAGGATTTCAGGAAAAATGGTGGAGTAGGAGGACCCTAAGCTCACTTGTCCCCCTGGATATAATTAGAGAACACTTACATCAGTTTAAATAGTCCAGAAAATGTCCCAAATATTGCCAGAACAAACCCCACAACTAACTGTAGAGAAAAGACCACATCAAATAAAGAAGGAGGAGCAAAGATGCTTTTGGGAGCTGATCAGTCCTACAAGACTCTCTGTGTGAGTTAGGAACACTCATGACACTGAGAAGGGAGAGAAAAGGGCCCATACACTGGGCAGGCCACACAGGAAACACAAATCCCCCATAACATTTGACTCTGAAAACTAAAAGATCTATATTTTGTGAGTTCTCAACAACCAGCAGGACGTAAACATGGAACATTAAGATACAGTGGGGTTAGCTCTGGGAGAGCAAGTAGTGTGAGAAGAAGCTAATTCTCAGCCCTTGAAGAGACAGCACAACAGATACATAAAAAGATACAGCACAGAAGAAATAGTCTGCAAAACACTTGTAGCATATGGAAGATATATTAATTTAATCATCTTAAAGCATGTTCTGAAGGATCAGACATCCTTGGGAGATTTCTCCAGGAAACACACACACACACACACACACACAAACCAAAAAAAAAAAAAACAAAAAACAAACAAACAAAAAAAACCCAAGAACAACAACAGCAACAACAGTAATAATAATTAAAAAAAATGTTGAAGTTGTCATTTCCTTAACCCACACCCAGAAAAAAAAAATCTTATACAGGAAATCAGATTTTTCATCTTCTACCTGACCTCCTAACACTGCTGCAGTGCCCCTACATGCACTCTGTGCATCTTCCTTCTCCACCTTTCCTGGGCTATCTCTCTCCAGCTGGTGGTCCCCTCTTATAGAGGATCTAAACACAATGATTGCCAACACCACACATTTGTCCCACACAATCTGTGAATCTATTGTCTCCTATAATACATTCTAGGCTGGAGTCCATCCATAGTGTTGCCACAAGCCTGGCTGTGCTAAGCAACCATGACAGGTGCCATCACAACTCTAAAGTAACTCCTGCCCTAGGGAAAGGAAAAGAAAATGACACATGCTAGTTGGATTCATTCCTCATAGAAGTATGGTTGTATATAGTTGGTTTGACTTCTGTGCCCACCCACTGGTGAAAGCTTCTCGGGACAATGCAAGTAAAGTGCCCTGCAGTTTGGTGCTACTGCATCTCTGTAAAATATTTGGTATATCTCATTTCAAGCCCAAGGAGGGCTCACTCTTAGACACTAACAACAGTGGAACAAAGCAGTGTCTACAAAAGGAAATAGAGCCACTGCTGAAAACTGAACTGAAAAAAATGTAGCTCAGCCACAACATCAGATGCATATAACATAGACACACAGGAGACACACTTGAAGCACCAGGCACTTGTGAACAGGGATCACTGCACTACAGGACATTACAAGACCTCTTGTTCATAAGACCACTACTTTTAAAAACAGGAGACCTAGATGGCTTTCTTAACACAGAGGAGCAGCCACAGAGAGTTAGACAGAATGAGACAAATATATATAACACAACTAAAAACCAGAACAGAGACAGAAAGAGAATAAAATGAAACAAAGGTAAGCAACATGCCTAATAAGGAATCTAAGGGTGCCTGAGTGGTTCAGTCATTTTGTCCACTTTCAGCTCAAATCATGATCTTGGGGCCCTGGGGTTGATCCAGGCATCAGGCTCTCTGCTCCATGGGAAGCCTGTTCATCTCCTTCCACTCCCCATGCTTGTGTTCCCTCTCTTATTATGCCTTTGTCAAAGTAAATAAATAGATAGATAGATAGAGAAATAATAAATAAAAAACATTAAAAGTAATAAGGAATATACAGTAATGAGCATAAAGATACTCATGGGATTTTACCAGAAAAGTAGAGGAATTAAGTAGACACTTAACAAAGAGATAGAAAACAGAAAAAAAAATAGAACTAGTTAGAGATAAAGAGCATAATAACTGAAATTTGAAATGTACTAGGTAGATTAAACAACAAGCAAGGGAAAACAGAATGAATCAGTAAACTGGAGGACAAAATAATACAGAGTAATCAAGCTGAGAAGATAAGAAAAAAATAATACAGAATGAGAATAGACTTGGGGAACTCACTAATACCATCAAGTGCAATAATATCTGTGTATAGGGATCTCAGAAGGAGAAGATAGAGAAAAGGAGAACATAAAAAGTATTTGAAGAAATAAACCTGACAACTTCCTAAAAAGGGGAAGGAAAAATAATTTCAGATCCAGGAGACCCAGAGAAGCTTTAAGAAAATCAACTCAATAAAGTCCATACCAGGACACTAACTATTAAAAAGGTACAAAATAGTGATAAATAGAGAATTACAAAGCAGTGAGAAAAAAGAAAATAGTGACATACAAGGGATACCTTATCAAGTTATCAGCTGATTTTCTTTTTAATCAGAAAAAAAAAATGCTTGCCAGAAGAAAATGATAGGATATATTCACAGTGCTGAAAGGAAAAACAAAGTGTGGCCTAAAATACTATATTCATCCACCAAGGATATCATTTGGAATACAAGGAGAAATAAATAATTCCCAGACATAAAATTTTAAAGGAACGTATGGCCACTAAACCAACCCTACAAGAGATGTGAAAAGACTCATTGCATGGAATAGAGAGACCATAATTAAGAGTAAGATAAGTAGGAAGCACAAATCACTAAAAATAATTAGATTTCAAAAAAAATCAGCCAAAGAACTCACAAAAAAAAAGTATGTAAATTATAGCATGGTGGATGGAAGGAGAGCAAAGAATGGATTAACTTAAGCAATCTTACCTTCATATAGACTGCTATATGCAGATGAAGTTATATATAAACAAAACAGTAACCACATATCAAAAACCAGTAATATATATGCCAAAAATAAAGAGGAATAAATTTAAGTATATCACTAAAGAAAACAAAAAAATTGTGAAAGAAAGAAAAATGGATAGAAGGATCAGAAAAGTACAGCAAAAGTGGAAGATGGCAATAGAGTAGGAGGATCCTACCTTTGCTTTGCCTCACGAACACAAGATAAGTATTAAATCATCTCAGATGCTCAAGAAATAGGTTTGAATACTGAGAGACCAAACTCCACAACTAAAAGTAGAGGAAAGACCTCATTGAAAAAGGAAGGAATTGCAGAGTCATGGTTTAGTGGAGAAATGGATGGTGGGTGCTGAAGAGGAGAGGAAGCTGTGATCATGGAGAAAGGTGATAGAGGAGCGCACAGTGTAACTCACAAGAATAAAGTTTCCCAAGGCTTTTGGCTTATAATATAAGAAGGGCTGAATATCCTGAAGTCTTGTAACCAGTGGATCTCATATCATGGAGTTTTAAAGGTCAGGGGTCTTGGTTGGGATGAAGATTGGAGTCTTCCTGAAAAGAAGGCATGCAAACAACCCATGGGAAGCAGCATGGAAACAATTATCTGAAGAATGCCTGGGGCACACAAAAGGAAGATTATTCATTTTTCTTAGAATGCATATCTGAGAAGAAGCACTCATGGAGACACTTCTCTGGGAGCAAAGGACCTGGCTGGTACCATTTCCTCCACTGCTGTTCCAGTATAAACAGAGAGATTTGTAGGAAGCAGCACAACCCCAATCCTTGCTATGTAACTTGCCTACACAAAGCCCCACTCCCTGTGCTCTGGGGGACTGTCCATCATTCATGCTTGTCCCAGTCCTATCATGGTGGCCCCCTCCCCAGAAAACTAACACAATAACACTGCCCACATCATGTATCTTCACCACAGAGTTCTACAGGACATTGGAGCTGGTGCAACTGGTGTCAGGTTTCATTTTATAGGCAGATAAGAGCAAACTAGTTGAAACTCCTCATAATCTAGGTCTCAGACCAAAACCTGCCCACATCAGGCAAGTAGAGACACTGCAGACACCTGACATGAAGGACAGGTCAGCCAAAACAAAACAACAACAAATTTAACCAATGAGGCTGAAGTCATACTCTGAGAACCATACAATATTGATGAAAGAAATTAAACATGATATTTTTAGAGCACTAAACGAGTAAAACATGCAGCCAAGAATACTATATCCAGCTAGGATATAGTATTCATTGAAAATAGAAGGAGAGATTAAAAGCTTCCAGGAAAACAAAAACTGAAAGAATTTGCAAATACCAAACCAGCTCTACAGGAAATATTGAAAGGGGTCCTTTAAGCAAAGAGAGAGCCTACAAGTGGTAGATCAGAAAGGAAGAGAGACCATATACAGTAACAGTCACCTTACAGGCAATACAATGGCACTAAATTCATATCTCTCAATAGTTACCCTGAATGTGAATGGGCTAAATGCCCCTGTCAAAACACACAGGGTATCAGAATGGATAAAAAAACAAAACCTATCTATATGTTGCCTCCAAGAAACTCATTTTAAGCCCGAAGACACCTCTGGATTTAAAGTGAGTTGGTGGAAAAGAATTTACCATGCTAATGGACATCAGAAGAAAGCAGGAGTGGCAATCCTTATATCAGATCAATTAGATTTTAAGCCAAAGACTATAATAAGAGATGAGGAAGGACACTATATCATACTCAAAGGGTCTGTCCAAAAAGAAGATTTAACAATTTTAAATATCTATGCCCCCAACGTGGGAGCAGCCAACTATATAAACCAATTAATAACAAAATCAAAGAAACACATCAACAATAATACAATAATAGTAGGGGACTTTAACACTCCCCTCACTGAAATGGACAGATCATCCAAGCAAAAGATCAGCAAGGAAATAAAGGCCTTAAACGACACACTGGACCAGATGGACATCACAGATATATTCAGAACATTTCATCCCAAAGCAACAGAATACACATTCTTCTCTAGTGCACATGGAACATTCTCCAGAATAGATCACATCCTCGATCCTAAATCAGGACTCAACCGGTATTAAAAGATTGGGATCATTCCCTGCATATTTTCAGACCACAATGCTCTAAAGCTAGAACTCAACCACAAAAAGAAGTTTGGAAAGAACCCAAATACATGGAGACTAAACAGTATCCTTCTAAAGAATGAATGGATCAACCGGGAAATTAAAGAAGAATTGAAAAAAATCATGGAAAAAAATGATAATGAAAATACAACGGTTCAAAATCTTGGGACACAACAAAGGCAGTCCTGAGAGGAAAATATATAGCGGTACAAGCCTTTCTCAAGAAACAAGAAAGGTCTCAGGTACACAACCTAACCCTACACCTAAAGGAGCTGGAGAAAGAACAAGAAAGAAACCCTAAGCCCAGCAGGAGAAGAGAAATCATAAAGATCAGAGCAGAAATCAATGAAATAGAAACCAAAAAAACAGTAGAACAAATCAACGAAACTAGGAGCTGGTTCTTTGAAAGAATTAATAAAATTGATAAACCCCTGGCCCGACTTATCAAAAAGAAAAGAGAAAGGACCCAAATAAATAAAATCATGAATGAAAGAGGAGAGATCACAACTAACACCAAAGAAATACAAACTATTATAAGAACATACTATGAGCAACTCTACGCCAATAAATTTGACAATCTGGAAGAAATGGATGCATTCCTAGAAACATATAAACTACCACAACTGAACCAGGAAGAAATAGAAAGCCTGAACAGACCCATAACCAGTAAGGAGATTGAAACAGTCATTAAAAATTTCCAAACAAACAAAAGCCCAGGGCCAGACGGCTTCCCGGTGGAATTCTACCAAACATTTAAATAAGAACTAATTCCTATTCTCCTGAAACTGTTCCAAAAAATAGAAATGGATGGAAAACTTCCAAACTCATTTTATGAGGCCAGCATCACCTTGATCCCAAAACCAGACAAGGATCCCACCAAAAAAGAGAGCTATAGACCAATATCCTTGATGAACACAGATGCGAAAATACTCAAAAAATACTAGCCAATAGGATTCAACAGTACATTAAAATGATTATTCACCACGACCAAGTGGGATTTATTCCAGGGCTGCAAGGTTGGTTCAACATCTGCAAATCAGTCAATGTGATACAACACATCAATAAAAGAAAGAACAAGAACCATATGTACTCTCAATAGATGCTGAAAAAGCATTTGACAAAGTACAGCATCCCTTCCTGATCAAAACTCTTCAAAGTGTAGGGATAGAGGGCACATACCTCAATATCATCAAAGCCATCTATGAAAAACCCACCGCAAATATCATTCTCAATGGAGAAAAACTGAAAGCTTTTCCACTAAGGTCAGGAACACGGCAGGGATGTCCATTATCACCACTGCTATTCAACATAGTACTAGAGGTCATACCCTCAGCAATCAGACAACAAAAGGAAATTAAAGGCATCCAAATCGGCAAAGAAAAAGTCAAATTATCACTCTTCGCAGATGATATGATACTATATGTGGAAAACCCAAAAGACTCCACTCCAAAACTGCTAGAACTTACAGGAATTCAGTAAAGTGTCAGGATATAAAATCAATGCACAGAAATCAGTTGCATTTCTCTACACCAACAGCAAGACAGAAGAAAGAGATATTAAGGAGTCAATCCCATTTACAATTGCATCCAAAACCATAAGATACCTAGGAATAAACCTAACCAAAGAGACACAGAATCTATACTCAGAAAACTATAAAGTACTCATGAAAGAAATTGAGGAAGACACAAAGAAATGGAAAAATGTTCCATGCTCCTGGATTGGAAGAATAAATATTGTGAAAATGTCTATGCTACCTAAAGCAATCTACCATTTAATGTAATTCCTATCAAAGTACCATCCATCTTTTTCAAAGAAATGGAACAAATAATGCTAAAATTTATATGGAACCAGAAAAGACCTCGAATAGCCAAAGGGATATTGCAAAAGAAAGCCAACGTTGGTGGCATCACAATTCCGGACTTCAAGCTCTATTACAAAGCTGTCATCATCAAGACAGCATGGTACTGGCACAAAAACAGACACATAGATCAATGAAACAGAATAGAGAGCCCAGAAATAGACCCTCAAATCTATGGTCAACTCATCTTCGACAAAGCAGGAAAGAATGTCCAATGGAAAAAAGACAGCCTCTTCAATAAATGGTGCTGGAAAATTGGACAGCCACATGCAGAAAAATGAAATTGGACCATTTCCTTACACCACACACAAAAATAGACTCAAAATGGATGAAGGACCTCAATGTGCGAAAGGAATCCATCAAAATCCTTGAGGAGAACACAGGCAGCAACCTCTTCGACCTCTGCCGCAGCAACATCTTCCTAGGAACAACGCAAAAGGCAAGGGAAGCAAGGGAAAAAATGAACTATTGGGATTTCATCAAGATCAAAAGCTTTTGCACAGCAAAGGAAACAGTTAACAAAATCAAAAGACAACTGACAGAATGGGAGAAGATATTTGCAAACGACATATCAGATAAAGGACTAGTGTCCAGAATCTATAAAGAACTTAGCAAACTCAACACCCAAAGAACAAATAATCCAATCAAGAAATGGGCAGAGGACATGAACAGACAGTTCTGCAAAGAAGACATCCAGATGGCCAACAGACACATGAAAAAGTGCTCCATATCACTCGGCATCTGGGAAATACAAATCAAAACCACAATGAGATACCACCTCACACCAGTCAGAATGGCTAAAATCAACAAGTCAGGAAATGACAGATGCTGGCGAGGATGTGGAGAAAGGGGAACCCTCCTACATTTTTGGTGGGAATGCAAGCTGGTGCAGCCACTCTGGAAAACAGCATGGAGGTTCCTCAGAATGTTGAAAATAGAACTGCCCTATGACCCAGCAATTGCACTATTGGGTATTTACCCTAAAGATACAAATGTAGTGATCCAAAGGGGCACATGCACCCGAATGTTTATAGCAGCAATGTCCACAATAGCCAAACTATGGAAAGAACCTAGATGTCCATCAACAGATGAATGGATCAAGAAGATGTGGTATATATACACAATGGAATACTATGCAGCCATCAAAAGAAATGAAATCTTGCCATTTGCGACAACATGGATGGAACTTGAGCGAATCATGCTTAGCGAAATAAGTCAAGCAGAGAAAGACAACTATCATATGATCTCCCTGATATGAGGAAGTGGTGATGCAACATGGAGGCTTAAGTGGGTAGGAGAAGAATAAATGAAACAAGATGGGATTGGTAGGGAGACAAACCATAAGTGACTCTTAATCTCACAAAACAAACTGAGGGTTGCTGGGGGGAGGGGGTTTGGGAGAAGAGGGTGGGATTATGGACATTGGGGAGGGTATGTGCTTTGGTGAGTACTGTGAAGTGTGTAAACCTGGTGATTCACAGACCTGTACCCCTGGGGATAAAAATATATGTTTTAAAAAATAAAAAATTAAAAAAAAAAAAGAAATTAAAGATGATGCAAAGAAATGAAAAGACATCCCATGAGTATGGATTCTAAAAATAAAGTAAAATGTCTATACTACCAAAAGCAACCCATACATTTAAGGCAAGCCCTATCAAAATACCAGTAACTTTTTTCATAGACCTAGATGAAGAAACTTTAAGATTTGTGGGACTACAAAAGAAATGAAATAGCTACAGCAAATTTTAAAATCAAATCAAATCAAATCAAAGCTGGAGGCATTACAATTGCAAGATTCAAGTTATATTGCAAGGCAATACTGAAGAACAGAGTATGGTAATGGTACAAAAACAGATACATGGATCTATAGAACAGAATAACAAACCCAGAGATGAACCCATAAGTATATGCTCAAATAGTATTTCACAAAGCAGTAAATATATCCAGTGGAAAAAGAAGAAAACCATTTCAATGGTATCGGGAAAACTGGAAAGCAAAATGAGAAAGAATGGTACTGGGTGACTTTTGTGCAACATATACAAAAATAAATTCAAAATATATTAAAGACATAGATGTGAGACAGGAAACCATTAAAATTCTAGAGGAGAACTCAGGGAGTAACCACCTTGACATTAGCAGTAGAAACTTCTTACTAGATATGCCTCCTAAAACAAGGAAAACAAAAGCAAAAATAAACTTTGGGACTTTATCAAAACAAAATTTCTGCACAGTAAAGGAAAAAAAATCAAGAAAACTAAAAGGCTTGGGGCACCAGTGTGTTAAAGCTTCTGCCTTCGACTCAGGTCAGGATCTCAGGGTCCTGGGATCGAGCCCCACATCGGGCTCTCTGCTCAGTAGGGAGCCTGCTTCCTCCTCTATCTCTGCCTGTCTCTCTGCCTACTTTTAATCTCTGTCAACCAAATGAATAAATAAAATCTTAAAAAAAAAAAGTACTGTCATTTGCAAATATCTTCTCCCATTCCGTGGGTTGCCTTTTGGTTTTCTTGACGGTTTCCTTTGCTGTGCAGAAGCTTTTGATCTTGAGGAAGTCCCAAAAGTTCATCTTCGCCTTTGTTTCCTTTGACTTTGGAGACAAATCTTGAAAGAAGTTGCTGTGGCTGATACGGAAGAGATTACTGCCTATGTTCTCCTCTAGGATTCTGATGGATTCCTGTCTCACATTGAAGTCTTTTATCCATTTTGAGTTTATCATTGTGTACAGTGTAAGGGAATAGTCGAGTTTCATTCTTCTACATATAGCTGCCCAGTTTTCCCAGCACCATTTATTGAAGAAACTGTCTTTTTTCCACTGTATATTTTTTCCCTTTTTTTCGAAGATTATTTGACTATAGAGTTGAGGGTCCATACCTGGGCTCTCTACTCTGTTCCACTGGTCGATGTGTGTCTGTTTTTATGCCAGTACCATGCTGTCTTGGTGATCACAGCTTTGTAGTAAAGCTTGAAATCAGGTAACGTCATGCACCCAGTTTTATTTTTGTTTTTCAACATTTCCTTAGCGATTCGGGGTCTCTTCTGATTCCATACAAATTTTAGGATTATTTGTTCACGGAATGGGAGAAGATATTTACAAATGAAAGTACAGAGAAAAGGTTGATATCCAGGATCTATAATGAACTCCTCAAACTCAACACACACAAAACAGACAATCATATAAAAAAAAAAAATGGGCAGAAGATATGGACAGACACTTCTCCAATAAAGACATACAAATGGCTATCAGACACATGAAAAAATGTTCATCATCATTAGCCCTCAGGGAGATTCAAATTAAAACCACATTGAGATATTACCTTACACCAGTTAGAATGGCCAAAATTAGCAAGACAGGAAACAGCATGTGTTGGAGACGATGTGGAGAAAGGGGAACCCTCTTCCACTGTTGGTGGGAATGCAAGTTGGTGCAGCCTCTTTGCAGAACAGTGTGGAGATTCCTCAAGAAATTAAAAATAGAACTTCCCGGGACACCTGGGTGGCTCAGTGGGCTAAGTGTCTGCCTTCAGCTCAGGTCATGATCGCAGGGTCCTGGGATCGAGTCCCACATCAGGCTCCTTGCTCATCGGAGAGCCTGCTTTCCTCTGCTTCACCTGCATGTGCTCACTCTCTCTCTCTGACAAGTAAATAAATGAAATCTTAAAAAAAAAAAAGAAAGAAAAATAGAACTTCCCTATGACCTGGCAACTGCACTCCTGGGTATGTACCCCAAAGATACAGATGTCCTGAAAAGAAGGGCCATGTCTATCCCAATGTTTATAGCAGCAATGGCCACGGTGGCCAAACTATGGAAAGAACCAAGATGCCCTTCAACGGATGAATGGATAAGGGAGATGTGGTCCATATACACTATGGAGTATTATGCCTCCATCAGAAAGTAATAATACCCAACTTTTGTAGCAACATGGACGGGACTGGAAGAGATTATGCTGAGTGAAAAAAGTCAAGCAGAGAGAGTCAATTATCATATGGTTTCACTTATTTGTGGAGCATAACAAATATCATGGAGGTCAAGGGGTGTTAGAGAGGAGAAGGGAGTTGGGGTAAATTGGAAGGGGAGGTAAATCATGAGAGACTACAGACTCTGAAAAACAATCTGAGGGGTTTGAAGTGGCGGGGGGTGGGAGGTTGGGGTACCAGGTGGTGGTTATTATAGAGGGCACAGATTGCATGGAGCACTGGATGTGGTGAAAAAATAATGAACACTGTTTTTCTGAAAATAAATAAATTGAAAAAAAAATTTTAAAAATGTTTAAAAAATAAATAAATAAAAGATAAAAATGAAAACTAAAATGCAACATATGGAATGGGAGAAGATAAATGCAAATTAAAATCTGATAAAACTTTAGTATAAAAAAAACATAACAAATTGTAAAAATCCACATCCAAAAAACCATGATCAACTTGGATTTTGGGGGGGAAGGCAGACAATAGTTTCAAAGCAATGAATGTATGAATTACATTAATAAGAGAAAGGATAAAAAACAAGTGATCATTTCAATAGATGCACAAAAGCATTTGGTAAAGTACAACATCCATTCATGATAAGAAACCTCAATAAAATAGTTCTCAGGGAAGCAACACTTTCTAATGAAGGCCATATTTGATAAGAAACACAGCTAAATCATACTCCAGTGGGGGAAGAGTGGATGAATGCTTTTCACCTATGTTCTGGAAGAAACAAAGATGTCCACACTCAGTGCTTTTACTCAACATAGGACTTGAAGTCTTAGCCATAGCCACACAAGAAAAAGGAATAAAGTACATCCAAATTGATATGGAAGGAGTGGAACTGTACTTTTACAAAGGAAATGATTCTCTATATTAAAATCCATAAGGACTTCATCAAAAAGCCACTAGAACTGATAAAAAAAATTCTGATATTTGGCAAGAAACAAAATAACAGCACAAAAATACATTGTATTTCTATACACTAATAATAAAGCAGAAGAGAGAGAAATTAAGAAAATCACCCCATTTAAATTGCACCAAAAATCATATAATAACAGGAATAAACTTAGCCATGGAGGTGAAACACCTGTACTCTGATGGGGTCTGAAATCATAAAATTCCTAAGTGAAAGCATCAGCAGGAATTTCTTGGATATTGGCCACAGTAACATTTTTCTAGATATGTCTTGAGGCAAAGGAAACAAATGCAAAAGTGAAGCACTGGGATTATATCAAAACACAAAGTGGCACATGAAGGAATCCATCAAGTAAACTAAAAGCCTACTAAATAGAAGAAGGTAATTGCAAATGAAATATCTGAAAAATGGTTATTGTCAGTAATATACAAAGATTGTACATGACTCAACAACAACAACAACAACAACAATGAATAATTCAATTAGGCAAGCAAGCAGGAGTCTAAGCAATATAATTCAGTCAGAGAAAGACTAATACCATGTGATTTCAGTAATAAGTGAAATTTAAGAAACAAGTTACATGAATAAGGTAAAAAGGAAAAAGTGAGACAAAAAAACAAGTCTAGGAAAAAAATGATAGATATAGAGGAATGGTGGTTGGGGGGATGGGTGACATAGGTGTAAGAAATTAAGAGTACACATATCTTGATGGGAACTGAGAATGAAACAAAGTCTGAATCACTATATGGGATAATTTCAACTATCAAAACACTGGTGTTAACTATAGTTGAATAAAAATTACAAAATAATAAACATATAAACACATAACAAAATAAGTAATTGTGATCATTGATTAAAAGCTGTGTGATTGGACCTCGTAGGTATATACAGAACAGTCCACACTAGAAGAACAGAATAATCATTCTACTCGAGTGCAAATGGAACTTTCTTCAGATTAGACCATATACTTGGTCACAAATCAGGGCTTAACTGATACACAAAAGATTGAGATTATTCCCTGCATATTATCAGACTACAATGCTTTGAAACTGGAACTCAACCACAAGAAAAAGTTTGGAAGAAATTCAAAAACTTGGGAGTTAAAGACCATCCTGCTCAAGAATTTTGATCAACCAGGAAATCAAAGAAGAACTTAAACAATTGATGGAAACTGGTGAGTATGAAGACATCTTGGTCCCAAACCTATGTGATCCAGGAAAGGTGGTCCTAAGGGGAAAATACATAGCCATCCAAGCTTCCCTCAAAAAAATTGAAAAATCACGAATACACCAACTTTCTCCACACCAAATTAAATGAACCACATGCATAAATAGGGAAATATTTAAAATTACAGCAGAGAACAATGAGTTAGAAAGTAGAGATATAGCAGAGCACATTAATGAAACTAAAAGCTGGTTCTTTCAAAGAATCAGTAAGATTGATAAACCATTGGCCAAACTAATGTAAAAGAAAAAAAAAAAAGATGACCCAAATTAATAAAATTATGGCGAGAGATCACAACTAACACCAAGGATACAGAAACAATCATCAGAAATTATTTCCAACAGCTATATGCCAATATTGAGCAACCTAAAAGAAATGGATGCCTTCCTGGAAACCTATAAACTTCCAAAACTGAATCAGGAAGAAACTGATAACCTGAATAGACCAATAGCTAGTAACAAGATTGAAGCAGTGATCAAAATCCTTCCACAAAATCGGAGGCCAGGACCAGACAGATTCTCTGGGAAATTCTATCAAACATTCAGAGAAGAAATAATACCTATTCTCCTGAAGCTGTTGGAAAAAATAAAAACAGAAGAAAAAATATCCAGACTCTTTCTATGAAGCCAACATTTCCCTGATCCCCAAACCAGGCAAAGACCCCATCAAAAAAGAGAATTTCAGACCAATATCCCTGATGAAAAGGGTGCCAAGATTTTCAACAAGATCCTAACTTATAGGATCCATCAGTATATTATAAAGATTATCCACCATGAGCATCTACCTGGGATGCAAGCATGGTTCAACATTCACAAATCAATCAATGTGATAGGACAAATCAATCAGAGAAAAGAGAAGAATGGACTGGTCCTATCAATTGATGCAGAAAAAGCATTTGACAAGATACAGTATCTGTTCCTGATTAAAACTCTTCAAAGTATAAGAATAGAGGGAACATTCCTAAACTTCATAAAAGCTATCTAAAAAACCCCCAGAGAATATCATTCTCAGTGGGGAAAGGCTCACAGTCTTCCTTTTGAGATAAGAAACACAAGGATGCCCCCTCTCACTACTGTTGTTCGGCATAGTACTACAAATCTTAGCAACAGCAATCAGACAACAAAAAGACATAAAAGATATTCAAATTGGCAAAAAAATAAGTCAGACTCTCTCTTCACAGATGACATGGTACTTTATATGGCAAACCCAAAGGACTCCACCCCGAAACTACCATAACTCATACAGCAATTCAGTAATGTAATAGGGTACAAAATCAATCTACAGAAATAAGTTGCTTTCTTATACAATAACAGTGAAAATATAGAAAGGGAAATTAAAGAATGGATTCTATTTAGTATAGCACCAAGAACCATAAGATACTGGGAATAATTCTAATCAAAGAGGTAAATGATCTGTACTTGAGGAACTACAGAACAGTTACTAAAGAAACTAAAGAAAATACAAAAAGATGGAAAAGCATTTGTGCCCATGGATTAGAAGAATAAACGTTCTTAAAATGTCTATACTTCTCAGCCTATCTATACTTTCAATGTCATCCTGATTAAAATTCCATGCAGTTTTCAAACTGCTGGAATGATCAATCCTAGCATATGAATGGAACCAGAGAAGACCCAGAATTGCTAAGAAAATTTTGAAAAACAAAAACAAAACTGGGGCATCATGTTGTCTTTCCTCAAGCTTTATTACAAAACTGTGATCACTAAGACAGCATGGTATTGGCATAAAAACAGACACATAGACCAGTGGAACAGAGTAGAGAGTCCAGTTATGGACCCACAACTCCATGGTCAAATAATCTTCAACAAAGAAGGGAAAAAAAAAACTGTGAAAAAAAGATAGTTTCTTCAATAAATGGTGCTAAGAAAATTGGACAGCTATGTATAAAAAATGAAACCTGACCATTGTCTTACACCATACACAAGGATAAAATCGAAATGGACACAAGACTTCAATGTGACGTGGGGATCTATCAAAATCCTAGAGGAGAACATAGGCAGTAACCTCTTCAACACAGGCCCCAGAAACTGCTTTTAAGACATGTCTCAAAAGGCAAAATGAACAAAAGTGAAAGTGAACTTTTGGGACTTTAACAAGAATAAAAGCTTCTGCACAGCAAAGGTTAACAGTCAACAAAACAAAGAGGCAACATGCGGAGTGGGAGAAGATATTCACAAATGACATTATAGACAAAGGACCCATCAAACTCAACACTCAAAAACAACAGATAATTATGTCAAAAAATGGGCAGAATACAAGAACAGACACTTCTCCAATCAAGACATACAAATGGCTAACAGACACATGAAAAAATGTTCATTATCATTAGCCATCATGAAAATTCAAATTAAAACCACACTGAGATACCACTTTACACCAGTTAGAATGGATAAAATTAACAAGACAGGACACAAAATTATTGGGGAGGATGTTGAGAAAGGGGAACCCTCTTACACTGTTGGTGGGAATGCAAGTTGGTGCAGCCAATTTGAAAAACATGTGGATATTCCTTAAGAAATTAAAAATAGAGCTACCCTATAATCTGGCAATTTCACTACTGGTTATTTACCTTAAAGATATAGAGAGAGTGAAATAAGGGCAATCTGTAGCCAATGTTCCCAATGTTCATAGCAACAATGGCCACAATCGCCAAACTGTGGAAAGAGACGAGATGAATGGTTTAAGAAGATATGGTTTAGGGGAAGACAAGATAGAGGGGAAGCAGGGGTGCCGTTTCAACCTGTACCCTAAAGTGAGCTGATTACCTACCACATAACTCCAATTACCCATGAAATCAGCCTGAGATTACAATTAAACATATCTGGATCTCTACAGGGACAGAAGAAGCCAGTGGGCAGGTAAAGCACAGTGGGAAAGACAGACTGATATCAGAAGATAAACAAAAGGGGAAGGGAGCCACCAGAGGTGACCGGTTGGAAAGTAATACCCCTAATACAAGTGAGGGTAGGAGCATTAACTTGGGGACTGGTTGAAAGCACTCCAAAAGAGCAAAGGATCGCGGGCAGGGGTGGTGGGTAATTGTGGGAATTGGGGCGGCTAGGGACAGAGGCTTAAGTTCACGGTCCCAGGACAGCCTCCCCTGGTGCTGAGCGAGAGAGTGTGGTGGAGAAACCAGGTCTTGGTCCCTGAGCCACCAGGGTGCTCAAGATTGCATGGGGTCTGGCTCCTGTGAGGGGATGGGAGCCACGCCAGACTACAAAATGTGCGAGTCCTGCTACAGAGTCTAAGATGCGTGCACCCCTCATCCTCCCCTGAGAGAGGTACAAAGGCCCAGCCAGTGCTCTTTGACCCACACCATTGTTTCAGAGCCTAAGACGCATGCCCCAAACTCTCCACTGAGAGGTGCACGAAGACCCAGCATGGTGCTTTCAGACCTGTGCCCCATTCTCAGAGCCTGAGATGCGTGCGTGACCCACAGCCTCCCCTAAAAGAGGTGCATGCAAGCTGGGCACTCTTAGACCCAGAAAGTCCAGGCACTCCCAGCCTGGGCCAGTGGGAAAATCTTGGTGTGCGATCTCTGCTTGGAACCTCTCTGGTGGTCTAGAGCTGCCAAGACAGCCGCTGCTGCCATGGTTTTAGGTACCAGTAGAAGATCCTGCATCCCTAGGGACCGTGACTCAGAACATGCTCAGCCAGCTGCCAACAGGACATTTATATGGGCTCTGCAACACCCACAGAAGCACAGACTGAGGCTTCTCTCCGAGAAAGGGAGGTCAGGCTGCAGTTTGCTTTCCTCTAAACCTACAAAAACCATCAAAAGCAGTCAAGGCAAGAGGAAAAAAAAAAAAAAAAAGAAGAAACAAACGTAAAAACTTCCAGAGAACAAAAGACTGAAAAAACCTGTTTCCTCAGAGCCCACCCCATTGAGGGGGACTCAGGGAACCTCATTGACTGAAATCCACGAGGCAGGCCCCTCCCCCAGAAAACCAACCAGGAAACAACAACAACAACAAAAGTCTACAGGAGAACCACCACCACTACTTCAAAGGACAACATTTATTTTTAATTTGTTCCCACTATTCTGGCTCATTGTTTTTATATAGATAATTTTTTACCCTATTTACCATCAGAGTGAGCTGTCCATTACATCAAATTCCATAATAAATTTCTAACCTGAACTTTTTGATACATACAGCTGTGTTTTCATTTTGCAATTATATTTTTTGAATTTCTATTTTCTTAATTTTAGATTAGTTTATTCCTTTTATATTTCATTTTCTAATATTCATATAGAGTTAAACTTCAAAGCAATCCCATTTCCCCAATCAATACTACCCCTATAGGTAAACCAATTTTTAATTCCCCTTTATCTTAGGAAAGTTGGGTCCTTTAACAAAGATATCAAGATACATCCAGGAAGAATCAAATCAAACTTCCTGGCCCACACTGAGAAATTATAACCACACCCCCATCTTTTTCTTCCACCTCTGTCTCTGTGTTTTTGTGTTTGTCCTAATAGTATATAAATCTTACACTTGGGGTTCTTTTTCACGAGGTTCTTCCTTTATTTGCATACATGTATTTTTTCTCTTGTCATGTACATTTATCAGTCTTTTTGTTTTTCTGTTTTTGTTTGTATACTTAATAAATCTTACCTTGGGGCCCATTTGGGCTGAACCTTCTCTTTCATCTTACCTAACTTTCCCTTCTTTCCCTCTCTTTTTTATTTTTCCTCTTCTTTTCTTTTATCTCTCATTTGGGTGGGGAATCCTCATTGCTCAGAAGTATTCCAAAGAGCACACTGACTGCAACATTGTCCATATATCTAGCTACATCTATTCAGTCATCTCTCACCAAAATGACTAAGAGAAGGAATGCCCAACAGAAGAAAAATAAAGAGGATGGACCTTCTGCAGCAGACCTAATGGCTATCAGACAATATGTCAGAAAGAGAATTCAGGTTACCAATTATCCTGGCAATAGCTAGGTTGGAGAAAGCCATGGATGACCAAACTGAATTAATTAGGGCCAAGCTGAAAGCAACCAGAGATGATGTTCACAATGTTAGGGTAGAGCTAAAATCAATGAGGGAGGAGGTTCACAATACTCTCAATTAGTTCCAATCTAATCTAAATTCTCTCAAAGCTAGGGTAACTGAGACAGAAGATAGGATTAGTGATCTGGAGGACAAACAGATAGAGAGAAAGGATCAGGAGGAGGCCTGGAACAAACAGCTTAGAAACCACAAAAACAGAATCAGGGAAATCAATGATGCCATGAAGCTTTCCAACTTCAGAATTATTGGAATCCCTGAAGGGGAGGAGAAAGAAAGAAGTCTAGAAGATATAGTGGAACAAGTTCTTCATGAAAATTTTCCCAATCTCCCGAATGGAACTAGCCTGCATGTAGTAGAGGCTGAACGGTCTCCACCCAAGATTATAGATTCCAGAAAAACATCAAGGCACCTGATAGTAAGAATGAGGAATTATAATTGTAGATATAATCTCTTGAAAGCCCTAGGACAAAGAGGCTTCTTACAGATGAAAGCCCATCAGAATAACATCAGACCTGTCCACAAAGACCTGGCAAGCCAGAAAGGGCTGGCAAGACATATTCAGGGCACGAAATGAGAAGAACATGCAGCCAAAATACTTTATCCAGCAAGACTGACATTCAAAAGGGATGGAGAGATAGAGTTTCCAAGACCAGCAAGGTTTAAAAGGCTATGCAAACACCAAGAAAACACTGATGAAAATGCCAAGGGAGGGTTCTATAAAAGAGGAAAATCCTTAAGAATACCATTAAACAGAAATATAGAGACAATCTGCAGAAAGAAAGACTTCAAAGGTAACATGATATCAATAAAAATGTATCTATCAATAATCACTCTCAATATGAATGGCTTAAATGCACCAATAAAATGAAACAGGGTGACAAACTGGATAAAACGACAGGACCCATTCATATGTTGTCTACAAAAGACCCATTTTGAACCTAAAGATACACCCAGACTGAAAGTGAAGGGATGGAGAAGCATCTTTCATGCCAATGGGCCTCAAAAGAAGGCTGGGGTAGGGATTCTCATATCAGATAAATTAGATTTTAAACTAAAGACTCTAGTCAGAGACATAGAAGGACACTACATCATTCTTAAAGGGAATATCCACCAAGATGATCTCACAATTGTAAATATCTATGCACCCAATATGGGAGCAGGCAATTACATGACAAAACAGTTAATCAAGAGAAAGAGTCAAATTGATATGAATACATTAAGAGCAGAATGGACAGATCATCAAAGCAGAAAATCAATAAACAAGAGAATTGTAAGACACATTGGACCAGAGGGACCTCATAGATATGTAAAGAACATTCCACCCTAAAACAACATAATACTCATTTTCTCAAGGACACAGGGAACCTTCTCCAGGATAGACCACATATTGAATCACAAATCAGGACTGAGAAGATTCCCTGCATATTCTCAGATCACAATGCTTTGAAATTGGAGCTCAATCACAAGGAAAAGTTCAGAAGAAACTCAAACACCTGGAAGCAAAAAACCACCTTGCTTAAGAATGCTTGGATCAAACAGGAGATCAAAGAACTGAAACAATTCATGAAAACCAATGAGAATGAAGACACTTTGGTCCAAAACCTATGGGATACAGCAAAGGCAGACCTAAGGGGGGGAATACATAGCCATCCAAGCATCCCTCAAAAAAATTGAAAAATCCAGAACACACCAGCTGTACCTATACCTTAAAGAACTGGAGAATCAACAACAAATCAAACCAACTCAACACATAAGAAGGGAAATCATCAAGATCAGAGCTGAGATCAATAAGGTAGAAACCAGAGATACAGTAGAACGTATCAATGAAATTAGAAGCCGTTTTTTTGAAAGAATCAATAAGATCAATAAACCATTGGCCACACTAATCCAAAAGAAAAGAGAGAAAGCTCAAATTCATAAAATTATGAATGAAAAGGGAGAGATCACAACGAACACCAAGGAAGTAGAAACAATCATCCGAAGTTATTGTCAACAGTTATATGCCAAAAAGCTAAGCAACCTCGATGAAATTGATGCATTCCTGGAAAAATATAAATTCCCAAAATTGAACCAAGAAGAAATTAACAACCTGAGTAGACTGTTATCGAGTAACGAGATGGAAGCAGTGATCAAAAACATCCCAAAAAACAAGAGCCCAGTAACTGACGGATTCCCTGGGAAATTCTACCAAACTTTCAAAGAAAAAATAACACCGATTCCCCTGAAGCTGTTTCAAAAAATTGAAGCAGAAGGAAAACTTCCAGACTCTTTTTATGAAGCCAGCATTACCCTGATCCCCAAACTAGGCAAAGACCCTACCAAAAAGGTAAATTTCATACCAGTATCACTGATGAATATGCATGCTAAGATTCTCAACAGAATCCTAGAAAACAGGATCCAACAGCACATTAAAAAGATTACCCATCATGACCAGGTAGGATTCATTCCTGTGCTACAAAAATGGTTCAACATTCGCAAATCAATCAATGTGATAGAACAAGTTAATAAGAAAAGCAAGAAGAAACACATGGTCCTCTCAATTAATGCAGAGAAAGCCTTTGACAAAAACCAGCATCCGTGCCTGATTAAAACGCTTAAAAATATAGGGATAGAGGGAACATTCCTGAACTTCATCAAATCTATCTATGAAAGACCCACAGCAAATATCATCCTCAATGGGAAAAAGCTTGCAGTCTTCCCATTGAGATCAGGAACATGACAAGGATGCCCACTCCCACCACTCTTGTTCAACATAGTATTAGAAGTCCTAGCAACAGCAATCAGACAACAAAGAGAAATAAAAGATATCCAAATTGGCAATGAAGAAGTCAAAATCTCTCTCTTCGCAGATGACGTGATTCTTTATATAGAAAACCCAAAAGACTCCACCTCCAAACTACTAGAAACCATACAGCAATTCAGTAATGTGGCAGGATACGAAGTCAATGTTCAGAAATCAGTGGCTTTCTTATACACTAACAATGAAAATACAGAAAAGGAAATTAGAGAATGGATTCCACTTACTATAACACCAAGAACCATAAGATACCTGGGAATGAACCTAATCAAAGAGGTAAAGTATCTGTACTTGAGGAACTACAGAACACTCATGAAAGAAATAGAAGAAGACACAAAGAGATAGAAGACCATTCCATGCTTTTGGATCAGGAGAATAAACATTTTAAGATATCTATACTGCCTAGAGCAATCTATACTTTTAAGGCCATTCCAATCAAAATTCCACTGGTATTCTTCAGAGAGCTAGAGCAAATAATCCAAAAATTTATATGGAATCAGAAGAGATCCTGAATCGCTAAGGAAATGTTGACAAACAAAAATAAAACTGGGGGCATCATGTTACCTGATTTCAAGCTTTACTCCAAAGCTATGATAACCAAGACAGCATGGTACTGGCATAAAAACAGACACATAGACCAGTGGAACGGAGTAGAGAGCCCAGATATGGACCCTCAACTCTATGGGCAAATAATCTTCGACAAAACAGGAAAAAATATACAGTGGGAAAAAGACAGTCTCTTCAATAAATGATGCTGGGAAATCTGGACAGCTATATGTACAAGAATGCAACTCGACCATTCTCTTACACCATCCACAAAGATAAACTCAAAATGGATTAAAGACCTCAACATGAGACAGGAATCCATCAGAATCCTAGAAGAGAACACAGGCAGTAATCTCTTCGATATCAACCACAGCAATTTCTTAGAAGATATGTCCCCAAAGGCAAAGGAAAAAAAAACGAAAATAACCTTTTGGGACTTCATCAAAATCAAAAGCTTCTGCACAGCAAAGGAAACAGTCAAAAAAAAAAAAAAAAAGAGGCAACCCACGGAATGGGAGAAGATATTTGCAAATGACACTACAGAAAAAAAGGTTGTTATCCAGGATCTATAAAGAACTCCTCAAACGCAACACACACAAAACAGATAATCATATCACAAGATGGGCAGAAGATATGAACAGATACTTCTCCAATGAAGAAATACAAATGGTTATCAGACACATGGAAAAATGTTCATCATCACTAGCCCTCAAGGAGATTCAAATTAAAACCACATTGAGATATCACCTTACACCAGTTAAAATGGCCAAAATTAGCAAGACAGGAAACAACATGTGTTGGAGGGGATGTGGAGAAAGGGGAACCCTCTTCCACTCTTGGTGGGAATACAAGTTGGTGCAGACTCTTTGGAGAACGGTGGTGGGATTCCTCAAGAACTTAAAAATAGAATTCCCTATGACCCTGTCATTGCACTCCTGGGCATTTACTCTAAAGATACAGATGTTGTGAAAAGAAGGGGCATCTGTACTCCAATGTTTATAGCAGCAATGGGCACTGTCGCCAAACTGTGAAAAGAACCAAGATGCCCTTCAACGGACAAATGGATAAGGAAGATGTGGTCCATATACACTATGGAGTATTATGCCTCCATCAGAAAGGATGAATACCCAACTTTTGTAGCAACATGGACGGGACTGGAAGAGATTATACTGAGTGAAATAAGTCAAGCCAAGATAGTCAATTATATTATGGTTTCATTTACTTGTGGAGCATAAGGCTTAACATGGAGAACATTAAGGGAAGGAAAGGAGAGTGAATTGGGGGAAATTTGAGGGGGAATCGAATTATGAGAGACTGTGCACTCTGAGAAACAAACTAAGGTTTTGGAAGTGAGGGTGTGGGGACATGGGTGAGCTTCATGGTGAGTATTAATAATGACAGCATACCACTGTGTGTGGTGCATAAACAACAAATATTGGAACACTAAAAAAATAAAATTAAATTTAAAAAAAAACTGTGATTTATGAATAATTCAATATTATTGAACACAAATAAAATGGAAACAGAACAAGATTTTTATTTTTTATCTTCTATTTCCCCCTTTCATTTCTAGATTAAAAGAAATTCCATGACTCCCAAGTAAGACTGGTTTTTTAGTATCTCATAGGGAGATTTGTTGCACACAACCCTCACTAATTTCAATGCATTTTTGGTTACTGTAGAAATTTTAGGATCACTTCACTCTTTGAGTTTGCTGAGGCATGGTCGGGCTGTGAGTGCCTCATGCTGTACATCTATGACTGAACACAGAGTTATTTTGATCTCTCCATACATAATGATCATGTCAGGATGATCCAGGAGAAGGAGCATCTGGCCTACATGTCTTCAGAGAAAGATATAGGTAAATAACATTCTATTCAAAGACATACCATCTTGAGAGTTCTAGATTCCACATACAAGCAAGGGATGAGAAAAAGCAAATTGAAGAAAGTAAGAAGGAGAATTTCACATCCCATGTAGAGAAAAGAGTCAATTAAAGTATCCAAGACCACTGTGGACACAAGTTTGGAGTCCACATAACCATGGACCCTGTGAGTCAGTCCATTTTTGTTACATTCTTGCTGGCCTGGCCAAAGTCTCTGGATGAACTGACTGGTAAAAGACTTTCCTTGTCAAATACAGCCTATAAGTACTGGAAAAGTAACTGCTTTTTCAAATAAACAAATGCTAATGTAATGGTATAAGGTTTACAATGTTTTAGGGAAACATAACATTAGCAAAATAAAATAAAGTACAAGCTAGCTTATGCTTATTGACCATAAAGAAATGAAGATCTAAAACTACCTGACAAAGAAATCAGAATATTTACCTAAATGGGAACAGAAAAATAACTAAAAATAAATAAATCATTATTTGTGCAAAATGATGTTTAACAGAGACTAAAATCATTAAAAATTGGAAATTCTAGATATGAAAAATAGTGACTTAAGTGGAAAAAAAATCATGACTCTGAACAGACTTGATCAAGCACAAGATATAATCAGTGAACTCAAAGACAGAATACTTGAAATAATCTGTTCAGAAGATGAAAAGGAAAATAGCTAATAAAGATCTTAAAAGAAAGCACACAGATTTTATGGGATCCCATAAGAAAACCTAACTATGAATTATGAAAATCCCAGAAGGGGCAGAAAAAGCAAAAGGAGCAGAAATCTATGTTAAGAAAGCAACAATTAAAAAAATCAAAAACAAAACCAAACAAACAAGCAAAAAAACAATCAAACAAAGAAAACTTCTGAAATCTGGGGAGGGAAATAAGTATGTAGATCCATAAAGTTCAAGGAACTCAAATATATTAGATATAGAGAAAGTGGTATGCAGACACATTATAGTTAGCAATTGAAACAGCTTGAAAATATAAAATTTTAAAAACTGGACCTCAGATACTTTTCCACAAGTAAAAACTGTACTTCATTTAGTTACTGGAAGGAAGCAGTAAGAGCATTTAAGGTTTTCTGCAACACTTTTAAAAAATATTGTTACATTAAATGAAGTAATAAAATTATTTCTATTCTTTAGTTCATTGAAAAAAATTGATTTATACTTTAATGACTTTTTTTGCAAAAGAACAGAAAAAAAGGAAAATTTATTTTATATCTACAATGAATTAAAGAAAATCCTCATTTTGTGACACTTTAATAATTTATATTAAACTAACACATTCCATTGAATTATTAGAATTTGTTGGCCAATATAATAAAAATTGGGAAATAAATTAGTATTTACAAACACATAATTACTGTCAACTTACTGGACAAAAATATTTGGATACATGATATATAAAATTTTAGAGACACACTGAAATTGGAACAAACTGAATAAATACATTTGTTCTTTTTAACCACTGAATTGACCCTTAACAACCTGTGAAAATATCTAAAGAAATTAGCTGAATTCCTTCCCTAACCTTGCCTTAGGTCTATCTCGGACTATTAGTAACTTAGTCAGTATAGTCCAAATCTCAGTGGACATTCCCAAGTGAATACAAAAGGAAAAAGAAAAAAAAAAAAAAAACCACCCAACCAAACAAAACAAAACAAAGCAAAAACAATAGATTAAATCACTAGTTAAAGAAAGTGTAATATCATTGTTGCTCCTGCCTTTCTTAGAAGAATCTAAAATGTGAAGTGTAGAGATGAAAGAGTAATATATATACACTTGTTTGGAAATTATTCAAAGACATTTAGTCTAAAATGACTGTTCATAAGGTGATGACTGAACCACCATCTGCTACTTGGACCTGTATGTTTGTGAAAGTGCAGAAATAATACCAGTTACTCCAGTAATATTGTTTTCTTATTTTGAATATTCATACAAGAAATGGAGCTCCTCAGCAAGTGCTTAAGAGAAATTTAGCATTTAAGACTATTCTGTGTAATAAGCAATAGATACATTTAGCCATCTGTTTAACCAGAGAATGCTATTTTCTATTTTGAGTTAAGTAGGTTTAAACAATATGTAAATAACTTATGTTAGTGTATGTATTATTAAAGATTAAATAAATGAATTGGACATGAGAAGGTTTTGTTTTTTGTTTTTTTTTTTGAATTTTTATTTATTTTCAGTATAACAGTATTCATTATTTTTGCACCACATCCAGTGCTCCATGCAATCCGTGTCCTCTCTAATACCCACCACCTGCTTCCTCCAACCTCCAACACCCTGTCCCTTAAAAACCCTCAGTTTGCTTTTCAGAGTCCATAGTGTCTCATGGTTCACCTCCCCTTCCAATTTCCCACAACTCCATTCTCCTCTTCATCTCTCCATGTCCTCCATGTTATTTGTTAGGCTCCACAGATAAGTGAAACAATATACTTGACTATCTCTGCTTGACTTATTTCACTCAGGATAATCTCTTCCAGTCCCGTCCATGTTGCTAA
Source organism: Mustela nivalis (assembly GCF_964662115.1). Classification (NCBI taxonomy): domain Eukaryota; kingdom Metazoa; phylum Chordata; class Mammalia; order Carnivora; family Mustelidae; genus Mustela; species Mustela nivalis. The sequence goes on along the minus strand of NC_139022.1, from coordinate 7,163,388 downwards.
AAAGGTTGGGAATTCATCCTTTCTGATGGAGGCATAATACTCAATAGTGTATATGGACCACAACTTCCTTATCCATTCATCTGTTGAAGGGCACCTTGGTTCTTTCCACAGATTGGCAACCGTGGCCATTGCTGCTATAAACATTGGGGTAGAGATGCCCCTTCATTTCACGACATCTATATCTTTGGGGTAAATACCCAGGAGTACAATTGAATGGTCATAGGGAAGTTCTATTTTTAATTTCTTGAGAAATCTCCACACTGTTCTCCAAAGAAGGTGCACCAACTTGCATTCCCACCAACAGTGGAATAAAGTTCCCCCTTCTCTACACCCCTCCAACACATATTGTTTCCTGTCTTGCTAATTTTGGCGATTCTAACTGATGTAAGGTGTTATCTCAATTTGAATCTCCCTGAGGGCTAGTGATGATGAACATTTTTCCATGTGTCTGATAACCATTTGTATTTCTTCATTGGAGAAGTATCTGTTCATATCTTCTGCCCATCTTGTGATATGATTATCTGTTTTGTGTGTGTTGAGTTTGAGAAGTTCATTATAGATCCTGGGTATCAACCTATGTCTGTAGTGTCATTTGCAAATATTTTCTCCCATTCCGTGGGTTGCCTCTTTGTTTTATTGACTGTTTCCTTTGCTGTGCAGAAGCTTTTGATTTTGATGAAGTCCCAAAAGTTTATTTTTGCTTTTGTTTCCTTAGCCTTTGGAGACATATCTTGAAAGAAGTTGCACTGGCTGATATCGAAGAGATTACTGCCTATGTTCTCCTCTAGGATTCTGATGGATTCCTGTCTCACATTGAGGTCTTTTATCCATTTTGAGTTTATTTTTGTGTAAGGTGTAAGATAATCGTCGAGTTTCATTCTTCTGTATATAGCTGTCCAGTTTCCCCAGCATCATTTATTGAAGAGACTGTCTTTTTCCCACTGTATATTTTTTCATGTTTTGTCGAAGATTATTTGACCACAGAGTTAAGGGTCCATATCTGGGCTCTCTACTCCATTCCACTGGTCTATGTGTCTGTTTTTATGCCAGTACCATGCTGTCTTGGTGACCACAGCTTTGTAATAAAACTCGAAATCAGGTAACATGATGCCCCCAGTTTTATTTTTGTTTTTCAACATTTCCTTAGTGATTCGGGGTCTCTTCTGATTCCATACAAATTTTTGGATTATTTGCTCCAGCTCTTTGAATACCAGTGGAATTTTGACTGGAATGGCATTAAAAGTATAGATTGCTCTAGGCAGTATAGACATTTTAACAATGTTTATTCTTCCAATCCAAGAGCATGGAATGTTCTTCCATCTTTTCTTGTCTTTTTCAATTTCTTTAATGAGTGTTCTGTAGTTCCTTGAGTACAGATCCTTTACCTCTTTCGTTAGGTTTATTCCCAGGTATCTTAAGGATCTTGGAGTTATAGTAAATGGAATCAATTATTTAATTTTCCTTTATGTATTTTCATTGTTAGTGTATAAGAAAGCCACTGATTTCTGTACATTGACTTTGTATCCTGCCACCTTACTGAATTGCTGTATGAGATCTAGTGGTTTGGGGGTGGATTCTTTTGGGTTTTCCATATAAAGAATCATGTCAGCTGCGGAGAGAGAGTTTGACTGCTTCATTGCCAATTTGGATACCTTTTATTTCTCTTTGCTGTCTGTCTGCTGTTGCTAGGACTTCTAATACTATGTTGAACAAGAATGGTGAGAATGGGCATCCTTGTCATGTTCCTGAGCTCAATGGGAAGGCTAAAAGCTTTTTCCCATTGAGGATGTTCTTTGCTGTGAGTCTTTCATAGATAGATTTGATGAAGTTCAGGAATGTTCTTTCTATCCCTATACTTTGAAGTGTTTTAATCAGGAACAGATGCTGGATTTTGTCAAAGGCTTTTTCTGCATCAGTTAAGTGGACCATGTGGTTCTTCTCTCTTATTAACTTGTTCTATCACAACGGTTGATTTGTGAGTGTTGGACCATCCTTGTAGGACAGGAATGAATTCCACCTGGTCATGATGGATAATATATATATTTTTTTAAGATTTTATTTATTTGTCAGAGAGAGATCACAAATAGGCAGAGAGGCAGGCAGAGAGAGAGAGAGGAAGAAGCAGGCTCCCTGCTGAGCAGAGAGCTGGATGCAGGACTCGATCCCAGGACCCTGAGATCATGACCTGATCCGAAGGCAGCGGCTTAACCCACTGAGCCACCCAGGCGCCCAATGATGGATAATATTTTTAATGTGCTGTTGGATCCTGTTTGCTACGATCTTGTTGAAATTCTTAGCATCCATATTCATCAGTGATCTTGGTCTGATACTCCTTTTTGGTAGGGTCTTTGCCTGGTTTGGGGATCAAGGTAATGCTGGCTTCATAGAAAGAGTCTGGAAATTTTCCTTCTGCTTCAATTTTTTGAAACAGCTACAGGATAATAGGTGTTATTTCTTCTTTGAAAGCTTGGTAGAATTCCCCAGGGAGTCCATCAGGTCCAACGCTCTTTTTTTTTTTTTTTTTTTTGAAGCGCGACCGTTTCTTTATTAAAGTATACAAAAAGGGGAGGTGAGGGGAGGGGGGGCAGGTGTGGGGCTCGGCCCCAACCCTGGCCCCACCCCAGCCTGGCGCTGTCTGAGAGAAGGGGATCTGAGGAAGACCCAGGGATCAGGCAGGGTAGGGATGGACAGGACATGAGGCTGGGATGCAGAGGTGAGGAAGGAGAGGCTACTGGAGGAGGGTGGGGGAAGGGAGGAAGAGAGCAAGGACAGGAAGAAGAGCAATTGGGACCAGCTGGGGAGCTAAGATGAAGCAGGTCAAGAGGTGGAACAATGGCAGAGTGAGGATAGAAGGGGCAGTGTCTGGAGAGGCGGACATGAGAAAGGCTGGGGACAAAGAGGGTGGCAGCTCTGGTGCAGGGTCCAGAGCCAGGAGCCAGGTAAAGAGGTTTTTTGGGAGGTTTTTGATCACCGCTTCAATCTCGTTACTATATATTGGTCTATTCAGGTTGTCAATTTCTTTTTGGTTCAATTTTGGGAGTTTATAGATTTCCAGAAATACATCCATTTCATTTAGGTTGCTTAGCTTATTGGCTTATAACTGTTGATAACAACTTCTGACGATTGTTTCTATTTCCTTGGTGTTAATTGTGATCTCTCCCTTTTCATTCATTATTTTATGAATTTCAGCTTTCTCTCTTTTCTTTTGTATTAGTGTCGCCAATGGTTTATCAGTCTTACTGATTCTTTCAAAAAACCAGCTTCTAGTTTCATTGATACGTTCTACTGTATCTCTGGATTCTACCTCATCAATCTCAGCTCTAATCCTGATGATTTCCTTTCTTATGTGTGGATTTGGTTTGATTTGTTGTTGATTCTCCAGTTCTTTAAGGTGTAGAGAGAGCTGCTATGTTCTGGAGTTTTCAAAAAAAAAAAATTTTTTTTTTCAGAGATGGTTGGATGGCAATGTATTTCCCCTTTAGGACCACCTTTGCTGTATCCCATAGGTTTTGGATCAAAGTGTCTTCATTCTCACTGATTTCCATTAATTCTTTTAGTGCTTTGATCTCCTGGTTGATCCAAGCATTCTTAATCAAGGTGGTCTTTCTCTTCCAGGTGTTTAAGTTCATTCTGAACTTTTCATTGTGATTGAGATCCAATTTCAAAACATTGTAATCTGAGAATGTGCAGGAAATCATCTCAGTCTTTTGGTATCAGTTGAGTCCTGATTTGTGACCCAGTATGTGGTCTAATATGGAGAATGTTCAATGTGCACTGGAGAAGAATGAGTATTCTGTTATTTTAGGGTGGAATGTTCTGTATATATCTATGAGATCCATCCGGAACAATGTGTCATTCAATGCTTTTGTTTCTTTATTGAATTTCTGCTTCGATGATCTGTCTATTTCTGAGAGAGGGGTGTTAAGATCTCCCACGATTAGTGCGTTCATATCAACATGAATCTTTATCTTGATTAACAGTTTTCTTATGTAATTGGCTACATAGATATGTATTGGGGGCATAGATATTTAAAATTGTTAGATCATCGTGGTGGATAGTCACTTTAAGAATTATGTAGTTTCCTTCTGTACCTCTGAATACAGTCTTGAGTTTAAAATCTAATTTGTCTGGTATGAGAATCGCTACCCAAGCCTTCTTTTGAGGCCCATTGGCATGAAAGATGTTTCTCCATCCCTTCACTTTCAGTCTAGGTGTATCTTTAGGTTCAAAATGGGTCTCTTGTAGACAACATATGGATGGGTCCTGTCGTTTTATCCAGTGTGCAGCCCACTGCCATTTTATAGGTGCATTTAGGCCAATCACATTGAGGGTGATTATTGATAGATACGTTTTTATTGATATCGTGTTAACTTTAAAGTATTTCTTTCTGTAGATTGTCTCTATATTTCTGATCAATGCTATTCTTTGTTTTTTTTCTCCTTTAAGGAATCCCCCTTAATATGTCCTGCAGTATCAGCTTGGTGGTTGCATAGTCTTTTAAGCCTTGTCTGTTTTGGAAAATCTTTATCTCTCCATCCATTTTGAATGTCAATCTTGCTGGATAAAGTATTCTTGGCTGCATGTTTGTCTCATTCAGTGCCCTGAATATATCTTTCCAGCCCTTTCTGGCTTGCCAGGTCACTGTGGACAGGTCTGACATTATTCTGATGGGCTTTCCTCTGTACGTAAGGATCATCTTTGTCCTAGCTTCTTTCAAGAGGTTCTGCCTACACTTATAATTCTTCATTCTTACTATTAGGTGTCTCGAGGACTTTCAAGAATCTGTAATCTTGGGGGGAAACCTTTCAGCCTCTAGAATATGAATGCTGTTTCCATTCATGAGATTCGGAAAATTGTCATGAAGAACTTGTTCTACTATATCTTCTAGACTTCATTCTTTCTTCTCCCCTGCAGGGATTCCAATAATTCTGACTTTGGAAGGTTTCATGGCATTATTTGTTTCCCTGATTCTGTTTTCGTGGCTTCTAAGCTGTTTGTTTCAGGCTTCCTCCTGATCCTTTCTCTCTATCTGTATCTCCTCCAGATCACTAATTACGTCTTCTGTCTCATTTACCCTAGCGTTGAGAGAATTTAGATTAGATTGGAACTCATTGAGAGCATTGTGAAGCTCGTCCCTTGTAGCTTTCAGCTCTTCCCTAATATTGAAAACATGATCTCTGGTCGTTTTCAGATTGACCTTAATCAATTCCATTTGGTCATCGATGGCTTTCCCCAAACTAGCTATTGCTTGGATAATTGGTAGCCTGAATTTTCGTTCCAACATATTGTCTACATTGATCGCCATTAGCTCTGTTGCAGAAGGTCCATCATCTGTATTTTTCTTCTGTTGGGCATTCCTCCTCCTACTTATTTGGTGAGAGATGGCTGAACGGGTGTAGCTGGATATATCGACCGTAGTACAGTCAATGTGCACCCTGGAATGCTTCTGAGCAATCAGGGTTCCCCACCCAAATGAGAGGAAAAGAAAAGGAAAAGAAAAAAAGAGAGAGGGAGAGAGACAGGAAGGAAAGGTGAGATAAAATAAAAGGCTCAGCCCTAAAGGGCCTCAATGTAAGATTTATGAAGGTTTCAAACACAGACAAAAAAGAAGACTGATAAAAGTATATGACAAGAGAAATATATATATATATATATATTTGCATATATATATATATGGAAATAAAGGAAGAAACTCGTCAAAAAGAACACTGAGTGCTCTCTTCGGCAGCACATATACTAAAATTGGAACAATACAGAGAAGAATATCATGACCCCTGAACAAGGATGACATGCAAATTTGTGAAGCATTCCATATGTTTTTCTGTTTGGTTAAACCATATTTTCTTCGAGTTGTTGCCACACTTTTAGTATTTTACTTGCTCTTTCATATACCCTTATCTAGACAAAATGACAAGGCAGAAAAATTCACCACAAAAAAAAAAAAAAAAAAAAGAATAAGAGGCAGTACCAAAGGCTAGGGACCTAATTAATACAGACATTGGTAATATGTCAGATCTAGAGTTCAGAATGACAATTCTCAAGATTCTAGCCGGGCTTGAAAAAGGCATGGAAGATATTAGAGAAAACCTCTCGGGAGACATAAAAGCCCTTTCTGGAGAAATAAAAGAACTAAAATCTAACCAAGTTGAAATCAAAAAAGCTATTAATGAGGTGCAATCAAAAATTGAGGCTCTCACTGCTAGGATAAATGAGGCAGAAGAAAGAATTAGTGATCTAGAAGATCAAATGACAGAGAATAAAGAAGCTGAGCAAAAGAGGGACAAACAGCTACTGGATCATGAGGGGAGAATTCGAGAGTTAAGTGACACCATAAGACGAAACAACATTAGAATAATTGGGATTCCAGAAGAAGAAGAAAGAGAGAGGGCAGCAGAAGATATACTGGAGAGAATTATTGGGGAGAATTTTTCCAATATAGCAAAGGGAATGAGCATCAAAATTCAGGAAGTTCAGAGAACGCCCCTCAAAATCAATAAAAATAGGCGCACACCCCGTCACACTATAGTAAAATTTACAAGTCTTAGTGACAAAGAGAAAATCCTGAAAGCAGCACGGGAAAAGAGCTCTGTAACATACAATGGTAAAAATATTAGATTGGCAGCTGACTTATCCACAGAGACCTGGCAGGCCAGAAAGAGCTGGCATGACATTTTCAGAGCACTAAACGAGAAAAACATGCAGCCAAGAATACTATATCCAGCTAGGCTATCATTGAAAATAGAAGGAGAGATTAAAAGCGTCCAGGACAAACAAAAACTGAAAGAATTTGCAAACACCAAACCAGCTCTACAGGAAATATTGAAAGGGGTCCTCTAAGCAAAGAGAGAGCCTACAAGTGGTAGATCAGTAAGGAACAGAGACCATATACAATAACGGTCACCTTACAGGCAATACAATGTCACTAAATTCATATCTCTCAATAGTGACCCTGAATGTTAATGGGCTAAATGCCCCTGTCAAGACACAGGCTATCAGAATGGATAAAAAAACAAAACCCATCTATATGTTGCCTCCAAGAAACTCATTTTAAGCCCGAAGACACCTCCGGATTTAAAGTGAGGGGGTGGAAAAGAATTTACCATGCTAATGGACATCAGAAGAAGGCAGGAGTGGCAATCCTTATATCAGATCAATTAGATTTTAAGCCAAAGACTATAATAAGAGTTGAGGAAAAGCACTATATCATACTCAAAGGGTCTGTCAAACAAGAAGATCCATACAATTTTAAATATCTATGCCCCCAACATGGGAGCAGCCAACTATATAAACCTATTAATAACAAAATCAAAGAAACACATCAACAATAATACAATAATAGTAAGGGACTTTAACACTCCCCTCACTGAAATGGACAGATCATCCAAGCAAAAGATCAGCAAGGAAATAAAGGCCTTAAACGACACACTGGACCAGATGGACATCACAGATATATTCAGAACATTTCATCCCAAAGCAACAGAATACACATTCTTCTCTAGTGCACATGGAACATTCTCCAGAATAGATCACATCCTCGGTCCTAAATCAGGACTCAACCAGTATCAAAAGATTGGGATCATTCCCTGCATATTTTCAGACCACAATGATCTAAAGCTAGAACTCTACCACAAAAGGAAGTTTGAAAAGAACCCAAATACATGGAGACTAAGCATCCTTCTAAAGAATGAATGGGTCAACCGTGAAATTAAAGTAGAATTGAAAAAAATCATGGAAACAAATGATAATGAAAATACAATGGTTCAAAATCTGTGGTACACAACAAAGGCAGTCCTGAGAGGAAAATATATAGTGGTACAAGCCTTCCTCAACAAACAAGAAAGGTCTCAGGTACACAACCTAACCCTACACCTAAAGGAGCTGGAGAAAGAACAAGAAAGAAACCCTAAGCCCAGCAGGAGAAGAGAAATCATAAAGATCAGAGCAGAAATCAATGAAATAGAAACCAAAAAGACAATAGAACATATCAATGAAACTAGGAGCTGGTTCTTTGAAAGAATTAATAAAATTGATAAACCCCTGGCCCGACTTATCAAAAAGAAAAGAGAAAGGACCCAAATAAATAAAATCATGAATGAAAGAGGAGAGATCACAACTAACACCAAAGAAATACAAACTATTATAAGAACATACTATGAGCAATTCTACGCCAACAAATTTGACAATCTGGAAGAAATGGATGTATTTCTAGAAACATATAAACTACCACAACTGGACCAGGAAGAAGTAGAAAGCCTGAACAGACTCATAACCAGTAAGGAGATTGAAACAGTCATTAAAAATCTCCAAACAAACAAAAGCCCAGGGCCAGACGGCTTCCCGGAGGAATTCTACCAAACATTTAAAAAAGAACCAATTCCGATTCTCCTGAAACTGTTCCAAAAAATAGAAATGGAAGAAAAACAAACTCATTTTATGAGGCCAGCATCACTTTGATCCCCAAACCAGACAAGGATCCCATCAAAAAAGAGCGCTATAGACCAATATCCTTGATGAACACAGATGCGAAAATTCTCACCAAAATACTAGCCAATAGGATTCAACAGTATTTTAAAAGGATTATTCACCACGACCAAGTGGGATTTATTCCAGGGCTGCAAGGTTGGTTCAACATCTGCAAATCAATGTGATACAACACATCAATAAAAGAAAGAACAAGAACCATATGATACTCTCAATAGATGCTGAAAAGGCATTTGACAAAGTACAGCATCCCTTCCTGATCAAAACTCTTCAAAGTGTAGGGATAGAGGGCACATACCTCAATATCATCAAAGCCATCTATGAAAAACCCACCACAAATATCATTCTCAATGGAGAAAAACTGAAAGCTTTTCCGCTAAGGTCAGGAACACGGCAGGGATGTCCATTATCACCACTGCTATTCAACATAGTACTAGAGGTCCTAGCCTCAGCAATCAGACAACAAAAGGAAATTAAAGGCATCCAAATCAGCAAAAAAGATGTCAAATTATCACTCTTCGCAGATGATATGATACTATATATGGAAAACCCAAAAGACTCCACTCCAAAACTGCTAGAACTTATACAGGAATTCAGTAAAGTGTCAGGATATAAAATCAATGCACAGAAATCAGTTGCATTTCTCTACACCAACAAGACAGAAGAAAGAGAAAGTAAGGAGTCAATCCCATTTACAATTGCGCCCCAAACCATAAGATACCTAGGAATAAACCTAACCAAAGAGGCACAGAATCTATACTCAGAAAACTACAAAGTACTCATGAAAGAAATTGAGGAAGACAGAAAGAAATGGAAAAATGTTCTATGCTCCTGGATTGGAAGAATAAATATTGTGAAAATGTCTATGCTACCTAAAGCAATCTACACATTTAATGCAATTCCTATCAAAGTACCACCCATCTTTTTCAAAGAAATGGAAAAAATAATTCTAAAATTTATATGGAACCAGAAAAGACCTCGAATAGCCAACGGGATATTGAAAAAGAAAGCCAAAGTTGGTGGCATCACAATTCCGGACTTCAAGCTCTATTACAAAGCTGTCATCATCAAGACAGCATGGTATTGGCACAAAAACAGACACATAGATCAATGGAACAGAATAGAGAGGCCAGAAATAGACCCTCAACTCTATGGTCAACTAATCTTCGACAAAGCAGGAAAGAATGTTCAATGGAAAAAAGACAGCCTCCTCAATAAAAGGTGCTGGGAAAATTGGACAGCCACTTGCAGAAAAATGAAATTGGACCATTTCCTTACACCACACACGAAAGTAGACTCAAAATGGATGAAGGACATCAATGTGAGAAAGGAATCCATCAAAATCCTTGAGGAGAACACAGGCAGCAACCTCTTCGACCTCAGCCACAGCAACATCTTCCTAGGAACATCACCAAAGGCAAGGGAAGCAAGGGCAAAAATGAACTATTGGGATTTCATCAAGATCAAACGCTTTTGCACAGCAAAGGAAACAGTTAACAAAATCAAAAGACAACTGACAGAATGGGAGAAGATATTTGCAAACGACATATCAGATAAAGGACTAGTGTCCAGAATCTATAAAGAACTTAGCAAACTCAACACCCAAAGAACAAATAATCCAATCAAGAAATGGGCAGAGGACATGAACAGACAGTTCTGCAAAGAAGACATCCAGATGGCCAACAGACACATGAAAAAGTGCTCCATATCACTCGGCATCAGGGAAATACAAATCAAAACCACACTGAGATATCACCTCACACTAGTCAGAATAGCTAAAATCAACAAGTCAGGAAATGACAGATGCTGGCAAGGATGCAGAGAAAGGGGAACCCTCCTACACTGATGGTGGGAATGCAAGCTGGTGCAGCCACTCTGGAAAACAGCATGGAGGTTCCTCAAAATGTTGAAAATAGAACTGCCCTATGACCCAGCAATTGCACTACTGGGTATTTACCCTAAAGATACAAACGTAGTGATCCAAAGGGGCACGTGCACCCGAATGTTTATAGCAGCAATGTCCACAATAGCCAAACTATGGAAAGAACCTAGATGTCCATCAACATATGAATGGATAAAGAAGATGTGGTATATATACAGAATGGAATACTATGCAGCCATCAAAAGAAATGAAATCTTGCCATTTGCGACAACATGGATGGAACTAGAGCGTATCATGCTTAGCGACATAAGTCAAGCAGAGAAAGACAACTATCATATGATCTCCCTGATATGAGGAAGTGGTTATGCAACATGGGGGCTTAAGTGGGTAGGAGAAGAATCAATGACACAATATGGGATTGGGAGGGAGACAAACCATAAGTGACTCTTAATCTTACAAAACAAACTGAGGGTTGCTGGGGGGAGGGGGGTTGGGAGAAGGGGGGGTGGGGTTATGGACATTGGGGAGGGTATGTGCTTTGGTGAGTGCTGTGAAGTGTGTAAACCTGGCGATTCACAGACCTGTACCCCTGGGGATAAAAATACATGTTTATAAAAAAATAAAAAATTAAAAAAAAAAAAGAACACTGAGTGTAAGATTTATATACTATCAGGACAAACACAAAAACACAGAAATATTGGTGGAAGAAAAAGATGGGAGAGTGGTTATAAATTCTCAGTGTGGGTGAGGAAGGTTGTTTTGATTCTTCCTGGATATATCGTGATATCTTTGTTAAAGGACTCAACTTTCCTATGATAAAGGGGGGTTAGGAATTGGTTTACCTATAGGGGTGGCATTGATTGGGGAAAGGGGATTACCTAAAGTTTAACTCTATATAAATATTAGAACATAAAAATTTTAAAAAAGAATAAACTAGACTACACTAAACTAAAATTAAAAAAAAAAAGAAATTAAAAAAAAAAGAAATGTAAAAGGAAACACAGGTGTATGTATGAAAAATTTCAGGTTAGAAGGTTATTATGAAATTTGATATACTGGACATCTCACTGTGCCTGTAAATAGGCTAAAAAATTATATAATAATAACAAATTATCTATATAAAAATAGAGCCAAAATAGTGGGATCAAATTGTCCTATGAATTAGTGGTGGTTGTTCTCTTGTAATCTTTTTTTTTTTTTTTTTGCTTTGCTTTGCTTTCCTGTTGGTTTGGTTTTCTGAGGGAGGGGCCTGCCACGTGTGTTTTCAGTCAATGATGTTCTCTGAGTTAAGTCGTTCCGCCCCCCTCAAGGCTGTGGGCTCTGAGGAAACTGTTTTTTTCTGGCTTTTGTTCTCTGGAGTTTTTATATTTGTTCACTTTTGTTTTTCTCTCTTGCCTTGACCACTTTTGATTGTTTTTGTAGGTTTAGAGGAAAGCAAATTGCATCCTTACCTCCCTCTCATAGAGAAGCCTCAGTCTGGCTGCAGAGCCCAAATAAATCCCCCCTTGGCCACTGGCAGAGCAGGTTCCCAGTTGCGGTCCTGGGAACTCAGGATTTTTTGCTTGTACCCAAAACCGCAGCAGCGTCACTTGTCTGGGCAGCTCCAGACTGCCAGAGAAGTTCCAAGCAGCGATTGCACACTGAGATTTTCCCGCTGGCCCGGGATGGGAGTGCCTGGTCTTTCTGGGTCCGAGATCACTGGGCTGGTGCCTGTGTGCAACTTTCTCAAGGGAGGACGCTGGGCAGGACTCGGAATCTGATGGCATGGCAGGGAACTCACATAGGGAGTGCAAAAAGGCTGTGCTTCTGTTGGCTGGCAAGGCTCCCAGTCCCTCACGCGAGCTGGGCTTCAAGCCCTCTCAGGCGCACTGGTGGTTCAGGGAGCAAGACCTGATTTCTCTGCCACACTCTCTCTCGCTCTGAGCCAGGGTTGGTTGTCATGGGTCTGGGCACTTAAGCCCCTGACCCTAACACCCCGATTCACACAACTTCCCCCCTTAAACCTTTGCTCTTTATGATTGCTTTCTACCAGACTCCTGAGTTAATGCTGGTCTCCAGATGCAGGGCACTCTCGTATCGGGATATTACTTTCCAATGGGTCGCGTCTGGTGGCTCCCTCCACCTTCTTTTATTTTCCGATATCATTCCGTCTTTCCCACTCCACTTTACCTGCCCACTGGTATCTTCTTCTCTGGTACAGATCCAGACATGTATAATTCTGATCTCTGGCTAATTTTGTGCACCCACAGAGTTCCTTGGAAGGTAATCAGCTCATGTTAGTGTACAGGTTGAAAGGGCACCTCATCCTACTTCCCCGCCATCTTGTCTCCCCCCTCTCTCATTTAATTCTTATAATAATTCTGTGGCTTCCAAACTCCAGATTTAAAGGCACAATTTAAGTGTTAAAAGATGAAAATGGGGGGGGGGGGGGACAAGATGGCGGGGGAGTAGGAGGAGGCGCCTTTTCAGCTGGTACCCCAAAGTGAGCTGATTACCTACCAAATAACTCCATTCACCCATGAAATCAACCTGTGATCAGAGTCATACACGTCTGGTCTCTACAGGGGCAGAAGACGCCAGAGGTAAGGTAAAGCAGAGTGGGAACCTCGGACTGATATCAGAAGATAAAGAAAAGGGGGAGGGAGACACCAGAGGCAACCGGTTGAAAAGTAATACCCCCAATAGGAGCAAGAGTGCCCTGCGTCTGGGGATCAGCATTAACTAGGAGACTGGCTGAAAGCACTGCAAAAGAGCAAAGGATCACGGGGGAAATTGTGGGAATCGGGGCAGCTAGGGACAGGGGCTTAAGTCCCCAGTCCCAGGACAGCCTCCCCGGCGCTGAGGCAGAGAGAGTGTGGCGGAGAAACCAGGTCTTGGTCCCTATGCTGCCAGCACGCCAGAGAATGCGTGGGTTCTGGCTCCTGTGTGGGGATGGGAGCCACTCATCGGCAGAAAGTGCGAGCCCTACCACAAAACCTGAGATACACACTCATGTCCCTCATGCTCCCCTGAGAGAGTTACAAAGGCCCGGCCAGCACTCTTTGACCTGCGCCATTGTTCCCAAAGCCTAAGCCGCACACCCCAAACTCTCCCCTGACAGAGGTGCCCAAAAGCCCAGCCTGGTGCTCTCAGACCTGCGCCCCGTTCTCAGTGTCTGAGACGCACGCGTGGCCCATAGCCACCTCTGAAAGAGGTGTGCATAAACTGGGCACTCTTAGACCCAGCAAGACCAGGCACTCCCAGCCCGGGCCAGTGGCAAAATCTCAGTGTGCGATTGCTGCTTGGAACCTCTCTGGCAGTCTGGAGCTCCCAGACAGCTGCCACTGCCTTGGATTTGGGTACAAGCAAAAGATCCTGCATCCCCAGGGTCTGCAACTTGAAACCTGCTCTGCCAGTTGCCAGGGAGGAACTTATTTAGGCTCTGCACCCCCACTGAGGCTTCTCTCTGAGAGGGAGATCAGGGTGTTGTTTGTTTTCCTCTAAAATTACAAAAACCAACAAAGGCAGTCAAGGTGAGAGAAAAAAAAGGAAACAAACATAAAAACCACCAGAGAACAAAAGCCTGAAAAAAACCAGTTTCCTCAGAGCCCACTCCCTTGAGGAGGACAGGAGGACTTAACTCAGAGAACATCATTGACTGACAACCCAGGTGGCAGACGCCTCCCCCAGAAAACAAACCAAGAAAGAAAAAAAAAAAAAAAAAGAAAAGAAAAAAAAGGACTACAGGAGAACAACCACTACTTCATACGAAAATGTTTATTATTCATTCATTCCCACTATTCTGGTTCATTTTCTTTTTACACATAGGTAATTTTTTTAGCCTATTTTCATCACAGCGAGCTGTACAGTACATCAAACTCCATAATACCCTTCTAACCTGAACTTTTTGATACATACACCTATGTTTTTTTTTTGCATTTTTATTTTTTGAATTCTTTTTTTTTTAATTTTAGTTTAGTTTAGTCTAGTTTACTCCTTTTTATTTTTATCCTCTAATATTAATATAGAGTTAAACTTCAAAGTAATCCCCTTTCCCCAATCAATACTACCCCTATAGGTAAACCAAATTTTAATCCCCTTTGTCTTAGGAAAGTTGAGTCGTTTAACAAAGATATCAAGATATATCCAGGAAGAATGAAACCAACCTCCTTTGCACACACTGAGAATTTATAAGAACTCTCCCATCTTCTTCTTCCACCAGTGTTTCTGTGTTTTTGTGTTTGTCTTAGGAGCATATAAATCTTATACTTGGGGTTTTCCACCAAAATGTCTAGGAGGAGGAATGCCCAACAGAAGAAAAATACAGAGGATGGACCTTCTGCAAAAGAGCTAATGGCTATCAACATAGACAATATGTCAGAAAGAGAATCCAGGCTAACAATTATCCAGGCAATAGTTAGGTTGGAGAAAGCCATGGATGACCAAATAAATTGATTAGGGCCGAACTGAAAGCAACCAGAAAGGATGTTCACGATGTTAGGGCAGAGCTTAAAGCTACCAGGGAGGAGGTTCACAATGCTCTCAATGAGTTCCAATCTAATCTAAACTCTCTCAAAGCTAGAGTAACTGAGACAGAAGATAGAATTAGTGATCTGGAGGACAAACAGAGAGAAAGGATCAGGAGGAAGCCTGGAACAAACAGCTTATAAAAACCACCAAAATAGAATCAGGGAAATAAATGATGCATGAAGCATTCCAACGTCAGAATTATTGGAATCCCTCTAGGGGAGGAGAAAGAAAGAAGTCTAGAAGATATAGTGGAACAAGTCCTTCATGAAAATTTTCCCAATTTCATGAATGGAACCAGCATGAATGTAGTAGAGGCTAAACTGTCTCCACCCAAGATTATACATTCCAAAAGAACATCACAACACCTGATAGTCAAATTGAGGAATTATAATTGTAGGTATAATCTCTTGAAAGCCACTAGGGCAAAGAGGCTCCTTACTTACAGAGGGAAGCCCATCAGAATGACATCAGACATGTCCACAGAGACCTGGCAAGCCAGAAAAGGCTGGCAAGATATATTCAGGACACTAAATGAGAAGAACATGCAGCCAAGAATACTTTATCCAGCAAGACTGACATGCAAAATGGATGGAGAGATAAAGAGTTTCCAAGACCAGCAAGGCTTAAAAGACTATGCAACCACCAAGCCGGCACTGCAGGAAATATTAAGAGGGGTTCTATAAAAGAGGAATAATGCTAAACAATAGCATTAAACAGAAATATAGACAATCTACATAAAGAAAGACTTCAAAGTTAACTCGATGTCAATAAAAACGTATCTATCAATAATCACTCTCAATGTGAATGGCATAAATGCGCCCATAAAACTGCACAGAGTTGCAGACTGGATAAAACGACAAGACCCATCCATATGATGTCCACAAGAGACCCACTGTAAACCTAAAGATACACCCAGAGTGATAGTGAAGGTATGGAGAAGCATCTTTCATGCCAATGGGCCTCAAAAGAAGGCTGGGCTAGCGATTCTCATATCAGATAAATTAGACTTCAAACTAAAGACTGTAGTCAGAGATGTAGAAGGACACTACATAATCCTTAAAGGGACTATCCACCAAGATGATCTAACAATTGTAAATATCTATGCTCCCATTATGGGAGCAGCCAATTACTTTAGAAAGCTGTTAATCAAGATAAGAGTCATATTGATAGGAATACACTAATCGTAGGAGATCTTAACATGCCTCTCTCAGAAATAGACAGATCATTGATGCAGAAAATCAATAAAGAAACAAGAGCATAGAATGACACATTGTACCAGATGGACCTCATAGATATACACAGAACATTCAACCCTAAAACAACAGAATACTCATTCTTCTCAAGTGCACATGAAACATTCTCCAGAATAGACCACATAATGGGTCACAAATCAGGACTCAACCAATACCAAAAGAATGAGATTATTCCTTGCACATTCTCAGATCACAATGCTTTGAAACTGGAGCTCAATCACAATGAAAAGTTCTGAAGGAACTCAAAAACCTGGAAGCTAAAGACCACATTGCTTAAGAATGATTGGATCAACCAGGAGATCAAATAAGAACTGAAACAATTCATGGAAACCAATGAGAATGAAGACAATTCTGTCCAAAACCTATGGGATACAGCAAAGGCGGTCCTAAGGGGGAAATACATAGCCATCCATGCCTCCCTCAAAGAAATTGAAAAATCCAGCACACAGCAGCTGTCTCTACACCTTAAAGAACTGGAGAATCAACAACAAATCAAACCAACTCCACACATAAGAAGAGAAATCATCAATATTAGAGCTGAGATCAATGAGGCGGAAAACCAGAGATGCAGTAGAAAGTATCAACGAAACTAGAAGCTGATTTTTTTAAAGAATCAATAAGATCGATAAACCATTGGCCACACTAATACAAAAGAAAAGAGTGAAAGCCTATTAATAAAATTATGAATGAAAAGGGAGAGATCACAATGAACACCAAGGGGGTAGAAACAATCATCAGAAGTTATTATCAACAGTTATACGCCAATAAGCTAAGCAACCAAGATGAAATGGATGCATTCCTAGAAAACTATGAAGTCCCAAAATTGAATGAGGAAGAAATAGATAACCTCAATAGACGGATATCTAGTAATGAGACTGAAGGAATGCTCAAAAACCTCCCAAAAAAAAAAGAGCCCAGGACCTGACGGATTCCCTGGGGAATTCTATCAAACGTTTGAAGAAGAAATAACACCTATACTCCTGACGCTCGTTCAAAAAATTGAAACAGAAGCAAAACTTCCAGACTCTTTCTATGAAGCCAGCATTACCCTGATCCCCAAACCAGGCAAAGACCCTACCAAAAAGGAGAATTTCAGACCATTATCACTGATGAATATGGATGCTAAGATTCTCAACCAGAACCTAGCCAACAGGATCCAACAGTACATTAAAAAGATTATCCACCATGATCAGGTGGGATTGATCCCTGGGCTAAAAGGATGGTACAGCACTCGCAAATGAATAAATGTGATACAAAAAATTAATATGAGAAGAGAGAGAACCACATGGTCCTCTCAATTGATGCAGAAAAAGCATTTGATAAAATCCAGCATCCATTCCTGATTAAAATGCTTAAAAGTGTAGGGATGGAGGAAACATTTCTGAACTTCATCAAATCTATCTATGAAAGACCCACAGCAAATATCATCCTCAATGGGAAAAGGCTTGTAGCCTTCCCGTTGAGATCAGGAACACGACAAGGATGCCCACTTTCACCACTCTTGTTCAACATAGTATTAGAAGTCCTAACAACAGCAATCAGACAGCAAAGAGAAATAAAAGGTATCCAAATTGGCAATGAAGAACTCAAACTCTCTCTTCGCAGATGACATGATTCTTTATATGGAAAACCCAAAAGATTCCACCCCCAAACTATAGAACTCATAAAGCAATTCAGCAACATGGCAGGATACAAAGTCAATGTGCAGAAATCAGTGGCTTTCTTATAAACTGACAATTAAAATACAGAAAGGGAAATTAGAGAACCGATTCCATTTACTATAGCACCAAGAACCATAAGATACCTGGGAATAAACTTAACAAAAGAGGTAAAGGATCTGTACTCGAGGAACTATAGAACACTCATGAAAGAAATTGAAGAAGACACAAAAAGATGGAAGACCATTCCATGCTCTTGGATTGGAAGAATAAACATTGTTAAAATGTCTATACTGCCTAGAGCAATCTATACTTTTAATGCCATTCCGATCAAAACTCCACGGGATTCTTCAAAGAGATGGAGCAAATAATCCTAAAATTTGTATGGAATCAGAAGAGACCCCGAATCACTAAGGAAATGTTGAAAAATGAAAATAAAATGGGGGGCATCATGTTACCTGATTTCAAGCTTTACTACAAAGCTGTGATCACGAAGACAGCATGGTACTGGCATAAAAACAGACACACAGACTAGTGGAAAAGAGTAGAGAGCCCAGATATGGACACTCAACTCTACGGTCAATTAATCTTTGACAAAACAGGAAAAAATATACAGTGGAAAAAAGACAGTCTCTTCAATAAATGGTGCTGGGATAACTGGGCAGCTATAAGTAGAAGAATGAAACTCAACCATTCTCTTACACCATCCACAAAGATAAACTCAAAATGGATAAAAGACCTCAATGTGAGACAGGAATCCATCAGAATCCTAAAGGAGAACATAGGCAGTAATCTCTTCGATATCAGCCCACAGCAACTTCTTTCAAGATATGTCTCCAAAGGCAAAGGGAACAAAAGTGAAAATAAACTTTTGGGACTTCATCAAAATCAAAAGCTTCTCCACAGCAAAGGAAACAGTCAAAAAAACAAAGAACCCAAGGAATGGCAGAAGATATTTGCAAAGGACAGTACAGACAAAAGGTTGATATCCAGGATCTATAATGAACTCCCCAAACTCAACACACACAAAACAGGCAAACATATCAAAATATGGGCAGTAGATATGAAGAGACACTTCTCCAATCAAGGCATACAAATGGCTATCAGACACATGAAAAAATGCTCATCATCACTAGCCCTCAGGGAGATTCAAATTAAAACCACATTGAGATATCACCTTACACCAGTTAAAATGGCCAAAATTAACAAGACAGGAAGCAACATGTGTTGGAGAGGATGTGGAGAAAGGGGAACCCTCTTCCACTGTTGGTGAGAATGCAAGTTGGTGCAGCCTCTTTGGAGAACAGTGTGGAGATTCCTCAAGAAATTAAAAATAGAACTTCCCTATGATCCTGCCATTGCACTCTGGGTATTTTCCCCAAAGATACAGATGTCATGAAAAGAAGGGGCATCTGTACCCCAATGTTTATAGCAGCAATGGCCATGGTCGCCAAACTGTGGAAAGAACCAAGATGCCCTTCAACGGATGACTGTATAAGGAAGATGTGGTCCATATACACTATGGAGTATTATACCTCCATCAGAAAGGATGAATACCCAACTTTTGTAGCAACATGGACGGGACTGGAAGAGATTATGCTGAGTGAAATAAGTCAAGAAGAGAGAGTCAACTATCATATGGTTTCACTTATTTGTGGAGCATAACAAATACCATGGAGGACAAGGTGTGTTAGAGAGGAGAAGGGAGTTGGGGCAAATTGGAAGGGGAGGAGAATCATGAGAGACTATGGACTCTAAAAAACAATCTAAGGGGTCTGAAGTGGTGGGAAAGTGGGAGGTTGGGGTACCAGGTGGTGGGTATTATTATAGAGTGCATGGGTTGTATATAATAAATAGCGGTTTTCTGAAAATAAATAAATCAATTTAATTAAATTAAAATAAAGAAGAAGAAATTCAAAATCAATTACTCTAGAAGAAATACAAAGAATTTTTAGAGTTGACAGCCCCCAAATCAGTGAGTTTAGATGATTTGAGAAGAGAATTCTATCAATTATTTAAGAAACAGAAAATGCCACTATTCTTTCAAACTATTCTACGTCAGGGAAGGATAAAAAATACTTTCAGTCCTCTGATTTAAACTACTCTAACATTGATTCACAACAAAAACAAAGACTGCATGAATAAAGAAAATAAAATTCATGAATATCAATGCAAAATCCTTAAGAAAATACTGAAACATTTTATAACAAGCAAGTCATATTAACCTCAAAATGCGAAAATGTATAAAATTTATTGAGTTGATTAATGTAAATCAACATTAAGAAACTTCTTGGGGAGATGACAGAGTAGGAGGATCCTAAGCTCACCTTCTTTCATGGACACAACTAAATTTCAGCCACATTGGTGTAAAAAATCTAGAAAATGACTGGAAGACTGGAAGAACAGAATCTCCACAGGTAAATGTAGTGAATAGGCCATGTAAACGAGGGTAGGAGGTGTGGGGACACAGACCCATACGACAGTTCATGTAAGGGCAGGACATGGTGGTACAGAAAGGGGAGAGGTACAGGTCCCCACTTATAGCTCGCAGATGTAGGGTACCCACACGGGGAAGACGAATCCCCATAATATTTGTCTTTGAGAACATTTGGCTTTGAGGGGCCTGGCTACCTGAGTCTTACAATCAGTGGTGTTTTGCAACTGGAACTTTAAAATTCATTTGGTGCTTGGCTCTGGGAGAGCTGGAGAGCAAGAGGAAACTGAGTTCCCACCCTTAAAGAGACAGCATAACAAGTAGTCCCTGCAGAGACAGGGGAACCTAGATCCCCGGATACCTGCAGAGATAGACCCAGCCTAGGTCTAGGGACACTTGCAGGATCCAGCTTTCCACCCAGCTGGGGAGCAACACACCCCCACCCCTGGTGAGCTTCAGGAGATTTGCCCCTCCCAACTTGGCCAGCCTAAGTAGGCATTTTCTTGGGCTGCTGCCTGCCTCCTCCCACAGTAGATCAGCATGAACCTTGCTGACCTTGTGTACCCTGCCCCTGCATTTTCCTGCAGATTAGCCCCTTCAATATGCCCTTGACCAGAGTCCACCCAAAACAGAGCCACAAACTAGCAGTGTACAAGCAGTCCCAAAAGGAGCTAGCAGCACTTCAAAATGACTCCTTCTCTGGAGAGAGGGGAAGATAAACACACACACACACACACACACACACACACACACACACACACACACAGTCCAACTGCAACTCTAGCAATGGGGAAGGGGCAGACATCAGGTCTCACTGCAGGACTTGGCCATTGACTAAAGCTTCTCAGGAAACAATGCAGGGCAAACACTCTGCTGCTTGGTGATCCTGCATTTCAGGCAAACAACAGCCCTATCTTTCAAGCCCAAAGAGGCAACACAGTGGCCCATTAATAACACATGGTCCCATCTAGGCCCACAGTAGGCAGAAGAGACCACTGCAGATGCCTGGATTGAAGGCAAATGAAGCTCAGCCACAGTAGTGGGCCTAACACAACACACATGGGGACTGTATGAGGCACCAGATTCTGGTGAACAGGGGACATTACATTGCAGGACACCATGGGACCTCTTCAAAATGACACTACTTTTGAGAACAGAAGACATAGTCTACTTTCCTGACACATAAAAATAACACAGAATTAGACAAATTATACAAAATGAGGAGACAGAGAAACATGCCCCAAATGCAAGAACAGGACAAGAACTAAATGCAACAGAAATAAATAATACACCTGACACAGAATTTAAAGTAATGGTCATAAAGATACCCAATGGACTAAGCAAAGAGTGGAGGACCTCAGGGAAACCCTCAAAAAAGAGGTAGAAAACATAAAAAGGAACCAATCAGAGGTGAGGAACTTAAAAATTGCAATTAAAAATACACTAGATGCAATGAATAGAGACAATAGCAGAAGAGCGGATTAATGACCTTGATGACAGAGTAAACAAAGCAGTCAAGCTGAACAGAAGACAAGGGGGAAGAAAGAAAAAAATATATATATATAAATATATAAATATATATATATATATATATATATATATATATATATAGAGAGAGAGAGAGAGAGAGAGAGAGAGAGAAAGAAAGAGGGACTTTAGTGACACAGTCAAGAATAATAACATTCACATTATATGGATACCAGAAAGAGGAGAGGGAAAAGGAGAGGGAGAAAATATATTTAATATATATTTATATAAATATATATGTTTATATAAATATATAAAATATATTTTTAAAAATAGCTGATAAATTTCCAAATGTGGAGAAGGAAACAGAAATCCAGATCCAGTAGGCACAGACCACAGCAAAATCAACCTGAGGTCCACACCAAGATACATAGTAATTCAAATGGCAAAAAGTAGTGATAGAAAATTTAAAAAAGGAGTAAGAGAAAAGAAAACAGTTACCTACAAGGGAAACCCCAAAAGGCTAGCTGTTTCTTAGCAGAAACTTTGCAGGCCAGAAGAGAGTGGCATGGTAATATTCTAGTGCTGAAAGAGTAAAACCTGCAACCAAGAATATTCTATCCAGAAAGTGTATCATTCAGAGTAGAAGGAGATATAAAGTTTCCCAAACAAAGAAGAATTAAAGGAATTTATCACCACTAAATAGCCTTATAAGAAAAGTTAAGAGGACTCTGAATAGAAAGGGAAAACCATAAGCAGGCATAAGCAAAGTAGAAAGCACAAAAGCAGTAAAATTAAGTATGTCTATAAAAAATATTTCAAGGGATTCACAAAAGAAAAGGATATATAGTATGATGCCATACATTAAAATGTGAGGAAAGGGGGACACCTGGGTGCCTCAGTTGATTAAGCATCAGACTCTGGCTCAGGTCATGATCTCCTGGGATCAAGCCCAACATTGGGCTTCTTGCTCACTACAGAGTCTTCTCCTTCTCCCTCTGTTGTTCCTGTGCTGTTCTGTCTCTCTCTCCCTCTCTCAGAAAAAAAAAAAAAAAAAAAAAAAAAATATATATATATATATATATATATATATATATATATATATATATTTAAATGTGGGAAGGGATGGGGTAAAGTATGGGTTCAAACTTAAGCAACCATCAACTTCATATAGACTGCCATATGCCTAAGATATATATAAACTGAATGGTAGCCACAAATCAAAAAGCCATAATAGACCTGCAAAAAATAAAGAGAAAGGAATCAAGTGTATCACTAAAGAAAGCCAGAAAACTGTGAGAGAAGAGAGCAAGAGAAGATATTTACAGAGAACAACTACAAAAACAACCAGAGAACAAGTAACAAAATGGCAAGTATATACCTATCAATAATTACCCTGAATGGAAATGAGCTAAATACTCCAATCAAAAGACACAGGTAACAAGGAATGGATAAAAAAGCAAGACCTATCTACATGCTGCCTACAGGAGATTCACTTCAGATCTAAAAATACATGTGAATTGAAAATGAAGGGATGGAAATACATTTGTCATACAAATGGAAGTTAAAAAAAGGCTGAGATGGCAATACTGACATTGGAAGTAATAGACTTTATTTTTTTTTTTTAGATTTTATTTATTTATTTGTCAGAGACAGAGGGAGAGAGAGCGAGTGAACACAGGCAGACAGAGAGGCAGGCAGAGGCAGAGGGAGAAGCAGGCTCCCTGCCGAGCAAGGAGGCCAATATAGGACTCGATCCCAGGACGCTGGGATCATGACCTGAGTCCAAGGCAGCCTCTTAACCAACTGAGCCACCCAGGCATCCAGAAAGTAATAGACTTTAAAACAAAGACCATAATAATAGACAAAGAAGGACACTATATAATCATGAAGGTAACAATCCAAAAAGAAGATATAATGTTTGTAAATATTTATCCACACAATATGGGAGCATTCAAATACATAAAGTAACCAATAGTAAACATAAAAGAAATAATACAATAACAGTAGGAGATTTTAACACCACACTTACATCAATGGATAGATCACCCAATCAGAAGATCAACAAGGAAAGTGTGGCTTTGAATAACACATTGGACAAGATGAAACTAGCAGATATAGTCAGAACATTCCATCCTGGAACAGCAAAATACACATCCATTTCAAGTGCACATGGAACATTCTAGTGATTAGATCACATTTTAGGCTACAAAACAAGTCTCAACATATTCAAAAAGATTCAAATCACCTATGCATCTTTTCCCACCACAAAGCTGTGAAAGTAGCAATTAACCACAAGAAAAAAAATCTAGAACGAAAAGAAATATGAGGAGGTTAAATAATATGCTACTAAACAACAAATGGGTGAAGAAATCAAGAAGAAAATAAAAAAAAAAAAAACATAGAGACAAATGAAAATGAAAACATAATGGTCCAAAATTTTAGAGATGCAACAAAAGGTATTCTAAAAAAGAAGTTAATAGCTATAAACACCTAGCTTAAGATGCTAGAAAAATCTCAAATAAAAAACCTAACTTTACACCAAAAGGAGCCAGAGAAAGAACAAACAAAACTCCAAACCAGTAAAAGGAAGGAAATAATAAAGATTAGAGCTGAAATAAATGAACAGAAACTAAAAAACTAAATAAAACAAAACAATAAATACAATTGAGAACATCAATGAAACCAGGAGCTGTTTCTCTGAAAAGAGAAAAAAAAAAAAAAAGAGATAAACCTTTAGTTAGCTGCAGACTAAAAACCTTTAGCCGGAGAGTGTGAGAAAGAGCGCACATGAGAGAGAAGACTCAAGCAAAATTAGAATTGAGAGCGGTAGAATAACAACTAACACAGAGAAATGCAAAGGATGATAAGATATTATCATGAAAAAATATATGCCAACAAGTTGGACAACTTTAAAAGCAATGGATAAATTCCTAGAAACATATAATTTCCCAAAACTGAATCCAGAAGGAATAGAAAATTTTAACAGACCCATTAGCAGTAATGAAATTGAATCAATAATCAAAAAAACTCCCAACAAACAGAAAACCAGAACCAGATGGCTTCACAGGTGAATTCTACCACATATTATAGAAGACTTAACACCTATTCTTCTCAAACTATTCGAAAAAATAGTAGAAGAAGGAAAGCTTCCAAATTCATTCCATGATGCCAAAATTACAAGATGCCAAAAGCAAACAAACAAGCAAACAAACAAAAATACAAAAAGAAGCAAACGAACAAACACCACCACCAACAACAAAAACACACCCAGATAAAGACACTATGGGGAAAAAAAAAGAAGAGAAAGAAAGAAAGAGAATTACAGGCCAATATCTCTGATGAACATAGATGGAAACTCCTGAACAAAAATGTTAGCAAACTGAATCTAACAATATATATATATATATATTTTTAAATATCATTCACCACAATCAAGTGGGATTTATTCCTGCAATGCAAAGGTGTTTCAAGAGTACATATTATACATGATACATCACATCAACCATATGATCATTTCAATAGTGCAGGAAAAGCTTTCAACAAAGTACAGCATCAACTCATGACAAAATCCCTCAACAAAGTAGGTTTAGAGGGAACATACATCAACATAATAAAGTCTATCTATGAAAAACCGACAGGAAACATTATACTCAATGGTGAAAAACTAAGAGCTTTGACCCTAAGAAAAGGAAGAAGACAAGGATGTACAACTTTCATTCAACATAGTATTGACCACTTCGAATTTTTTCATAGGTGCACTTTGCTTGGGTTGTGATTGATATTTTGGACTCTGTATATTCCCTCAACCAGCCATTAGCATAATGACAAGGGGGAAAAATGCCCAGTCTTGAAAAGAACCAGAGACACTGGTCCCTGCCACACATCTAATGGGTATGAATATAAGCAAGATATCAGAGATGGACTTCAGGGGAGGAATCACAAAGTCCATAGCTAGGCTTGAGAAAAGCCTAGAGTAATATGGACCAGACACTTACAGAAGCAGTCTATAGAAACCGGGACTTCATAGGCAACATGATGGCAGGAAAGTCCTATCTCCCAATAGTTACTGAAAATGTGAATAGACTACATGGTCCCACGAAACACAGTAGGGTTTCCAATTTGAAGAAAAAGACAGGACCTATCCACACGTTGTATATAAAACACTCATTTTGAACCTAAAGATACCTCCAGACTGAAAGAGAGGGGACTGAGACCTATTCTTCATCCCAAAGGACGTCAAAAGAAAGCTGGGGTAGCAATTCTCGTATCAGACAAGTTAGATTTTAAACCAAAGACTGTAGGTAAGAGGTGTAGAGGGATACAGTATCATACCTCAAGGGTCTAACCAACATGAAAATCTAGCAACTGTAAATATCTATGCCGCCTACATAGGAGTATCCAATTACATCAGCCAACTATTAATCAAAATAAAGAATCCTATTCATAACAATACATGAATAGGCAGAGACCACAACACCCCACACACAAAAATAGATCACTTAAGAAGACTGTTCAAAAAGACACAAGAGTTTGGAAGGACACACTGGAACACCCGGACTCCAAAGATAAAAACAGAACATTCAGTCCTAAAACCAGAGAATGCCATTGCTGTCGAGTACAAACATAACTTTCTCCAAAATAGATCACAAACTGGTTGATCAGAGCTTTGTCATAAACCTTGAAATAAGGCAATGAAATGCCCTGAGCTTTATTTTCATTTTCTAGATCTTGCTGATGATTCAGGGTCTTTCCTTGTTCCATGCACATTTTAGGATTGCTTGTTTCAATACTTTGGAAAATGTTGATGGTATTTTGATCAGGGTGGGGGTGAAAGTATAGATTTATCTGGGCAGCATAGAGATTTTATCAATGTTTATTCTTCTGATCCAAAAGCATGATTTTTTTTTCCATTTTGTGTGTCTTTTTTATATTCTTTCTTGAGTGTTAGGTACTGCCACAAATATATATCCTTTACCTCTTTAATTAGGTTTCTTCCAAGGTATAATAAACTGTGATCACTAAGACAGCATGGTACTGGCATGAAATAAGACACATATACCAGTGGAAGAGTGTAGAGAGCCCAGATACAGATACTTAAATCTACAGTCAACTAAAATTTAACAAAGCTGGAAAAAAATATCCAGTGGAAAAAAGACTGTCTCCTCAATTAATACTGATGGAAAACTGGGCAGCTATGTTCAGAAGAATGAAACTCCACCAATCTCTTTCATCATACACAAATATAAACTGTAAATTGATGAATGACCTCAGTGTGAGACAGGAATCCATCAAAATCCCGGAGGAGAACATAGGCAGTAAGCACTATGACATCAGCCACAGCAACTTCTCTCAAGGCACATCTCCATAGGCAAGGGAAAGAAAAGTGAAAAATGAATGTTTCAATCATCATTAAGACAAAAAGCTTCTACACCACAAAGGAAACAGTCAACAGAATAAAGAGACAACCCATGGAATGGGAGAAGATATTCCCAAATTACACTACAGACTGTCATCCAAGATCTATAAAGAACTTCTTGGAGCACCTGGATGGCTCAGTGGGTTAAAGCCTCTGCCTTTGGCTCCGGTCATGATCCCAAGATCCTGGGATCAAGCCCCACATCAGGCTCTCTGCTCAGCAGGGAGCCTGCTTCCCCCCCTCTCTCTGCCTGCCTCTCAGCCTACTTGTGATCTCTGTCTGTCAAATAAATAAATAAAATCTTAAAAAAAAAAAAGAACCTCTCAAACTCCACACCAAGAAAGCAGATAATCAAGTCACAAAATGGGCAGAAGACATGAACAGAGACTTCTCCAAAGAAGACACAGAAATGGCTAACAGACACATGAGAATATGTTCATCATCATTAGCCATCAGGGAAATTCAAATCAAAACCACACTTTACCAGTTAGAATGACAATAGTAAGGAAAGAAACACTAGGGACTGGAGAGGATGTGGAGGAAGGGGAACACTCTTACACTGATGGTGGGAGTGCCAGTTGGTGCAGTCACCTTAGAAAACAGCATGAAAGTCTTCCAAATATTAAAAATAGATCTACCCTCTGACCCTGCAATTGCACTACTGGTTATTTACAACAAAGCTACAGATGTATGGAAATGAAGGGGCATATGGACCCCAGTGTTCATAGCCATAATGGCCACAAAAGCCAAACTGTGGAAAGAGTCAAGGTGCCCATCAACAGATGAATGGATAAAGAAGATGTGGTCCATATATACAATGGAATAATACTCAGCCATCAGAAAGGAGAAATACCCCACTTTTGCATCAACATGGAAGGAATTGCAGGAAATTATAATGATTGTAAGGTATCAAGCAGAGAAAGCCAATTATTATATGGTTTTACTTACTTGAGAAAATAAGGAATAACAGAGACCACATTAGGGGAAGGAAGGGAAAAGTGAAGGTGGGGGAGTTAGAGGGAGATATGAACCACAAGAGAATGTAAACTCTAAGAAACAGAAGGTTTTAGATGGGAAGGGATTGGGGAGATTGGTGAGGCTGCTGGTGGTTATTAAGGAGGGCATGTACTGATTGAAACACTGGTTGTTATATTTAAACCATGAGTCTATGAACTCTACCTCAAGTAATACTGAAGTACTGTAAGGTGACTAACATTACATACTCAAAAATTAAAAAAAAAAAAGATTACATATTGGGTCACCAATCAGGTCTCAAACAATACCAAATTTCTGAGATTTTCCCCTGCAATTTTCATACAATAATGCTTTGAAAGTGGAACTGAATCAGAAGAGGAATTTTGGAAGGAATTCAAACATTTGGAGGTCAAAGAGCATCCTACCAAGAAATGATTGGGACAACCAGGAAATTAAAGAACTTAAACAATTCAATGCAAGTAATGAAAATGAAAACACATTGGTTCAGAATCTATGTGATAATAAAAAGTTGGTCTTTAGAGGGAAATGCTTAGCCATCCAAGGCCGTCTCAAAAAATTAGAAAAATCCAAATGCACATGCTAACCTTACACCTGGAAAAAAGAACAGCAAAGAGAGCTGAAACCCAGCAGGAGAGAAGAAGGAATAAAGATCTGAGCAGAAATCAATGAAACAGAAATTAGTAGAATAGCAGAGCCCACCAACAAACTAGAAGATGGTTCTCAGAACAAATTAATGAGATCAATAAACCTCTGGCCAGATGTAGCCAGAAGTAAAGACAAAGGAATTAAGTTAACAAAATCATGAAGGAAAGGGGAGAGATTGTTGACCAATGCAAAAGAAACAGGGAATTGTTAGAACATCTTATCAGCAACTATATGCCAAAAAAATAGGCCATCTGGAAGAAGTAGATGCATTCCTGGAAACTTGTAATCTACCAAGTCTGAAACAGGAAGAAATAAATAATCTGAAGAGAACAATAACCAGCAAGGAAATTGAATCAAGAATAAAAACCTCCCCCAGAAAAACAAGAGTCCAGGACCAGATACCTTCCCAGGGGAATTCTACCAAAGAATAAGTCATACCTATTCTACAGAAGCTGCTTCCAAAAAATGGAAATGAATGGAAAGCTTCAACACTCATTTTCTCAGGCTGGGTATTACATTGATCCATAAGCAGACAAAGATCCTGTGAGAAAGGAGAATTATAGATGAAAACCCTAGTGAGCCCTAATACAAAAATATTCAAGATACAAGCCAGTAGGATTCCAAGGTACATTAAAAGGGTTATTCACCACCACCAGGTGATGTTTATTCCTGGGATGTAAGGGAGGTTCAATAGTCACAAATCAATTGATGTGATTATTCAGATAAACAAAAGAAAGACAAGGACCATAACATCCTCTTATTTGATGCATAAAAAGCATTTGGCAAAATACAACATCCCCTCATGATTAAAACTCCTCAAAATATAGGAATAGAGGAAACATATCTCACGTTATAAAAGCCATCTATGAAGAGCCCATAGCAAATTTCATTCTCAATGGGGAAAAAACTGACATCTCTTCCCTTATGGTCAGAAACATGACAGGGAAGCCCACTCTTACCACTTTATTGAACACAGCATTCGAAGACCTAGCCTCAGCATTTGGACAATAACATGTGAAAGGCATTAAAGTTGTCCTGGAAGTAGTCAAATCATCTCTCTTTGCATATGACAATATATTTCATATGTATATGAAAACACAATAGACTCCACCCCTAAATTGTTTGAACTCATACAGTAATTCAGCAATGTGCAGGATTCCAAAATCAAAGCACAGATTTCTCTTGCTTTTCTATACTCTAATAATGTGAATGGAGAAAGAGAAATTCAGGTGTCAATCCCCTTAACCATAGCACCCAAAACAACAAAATACCTTGGAATAAATTTAACCAAAGAGGTAAATGATCTCTACAGTATAAACTACAGAACATGGAGGAAGGACACTGAGGAAGACACAAACAGATGGGAAGTCATTCAATACTCCTGGATTGGAAGAATTAACATTGTAAAAATGCATACGCTGTCCAGAGCAAACTACACATTCAATGCAATCCCCATCAAAATACCTTAAAATTGATGGGAGACAAGATGGCTGGGAAGAGGGAAGAGGCGCCCTTTCAATCTGTACCCTAAAGTGAGCTGATTACCTTCCAAAGAACTCAGATCACCCATGAAATCAGACTGAGATAAGAATTACACATGTCTGGATCTCTGCCAGAGCAGAAGACACCAGTGGGCAGGTAAAGTGGAGTGGGAAAGTCGGAATGATATCAGAAAATTAAAAAAAGGGGGAGGGAGCCACCTGACGTAACCCATTGGAAAGTAATATCCCAATAAGAGAGTGCCCTGCAACTGAGACCAGCATTAACTCAGGAGTCTGGTAGAAAGCAATAAAAAAGAGCAAAGGATCACCAGGGGGAAATTATGAGAATCGGGGTGTTAGGGTCAGGGGCTTAAGTCCCCAGATCCAGGATAGCCACCCCTGGTACAAAGCCAGAGAGAGTGCAGCAGAGAAACAAGGTCTTGGTCCCTGAACCACCAGCGCCCCTGAGAACGCCTGGTGCCTGGCTCCCATGAGGGGCTGGGAACCTCGCCAGCCAACAGAAGCACAGCCTTTTTGCATCCCCACGTGAGTGCCCTGCCACGCCATCAGAGTCAGAGTCCTGCCCCCGCGTCCTCCCATGAGAGAGATGCCCACAGGCACTAGCCCTGTGCTCTCAGACCCAGAAAGACCAGACACTCCCAGACCAGGCCAGCAGAAAAATCTCAGTGTGCAATTGCTGCTTAGAACCTCTCTGGCCCTCTGGAGCTGCCCAGACAGCCTCCGCTGCTGTAGTTTTGGGAACAAGCAAAAAATCCTGAGTCCCCAGGGACCGAGACTGGGAACCTGCTTTGCCAGTGGCCAAGGCGGGATTTATGTGGGCTCTGCAGCCAGACTGAGGCTTCTCCCTGAGAGGAAGGTCAGGGTGCAGTTTGCTTTCCTCTAAACCTACAAAAACCATCAAAAGTGTTCAAGGCGAGAGAGAAAAACAAAAGTGAACAAATATAAAAACTTCCAGAGAACAAAAGCCTGAAAAAACCAGTTTCCTCAGAGCCCACACCCTTGAGGGGGGCAGCAGAACTTAACTCAGAGAACATCATTGACTGAAAAGCCACATTGCAGGCCCCTCCCCCAGAAAACTAACCAGGAAAGGAAAAAAAAGACAAGAGAACAACCACCACTGCTTCATAGGACAATTTTTATTATTAATTCATTCCCACTATTCTGGCTCAATGTTTTTATAGATAATTTTTTATTATTATATAGATAATTTTTTAACCTATTTACCATCACAGTGAAATGTCCACTAATCAAATTCCATAATAACCTTCTAACTTGAACTTTTTAATACATACAACTGTCTTTTCCTTTTGCATTTCTATTTTTTAAATTTCTTTTTTTCCACTTTATTTATTTTTATTTATTTATTTACTTTTTTTTATTTTTTATTTTTTATAAACATATATTTTTATCCCCAGGGGTACAGGTCTGTGAATCACCAGGTTACACACTTCACAGCACTCACCAAAGCACATACCCTCCCCAATGTCCATAATCCCACCCCCTTCTCCCAAACCCCCTCCCCCCAGCAACCCTCAGTTTGTTTTGTGAGATTAAGAGTCATTTATCGTTTGTCTCCCTCCCAATCCCATCTTGTTTCATTTATTCTTCTCCTACCCACTTAAGCCCCCATGTTGCATCACCACTTCCTCATATCAGGGAGATCATATGATAGTTGTCTTTCTCTGCTTGACTTATTTCGCTAAGCATGACACGCTCTAGTTCCATCCATGTTGTTGCAAATGGCAAGATTTCATTTCTTTTGATGGCTGCATAGTATTCCATTGTGTATATATACCACATCTTCTTGATCCATTCATCTGTTGATGGACATCTAGGTTCTTTCCATAGTTTGGCTATTGTGGACATTGCTGCTATAAACATTCAGGTGCATGTGCCCCTTTGGATCACTACGTTTGTATCTTTAGGGTAAATACCCAGTAGTGCAATTGCTGGGTCATAGGGCAGTTCTATTTTCAACATTCTGAGGAACCTCCATGTTGTTTTCCAGAGTGGCTGCACCAGCTTGCATTCCCACCAACAGTGTAGGAGGATTCCCCTTTCTCCGCATCCTCGCCAGCATCTGTCATTTCCTGACTTGTTGATTTTAGCCATTCTGACTGGTGTGAGGTGATATCTCATTGTGGTTTTGATTTGTATTTCCCAGATGCCGAGTGATATGGAGCACTTTTTCATGTGGATGTCTGGATGTCTTCTTTGCAGAACTGTCTGTTCATGTCCTCTGCCCATTTCTTGATTGGATTATTTGTTCTTTGGGTGTTGAGTTTGCTAAGTTCTTTATAGATTCTGGACACTAGTCCTTTATCTGATATGTCGTTTGCAAATATCTTCTCCCATTCTGTCAGTTGTCTTTTGATTTTGTTAACTGTTTCCTTTGCTGTGCAAAAGCTTTTGATCTTGATGAAATCCCAATAGTTCATATTTCCCTTGCTTCCCTTGCCTTTTGCGTTGTTCCTAGGAAGATGTTGCTGCGGCTGAGGTCGAAGACGTTGCTGCCTGTGTTCTCCTCAAGGATTTTGATGGATTTCTTTCTCACATTGATGTCCTTCATCCATTTTGAGTCTATTTTCGTGTGTGGTGTAAGGAAATGGTCCAATTTCATTTTTCTGCATGTGGCTGCAAATATCATTCTCAATGGAGAAAAACTGAAAGCTTTTCCGCTAAGGTCAGGAACACGGCAGGGATGTCCATTATCACCACTGCTATTCAACATAGTACTAGAGGTCCTAGCCTCAGCAATCAGAAAACAAAAGGAAATTAAAGGCATCCAAATTGGCAATGAAGAAGTCAAATTATTACTCTTTGCAGATGATATGATACTATATGTGGAAAACCCAAAAGACTCCACTCCAACACTGCTAGAACTTATACAGGAATTCAGTAAAGTGTCAGGATATAAAATCAATGCACAGAAATCATTTGAAAATCTCTACACCAACAGCAAGACAGAAGAAAGAGAAATTAAGGAGTCAATCCCATTTACAATTCCTCCCAAAACCATAAGATACCTAGGAATAAACCTAACCAAAGAGACACAGAATCTATACTCAGAAAACTATAAAGTACTCATGAAAGAAATTGAGGAAGACACAAAGAAATGGAAAAATGTTCCATGCTCCTGGATTGGAAGAATAAATATTGTGAAAATGTCTATGCTACCTAAAGCAATCTACACATTTAATGCAATTCCTATCAAAGTACCATCCATCTTTTTCAAAGAAATGGAACAAATAATGCTAAAATTTATATGGAACCAGAAAAGACCTCGAATAGCCAAAGGGATATTGCAAAAGAAAGCCAACGTTGGTGGCATCACAATTCTGGACTTCAAGCTCTATTACAAAGCTGTCATCATCAAGACAGTATGGTACTGGCACAAAAACAGACACATAGATCAATGGAACAGAATAGAGAGCCCAGAAATAGACCATCAACTCTATGGTCAACTAATCTTCGACAAAACAGGAAAGAATGTCCAATGGAAAAAAGACAGCCTCTTCAATAAATGGTGTTGGGAAAATTGGACAGCCAAATGCAGATAAATTTCTTTTTTTTATTTTAGTTTAGATTAGTCTAGTTTATTCCTTTTTTTAAATTTTTATTTTCTAATATTCACATAGAGTTAAAATTCAAGGTAATCCCCTTTCCCCAATCAATGCCACCCCCATAGGTAAACCAATTCCTAATCCCCCTTTATCTTAGGAAAGTTGAGTTCTTTAACAAAGATATCAAGATACATCCAGGAGGAATCAAAACAACCTTCCTCACCCACACTGAGAATTTACAACCACTCTCCCATCTTTTTCTCCCACCAATATTTCTGTGTTTTTGTGTTTGTCCTGATAGTATATAAATCTTATACTCGGGGTTCTTTTTGATGAGGTTCTTCATTTATTTGAAAATATATATGCAAAAAATAATAAATATATGAAATATATATATATTTTTTCTTTTTTTTCTCTTGTCAATACATTTAGCAGTCTTTTTCTTTGTCTGTTTTTGTTTGTATACTTCATAAATCTTACTTTGGGTCCCATTTGGGCTGAACCTTCTTTTTTATCCTACCTTTCATTCCTATCTCTCTCCTTTTTTTTTTCTTTTCCTTTTCTTTTGCTTCTCATTTGGGTGGGGAACCCTGATTGCTCAGAAGCGTTTCAGGGTGCACCTTGACTGCACCACAGTCAATTCATCCAGCTACCCCCGTTCAGACAACTCTCACCAAAATGACTAGAAGGAGGAATGCCCAAGAGAAGAAAAATACAGAGAATGGACCTTCTGTAAAAGAGCTAATGGCTATCAACATAGACAATATGTCGGAAAGAGAATTCAGGCTAACATTTATCCAAGCAATAGCTAGTTTGGAGAAAGCCATGGGTGAACAATGGAATTGAATAGGACCGAACTGAAAATGACCAGAGATCATGTTTTCAATATTAGGGAAGAACTGAAAGCTACCAGGGATGACCCTCACAATGCTCTCAATGAGTTCCAATCTAATCTAAATTCTCGCAATGCTAGAGTAACTGAGACAGAAGATGTAATTAGTGATCTGGAGAACAAACAGAGAGAGAGAAAGGATCAGGAGGAAGCCTGGAACAAACAGCTTAGAAGCCACGAAAACAGAATCAGGGAAATAAATGATGCCATGAAACGTTCCAACATAAGAATTATTGGAATCCCTGAAGGGGAGGAGAAAGAAAGAAGTCTAGAGGATATAGTGCAACAAGTTCTTCATAAAAATTTTGCAAATCTCGTGAATGGACCCAGCGTTCATTTACTAGAGGCCAAACGGTTTCCCCCCAAGATTAAAGAATCTCAAAAGTCCTCAAGACACTAATAGTAAGAATGAAGAATTATAATTGTAGGCAGAACCTCTTGAAAGCAGTTAGGACAAAAACGATCCTTACCTACAAAGGAAAGCCCATCAGAATAATGTCAGACCTGTCCACAGAGACCTGGCAAGCCAGAAAGGGCTGACAAGATATATTCAGGGAACTGAATGAGAAGAACATGCAGCCAAGAATACTTTATCCAGCAAGACTGACATTCAAAATGGATGGAGAGATAAAGAGTTTCCAAGACTGGCAAGGCTTAAAGACTACGCAACCACCAAGACAATCTACAGAAAGAAAGTATTCAAAGGTAACATGATATCAATAAAAACGTATCTATCAATAATCACCCTCAATGTGAATGGCCTAAATGCGCCCATAAAATGGCACAGGGTTGCAGACTGGATAAAATGATAGGACCCTTCCATATTTTGCCTATAAGAGACCCATTTTGAACCTAAAGATAAACCCAGACTGAAAGTGAAGGGCTAGAGAAGCATCTTTCATGCCAATGGGTCTCAAAAGAAGGCCAGGGTAGCAATTCTCATATCAGATAAATTAGATTTTAAATTCAAGACTGTAGTCAGAGATACAGAAGGACACTACATCATTCTTAAAGGGACTATCCACCAACATGATCTAACAATTGTAAATATCTATGCCCCCAATATGGGAGCAGCCAATTACATAAGAAAACTGTTAATCAAGATAAAGAGTCATATTGATATAAATATACTAATCATTAGAAATCTTAATATACCTCTCTCAGAAATAGACAGATCATCGAAGCAGAAAATCAGTAAAGAAACAAGAGCATTGAATGAAACATTGGACCAGATAGACCTCATAGATATATACAGAACATTCCACCCTAAAACAACAGAATACTCATTCTTCTCAGTGCACATGGAAACTTCTCAAGAATAGACCACATACTGGGTCACAAATCAGGACTCAACCGATACCAAAAGACTGAGATTATTCCCTGCACGTTCTCAGATCACAATGCCTTGAAACTGGAGCTCAACCACAAGGAAAAGTTCAGAAGGAACTCAAACACTTGGAAGCTAAAGGCCACCTAGCTTAAGAATGCTTGGATCAACCAGGAGATCAAAGAAGAAGTGAAACAATTCATGGAAACCAATGAGAATGAAGACACTTTGATCCAAAACCTATGGTATACAGCAAAGATGGTCTTAAGGAGGAAACACATAGCCATCCAAGCTTCCCTCAAAAAAATTGAAAAATCCAGAGCACACCAGCTGTCTCAACACCTTAAAGAACTGGAGAATCAACAACAAATCAAACCAACTCCACACATAAGAAGGGAAATCATCAAGATTAGAGCTGAGATCGATGAGATAGAAACCAGAGATACAGTAGAACATATCAATGAAACTAGAAGCTGTTTTTTTGAAAGAATCAATAAGATCGATTGGCCACAATAATCCAAAAGAAAAAAGAGAAAGCTCAAATTCATAAAATTATGAATGAAAAGGGAGATATCACAACGAACACCAAGGAAGTAGAAACAATCATCAGAAGTTATTAAAAACAGTCATATGCCACTAAGCTAGGCAACCTAGATGAAATGGATGCATTCATGGAAAACTATAAATTCCCAAAATTTAACCAGGAAAAAACCCACAACCTGAATAGACCAATATCTAGTAACGAGATTGAAGCAGTGATCAAAAAACCTCCCAAAAGACAAGAGCCCAAGACATGATAGATCCCTGGGTAATTCTACCAAAGCTTCAAAGAAGAAATAAGACCTATTCTCCTGAAGCTGTTTCAAAAAAATTGAAGCGGAAGGAAAACATCCTGACTCTTTCTATGAATCCAGCATTATCATGATCGCCAAACCAGGCAAAGACCCTACCGAAAAGAAGAATTTTAGACCAATATCACTGATGAATATGGATGCTAAGATTCTCAACAGGATCCTAGCCAACAGGATCCAATGGCACATTGAAAAGATTATCCACCATGACCAGGTGGGATTATCCCTGGGCTACAAGGATGGTTCAACATTTGCAAATCAATCAACATGATAAAACAAATTAATAAGAGAAAAGAACCACATGGTCCTCTCAATTGATGCAGAAAAAGCATTTGACAAAATCCAGCATCTGTTCCTGATTAAAAAGCTTCAAAGAATAGGGATAGAGGAAACATTCCTGAACTTCATCAAATCTATCTATGAAAGACCCACAGCAAATATCATCCTCAATGGCAAAAAGCCTTCCGAATGAGATCTGGAACACAACAAGGATGCCCACTCTCACCATCTTGTTCAACATAGTATTAGAAGTCATAGCAACAGGAATCAGACAACAAAGAGAAATAAAAGGTATCCAAGATACAGAGTCAATGTACAGAAATCAGTGGCTTTCTTATACACTAATAATGAAAATACAGAAAGGAAAATTAGGGAATCAATTCAATTTACTCTAGCACCAGAACCATAAGATACCTGGGAATACCTAACTAAAGTGGTCAAGGATCTGTACTTGAGGAACTACAGAACACTCATGAAAGAAATTGAAGAAGACACAGAAAGATGGAAGACCATTCCAGGCTCTTGGATCGGATGAATAAACAATGTTAAAATGTCTATACTGCTTAGAGCAATCTATACTTTTAATGCCATTCTGATCAAAACTCCACCGGTATTCTTCAAAGAGCTGAAGCAAATAATCCAATAATGTGTATGGAATCAGAAGAGACCCCGAATCACTAAGGAAATGTTGAAAAATGAAAATAAAATGGGGGGCATCACGTTACTTGATTTCAAGCTTTACTACAAAGCTGTGATCACCAAGACAGCATGGTACCGGCATAAAAACAGACACATAGACCAGTGGAACACAGTAGAGATCCCAGATATGGGCCCTTAACTCTTTGGTCAAATAATCTTCAACAAAACAGGAAAAATTATACAATGGAAAAAAGACAGTTTCTTCAATAAATGGTGCTGGGAAAACTGGGCAGCTATAAGTAGAAGAATGAAACTTGACCATTCTCTTACAGCGTCCACAAAGATAAACTCAAATTGGATAAAAGACGTCAATGTGAAACAGGAGTCCATCAGAATCTTAGAGGAGAACATAGGCAGTAATCTCTTCGATATCAGCCACAGCAACTTCTTTCAAGATATGTCTCCAAAGACAAAGGAAACAGAAGCAAAAATAAACTTTTGGGACTTCATCAAAATCAAAAGCTTCTCCACAGCAAAGGAAACAGTCAAAAAAACAAAGAGGCAACCCACGGAATGGGAGAAGATATTTGTAAATGACAGTACAGACAGAAGGTTGATATCCAGGATCTATAATGAACTCCTCAAACTCAACACACAGGTAATCATATCACAAGATGGGCAGAAGATATGAACAGATACTTCTCCAATGAAGACATACAAATGGCTATCAGACACATGAAAAAATGTTCATCATCACTAGCCCTCAGGGAGATTCAAATTAAAACCACATTGAGATATCACCTTATACCAGTTAGAATGGCCAAAATTAGCAAGACAGGAAACAACATGTGTTGGAGAGGATGTGAAGAAAGGGGAACCCGCTTACACTGTTGGTGGGAATGCAGGTTGGTGCAGCCTCTTTGTGGAACAGTGTGGAGATTCCTCAAGAAATTAAAAATAGAACTTCCCTACGACCCTGCCATTGTACTCCTGGGTATTTACCCCAAAGATACAGATGTCGTGAACAGAAGGGGCATCTGTACCCCAGTGTTTATAGCAGCAATGGCCACGGTCGCCAAACTGTGGAAAGAACCTAGATGCCCTTCAAAGGATGAATGGATAAGGAAGATGTGGTCCATATACACTATGGAGTATTATGCCTCCATCAGAAAGGACAAATATCCAACTTTTGTAGCAACATGGACGGGACTGGAAGAGATTACGCTGAGTGAAATGAGTCAAGCAGAGACAGTCAATTATCATGGTTTCACTTATTTGTGGAGCATAATAAATAGCATGGAGTATATGGGGAGTTAGAGAGGAGAAGGGAGTTGGGGTAAATTGGTAGGGGTTGTGAACCATGAGAGACTATGGACTCTGAAAAACAATCTGAGGGTTTTGAAGTGGCGGGGGTTGGGAGGTTGGGGTACCAGGTGGTGGGTATTACAGAGGGCACGGATTGCATGGAGCACTGGGTGTGGTACAAAAACAATGAATACTGTTATGCTGAAAATAAATTAAAAAAATAAAAATAAATACCTTAAAATTATTCACAGCCCTAAAACAAATAATCCTAAAATTTGCATGTAGCCATAAAGGATCCCAAATAGCCAGGGCATTGTTGCACAAGAAAACCAAAGCCGGGTACATCACAATGCCTGAATTCAAGCTAGTTTACAAAGCTGTGATCAAGACAGCATGGTACTTGCACAAAAACACACCCATCCCTCAACGCAACAAAATAAGAGACCCAATAAATGGACCCTCATGTCTATGGTCAACTAATCATTCACAAAGCAGGAAAGAATATGCAATGGAAAAAAGGACAGTGTCTTCATTAAGTGGTGCTGGGAAAATTGGACATTCACATACAGAAGGTTGACACTGGACCTTCTCTTACACCATCTACAATGATAAATTCAAAATGGGTTAAATACCTCAATGTGAGACAGGAACCCTTCAAAATCCTAGAGGAGAACCCAGGCAGCAACCTCTTCAGCCTCAGTCACAGCAGCTTCTTGCAACACGTGTTTCTAAATGCAAGGGAAACAAAAGCAAAAATGAACTACTCTTTCTCAAGATAAAAATCATGTGCACAGCACTGGGACCAGTTAATAGAACTTCTGATTGGGAGAAGATATTTGCAAATGATATATCCAATAAGTGATTAATGTCCAAAATATAGAAAAAAACTTATATACGAGAAACATAATATTCAGAAAGTCTGAATAAACATATATGTTTACCCAATGAATTAACCTTTAACTCAACTATTAAAACAGCTACACAAAGTATCAGAACTCATTTCTAAACTTTGTCCTAGGGACTTGCTGAGCTATTGATATTTTCACCTTATTCATGTCTCTGTGGACATTCTCAAGTGAGTACACATATAAAACAACAGGTATTCTACTTAATCCACAAAGATGTCTTGAACTCACAATGGCTATTAGGTTTTTATGGAGTTATCTAAAAAGGTTAGGGATGAGAGAAAAGTGTATGCACTGTAGAAAAATATTTGAAGAAGCCTATTCAGAAAAATGACTTCATAGGATGGTGGGAGGACCAATATCAGCTCTCCAAACCAGTGTTTGTTAATATGCAAGATTATAAATGGTGTATGTCTTATGGTATTTTTTTTTGTTTTATTTATCATTTACGGTTGATATGTTTCTCCAAATTCTTAAGATGACTTTAACTAGTATTAATAAAAAACTGTGTTAATGAAGTATTAGAATTAACCACTGGTACATTCCAGTATTTAATTAACTACAGAAATTCAAAGGAAACTCTTATTTTCAAAGTCAATTTAAGGATATATATTTTTTATGTTTCATACTTTCATATAAATACATAATGAAATGTTAAAAAGTCAGTCAATTACTTACATACCTGTGTGCTTTAAAAAATAAAAATTAAAAAAAAACAAAAACAAAAACACGAAGCTCTCTAAATTTAAAACCATGATAGAATTCTTGAAAGAATTTGTGTTGTACCTTCTAATCTCTTATAAAATTGTAGTAAATGTGCTGAAAGGGGTATTTGAATCAATAGTGCTATCTACAAGCATCAGTGTACTTATTTTCTTAATTTATGGTAAATCAAACTAAGGTCTACACTAAATGATACTACATTCATGTAAATGTGATCACTTTAAAATACTAATTCTCTTTGATAAAATATGTAGTAAATAAAAGAAATAAAATGAAACTGCAAATATGAGAATTTGTCTGAACCAAGAGATTATTAGAAAAATAACTGATTTCAAAACAGACAGATTATCCCTGACTGATACAGCTCACAGGAGGTAAGTGAAAATTTCCTGTAAGTTAAATTAACTCCTAAGATCATGATCTTTTTAAAAATGTGGGTTTGATGATATGCATTTTCCCCCTTCCCTCCTTAATCAAGATCCATACTGTTTTAAGTCTCCCTCACAAAACACATCGTAAAACTTTTCTTTAAAAAAATAAAATAAAATAAAATAAAATAAAAATAGACTAAGCCTCACCTGTCATTTCTAGTAGTGCATTATTCTTGGCACCCCTTGCTTTTCCCACAGGTTCCATTACCAGCAGGTAAAGGCACCCCCTCTCCGGAGGCCTCCCAGCCAGGCTCAAATGAGGAGCTGAAGGCGAAGGGCAGCGCCCCGGCGGCGACCAGAGGAGCCCGCAGCTGCCTGGAGCTGGGCATTGAACCGCTGCACCCTCTGGGGCCCAGAAGGAAGAGCCGCC
The DNA here is from genome assembly GCF_964662115.1 of Mustela nivalis. NCBI lineage: Eukaryota > Metazoa > Chordata > Mammalia > Carnivora > Mustelidae > Mustela > Mustela nivalis. Next base: position 7,121,857 of record NC_139022.1, on the reverse strand, counting down.
GCTGCGGCCCCGGAGGCCTGGCGCCCCGCAGAGACAGAGACGCTCAGGGCGGCAAGGCCGCCAAGACGGGCTAGGCCCTGACCCCTGACGGGGAGACCGTCTTGGAGGCCTCCTCCTCCTCCCCTCCTCCCCCCCCATCTCCCCAGAAGCCCAGGGACGGGACCCAGCCATGCGCTGGCCCAGCACGGAAACCCGGGGAAACAGGAAGAACAGCTTTTCCTTCCGGCAGTCTTTCCGGCGTAGCGGCTTCTCCTTCACCAAGAGCGGGGAGGCTGAGGCTGCGGGAGAGCGGCGGGAGGCCGCGGGCGAGCCTGGAGCGTCCCCTGAAGGCAGGGATGACCGGGTGTCCAGGGGCTGCACTCCAGCTTCTGCAGAGATGGGCGGTGACTCGAGGGAGCTGGAGTAGGTCTGGGCGGGGACGGGGGCCGCACGGGAGATGTGTGGTGCGGGAGGAGGCGCTGCGGGGGCAACCCCCAGGAGTCCCAGCTCCAGGTCAGCCTGGTCAGCCTGCACAGCCCCCACACATGGGGCCCAGACAAGTGCAGTCCGGAAGCCCCTTGGCGGAGGCGGCAAGGAAAAGGGCCCAATTATTTAGATAATCCAAGAATTTTCTCCAAGTTTGTTGCAGGGGTGCCAGATACTGGTTTTGGAGAACTTGTCTACAACCAGGGATCCAGGGATTGATTTCAAAGATGTCTTTTTTTCTTTTTTCTTATTATTTTTTTTCTTTTTTCTTTTTTCCTATTTTTTAAGCAACAAATTTGGTTCCCCTTCCTTCCCCACAGACCCTATCCTAAATCACTCTGTTACCCCATTCCAACAGGTCCAGGAGAGCTTAAACACCTTCCTCTGCTGTGGTTCTCAATTGTTTTTATATATTTCATCAGTATTAATGTTTTTTTGCGTACTTTGCATCTTTATTCAAAAATATAAACTTTGTCAATCTGTGGACATGCCCTTATATGAAGGAGTTGGGTGGGCCCAAAGTGATAGGATTATTTCTTAACACAAATTTTACCTAGTTGTAATGCTTTCTGTATTTAACTATAGTATTAAAAAAATGTCTTTGGGACTCCTGGGTGGCTAAGTTGGTTAAATTTCTGCCTTGGGCTCAGCTCATGATCCCAGGGTCCTGATAGTGAGCCTTGCATCTGGCTCCCTGGCTGGTGGGGTGCCTGCTTACCCCTCTCCTGCTCCCTTTGCTAGTGCTTTCTGACAAATACATAAATATGATCTTTTTTTAATGTTAATTTAAAAATACATAAAAATAGGGCGCCTGGGTGGCTCAGTGGGTTAAGCCCCTGCCTTCGGCTCAGGTCATGATCTCAGGGTCCTGGGATCGAGTCCCGCATCGGGCTCTCTGCTCAGCAGGGAGCCTGCTTTCTCCTCTCTCTCTCTCTGCCTGCCTCTCTGCCTACTTGTGATCTCTCTGTGTCAAATAAATAAATAAAATCTTTAAAAAAATAAAAATACATAAAAATAAAACAAGATATTCATAACAGCAAAGGTCACAATCACGAGACCGTGGAAAGATCGAAGATGCCCTTCAACAGATGCATGGCTAAAGGAGATATGGTCCATATATATATAATGGACTCCTACGTCTTTATCAGAAAAGATGAATACTCAAATCTTATGAATAATTTTTGACTTGTAGTCCACTTTCTTTCATATTACTACAACTTCATATTTTCTGACTATTCTTTGCATGGGTTATCTTTTATTCATATCCTTTTATTTTTCACAGTATTGAAACTTCATCAAGTTACATTGAATGTCTTATAGTGTGTGTATATCTATCTATATCTATATCAGCTATATCTATTCCATTCTGACAACGTATGGTGTAACTAGGATATTTAATCCATTTACATTTAAGATAATTTCTGATAAATATGGAATACATTTTGCTATTTTGCCATTTGTTTTCTATATGTCATACAATTTGTTTCTTAACTTCCCCAGTATTTTGTGTGTGTGTGTGTGCAGTTGATTTTATTTTGTAGTGGTGTGGTCAAATTCCCTTTCTTTTCCTTCTTATATAAAAGGGAAATGTGTTTATGACCTTGAAGTAGAAATGGTCTTATTAAATAAGGCATAGAGAATGAACAAAAAAGCAGCACCGGGGTGGCTCAGTCACTAAGCATCTGCCTTCAGCTCAGGTCATGATCCCATAGTCCTGGGATTGAGCCCCTCACAATACTCCCTGCTCAGTGGGAAGCCTGTTTCTCCCTATCCCACTCCCCCTGCTTGGGTCCATCTCTGGGGGGGCTCTCTGCCAAATAAATAAAATCTTAAAATGGTGAACAAAATATATACCATATTGGTAATCATTATATTTATATTATATTGTATTTTTTAAAATATTTTATTTATTTATTTGACAGGCAGAGATTACAAGTAGGCAGAGAGGCAGGCAGAGAGAGAGGAGGAAGCAGGCTCCCTGCTGAGCAGAGCCCAATGCAGGGCTTGATCCCAGGACCCTGGGATCATGACCTGATCCAAAGGCAGAGGCTTTAACCCACTGAGCCACCCAGGCACCCCAATATATTGTATTTTTAATTTAAATTAAATTTAATTAAGATATAGTGTATTATTTGTTTCAGAGGTAGTGTTTTATAAAATATATAGTAGAGATGGGGTAACTGGGTGATGGGCCTTAAAGAGTGTGTGTGATATGATGAGCACAGGGTGATAGACTCAACTGATGAATCTTGGAACATCAAAAACTAATGAGGTACCAAATGTTGGCTAATTGAACATGATAATAACAACAAAAAAAGAGATTTTCTTTAAAGTTATAATGGGGATTAAATATAATATACTACAGATTTAAAATTTGAATTTTAATTGATACTTAAATTTTATTTGTTTTAAATATTTATTTGAGTTCTAGTTAGTTAACATATTGGACAATTTTGGTTTCAGGGGTAAATTTACTGATTCATCTCTTAGTGCCGATCACAAGTGCCCCTCTTAATTTCTGTCACTCATTGAGCCCAACCCTACCCACTTCTCCATCAACCCTCAGTTTATTAACTATAGTTAAGAATCTATTTTCTTTGCTTCCATCTCTCTCTTTCTTACCTTACCCTGTATTCATCTGATTTGTTTCTTAAATTTAATCACATCTATAAACTCTACTGGTATACCTAATTTCTCCTCACTTTAGGTTTTAATTTCTTCCTCACAAACTAATTCTTCATTTTTCACATACAGATTATTATTCTCATACATATGTCTTCTAATCTCTTTAGGAAATTTAAATTAAGTTTACAAATCCATATTACATCATTTTATTTCAACCTGAAATAAAATGTTCCTTTCACACTTCCTGAAGGAGAAGGTCTGGTAATAAAAACCTTTCACTGATTTTACGCATGTCTTAGTTTCTTTATTTTTGCTTTTTTTTGGAGGATAACTTTACAGTTACAATATTTTCAGTTAACAGTTTTTTTTTTCTGCCATCACTTTGAATATATTTTCCCTATGCTCAGTTCTCAATTTCTGCTGAGAACTCAGAAGATAATTTTACTGATGTTCTCTTTCACATGACAAGTTGCATTTTTCTTGCTGCTTGCAATATCTTATTTCATATTTTTATATTTTGTGTCAAAGTATACTTTTGTGGATCTTTCTGAAGGTATCCAACTTGGATTTTGTTAACTTTCTTGGATTGTATAATCATATCTATCATCATTATTGAAATTTAGCCAGTTCTTTCATTTAGATGATCTCTCTGCCTCTTTCACTTTAATATCCTTCTGGGATTCCTGTAACACATATATTGTTCTACTTCATGATGACCCAGTTATACCATTGGCTATCTTCACATTTCCTTTGTCTTTTTGTCTTTTTGATCTTTTGCTTTTTTAACTTTTTGCTCCTCAGAATCTACAAATATGGGCCTGCCTTCATTTTCATTAGTGATTTTTTTTCTGACTGTTCAAATGTACAACTGTATCTCCTTAGTAGCTTTTTCACTGAAGGTTTTGTAGTTTTCAACTTTAGAATTTCTGATTGCCTTTTGTTGTTGTTGTTTTGTTTTGTTTTAGAATTCATATCTCTTTGGTGATATTCTCATTTTATATTTACCTGATATTTGAAACAAAATTCCTTTTGTTATTTGTCTGTGTTTTTATTTACTCATTTGATCATATTCAAGTTATTATTTTTTTGATCTAGCAATTCTCATCTTTGTGACTCAACTTTCCTAAAGGACAGTTTCTATCAATATATGTTGTTTCAATATAAGGACTAGGTTTTCCTACTTCTTTGTGATCCTTGTGATTTTGTTCTTGTTGTTGTTATTGGCCAAAAAATAGGCATTAAAAATAAAATAATTGCCTTCTCTCCCATTTTTTGCAGACTTATGTCCATTATTGTAGTGCCATGCAAGTAGTTTAACTGCCTTCAAACTCCTCTGTGCTCTACCAATTTATTTCTCCCCAAAACATTATGCTGACAGCTACTAAACTTCCAGTGTCTTCATACTTATGCTGATTCCAGAATATATTGTAGTTGGAATTAGACAGTATATGGTGTTTTCAGATTGGCTTTCTTCACTTGAAAATATGCATATGAAGTTTCCTCCATGCCTTACCATGGACTGATGAGCTAACGTCTTGTTAGCTTCCAAGATTTTGCAATTATAAATAAATCTATGATAAACATCTATGTAATGATTTTTTAAAAGTATTTTATTTATTTGTCAGAGAGGGAGAGCACAAGCAGGGAGAGTAGCAGGTGGAGGGAGAAGCAGATTCTCCAATGTGCAATAAGCCAAATGCTGGACTGGATTCTAGGATTCTGGGATCATTACTGGATCCAAAGTCAGATACCCAACATCTGAGCCACCCAGGCATCATAAAGTGTAGTTTTTATGTGGATATGCTTTCATGTGTTGTGGACTACTGGATTGGATGGTTAAGATAAGTTTATTTTATTAAGAAACTGTCAAACTATCTTCCAAAGTGGTTGTGTCATTTTGCAATCCTGTCAGTAAAAAATGATGACTTTTGTTGTGCCACATCATCAGCAGCATTTAGTCTTATTGTTGCCTGGACTTTGACCATTCAATAAATATGTAGTAATATCTTATTCATGTTTTAATTTGCATATAACTAATGACATGCAATGTGAAACATTGTCTGCTATGCTTATTTGCCATCTACCTTCTTTAGTGATGGGTCTTTGGGATTCCTCTGTTTTCTCTTCTTTGTTTTTTAAATTTATTTTTAAATTATTTTCAGCATAACAGTATTAACTGTTTTTGTACCACACCCAGTGCTACAAAAATCCGTGCCCTCCCTAATACACACCACCTGGTTCCCCAAATTTCACACCCCTGCACCATTTAAAACCCCTTAGATTGTTTTTCAGAGTCCATAGTCTCTCATGGTTCACCTCCCCTTCCAATTTCCCCCAACTCCCTTCTCCTCTCTTACTCCCCATGTCCACCACGCTATTTGTTATGCTCCACAAATAAGTGAAACCATGTGATAACTTATTCTCTATCCTTGACTTATTTCACTCAGCATAATATCCTCCAGTCCCATCCATGTTGCTACAAAAGTTGGGTATTCGTCCTTTCTGATGGAGGCATAATATTCCATATTGTATATGGACCACATCTTCCTTATCCATTCGTCCATTGAATTGCATCTTGGTTCTTCCCACAGTTTGGCGACCGTGGCCATTACTGCTATAAACATTGGGGTACAGATGGCCCTTCTTTTCACTACATTTGTATCTTTGTAGTAAATACCCAGTAGTACACTTGCGGGGTCATAGGGAAGCTCTCTTTTTAATTTCTTGAGGTATCTCCACATTGTTCTCCAAAGAGGCTACACCAACTTGCATTCCCACCAACAGTGTTAGAGGGCTCCCCTTTCTCCGCATCCACTACAGCACATGTTGTTTCCTGTCTTGCTAATTTTGGCCATTCTAACTGGTGTAAGGTGATATCTCAATGTGGTTTTAATTTGAATCTCCCTGATGAACATTTTTTCATGTGTCTGATAGCCATTTGTATGTCTTCACTGGAGAAGTGTCTGTAAATACCTTCTGCCCATTTTTTGATATGATTATCTGTTTTATGAGTGTTGAGTTTCAGGAGTTCTTTATAGATCCTGGATATCAACCTTTTGTCTGTACTGTCATTTGCAAATATCTTCTCCCATTCCGTGGGTTGCCTCTTGGTTTTCTTGACTGTTTCCTTTGCTGTGCAGATGTTCATTTTAATGAAGTCCCAAAAGTTTATTTTCTCTTTTGTTTCCTTTGCCTTTGGAGACATATCTTGAAAGAAGTTGCTGTGGCTGATATGGAAGAGATTACTGCCTATGTTCTCCTCTAGGATTCTGATGGTCTACTGTCTCACGTTGAGGTCTTTTATCCATTTTGAGTTTATCTTTGTGGACGGTGTAAGAGAATGGTTGAGTTTCATTCTTCTACATATAGTTGCCCAGTTTTCCTGGTACCATTTATTGAAGAGACTATCTTTTTTCCACTGTATATTTTTTTTCTGTTTTGTCTAAGATTAATTGACCATAGAGTTGAGGGTCCATATCTGGGCTCTCTACTCTGTTCCACTGGTCTATGCCAGTGCTATGTTGTCTTAGAGATCACAGCTTTGTAGTAAAGCTTGAAATCAGGTAACATGATGCCCCCAGTTTTATTTTTGTTTTTCAATATTTCCTTAGCAATTCGGGGTCTCTTCTGATTCCATACAAATTTTTTGATTATTTGCTCCAGCTCTTTGGAAAATATTGGTGGAATGTTTATCGGAATGGCATTAAAAGCATAAATTGCTCTAGGCAGTATAGACATTTTAACAATGTTTATTCTTCTGATCCAAGAGCATGGAATGGTCTTCCATCTTTTTGTGTCTTCTTCAATTTCTTTCATGAGTGTTCTGTAGTTCCTCAAGTACAGATCCTTTACCTCTTTAGTTAGGTTTATTCCCAGGTATCTTATGGTTCTTGGTGCTACAGTAAATGGAATCAATTATTTAATTTTCCTTTCTGTATTTTCATTGTTAGTGTATAAGAAAGCCACTGATTTCTGTACATTGACTTTGTATCCTGCCACATTACTTAATTGCTGGATGAGTTCTAGTTGTTTGGGGGTGGAGTGTTTTGGGTTTTCCATATACAGAATCATGTGATCTGTGAAGAGAGAGAGTTTTACTTCTTCATTACCAACTTGGATACTTTTTATTTCTCTTTGTTGTCTGATTGCTGTTGCTAGGACTTCTAAGAGTATGTTGAACAAGAATGGTGAGAGTGGGCATCCTTGTAGTGTTCCTGATCTCAAAGGGAAGGCTGCAAGCTTTTTCCAATTGAGGATGATATTTGCTGTGGGTCTTTCATAGATAGATTTGATGAAGTTCAGGAATGTTCCCCCTATCCTTATACTTTGAAGCTTTTTAATCAGGAACGGATGCTGGATTTTGTCAAATGCTTTTTCTGCATTGATTGAGAGGACCATGTGATTCTTCTCTCTTTTCTTATTGATTTGTTCTATCACATTGATTGAATTGAAAATGTTGAACCATCTTTGTAGCCCAGGATGTCTGGTCATGGTGGATAATCCTTTTAATGTGCTGTTGTATCCTGTTGCTAGGATCTTGTTGAGAATCTTAGCATCCATATTCATAAGTGATATTAATATCCATATTCAGTATCAGTGATACTGAAATTCTACTTTATGGTAGGGTCTTTGCCTGGTTTGGGGATCAGGGTAATGCTGATTCATAGAAAGAGTCTGGATATTTTCCTTCTGCTTCAATTTTTTGAAACAGCTTCAGGAGAATAGGTGTTATTTCTTCTTTGAAAGTTTAGTGGAATTCCCTGGGGAATCTGTCAGGTCCTGGGCTCTTGTTTTTTGGGAGGTTTTTGATCACTGCTTCCATCTTGTTACTAGATATTGGTCTATTCAGGTTGTCAATTTCTTCCTGCTTCAATTTAGGGAGTTTATAGTTTTCCAGGAATGCATTCATTTCATCTAGGTTGCTTAGCTTATTGGCATATAACTGTTGATAATAACTTCTGATGATTGTTTCTAATTCCTTGGTGTTCATTGTGATCTCTCCCATTTCATTCATAATTTTATGAATTTGGGCTTTCTCTCTTTTCTCTTGGATTATTGTGGGCTATGGTTTATCGATCTTATTGATTCTTTCAAAAAACCAGCTTCTAGTTTCATTGATACATTCTACTGTACCTCTGGTTTCTAACTCATTGATCTCTGTTCTAATCTTGATGATTTCTCTTCCTATGTTTGGAGTTGGTTTGGTTTGTTGTTGATTATCTAGTTCCTTAAGGTGTAGAGACAGCTGGTGTGTTTTGGAGTTTTCAATTTTTTTGAGGGAGGCTTGGATGGCTACGTATTTCCCCCTTAGGACCGCCTTGGCTGTATCCCATAGGATTTGGACCAAAGTGTCTTCATTCTCATTGGTTTCCTTAAATTGTTTCAGTTCTTCTTTGATATCCTGGTTTACCCAAATATTCATAAGCAAGATGGCCTTTAGTTTCCAGGTGTTTTAATTCCTTCATAACTTTTCCTTGGGATTGAGCTCCAGTTTCAATGCATTGTGATCTGAGAGTATGCAGGGAATCACCTGTCTTTTGGTATTGGTTGAGTCCTGATTTGTGACCCAGTATGTGGTCTATTCTGGAGAAGGTTCAATGTGTCTTTGAGTAGAATGAATATTCTGTTGTTTTAGGGTGGAATGTTCTGTATATATCTATGAGGTCCATCTGGTCCAATGTGTCATTCAATGCTCTTGTTTCTTTATTGATTTTCTACTTCAATGATCTGTCTATTTCTGAGAGAGGCATGTTAAGATCTCCTACTATTAATGTATTCATATCAATATGACTCTTTACCTTGTTTAACAGTTTTCTTATGTAATTGGTTGCTCCCATATTGGAGGCATAGATATTTACAATTGTTATATCACCTTAATTGATAGTCCCTTTAAAAATGATTTAGTGTCCTTCTGTATCTCTGACTACAGTCTTTAGTTTAAAATTTAATTTATCTGATATGAGAATCACTACCCCAGCCTTCTTTTGAGGCATATTGGCATAATAGATGTTTCTCCATCCCTCCCCTTTCAGTCTGGGTGTATCTTTAATTTAAAAATGGTTCTCTTGTAGACAACATATGAATGGGTCCTGTAGTTTTATCCAATCTGCAACCCTGTGCTGTTTTATGGGTGCATTTATGCCATTCACATTGAGAGTGATTATTGATAGATATGTTCTTATTGACATCATGTTACCTTTGAAGTCTTTCTTTCTGTAGATTATCTCTGTATCTCTTTCTCTCAGTAGATTATCTCTGTATTTCTGTTTAATTCTATTCTAGGATATTTCCTCTTTTGTAGAACCCCCCTTAATATTTCCTGCAGTTGGCTTGGTGGTTGCATAATCCTTTAAGCTTTGCTGTCTTGGAAACTCTTTATCTCTCCATACATTTTGAATGTCAGTCTTGCTGGATAAAGTATTCTTGGCTGCATGTTCTTCTCATTTAGTGTCCTGAATATATCTTGCTAGCCCTTTCTTGCTTTCCAGGTCTCTGTGGACAGGTGTGACATTATTCTGATGGGCTATCTTCTGTAAGTAAGGAGCCTCATTGTCCTACCAGCTTTCAAGAGATTAAACCTACAATTATGATTCCTCAATTTGACTATCAGGTGCCTTGATGTCTTTCTGGAATATATAATCTTGGGTGGAAACTGTTCAGCCTCTAGTACATGAACACTGGTTCCATTCACGAACTGGGAAAATTTTCATGAAGAACTTGTTTTACTCTATCTTCTAGACTTCTTTCTTTCTCCACCCCTTCAGGATTTCCAATAATTCTGACGTTGGAACCTTTCATGGCATCATTTATTTCCTGGATTCTGTTTTCATGCTTTCTAAGCTGGTTTTTTTCCAGGCTTCCTCTTGATCCTTTCTCTCTATCTGTTTATCCTTCAGATCATTAATTCTATCATCTGTCTCAGTTACCCTAGCTTTGAGATAATTTAGATTAGATTGGAACTCATTGAAAGAATTGTGTACCTCATCTGTCATAGCTTTTAGTTCTGTCCTAACATTGTCAACATCCTGCCTGGTCGCTTTCTGCTCAGCCTTAATCAGTTCTCTTTGGTCATCCATGGCTTTCTCCAACCTAGCTATTGCCTGGGTGATTGTTAGCCTGAATTCTTTTTCTGACATATTGTTTATGTTGATAGTCATTAGCTCTGTTGCAGAGGGTCCATCCTCTGTATTTTTCTTCTGTTGGGCATTCATTCTCCTAGTCATTTTGTTGAGAGATGACTGAACAGATGTAGCTGAATGTATCGACCATGGTGCAGTCAGGGTGCACCCTGGAACACTTCTGAGCAATCAAGATTTCCTACCCAAATGAGAGAAAAAAGGAAAGAAAAAGAAAAAAAAAAGAAAGAGAGAGAAAGAGACAGGAAAGAAAGTGAAGATGAAAGAGAAGGTTCAGCCCAAATGGGCCCCAAGGTAAGATTTATGAGGTATACAAACTAAGCCAGACAAACAAAAATACTGATAAATGTATATAACAAGAGAAAAAATTCATATATATAAGCAAACAAAGGAAGAACCTCGTTGAAAAGAACCCCACGTGTAAGATTTATATAGTATCAGGACAAACACAAAAACAGAGAAACAGTGGTCGAAGAAAAAGATGGGAGAGTAGTTATAAATTCTCTGTGTATGCTAGAAAGTTTGTTTTGATCCTTCCTGGATGTATCTTGATATCTTTGTTGAAGGACTCAACATTCCTAGGATAAAGGGGATTAAAAATTGGTTTACCTATAGGGTTAGTATTGTTTGGGGAAAGGGGATTACGTTGAAGTTTAACTCTATATGAATATTAGAAAATAAAAATAAAAAGGAATAAACTAAACTAAACTAAATTTTTTTAAAAAATTAAAAAAAATAGAAATGCAAAAGAGAAACACAGAAACAAAAGAGAAGGTTATTATGGAATTTGATGTATTAGACAGCTCAATGTGATGGTAAATAGGATTAAAAAAATTATCTATATAAAAAATGAGCCAGAATAGTGGGAAAAATTAAAAATAAAAGTTGTCCTATGAAGTAGTGATGGTGGTTCTATTGTAGTCTTTTTTATTTTTTCTTTCCTGGTTGGTTTTTGGGGGATGCACCTTCCACGTGGGTTTTCAGTCAATGATGTTCCCTGAGTTAAGTCCTCCAGTCCCCCTCAAGGGGGTGGGCTCTGAGGAACCGTTTTTTTTTTCCCCCCCAGGCTTTTGTTTTCTGGAGGTTTTTATGTTTGTTCACTTTCCCCCCCCCCTCTCGCCTTGACCACTTTTTTTTTTCAAAGATTTTTATTTATTTATTTGACAGAGAGAGATCACAGGTAGGAAGAGAGGCAGGCAGAGAGAGAGGAGGAAGCAAGCTCCCCGCCGAGCAGAGAGCCCGATGTGGGGCTCGATCCCGGGACCCTGAGATCATGACCTGAGCCGAAGGCAGCGGCTCAACCCACTGAGCCACCCAGGCGCCCCATCCTTGACCACTTTTGATGGTTTTTGTAGGTTTAGAGGAAAGCAAACTGCACCCTGACCTCCATCTCAGAGAGAAGCCTCAGTCTGTTCTTCTGTGGGTGTTGCAGAGCCCATATATATTTCCCCTTGGCTGCTGGCAGAGCAGGTTCCTAGTCACGGTCACTGAGGATGCAGAATCTTCTGCTTGTACCCAAAACCATGGCAGCGCCAGCTGTCTGGGAGTTCCAGACCACCAGAGAGGTTCCAAGCAGTGATCACACACTGAAATTTTCCCGCAGGCGCGGGCTGGGAGTGCCTGGTCTTTCTAGGTCTAAGAGCACCCGGCTTGCATGTACCTCTTTCAGGGGAGGCTGTGGGTCACACAATGGTTTCAGGCTCTGAGAACGGGGTGAAGGTCCAAAAGCACCAGGCTGGGCCTTCATGTACCCCTTTCAGGGGAGAGTTTGGGGCACGTGTCTTAGACTCTGAAACAATGGCATGTATCAAAGAATGCCGGCTGGACCTTTGTACCTCTCTCAGGGAATGATGAGGGGCACGAGCATCTCAGGCTCTGTAGCAGGGCTCGCGTGTTCTGCCATCCTGCGTGGCTCCCATCCCCTCACAGGAGCCAGAACCCATGCAATCTCAGGTGCACTGGTGGCTCAGGGACCAATTCCTGGTTTCTCCGCCGCACTCTCTCTGGCTCAGTGCCACAGGAGGCTGTCCTGGGACCGGGGACTTAAGCCCCTGTCCCTAGCCACCATGATTCCCAGAATTCCCCCCCCCCCATGATCCTTTGCTCTTTTGGAGTGCTTTCAACCAGTCTCCAAGTTAATGCTGGTCCCCAGACGCAGGATACTCTCATTCGTATTAGGGGTATTACTTTCCAACCAGTCGACTCTGGTGGCTCCCTCCCCCTTTTGTTTATCTTCCAATATTAGCCCACCTTTCCCATTCCATTTTACCTGCCCACTGGCGTCTTCTGCCCCTGTAGAGATCCAGACGTGTATGATTCTGATCTCAGGCTGATTTCATGGGTTAATGGAGTTATTTGGTTGGTAATCAGCTCACTTTAGGGTATAGGTTTAAAAGGCGTCTCCTCCTACTTCCCCGCCATCTTGTCCCCCCCAGGATTCCTCTGTTTTCTTAAGTTATTTTCTCCAGTGTTGATTTCAAGAGTTTTCTGTATATTTAAAAAAATATATATCACATATATATTTTAGGAAGTTATTCTTTCAAAATTCTCTGAATCTGGCATTTCCTGTTTGTTTTTAATTCTTTTTTTAATAGAACATAAGATTTATTTAAAAATATTATTATTAAATTATTAAAAATAAATCTTATGTTCTATTAAAAAATAATAAAATAAAATAAAAATTTAAATAAAATAAAAATAAAGATTTATTTTTATTTTATTTTTATTTTACTTTATTGTTTTATTTATTTTTAATAAATGCAGTATATGGATTTTTTTTTAAATAAGTTATGCCTTGTGACCTATGCTATCTCAATCAGTGAAGTACATGGCACTTGATTTCAGGGTTTTAAATTTGAGCCCCATATTGGGTGTAGTGATTTCTTTAAAAATTAAGTTATGTGTTGTCATTGTATCTAAAATGATCATTTTCACACTCGACATCATCTAGGTTTCTCCTGTGTTATTGTCTACAAACATTGTACTTTTACAGTTAGTTCTACTGTAAACCTTTTTCAGTTCATGTGTTTTTCTAGATTTTTTTTATTTGCAACAGGACATTGTTATTCCAGTATCATTTTTAAAAGGCAGTATTTGCTTCATCATGTTGTTTTTGTTTTTTGACAAAATTCAGTTAACTATACTTATGTTGGTTTTCTTCTAGTCTTTTTTTTTCTGTTGATATCTTCAACTAGTCTCAGACCAAACTACCAGTCATGATTTCTCCAACTTTGTATAAATTCTTCAATTTGGACATCATCCATCTTTCTACATTCTTCCTTTTCAATATAATATTGGCTATTCTAGGCTTATATTTTCCTCTCACATAAAGTTTATAATCAATTTGTCAATGTCCACAAAATAACTTGATGTAATTTTGACTTGGATTTCATTAAATCTATAAATCTAAATTAGCAAAATCAATATATTCACAACTTTAAATCTCCTATCCATGAAACTGGATCATCTAAACATTTATTTACTTCTAACTGCATTCATCAGAATTTTGTGGCATATTCCTTAGATGTATGATACACATTTTCTTTTATTTTATTTGTACCTAAATTTTTTTTTCCCTTTCTTTCCCTCTTTCCTTTTCTTTCATTCTTCTTTCTTTCTTGGTGCTAAGATAAATGATATTGTTTTTAATATTTCATATTACATTTGTTCATTGATGCAATATGGCATAGGGCAAGGTTGCAGTTTGTATATTAAAATTTTTCCTTGCAAATTTGCTAAATTTCTTATTATTTCAAGAGAGCTTTTGTCTACTCTTGGATTTTCTACCCAATAAATAGACCATGTATGAAAAAAAGTGTTTTTAATTTTTCCTTTTCAATTTATATACATTGTATTTCTTTTGCTTTTCTAATTGAATTTCCTAATATTTTCTGCACAATGTTGAAAAGGACTAATGAAAGGGAACATACTTGTATTCCTCCCAATCTTAGTGTGATAATTTCTAACTTCCCACTATTAACTATAAATTTCACAGTAGGTTTCTTGTGGATATTTTTTGTCACGATGAACTGTTACCTCTATTTCTAGTATATTAAGAGGTTTAATTGTGAGTGGGTATCATATATTGTACAATGCTTTTTAAGTATTTATTAATATGGAAGGTGATTATTTTCTTATTTATTCTTTTGATATAATGAACTGCATTAACTGATTTTAGAATGTTTAATCTCACATAATTGCAATATATGTACTTAACTGTGCTATATAATTCTTTTATTCATTATTGTAATCAATTTGTAGCATTTTTGAGGATGTTTGTAACTATGTTCATAAGAGAAACTTATGTGTCTTTTTTATATCATTGTTACAATTATAATAGGGTAATGATGATACCATAGAAGGAATCAGAAGTATTCCAATTGCTTTTATGTCCTGAAAGTAATTGTAGGTAATTAATTTAATCTGTTCTTTCAATGTTTAATTAAATTCACCAGTGAACCCACCTGGGCCTGTAGTTTCTGTTTTGGAAGGTTATTAATGATTATTCAATTTATTCAATAGACAAAGTCCTCTTCATTCTGTCTATTTCTTCTTAATGAGTTTTAGCAAACTGTGTCTTTCAAAAATTTCTAGGTTTCCACTAAGTTATAAAACTTGTCACCTTTGAGTTACTCAGAGTATACCTTTCCAATTATTTTAATTTCAGTGGTATCAGTATTCATATTCCCTCTTTCATTTCTGATATTAATCAATGTGTCTTCTCCCTCTCTTATTATTTCATTAGCCTGATTAGAGTTTTATCAGTTTCATTAATCATTTTATTTAATTTAAATTCCACTTAGTTAAGATACAGCATAATATTAGTTTCTGGTGTATAATATAGTGATTCAATACTTTTCAACTTTTCAACACTTTTTTCAACACTTTTATACATCACCTAGTGCTCATCACCAAACAAGTGCATTTTTTAATCAAATCACCTAATTTTGAATTATTTTTTTCTTTTTCTTGAATTTTCTCTATTGATTTAACTGATTTTGCTCTAGTATTTATTATTCCTATCATTTCTTTTTCTTTTTGTTACATTGTCATTGTTTTTGTTGCATTGTTTTTATTGATCTAGTATTTCTAATTCCTGAGAAATGAATGTAAATTATTGATATTAGGCTTTTCTTTCTTAATATATGCATTCAACATAACACATTTCCATGTAAGCTGTATGTCTCTGCATTCAGTAAAATTCATTAAGTATTTTCTCTTTTTTATGTATTTCAACACTTGAGGGGAAACTGGGTCGCTCACTTAGAAGAGCATGTGGCTTTTGACATTGGGGTCATGAGTTCAACCTCTCATCTGGTTGTAGAGATTATAAGTAAGTAAACCTTAAAAAATACAATTTTCTTGAGATTTATGTGTTTGCCCATGCTATTTAAATGTGTGTTGTTTAATTTTACATGTTGAAATGTTTACTTTGGGTTTCAACATTGATTTCTTTTTTTACATTTTTGTTTATTTTTTTTTAAATTTCTTTTCAGTGAATTCATTGTTTTTGCACCATACCCAGTACTCCATTTCTAGTTGCATTGCACTATATTCTGAGGACAGACATTATATGACTTCTATTAACATTTGTAAAGGTGTATTTTGCAGCTCAGAATGTTATCTATTTTGGTTTATAGTCCATATAAGTATGAAATAATATGTGTGCTAATGATATTGGAATATGTCTATACATGTTCATTCTGTGGAATTTTTTTAGTTATTATTCCAAATATTTATTTAAATTCTAGTTAGGTAATATATATGGTGAAATTGACTTCAGGTGTAGAATTTAATGCTTTATCACTTATACATATCACCCAGAGCTCATCACAACACATATATTCCTTAACACCCATTACCCACATAACACATACCCCTCCAACTTCCTCCATCAACTCTCAGTCTCTTTTCTACATTTGGGAGTTCCTTATGGCTTGCTTCCCTTTTGTTGTTGGTGGTGGTGTTTAATATCCCTATTTTTATCTGTTTTGTTTTTAAATTCCACATATGAGTGACATCATATGATACTTGCTTTTCTGGGACTACAAAATCTCATTATCATAACAAACACTTGCTGTGTCAATGTCATGGGAAATGGCAAGATTTCATTCTTTTGGGTGGGTATGTAATATATGTGTGTGTGTTTATATTACACACACACATATTTTTTTCTATAATTTAACTACTGTTGATAATGCTACTAAATGATAATGATAATAAACATTGAGATGTATGTACCTCTATGAATCAGTATTTTTCTGTCCTTAAGGTAAACACCTAGCACTGTGATTGCTGTGTCATTGGGTAGTTCAATTTTTAACTGCAGTCAAACATACATCTCTTTTCCAGAGAGACTATACAAGTTTGCATAACCACAAAGCAAGACAGAGGCTTCTTGTAGCTCCACATCATCACTGAAATTTGTCATTTTCTGTTTTGTTAATTTTAGTATTCTGATAGTTGTGAGGTGGTATCTCATCCTGGTTTTTATTTGCATTTACATGATTTTGAATAATGTTGAGAATATTTTCCTCTGTCTGTTAGTCTTCTGTTTGTCTTCCTTGGGAAAAACAAACAAACAAACAAACAAATATCTATTCATATATTCTACCAATGTCTGAAGTGGAATATTAAATTTTGGCATGTTGAGTTTGATACATTCTTTATGGAATTTAAGAATTATTTAGGCTATCAGAGTCTTTTGTAGTTCCTTAAAAAGTTTAGGATCTAGTTCTGCTAAAAGTGTGCATGGTTTTTTATATGGATTGCATTAAATGGGTAGATTGGTTTTGGTAGTATAGACATTTTAACAATATTTATTCTTCCCATCCATTAGCATGGAGTGTTTTTCCATTTCTTTGTGTACTCTACAATTTCTTTACGTGGTCTATAGTTTTCAATGTAGAGAACTTTTCCTCTTTCATTAGTTTTATTCTTAGGTATCTTGTGTTTGGTTCCACTGTGAATGAGACTGACTCCTTGATTTCCCTTTCTGCTGCTTCATTGTTGAAAATGCAACAGATGTGTCTGTATGCTGATTTTATATCCTGCAGCACTGCTGAATACACATATCAGTCCATTAATTTTATGGTGGAGTCTTTTATGTTTTCTCCATAGAGTATCATGTCATCTGCATACACTGAAGTTTGGACTTGGTCCTTGTTAATTTGGATGTTTTACTTTGTACTTTTTCTTTTCTTTTCGTTGCCTGACTGCTAAGTCTAGGACTTCCAGTACTATGTTAAATAACATTTTTGACAGTGTCTTATTCCTCACTCTAAGGGTGAAGCAGTTTTTCTGCCTTGAAGATTATATTGACTGTGGGTCATTACATATGCCTTTTATCATGTTGGTTTATATTCTTTCCATAACAACAGTGTTGAGGGATTTTTATTTAATTCATATTTTTATTGACTATAATGCATTATTTGTTTCAGGGGTATAGATCTTTGATTCATCAGTCTTACACAATTCACAGAACTCTCCATAGCATATAACCTCCACACTGTCCATTATCCAGCCACCTCCCCCCTCACTCTTCTAAGACACTCACTCTTATCTTGTTTTCAATCAGTTTCTTTATGTGACTTATTGCTTATATATCTGCATGTTTACATGTTTGTAGCAAAAATATTTACAGTTGTCAGATCTTCTTGTTGGAGAGACTCATTAATTAGGAAATAGTGTCCTCATTCATCTTTCATTACAATCCTTGGTTTAAAATATATTTATTCTGATTTAAATATGGTTACTCTAATTTTCTTTTCACATTCATTATGATGGTGGATTTTCTCTATCCAGTCACTTTCAGTCTGGTGGTATCTTTACATCTAAAATGAGTCTATTATAAGAAGTATATAGATCTTTTTTTTTTAAATCTATTCTGATACCAGTGCATTTTTATTATAACATTTATTCCATTTACATTCAAAGTAATATTTGATATAGAAGAATTTCATGCCATCATGGGGCCCCTGAGTGACTCATTCAGTTAAGTGTCTGACTTTAGTTCAGGTCATGATCTCAGGGTCCTGATTTGAGCCCCACTTGAGCTCTCTGTTTAGCACAGAGTCTGCTTCTTCCTTTCTCTCTCCCCTCTTCTTGTTCCTGCTCTCTCTCTCTCTCAAATAAATTAATAAAATTTAAAAATAAAAGTAAATAGTGCCATCACATTGCCTCTAATTTAGTGTTTCTGGGGGATTTTCTCTGTTCCTTTTCTAGTCTTTGATGTTCTTGGTCTTCCCCTCTCAAAGAGTCCCCCATATTATCTCTTACAGGGCTGGAGTAGTCATGAACTTCTTTAATTTTGTTTTCTGGGACTTTTTTTGTCAGTCCTATTCTACATGACAGCTTTTCTGGATAAAGTATTCTTGGCTGGATAATATTCCCATTCTGCATGTTGAATATATCGTGTCACTTTCTTCTGGCCTATCATAATTCTGTGGACATCTCTGTTATAGACCTGGTTTGGTTGTCCTTGCAGACTTTTTGTTTGTTTGTTTGTTTTCACTTGCTACTTTCAGGATTCCTTCCTTATTTATGCCACTTGAAATTTGATGTTTATGTCTTCCCAAGATTGAGAACATTTCCAGCTACAGTTTGATCAAATAAACCTTCTGTTCCTTTCTTTATATTCTTGGATCCCTATTAAATGAATGTTATAGCATTTTGTGAATTGCCTGAGTTTCCTAATTCCACATTGGTGAGGCAATACTTTACTTTCCTTCTTCTTTTCAGCTTTCTTATTTTCCATAATTTTATCTTCATGTCAATGATTCATTCCTGTTTCATCCACCCTCAGTGTCATTACATCCAGTTGGTTTTGTGTCTTAATTATAAAATTCTTTTTCATTTTAGCATGATTTGTACTTAGTTCATTGATCTCATCAGTAAGGCATTGTTTAGGTCTTACTAACATTTTTTTAAGCCCAGCTAGTATCCTTAAAATTGCTGATTTAGGAGCGCTGGGTTGCTCAGTGGGTAAAGCCTCTGCCTTCAGCTTAGGTCATGATCTTGGGGACCTGCGATCAAGCCCTTCATAGGGTTCTCTCTCAACAGGGAGCCTGCTTCCCCCCCACTCTCTCTGCCTGCCTCTCCACATACTTGTGATTTCTCTCTCTCTCTCAAATAAATAAATCAAATATTTTTAAAAAATGTTGTTTTAAATTCTGGCTCATGCATACTACTGATTTCTGTTTTAATTATGAACCTAGCCATAATTTCTCTTCCTCTTCCCCCTCCCCCTCCTCCTCCTCCTTGCCCTGCTCCTCCTCCTCCTCCTCCTTCTTCTTTTTCTTCTTCTTCCCCCTTTTTAGCTATATTCCTACAACTTTCCTTCCCCCACCCGAGGTCTTGTGGGATTTTGTTGTGAGTGTTCATTTGTGTGTTATGAAAGACTGCTAAATCTCCTGCTCCTGGGAATAATGACTATATGAGAATAAGTCATATATATTGCAGGGAATGGCACTTCAGAAAATGCTTCCGAGTGTCCATTCACCTGTTGTTTCTCAGCAGTTCTTTCCTTCAGGTGAGTTCTCTATAGAATTTCTCCATTCTGGAGTGGCATAATAAATTCCAACTGCCAAAAGGGAAAAAAATCTACAGCCAAGAGTACTCTATCCAGCAAGGTTTTCATTTAGAATAGATGGAGATACAGATTTTCACAGAAAAACAAAGTTAAAAGCAAAACCAGCCGTGTCCCTGTCACCCACCCATGATCAGCCTGTGGATACAAAATTCACAGTCCAGCTACCCTCCAGCCCAAGTGAGCATGCATGGCCTGCCAATTAATTGCTCAATGCCAATTCAACACACCTTTCTATTAGATTGCCAAGGACTCAAACTGACACACTTCTCCTCAAATTCACTTTGTGCACAAAAGTGGCCATCATTATGACAGCAGAATGGAACAGCCCATACAGTGACACTAATTCTGTGGAATAAAGAATGAATAAAAGCAGAATGCTTCCATGAGAACATCTCCAACAGGCACATCAAAGAACTACACATATAGTATGATTCTGTTTAGTGAAAGGAACAAACCTAGGAAAAATAAAACAAAAAGAAATTAGAGAGAGAGACAAACCATAAGAGACTCTTAATCAAAGGAAACAAATTAAGGGTTGCTCAAGGGGAGGGAAATATGGGCCTGGGGTAACTGGGTGATGGGCATTAGCTGGGCTACTTGATGGAATGAGCACTGGGTGTTATTTGCAACTGATGAATCACAGAGCTCTATCTCTAAAACTAATAATACACTGTAGGTCAGTTAATTAAATATGAATGGAAAATGTAATCCCCCTCAAAAAAAAATTATCCTTCCTTGCAATGGGGAATGCATGGATCTTGACCATGTGTAGTGTTTTAATTAGGTCTGCTTCGGAAAATAATCCTATTTCCACTAGACCTGAAGCTTTGCAACAGTCAAGATCAGTAGACTTGGTCAGTTGTGGTGGTGAGGTGGTGTTCTTGTCTCTGAGAGAGGGGCCCATTGCACTGGATTCTTAGGCTGAATTGCTCTACTAAGTCAGTGCACCTGAAGGCCACAGTCGGGCTGGGGTGGGTGTAAGTGGCTGCTGTACTGCTCACTAAATTCTTTGTTGATGGACAGGATGAAAAATGGCATTACTCCATTCTTTTATCCCTGGAGTGGGGAGATCCCAGCACTTCTTTTCAGAAAGCCCTCATAAAGAGAAAACAATCTCACTTCTTTTGTCCTATACTTCCATCAGAATCCAGCTTTCACTTTCTCTGTGCATGAGCTGTCTGCCTTGTTGGTGGTGTGATAGCCTTCTGCTTTAAATAAGATATTTGACTGGGATTTTTAAAAAGATACTTGAAAACAGGGACCTGGTTTGGAGTAGATGCACACTGATACCCCAGGAAAGGGTCTTGCTATGCTATGGTTGGTGATGTTTGTCTCAGAAAAGCAGTTGCCTGGCCACACAGGGGCTCAGAGTTTAGGTTGAAGCTCACCCTAAAGCTGGCCTCCAGTTTAGCTGCCTTCAGCAGGTGCTTCTGTTGCTATGGTAGTGAAACCAAGAATGAGACACTTAAATTACTGTGCCACTCAATTACCCGTCTTCTAGGATTTTTATAGTTTCAGGTCTCAAATATAAGACTTTAATCCCTTTGAATTTATGGTTGTGTATGAAGTAAATGAGGAGTACATATTCTTTAACATGTAGCTGAACAGCTTTCCTAGCACCATTTGTTGGAGAGATATATTTCCCCTTGGATATTCTTTCCTGCTTTGGTCTTTTTCCAAACATAAACGACCATATTATTATGAATTAATTTCTGGGTTTTCAATCTATTCCATTCATCTGTGTATCTATTTTGTGCCAGAACCAAAATGTTTTGTTTAGGAAAGCTTTGCACAATGTCTGTTACTGTTATACATTTAGGTTTTCCAGTGTCAAAATTTCTTAGGCTATTAGTGGTCTATTTTATTTTATTATAATTTATTTATTTTCAGAAAAACAGTATTTATTATTTTTTCACCACACCCAGTGCTCTATGCAATCCGTGCCCTCTATAATACCCATCACCTGGTACCCCAAACCTCCCACCCCCTGCAAATTCAAACCCCTAAGATTGTTTTTTAGAGTCCATAGTCTCTCATGATTCACGTCCCCTTCCAATTTACCCCAACTCCCTTCTCCTCTCTAACACCCCTTGTCCTCCATGGTACTTGTTATGCTTTACAAATAAGTGAAACCATATAATAATTGCCTCTCTCTGTTGGACTTATTTCACTCAGCATAATCTCTTCCAGTCCCATCCATGTTGCTACAAAAGTTGGGTATTCGTCATTTCTGATGGAGGAATACTACTCCATAGTGTATATGGACCACATCTTCTTTATCCTTTTGTCCGTTGAAGGGCATCTGGATTCTTTCCATAGTTTGGCGACCGTGGCCATTGCTGCTATAAACATTGGGGTACAGATGGCCCTTCTTTGAACAACATCTGTATCCTTGGGGTAAATACACAAGAGTGCAATTGCAGGGTCATAGGGAAGCTCTATTTTTAATTTCTTGAGGAATCCCTAACTGTTCTCCAAAGAGGCTGCACCAACTTGCATTCTCACCAACAGTGGAAGAGGGTTCCCCTTTCTCCACATCCTCTCCAACACATGTTGTTTCCTCTTTTGTTAATTTTGGCCATTCTAACTGGTGTAAGGTGATATCTAAATGTGGTTTTAATTTGACTCTCCAAGAGGGCTAATGATGATGAACATTTTTTCATGTGTCTGATAGCCATTTGTATGTCTTGATTGGAGAAGTGTCTGTTCATATCTTCTTCCCATTTTTTGATATGTCTGCCTGTTTTGTGTGTATTGACTTTGAGGAGTTAATTATAGATCCTGGATATCAACCTTTTGTCTGTACTGTCATTTGCAAATATCTTCTCCCATTCCGTGGGTTGCCTCTTTGTTTTCTTGACAGTTTCCTTTGCTGTGCAGAAGCTTTTGATTTTGATGAAGTCCCAAAAGTTTATTTTTGCTTTTGTTTCCTTTGCCTTTGGAGACATATCTTGAAAGAAGGTGCTGTGGCTGATATCGAAGAGATTACTGCCTATGTTCTCCTCTAGGATTCTGATGGATTCCTGTCTCACCTTGAGGTCTTTTATCCATTTTGATTTGATCTTTGAGAACGATGTAAGAGAATGGTCGCATTTCATTCTTCTACATGT
This sequence comes from Mustela nivalis, assembly GCF_964662115.1. Lineage (NCBI taxonomy): Eukaryota > Metazoa > Chordata > Mammalia > Carnivora > Mustelidae > Mustela > Mustela nivalis. Next base: position 7,098,932 of record NC_139022.1, on the reverse strand, counting down.
AGCTGTTCAGTTTTCCCAGCAGCATTTATTGAAGAGAGTGTCTTTTTTTCCACTGTAAATTTTTTCCTGTTTTTTCAAAGATTAATTGACCAAGGGTTGAAGCTCAATATCTGGACTCTCTACTCTGTTCTACTGGTCTATGTGTCTGTTTTTATGCCAGTACCATGTCCTCTTGGTGATCACAGCTTTGTAATAAAGCTTGAAATCAGGTAATGTGATGCCCCCAGCTTTATTTTTGTTTTTCAACATTTCCTTAGCGATTTGGGGTCTCTTATAATTCCATACAAATTTTAGGATTATTTGCTCCAGCTCTTTGAAGAATACTGGTGGAATATTGTTCAGAATGGCATTAAAAGTATATATTGCTCTAGGAAGTATAGACATTTTAACAATGTTTATTCTTCCGCTCCAAGAGCATGGAATGGTTTTCCATCTATTTGTGCCTTCTTCAATTTCTTTAATGAGTGTTCTGTAGTTCCTCGAGTACAGATCTTTTACCTCTTTGGTTAGGTTTATTCCCAGGTATCTTATGGTTCTTGGTGCTATAGTGAATGAAATCGATTCTCTAATTTCCCTTTCTGTATTTTCATTGTTAGTGTATAATAAAGCCACTGATTTCTGCACATTGACTTTGTATCCTGCCATGGTGCTGAATTGCTGTATGAATTCTATTAGTTTTGGGGTGGAGTCTTTTGGGTTTTTCATATAAATAATCATGTCATCTGCGAAGAGAGAGAGTTTGACTTCTTCATAACCAATTTGGATACCTTTTATTTCTCTTTGTTGTCTGATTGCTGTTGTTAGGACTTCTAATACTATGTTGAACAAGAGTGGTAAGAGTGGCATACTTGTCTTGTTCCTGATCTCAACGGGAAGGCTGCAAGCTTTTTCGCATTGAGGATGATATTTGCTGTGGGTCTTTCATAGATAGATTTGATGAGGTTCAGGAATGCTCCCTCTATCCCTATACTTTGAAACGTTTTAATCAGGAACAGATGCTGGATTTTGTCAAATGCTTTTCTGCATCAATTGAGAGTACCATGTGGTTCTTCTTTCTTCTCATATTAATTTCTTGTATCACATTGATTGATTTGCAAATGTTGAACCATCCTTGTAGCCCAGGGATGAATCCCACCTGGTCATGGTGGATAATCTTTTTAATGTGCTGTTGGATCCTGTTGGCTAGGATCTTGTTGAGAATCTTAGCATCCATATTCATCCGTGATATTGGTCTAAAATTCTCCTTTTTGGTAGGGTCTTTGCCTGCTTTGGGGATCAGGGTAATGCTGGCTTCATAGAAAGAGTGGAAGTTTTCCATCTGCTTCAATTTCTTGAAACAGCTTCAGGAGAATTGGTGTTATTTCTTCTTTGAAAGTTTGGTAGACTTCCCCAGGGAATTCGTCAGGCCCTGGCTCTTGTTTTTTGGGAGGTTTTTGATCACTGCTTCAATATCGTTATTAGATATCCGTCTATTCAGGTTGTCGATTTCTTCATGGTTCAATTTTGGGAGTTTATATTTTTCCAGGAATGCATCCATTTCATCCTTATTGGCATATAACTGTTGATAATAACCTCTGATTATTGTTTCTACTTCCTTGGTGTTTGTTGTGATCTCTCCCTTTTCATTCATACTTTTATGAATTTGGGTTTTTTCTCTTTTCTTTTGGATTAGTGTGGCCAATGGTTTATTGATCTGATTGATATGTCCTAAAAACCAGCTTCTAGTTTCATTGATACATTCTACTGTATCTCTGGTTTCTACCTCATAGATATCAGCTCTAATCTTGATGATTCCCTTCTTATGTGTGGAGTTGGTTTGATTTGTTGTTGATTCTCCAGTTCTTTAAGGTGTAGAGACAGCTGCTGTGTTGTGGAGTTTTCAATTTTTTTGAGGGAGGCTTGGATGGCTATGTATTTTCCCCTTTGGACTGCCTTTGCTGTATCCCATAGGTTTTGGACCGAAATGTCTTCATTCTCATTGGTTTCCATGAATTGTTTAAGTTCTTCTTTGATCTCCTGGTTGATACAAGCATTCTTAAGCAAGGTGGCCTTTAGCTTCCAAATATTTGAGTTCCTTCTGAACTTTTCCTTGTGATTGAGTTCCATTTTCAAAGCATTGTGATCTGAGAATATAAATAAAATATATTTATAATATAATATATTAATATATATAATATGTAATATAATCTTTTTATATATAATTTTTATAAATAAATAAATAATTTTTTATTATTTTTTTTCAGTGTAACAGATTTCATTGTGTATAAAATCTTTTTTAAAATATTTTATTTATTTTTTTATTAGAGAGCCATCACAAGTAGGCAGAGAGGCAGGCAGTAAGGGGGGGGGGATCCGGCTCCCTGCCAAACACAAATCCTGATGCAGGGCTCCATCCCTGGACCCTGGGACTATGTCCTGAGCCAAAGGCAGAGGCTCAACCCACTGAGCTACCCAGGTGACCCATAATGAGTCTTAAAAAAAGAAAATAAAATGAAACAACAAGAAGAACAACAACAAAGCCTGCAATGAGATATTACTTCACAGCTGTCATGATGGTTAAAATCAACAACACAAAAACCAACCAGTGTTGGAATAGATGTCGAAAAAGGGGAAACTTCTTACATTTTTGTGAAAATAAAAACTGCTCTGGCCAGTCTGTAAGACACTATGGAGGGTCTGCAGAAAGTTAAGAAATAGAAGTCACATATGATCCAATATTGCACTACTATCTAATTTCCCAAAGATTTTAAAAAAATATGTGCCCCAATGTTTATAGCAACATTATCTAAAATAGACAAGATGTTGTCAGTTGATTAATGGATAAGTTGTGTACACACACACACACACACACACACACACACAAGAACATTGCTCAGAAAAAAAAGAATGCAGTCTTTCCATTTAGAACATCATGGATGGAGCTAGAGTCCCTTGTGCTACATGAAATAAATCAGAGAAAGACATATATGTAAGAATTACACTCACGTGGATTTAGGAAACAAACAAACAAAAAAACAAAGAAACAGATGGAAACCAAGAAATAGACTTTTAACTATAGAGAACAAACTGGTCATCACCAGTGGGGAGATGGGTGTAGTGTTGGGTTAAACATATAATGTTCATTAAGGAAGGCAGTTACTGTGAAGTGGACAGGGTGTTGTGTGTAAGTGTTTAATTACTAAATTATAAACCTAAAACCAATATTATACTGTGTGCTAACTGGAATTTAAATCAACACTTCAATGGCAAACTAAGGAAGAATAAAAACATAAAAAGGGATTTTGTTGAGATGGAGAAATTGTTCAATAATCAGGTAAATGGGAAGATTGGTGGAAAGCCTTCAAGTGATGTTCTGGCAATGGTGTAGAAGTGGCTTTGGTCCTTTTCCCTACTGCTATTCCTGTTACAGCAAATCAAATGTGCCTCCTATCAAATGGAAGAGTTGATAATAAGAGAGACTATAAGGGGAAATGGACATAGAAAGCTTGGTAAAACCCCCATATTTCCTGCATTTCTGAAGCTACCGCAGAAGCATGATCAACACAATCACATTAGCCTAGAGAAGAATGGGATGAAACTTATAAAGAGCATGCACATTCAGAGAAGAAGAGATGTTCAGTTTGCCATGGATGCAATGAATGGCTAGAGCCATCAAGATGCAGTCAAGTTTGTGGCTACTTGTTTTAGTATCACAAGATCAGGAAAATTAATTGCACACTTTGACTGAAGTTCATCCAGGGTGACTGTTGGCTGATGTCTCTTCCCTCTCCTTACACCTTTTCTGGTGTGTTCATTTGTCAGGAAAACATGATAAAAGCAGGGACCCAGGTATGAAAAAGGAAAGTGTCCAATCCCATGAGCTCCGATATACATTTAAAACATTGAGAACACTTATGGCCTAATGTACCTGTTCATGACTTGAATATGGGTTCCTTTATAAGGAAATTGAAGTTCAAAATATTTTCTAAGATTGTCTGTGGAAAGGTAAATATATAATTATAAATCTCTGCATTCCTTCCTTGTGAATATTTGTATATCCTATATGATTAATTATTACTCCTATCAAAATATTTTTGTAAACAATATTAAATGTTATTACAGTTAACAGGATCCCCACTAAAATCAGAACTAAAGATGATGATTATCATTCAAATCTGCTCTGGACAATATCCTGGATATTAAATAATATATATGAATATTAAAAAGCAGAAAAAATAAATTTTTAAATGAGTTTCTATTCAATAAAATGCATCTGATGTATTCAAAATAATCATGGTCAATATATATAATAAACATATATTTATTAAAATTATGAATAATTTTATCCAAATCATTTAGTAAAATAAGCAACAAGGACAGTTACTCTGCTGAATAGTTGGAAATGGCTTAATGACATATGAAAACATAATTCAACCTCTCTCCAGAGCAAAATCTTGAACCACCCCTTGTTTTTTGGTTTTTGTTTTTGTTTGTTTTGTTTTGTTTTGAATCAGTGGATTTTAACATACAACCTTGATATTTGAAGGTTTTTTCAGAGCAGGTTGAGGATGAAAGTACTATAATTATTCCTGAGAAGATGATGACACTCTTCATAGGGGAAAAATGTCCTCTGCCACTTTTTTTTTTTTTTTTCTTTTTTTTGCTATTGCCTGGGCAGTGATTCGGCTGTCCATGAATTTCCCAATTTTCACCCACTTAGTTTACCTCATTTCTGAATGTTTACTTCATCTGGCTTATTTTCTGAATCCCCACAGGATGTGCCTAAAAATGCAGGATTTTGTTATTTTATATTTATTGTCTATAAATATATAAACTCATTCCTGGAGGCTATGAAGGAGGACTGGATTTATATTTCAGAAAATTAAAATTATAGGGGTATCTGAGTGGCATAGTCGGTTAAATATTCAACTCCTGGGTTTGGCTCAGGTTGTGATCTCAGTGTCACGAAATAAAGCCCCATGTCAGGCTCTCTACTGAGTGTGGAGTCTGATTGAGATTCTCTCTTTCTCCCTCTGCCCTTCCCAGTTGTGCAATCTCCCTCTCTCTCAAAATAAATAAATAACTCTTTAAAAATAAAATCATAGTGAAATATAATTTTTGCTTCAGAGAGCTACTTATTACTCAAAGACATTAGGTTTACTCTTCTTGCTTTGAATTTCACTCCTATATTTTCTCTCCTAACAAGCATCCACCCTAAAATTTGAACCCACTCAACTCTTAACCCCAGGAATCTGATTACACTTTGTACATTCCTTACATATTTACACACTTCATTTCATATAATACCTTTCTATTATTAGTAGTTTGTTGGGGGGGCACCTGGGTGTCTCAGTCCTTAAGCATCTTCCTTCGGCTCATTTCATGATCCCAGCGTCCTGGGATCAGCCACGGATGGGGCTCCCTGCTCTGTGGGAAGTCTGCTTCTCCCTCTCACACTCCCCCTGCTGTGTTCCTTGCTGTATATCTCTCTGTCAAATAAATAAATAAAATCTTTTAAAAAATAATTTGTTGGAATTATGGACAAATGGTGACATTGACTTGCTGAAAGAGATGATAATACTTTGGAAGGATTCATCAGGACATCTATCTAGGCAGGCAAGGGAACTTAAGGGCTGTCTGTGCTCATGAAGGTCAGGCCTTCCATGCTCAAGAAATGGAAAAACTTAACAAAAAAAATTTGCTGTACTTTTGCTTTCATATGGAATGTTGCATGATATTCTAAATGTTCTGGGTTGCACTGATGATTCAAATAATTCAACAGCAAGTCCATATGGAGAATACACTATTACATCTGGCTTTCTGTTAAGGATGTCTATTTCAAAGATTCCATTTCCACCAGAGTATCCAGGACATGAAGTTACTTTCAAGTACACATAAACATGCATATCCCAAAAAGTCAACAATAGTTTCCTTTAAAATTTAGTATGTATATAATATCAAAAATAGAATGTGTTGTTTTTATAATCAAAAAACAAAACAAAATTGTGTGTGTGTGTGTGTGTGTGTGTGTGTGTGTGTGTGTGTGTGTTTGTGTGCATGTAGACCACTTGTGAATTCACAGTGTGGAGTTAAGGCAGTCTTGTGAGTTAAATCATTTTGCTCCCTTCTTTTTTTGGGGGGGGTGGATAGTGTTAGGAAATAATAAGATGGACCAAGTAGACAGCCCTGAATATATTCAACAGTTTTTATGATATATATTCTCAAGGAAGTAAGTTTATAGGAAACATAGTAAACAAAATAAGGCCATATGTGATAAGCATATCACTAATATCGTACTCAATGGGTAAAAGCTGAAAACTTTCTTGGGTGAATGACTTGCATCTTTAAAAATATGTTTCTTTTGTTCAGACTCCCTAAGCTTTGTTCTAGAAATTAATATTTGATTTACCAACCTCAGAGTCAAAGGTCAAGAGTGGGCTTTTATTTATTTTCTAACTAATTACTCCTACTTGATCAGAAAGCTAGGGAGCAGTGTCTTAAATACCCATGAGTGCCAAGAAATATAATAAAATAATTAGAAAGTCAAGACAGTATTACTAATAAAAATGTTGATATGCCACCACATAGAGGCACCATAAACAACTATAATTCTATGAGAATATTGGGAGAACTGTTGAGAGAGAACATGTAACAGACTGCTCTATACTTTGTGTAGCTGTGTCAATGGTGATATGCTTCTGAATTCTTGGCCACTAAATAAACCTTCAAATTAATGCAAACCAAATGAAACCAAACAATTATCATTATGTGGTTTGTGGGTTTTTTCCTATCTTTATTAAGATATAATTTTCCCATAAAAATATGTAAGGTTAAATTACATAATATAATGATTTAAGCTACACATATATTGCAATGGGATGGTCAACAAGATTAGCCAACACTGCCACTGTATCACATAATTACATTTTTTGTTTGTTTTATTGTGTCTGTGTGTGTGTATGAAGACATTTAAGATCCAGGCCCTTAACAACTTTCAATCGTATCATCTAGGATTACTAACTACAGTCACCATGCAGTGCCTTAGACATCCTCCCACACATTATCACTTTGGTTTACCACCCATGAATAGAATTATCATCTACTTTTCATATCCTATCCTTATTTTATGATAATAGATTAAACATTGAATAATGTTACTTTGTAGGCATTGAATTCCCTATGTCTTATAAATCTGAGGTTCTTTACTTAGCCTGCTGCAAAGCTAAAGGTAGCATTTGGTACTCTCCAGAGCATAGTTTCTATTTATTCTCCCAAAATATGTTTATCTTATGTTTTGAAAGTATGAATATATGGAAAATGCACCTTGCTACCCAGGACACAGACATACATATCTAGCAAGTAAAGGGTATTTTGTTACCTTGTTACTTTAAGTGGATCCATACAGTGAGAGCACCAGCTTTGGCATGAACAGGGGATTTTGGAAAAGCAGAGTCTCAGGACATATTCTGATCTGATAAGCAAAAAGCTCCCCACTTGAGTTGTCATCACATAAAATATAATTTTTTACCTACATGATTATGTGGTATACTATTCTTAGGAAAGTCTAAATAAAATTAAATTTACATGCAAAACAACATTATATGGAGTATGTATACATCTCTTGAAACAACACATGGGAATATGTGTTAGTCAGTCCCAAGGGGAATATTTGCAGCAAGAGAGCTTCGTACATTCTTCAGGAGTATAAACAAAATGTATTACTTTTACCAGAAATGGTGCCTGGGGACTATCTGAGCAAATCTTCAAAAGCCCAACTCTTCCCAAATGTCCCTTATCACTCAAATTCTGGAGCTACTCAATATAAAACCAATCTTATCAACACTGGAGATCCACAGCTCTTTTATGACCTTTCCTTGCATACATAGTACACCAGTTCCTTCATGTTGACAGCAAAGAATTTCCTGAAATCTGACCCTTGGGTTTTCTGAAATTAAGTCAAACGCTTTCCTTAAGGTATGCTGAGATATAAATTACACACACACACACACACACGCTATTCTTGTGTTTTGAAGAAACATATATGTGCCATATATGTGTGTGTGTGTGTATATATATATATATACAATTTACCATGTACTGATCCCATTGTTAAGAATTAAGTAATAGTTACATAAGCAATTAAAATGTCTAGCTTTTTAAGAAAATAATAACATGTCACTATCTTATAAATGATATGAAATAAGTAAAATGATAAATTATATTTTGTCAAAGTTTTGTTAATTAATTTATTTTTTTTAAAGATTTTATTTATTTATTTGACAGAGAGAGATCACAAGTAGGCAGAGAGGCAGGCAGAGAGAGAGAGAGGAGGAAGCAGGCTCCCTGCTGAGCAGAGAGCCTGGATGCGGGACTCGATCCCAGGACCCTGAGATCATGACCTGAGCCGAAGGCAGCGGCTTAACCCACTGAGCCACCCAGGCGCCCGAAGTTTTGTTAATTTAGACTTACTTTTAAAACAATAAACTGGTGATGCTAAATACCCATTACTTCAACAATTAAGTATATATCATCTATTTCTTGTTAGACATTGAGCTAGCTTTGAGAAAATAAAATTTTAATGCTGAGAGTTTAATGTACAAATATATGCTTCACAGAGGGTGTTTTCCTCAAAGTAGGTCATGCTGGGAAAACAAAAAAAATACCAGAAATTGTAATTTTAATCAACAGAAACAATAGTTCATAGTTCTACTTAAGAAAGCTTAGAGATGAATCAACAAACAAACATGCCCAATCTTTACAAGCTGTATAAACAGTGCTGAATTCCAGGAAGGAAGTGAGCAGAGTGTAAGTTAAACATCAGAATCAGTTGCATCAATAATGAGAATGATGGATGGTCAGATCCAAAAAAGGATTTCAAGAATATACATGATCTTGCCTTTGTAAAATGTTTCATATAAAAAATAATAATAATTAGGATCTTTCTAAGAAAACAAATGCCAAGAAGGAGGAAGAACATTTAGGTAATGCAAAGTACTAAAGGTTTTGGAATATCAGAGAAATATGCAAGTTTATTACATTTTTAAAGAGCTTTTTTAAAAAAAAAGACATCCCTGAACAACTAATGTATAGAATTTGATGCACTTGGTCTTATGCCCATGCCCATGATATCATCATTGCAATTAAGATAATAAACATATCCATCAACTCCAAGAGTTTCCTGATGCCCCCTTTTGTCCCAGTAGTATTTGTGAACTATCATGTCAACAGAAATATAAATGCACAGTGGTGCACTCTTAGCTGTCATACAGCAAATCTCTAGATTTTATTCTCCTTGTATAACAGAAATGTTACAGATCATTAAACTATTTAGATCATGGGGATTTCTTAAACTCTTTTAAACAGTAACTTTCTTACCTGTAAAATGGAAGCAGTACAATTAATCCATAGAACGAATTCAAGATAAAATAACTTACACAAACTTTTCAGTCCAGTGAGTGGGAGAACAAGTAATGCTGCTTGAATTATCATTTGTGCACTCTCCCATGATTCCTCTACACCCTCTGATGAGACTGGGAAATTGAGCAAGGAGCTCCAGGACGAGGTCAATGTTTAGCTATGAGGCATTGAGGTGAAGGATCAAGATGAGCATTTACCATTCTGGAATCAGTACTATCCCATTTTGAGGGACAATGGATGCTGCAACCAGGTGATTATGGCTTCTGGAAGAATGCTGGTGTATAGCATAATGATGAGAACTGGAGAGTGATGGTTTAGGGACAAGTATGACTGCCAATTACATCAGGTTGAAGATTTGGAAAAAAAAAAAAAAACAAACAAACAAGAAAAAAAAAAAAACACCAAACACTGAACATCTGGAACCAAATAGGGTATATTCGAGATGGTTTGGGTGAAAAAAATATGATGGCCAGTTTTCAGAATTATTTTCAGTGTAAAAAAATATGACCAGATATAGCTAGAAGGCTGACTATTCCAAATTCTAGAAAACTTAAATTTGAGCAAATGACAGGATCTCTGACATAATTAACAGTAACAATAATGATATACCAGGATTTAATGTGATTGTCCCATCAATATGGCCACAAAACTTCACTAATAATAACAATTTCATCTGCAAGTATAATAACATTTCATCCAAAATGTAAAAATAACATTGCTTATTAATGAATCTGGTTTAAAATCAGTAACTCCAAAATGTCAGATGTAAGTGTTGAGCTACAGATTTTAACTCATTCTGGCTTGGATATATAGCTCAACTTACAACATGATTTTTTCCCTTGACCAAATTGTGGAGAAAAGACCAGAAAACAATGAAGGCACATAAGCACTAAAGTTTAGATCAATTGTTAAAGCCAAACAACAACAAAAACAACATCAAAGCAGGCTAAATATCATCTCTACTTTTTTCTTCCTCAATACTCAGTACTACATTGAATAGGAGCACTGCAAATGGGCATCCCTCTCCTGTACCTAGTCTTACAAGAAATATTTTCAATGTTTATCCATTGAGAATAATGTTAGCTGTGGTTTTGTTGTATATGATCTTTTTTATGTTGAGCTATGTTTCTTCTATACCCACTCTGATAAGGGATTTTAGACAAAAGAATTATTTATTGTGTCAAACTTTATTTTTCTGGATCTATTGAGGTGTACATGTGATTTTTCTCTTTTATTATATTGATGTGATATGTTATATTTTATTGGATTTTATATATTGCACTATCCTTGTATCCTAGGGATAAATGGCACTTAGTCATTAAAGTATAATATACATTAAAGTATAATACTTCAATGTGTTCTTGAAATTTGTTTACAAAATTGTGTTCAGAACTTTTGCACCTGCATTCCTCAGGTATGTAGGTTGGTAGTTTTCTTTTTCTTTTTATATCCTTGTCTGATTTTTATATCGAAGTAATGTTGGCTCCCTATAATGACTCCTTCTATGTATTTTTCAAGATTTTGAGGAAGAATGGTACTAATTCTACTTTAAATGTTTGAAAGAAGTCTCCATTGAAGATGTCTGCTGTGGAATTTTGTGACTTGATTACTGATTAAATCTCTAGCTTTTTTCCATGGTGCACCACTGAAGATCCTGGTGTACATCTGGATCACCATCCTGCCTGGTGTTACCAGTATTGTAATAGCAAGCCATATTCAAAGTCTTGCTTCGGCAGTTTTTTTTTTTTTAATGCCAAAAATCTGCATCTTTGACCTGGAGTGGAAGAAGGCAGAAGTAGATGTGTTCCCACTATGTGGCTACAGATGTCAGAGGAATATGAGAAGCTCTCTTCTGAAACCCTGGAGGCTGTCTGTATTTGTGCAATCAAGTACATGATGAAAAGCTGTGGCAAAGATGGTCTTCACATCTTAGTGCAACCCCACCCCTTCCATGTCATCTGTAGCAATAAGACATCCAATGCTGTGGTTGATAGGCTGATAATCTAACAGATATGTGGGGTGCCTTTAGAAAATCCCAGAGCACAGTGACCAGTGTTCACATAAACCATGTCATCATGTCCATCTGTAGGAAGCTGGAGAACAAGGTGCATGTGACTGAGCCCTACACAAGGCTAAGTTCAAGTTCCCTGGCTTCCAGAAGATCCACATTTCCAAAAAGGTGGGGTTGTACTAAGTTTAATGAAGATAAATTTGAATACATGATGGCTGAAAAGTAGCTCATCCCACATGGCTATGGGGTCAAATATGTTCTTAATTGTGACCCCTGGACAAATGGTGAACTCTGAGCTCATAACAGCTTCTGCAGTCCCTCTACTTCTTCATGTGCACCAATAACTCCTATTTCCTGTCAGAAAAGAACCTCTTTATTATTGGTTTGTTCAGATGTTTTATTTCTTCCTGATTCAGTTCTGGTAAGTTGTATATCTTTAGAAATGTATCTATATATTTCACGTTAAGTACTTTGCTGGTAAAAAATTGTTCATGGTAATCTCTTATGATTATATATAATTCCATAAAGTGAATTTTAATGTCTCCTCTTTCATTTCCAATTTTATTTGAGTTTACTTTTTTTCTTAATCTAACTTATTTTTTTTGAAGAAACAATCTTGCTTTCATTGATCCTTTCCATTGTTTCTATGGTCTCTATTTCATTTATTTCTGTTCTGATATTTATTATTATCTTCCTGCTGCTAAATTTGAGCTTAATTTTGTTCTAGCTTTTCAAGTTACTTGAGATGTAAGGTTTTTTTTTTTTTTATTTGAGATCCAATTTTTTTAACATGCAGTAATTGCAATAAAACTTCTTCTCAAAACTGACCACTTTATCATTAAATAATGTTCTTTGCCTTTTGTTGCCATTTTTTACTTAAAGTCTATTTTGCATGGCTATCCTTTTCTTTTATAGTCTTCATACATTTATTTTCTATTCTATTTGCTTGAAATGTCATGTTCTATTTTTTTTTTGAACCTATGTGTGTCTTTGTGGCTGAGATATGCCTCCTATGGGCAGCACATAATGGGATTATTCTTCCCTCAGCCATTCTATGCTTTGTGACTAGAAAGTTTAATATATTTGTAATTTATGCAATTATTAATATGTACTACAACTATTACTATCACTTTATCTTTTGTCTTTTGTTTATTTTTTGGTCCCAATTGTTTCTTTTTCTCTCACTGCTTTTTAAAGATAATAGCCTTCCATGGTGATTTACTCAGTTTCACATGTTTGTTTAAGTTTTGCATCCAATCTAGGTATTTGCTCTGTGGTTACCATAAAGTTTACACAATCATGTTTATAGATAAAATAGTTTCATTGTTTTTGCTGATAGCAATTTATCTTTCCTTGCCTGTAGAGGTCTCATCCTTTTATTATTCTCCTTTTATATTTTAGTGTCACAATTTATCTGTTTTAATTTGTTTTTTTTAACTTTATTTTATTTTTTCAGTGTTCCAAGATTCATTTTTTAATGCACCACATCCAGTGCTCCATGCAATACATGCGCTCCTTAGTACCCACAACCACGCTCACCCATTCCCTCACCTCTCCCTTCCAAAATCCTCAGTTTGTTTGTCAGAGTCCACAGTCTCTCATGGTTTGTCTCCCCCTCTGATTTTCCCCAATTCAATTTGAATACATGATGGCTGAAAAGTAGCTCATCCCACATGGATATGGGGTCAAATATGTCCTTAATTGTGGCAAATTACAGAAATATGTCCTTAATTTTCCTTTCCTTCTCCTAAGTCCTCCATGTTCCTTATGCTTGAACAAGTAAGTGAAACATAGGAAAATTGACTCTCTCTGCTTGACATATTTCACTCAGCATAGTCTCCTACAGTTCCATCCATGTCTTTTATTTTTTTTTTTAACTTGAGTATTGTTGGCACACAATGTTATATTACTTTCAGGTATATAACACAGTATTCAACATTTCTATGTTATGCTAAGCTAACCATGGGTGTAGCTATCATTTTTCACGATACAATATTAGTATATTATTGACTATATTCCTTATGTTATGCCTTTCATTCCCATGATTTATTTATTCCATAACTGGAAATCTGTTTTCCCCATTCTTTACATTCTTATTTCAGAGATTCCTTTTATTTAAATTTACTTATTTATTTTTTAAATTTATTTTTTATTTATTTTCACCATAAGAGTATTCATTATTTTTTCACCAAACCCAGTGCTCCATCCAATCCGTGCCCTCTACAATACCCACAACTTAGTACCCCAACATCCCACCCGCCCGCCAATTCAAACCACTCAGATTGTTTTTTAGAGTCCATAGTCTCTCATGGTTCACCTCCCCTTCCAATTTCTCCCAACTCCATTCTCCTCTCTAACTCCATATGTTCTCCATGCTATTTGTTATGCTCCACAAATAAGTTAAACCATATGATAATAGACTCTCTCTGCTTGACTGATTTCATTCAGCATAATCTCTTCCAGTCCCGTCAATGTTGCTACAAAAGTTGGGTATTCATTTTTTTCTGATGGAGGCATAATACTCCATAGTGTATATGGACCACATTTTCCTTATCAATTCGTCCGTTGAATGGTATATTGGTTCTTTCCACAGTTTGGCGACTGTGGCCATTGCTGCTATAACCATTGGGGTACAGATGGTTCTTCTTTTCACTACATCTTTATCTTTGGGGTAAATACCCAGGAGTGCAATTGCAGGGTCATAGGCAAGTTCTATTTTTTAATCTCTTGAGGAATCCCTAACTCTTCTCCAAAGAGGTTGCAAAAACTTGCATTCCCACTAAGAGTGGAAGAAGGTTCCCCTTTCTCCACATCCCCTCCAACACATTTTGTTTACTGCCTTGTTAATTTTGGCCATTCTAACTGGTGTAAGGTGATATATCAATGTGGTTTTACTTAGAAACTCCCTGATGGCTAGTGATATTGAACATTTTTTCATGTGTTTGAGCCATTTGTATGTCTTCATTGGAGAAGTCTCTGTTCATATCTTCTGCCCATTTTTGATATGCTTGTCTGTTTTGTGTGTGTTGAGTTTTAAAAGTTCAATATAGATGCTAGATATCAACCTTTTGTCTGTACTGTCATTTGCAAATATCTTCTCCTATTCTGTGGGTTGCCTCTTTCTTTTCTTGACTGTTTCCTTTGCTGTGAAGAAGCTTTTGATTTTGATGAAGTCCCAAAAGTTTATTTTCACTTTTGTTTCCTTTGCCTTTGGAGACATATCTTGAAAGAAGTTGCTGTGGCTGATATTGAAGAGATTACTGCCTATGTTCTCATCTAGGATTCTGATGGATTCCTGTCTCAGGTTGAGGTCTTTTATCCATTTTGAGTTTATATTTGTGTACTGTGTAAGAGAATGGTCGAGTTTCATTCTTCTACATATAGCTGTCCAGTTTTCCCAGCACCATTTATTGAAGAGACTGTCTTTTTTCCATTGTATATTTTTTCCTGTTTTTCAAAGTTTATTTAACCATAGAGCTGAGGGTCCATATCTGGCCTCTCTACTCTGTTCCACTGGTCTATGTGTCTGTTTTAATGCCAGTACTAGGCTGTCTTGGTGATCACACCTTTGTAACAAAGCTTGAATCAGGTAACGTGATGCCCCCAGCTTTATTTTTGTTTTTCAACATTTCCTTAGCGATTCGGGGTCTCTTCTGATTCCATACAAATTTTAGGATTATTTGCTCCAGCTCTTTGAAGAATACCGGTGGAATTTTGATCTGAATGGCATTAAAAGTATATATTGCTCTAGGCAGTATAGATATTTTAACAATGTTTATTCTTCCAATCCAAGAGCATGCAATGGTCTTCCATCTTTTTGTGTATTCTTTGAATTATTTCTTGAGTGTTCTGTAGTTCTTCAAGTACAGATAATTTACCAATTTGGTTAGGTTTATTCCCAGGTATCCTATGGCTTTTGGTGCTATAGTAAATGGAATCAATTCTCTAATTTCTCTTTCTGTATTTTAATTGTTAGTGGATAAGAAAGTCACTGATTTCTGCACATTGACTTTGTATCCTGACACATTGCTGAATTTCTGTATGACTTCTAGTAGTTTGGGGGTGGAGTCTTTTGGGTTTTCCAATAAAGAATCATGTCATCTGCGAAGAGAGAGAGGTTGACTTCTTCACTACCAATTTGGATACCTTTTATTTCCCTTTGTTGTCTGATTGCTGTTGCTAGGACTTCTGATACTATGTTTTTTTAAGATTTTATTTATTTATTTGACAGACAGAGATCACAAGTAGGCAGAGAGGCAGGCAGAGAGTGAGAGAGAGGAGGAAGCAGGCTCCCTGCAGAGCAGAGAGCCTGATGCTGGGCTCGATCCCAGGACCCTGGGATCATGACCTGAGCCGAAGGCAGAGGCTTTAACCCACTGAGCCACCCAGGCGCCCCCTTCTAATACTATGTTGAACAAGAGTGGTGAAAGTGAGCATCCTTGTCTTGTTCCTAATCTCAACGGGAAGGCTGCAAGCTTTTTCCCATTGAGGATGATATTTGCTGTGGTTCTTTCATAGATAGATTTGATGAGATTCAGGAATGTTCTCTCTATCCCTATACTTTGAAGACTTTTAATCAGGAATGGATGCTGGATTTTGTCAAATTCTTTCTCTGCATCAATTGAGAGAACTCTTCTAATTTTAATTTGTTGTATCACATTGATTGATTTGCAAAACTTGAACCATCCTTGTAGCCCAGGGATGAATCTCAAATGGCCATGGTGGATAATCTTTTTAGTGTGCTTTTGGATCCTGTTGGCTAAGATCTTGTTGAGAATCTTAGCATGCATATTCATCAGTGATATTGGTCTGAAATTCTCCTTTTTGGTAGGCTCTTTGAATGGTATTGGGTTTAGGGTAATGCTGGCTTCATAGAAAGAGTCTGGAAGTTTTCCCTCTGCTTCAATTTTTTGAAACAGCTTCAGGAGAATAGGTGTTATTTCTTCTTTGGAAATTTAGTAGAATTCCGAAGGGCATCTGTCTGGTCCTGGGCTCTTGTTTTTTGCAAGGCTTTTGATCACTGCTTCAATCTCGTTACTAGATATGGGTCTATTCAGGTTGTCAATTTCTTCCTGGTTCAATTTTGGGAGTTTACAGTTTTCCAGGAATGCATCCATTTCATCTAGGTTGCTAAGCTTATTGGCATAGAACTGTTGATAATAACTTCTGATGATTGTTTATACTTCCTCGGGTTTAGTTGTGATCTCTCCCTTTTCATTCATAATTTTATGAATTTGGGATTTCTCTCTTTTCTTTTGGATTAGTGTGGCCAATGGTTTATTGATCTTTTTGATTATTTAAAAAACCAGCTTCTAGTTTCATTGATACATTATACTGTATCTCTGAATTCTACCTCATTGATCTCAGCTCTAATTTTGATGATTTCCCTTCTTATCTGTGGAGTTCGTTTGGTTTGTTGTTGATTTTCAGGTTCTCTAAGGTGTAGAGACAGCTGCTGTATTCTGGATTTTTCAATTTTTTTCTAGGGAGGCTTGGATGTCTATTTATTTCCCCATTAGGGCCGCCTTTGCTGTATTCCATAGGTGTTTGACTGAAGTGTCTTCATTCTCATTGTTTTCCATGAATTGTTTCAGTTCTTCTTTGATCTCCTGGTGATCCAAGCATTATTAAGCAAGGTGGCCTTTAGCTTCCGAATGTTTGAGTCCCTTATGAACCTTTCTTTGTGATTGAGTTCTGGTTTCAAAGCATTGTGAACTGAGAATATGCAGGGAATCATCTCAGTCTTTTGGTATCTGTTGAGTCCTGTTTTGTGACCCAGTATGTGGTCTATTCTTGAGAAGGTTCCATGTGCACTTGAGAAGAATGAGTATTCTGTTGTTTAAGGTGGAATGTTCTGTATATATCTATGATGTCCCTCTGGTCCAATGTGTCATTCAATGCTCTTGTTTCTTTATTGATTTTCTGCTTCAATGATCTGTCTATTTCTGAGAGTGGCGTGTTAAGATCTCTTATTTTTAGTGTATTCATATCAATATGACTCTTTATCTTGATTAACAGTTTTCTTACACAGATGGCTGCTCCCATATTGGGAGCATAGATATTTACAATCGTAAGATCATCTTGGTGGATTATCCCTTTAAGGATTATGTAGTGTCCTTCTGTATCTCTGACTACAGTCTTTAGTTTAAAGTCTAATTTATTAGATATGAGAATCACTACCTCAGCCTTCTATTTAAGCCCACGGCATGAAAGGTGCTTCTTCATCCCTTCACTTTCTGTCTGGGTGTATCTTTAGGTTCATAATGGGTCTCTTGTAGGCATAAATTCCATAAATTGTTTTAGTTCTTCTTTGATTTCCTGGTTGATCCAAGCATTCTTAAGCAAGGTGGTCATTAGCTTCCATGTGTTTGAGTTCCTTCTGAACTTTTCCTTTTGAGGGAGCTCCAGTTTCAAAACATTGTGATGTGAGAATATTCAGGGAATCATCTCATTCTTTTGGTATCTGTTGAGTTCTGATTGGTGACCCAGTATGTGGTCTATTCTGGAGAAAGTTCCGTGTGCACTTGAGAAAAATGAGTATTCTGTTGTTTTAGGGTTGAATGTTCTGTATATATCTATAAGGTCCATCTAGTCCAATGTGTCATTCAATGCTTTTGTTTCCTTATTGATTTTCTGCTTCAATGATCTTTCTATTTTGAGAGAGGAATGTTAAGATCTCCTATGTTTATTGTATTCATATCAATATGACTCTTTATCTTGATTAACAGTTTTAATAAGTAATTGGCTGTTCCCATATTGGGATCATAGATATTTACAATTGTTAGATAATATTTGTGGATATTCCCGTTAAGAATTATGTAGGGTCCTTCTGTATCTCTGACTACAGTCTTTAGTTTGATATCTAATTTATCTGATATGAGAATCGCTACCCCAGCCTTCTATTGAAGCCCATTGGCAGGAAAGATGCTTCTCCATCCCTTCACTTTCACTCTGTGTGTATCTTTAGGTTCAAAATGAGTTTCTTGTAAACAACATATAGATGGGTCCTGTCGTTTTATCCAATCTGCAACCCTGTGCCGTTTTATGGGTGCATTTAGGCTATTCACATTGAGAGTGATTATTGATAGATACGTTTTTATTGACATTGAGTTACCTTTGAAGTCTTTCTTTCTGTAGACTATCTCTGTATTTCTGTTCAATGCTATTCTTGGCATTTTTTCTCTTTTATAGAACCCCCCTTAATATTTCTTGCAGTGTCGGCTTTATGGTGCATAGTCTTTTAAGCCTTGCTGGTCTTGAAAACTCTTTATCTCTCCATCCATTTTGAATGTCCGTCTTGCTGGATAAAGTATTCTTGGCTGCACGTTATTCTCATTTGGTGCCCTGAATATGTCTTGCCAGCCTCTTCTGGCTTTCAGGTCTCTGTGGACATGTCTGATGTTATTCTGATGGGCTTCCCTCTCTAGTAAGGAGCCTCTTTGCCCTGGCGGCTTTCAAGAGATTATACCTACAATTATAATTCCTCAATTTGTCTACCAGGTGTTGTGATGTTCTTTTGGAATGTATAATCTTGGGTGGAGACCGTTCCGCCTCTAGTACATGAACGCTGGTTCCATTTGTGAGATTGGGAAAATTTTCATGAAGGACTTGTTCCACTATATATTCTAGACTTCTTTCTTTCTCCTCCCCTTCAGGGATTCCAATAATTCTGACGTTGGAACACTTCATGGCATCATTTATTTCCCTGATTCTGTTTTCATGGTTTCTAAGCTGTTTGTTCCAGTCTTCCTCCTGATCTTTCTCTCTATCTGTCTTCCAGATCACTAATTCTATCTTCTTTCTCAGTTACCCTAGCTTTGAGAGATTTTAGATTAGATTGGAACTCATTGAGAACATTGTGAACCTCCTCCCTGGTAGCTTTAAGCTCCATCCTAACATTGTGAACATCCTGTCTGGTTGCTTTCAGTTCGGCCCTAATCAATTCCATTTGGTCATCTATGGCTTTTTCCAACCTAGATATTGCCTGGATAATTGTTAGCCTGAATTCTCTTTCCGACATATTGTCTATGTTGATAGCCATTAGCTCTGTTGCAGAAGGTCCATCCTCTGTATTTTTCTTTTATTGGGCATTCCTCTTCCTAATCATTTTGGTGGGAGATGACTGAAGAGATGTAGCTGGATGTATCAACTGTGGTGCAGTCAAGGTGCACCCTGGAACACTTCTAAGCAATCAGCATTCCCCACCCAAACGAGAGACAAAAGAAAAGAAAAGAAAAAAAGAAGAAAAAAAAGAAAAAAAAAATGAGAGAGAGAGAGAGGAATGAAAGGGAAGATTAAAAAGAAGGTTCAGCCTAGATGGGCCCCAAGGTAAGATTTATGAAGTAGACAAACAAAAAGAGATAAAAAGACAGATACAAGTATATGACAAGAGAAAAAAAATATGCAAATAAAGAAAGAACCTCATCAAAAAGAACCTCAAGTGTAAAATTTATATGCTATCAGGACAAACACAAAAAACACAGAAAGACTGGTGGAAGAAGATTGGAGTGTTCTTATAAATTCTCAGTGTGGGCGAGGAAGGTTGTTTTGATTCTTCCTGGATGTATCTTGATATCTTTGTTAAAGGACTCAACTATCCTAAGATAAAGGGGATTAAAAATTGGTTTACCTATAGGCGTAGCATTGATTGGGGAAAGGGGATTACTTTGAAGTTTAACTCTATATGAATATTATAAGATAAAATTAAAAAGGAATAAACTTGACTCAACTAAACTAAAATTTAAAAAAAGGAATTCAAAAAATAAAAATGCAAAAGAAAAGTATAGGTGTATGTATCAAAAAGTTTAGGTTCGAAAGGTATTATGGAATTTGATGTACTATACAGCTCGCTGTGATGGCAAATAGGTTAAAAAAAATTACCTACGTGTAAAAAAAAAAAAAAAAAAAAAAAGAAATGAACTGGGATAGTGGGAACGAATGAACAAATCAAGTTTTCCTATGAATTAGTGGTTGTTCTCTTGTAGTCTTTTTTTTTCATCTTTTTTTTTCTTCATTCTTGGTTTGTTTTCTGGGGAGGGGCCTGCCATGTGGGCTGTCAGTCAATGATGTTTCCTGAGTTAAGCTCTCCCATCCCCCTCAAGGTGGTGGACTCTGAGGAAACTTTTTTTTTTTTTTTCAGGCTTTTGTTCTCTGGCGGTTTTTATGCTTGTTCACTTTTTTTTTTCTCTCACTTTGACTGCCTTTGATGGTTTTTGTAGTTTTAGAGGAAAACAAACCGCCCCCTGATCTCCTTCTCAGAGAGAAGCCTCAGTCTGGGTGCAGAGCCTAAATAAGTTCCCCCTTGGCTACTGGCAGAGCAGGTTCCAAGTTGCAGACCCTGGGGGCACAGGATATTTTGCTTGTACCCAAAGCCAAGGCAGTGTCAGCTGTCTGGGAGCTCCGGACCACCAGAGAGGTTTCAAGCAGAGATCGCATACTGAGATTTTACTGCTGTCCAGGGCTGGGAGTACCCGGCTTATGCGCACCTCTTTCAGAGGTGGCTATGGGTTGCACACAGGTCTCAGGCACAGAGAACGGGGCACAAGTCCGTTAACACCAGGCTGGGCTTTTGCGCAACACAGTCAGGGCAGAGTTTGGGGCACGTGGCTTAGGCTTTGAAACAATGGTGTGGGTCAAAGATGGCCAGCCGTGCCTTTGTAACTCAGGGTTGCATGACGGACATGCGCAAATATCTCAAACTTTGTGATAGGGCTCGCGTGTTCTGCAGACTGGCGTGGCTCCCATGCCCTCACAGGAGCTAGAACCCACGCATTCTTCGGCGCGCTGGTGGCTTAGGGACCAAGAGCTGGTTTCTCCGCTGAACTCTCTCTGCCTCAGCGCCTGGGAGGCTGTCTGGGACTGGGGACTTAAGCCCCTGTCCCTAGCTGCCCTGATTCCCACAATTTGCCCCTGCAATCCTTTGCTCTTTTGGAGTGCTTTCAACCAGTCTCCAAGTTAATGCTGGTCCCCAGACGGCGGCCTACCCGCGCCATTGTTTCAGAGCCTAAGATGAGCGTCCTGATCTCTCTCCTGACAGAGGTGTGCAAAAGCCCAGCCTGGTGCTTTCAGACCTGCTCCACGTTCTCAGTGTCTGAGACATGTGTGCGACCAATAGCCGCCTCTGAAAGAGGTGCGCTCAAGCTGGGCACTCTTAGACCAGGCACTCCCAGCCTGGGCAAGCAGGAAAATCTCAGTATGTGATTGCTGCTTGGAACCTATCTAGTGGTCTGGAGCTCCCAGACAGCCACCACTGCCTCTGCTTGGGGTACAAGCAAAAGATCCTGCATCCCCAGGGTCTGAAACTTGGAACATGCTCTGCCAGCGGCCAAGGGGGAACTTATTTAGGCTCTGCACCCAGACTGAGGCTTCTTTCTGAGAGGGAGAACAGCGTGTGGTTTGTAATCCTCTAAAACTACAAAAACCATCAAAAGCGGTCAAGATGAGAGGAAAAAAAAAAAAAGTGAACAAACATAAAAACCACCAGAGAACAAAAGCCAAAATCATCAAGATTAGAGCTGACATCAATGAGGTAGAAACCAGAGATACAGTAGAAGGTATCAATGAAATTAGAAGCTCGTTTTTTGAAAGAATCAATAAGATCGATAAACCATAAGAAAAGAGAGAAAGCCCATATTCATAAAATTATGAATGAAAAAGGAGAGAGCACAAACAACACCAAAGATGTAGAAACAATCATCAGAAGTTATTAACAACAGTTATATGCCAATAAGCTTAGCAACCTAGATGAAATGGATGCATTCCTGGAAAACTATAAACTCCCAAAATTGAACCAGGAAGAAATCGACAACCTTAATAGAACCATATCTAATAATGAGATTGAAGCAGTGATCAAAAACCTCCCAAAAAACAAGAGCCGAACCTGACTGATTCCCTGGGGAATTCTACCAAATTTTAAAGAAGAAATAACACCTATTCTCCTGAAGCTGTTTCAAAAAATTGAAGCAGAAGGAAAACTTACAGACTCTTTCTATGAAGCCAGCATTACCCTGATCCCCAAACCAGGCAAAGACCCTACCACAAAGGAAAATTTTAGACTAATATCACTGATGAATATGGATGCTAAGATTCTCAACAGGATCTTAGCCAACAGGATCCAACAGCACATTATAAAGATTATCTACCATCATCAGGTGGGATTCATCCCTGGTCTACAAGGATGGTTCAACATTCGCAAATCAATCAATGTAATACAAGAAATTAATATTAGAAGAGAGAAGAACCACATGGTCCTCTCAATTGATGCAGCAAAAGCATTTGACAAAATACAGCATCCGTTCCTGATTAAAAGGCTTCTAAGTATAAGGATAGAGAGAATATTCCTGAACCTCATCAAATCTATCTATGAAAGACCCATAGCAAATATCATCCTCAATGGGAAAAGCTTGCAGCCTTCCCATTGAGATCAGGAATGCGACAAGGATGCCCACTTTCACCACTCTTGTTCAACATAGTATTAGAAATCCTAGCAACAGCAATCAGACAACAAAGAGAAATAAAAGGTATCCAAATTGGTAATAAAGAAGTCAAACTTTCTCTCTTTACAGGTGACATGCTTCTTTATATGGAAAACCCTAAAGACTCCACCCCCAAACTCCTAGAACTCATACAGCAATTCAGCAACGTGGCAGGATAGAAAGTCAATGTGCAGAAATCGGTGGCTTTCTTATACACTAACAATGAAAATACAGAAAGGGAAATTAGAGAATCGATTCTATTTATTATAGCACCAAGAAACATAAGATACCTGGGAATACACCTAACCAAAATGATAAAGGATCTGTACTCGAGGAACTACAGAACACTCATGAAAGAAATTGAAGAAGACACAAATAGATGGAAGACCATTCCATGCTCTTGGATCGGAAGAATAAACATTGTTAAAATGTCTATACTGCATAGATCAATATATTCTTTTAATTCCATTCCAATCAAAATTCCACCGGTATTCTTCAAAGAGCTGGAGCAAATAATCCTAAAATTTGTATGGTATCAGAAGAGACCCCGAATTGCTAAGGAAATGTTGAAAAACAAAAATAAAATGGGGGGCATCACGTTACCTGATTTCAAGCTTTACTACAAAGCTGTGATCACCAAGACAGCATGGTATTGGCATAAAAACAGACACATAGACCAGTGAAACAGACTAGAGAGTCCAGATATGGACCCTCAACCATATGGTCAATTAATCTTCGACAAAACAGGAAAAAATATACAGTGTTAAAAAAAAAAGTCTCTTCAATAAATGGTGCTGGGAAAATTGGACAGCTATGTGTAGAAGAATGAAACTCGACCATTCTCTTACACCGTACACAAAGATCAACTCAAACAGGATAAAAGACCTCAATGTGAGACAGGAATCCATCAGAACCCTGGAGGAGAATATAGGCAGTAATCTTTTCAATATCAGCCACAGAAACTTCTTTCAAGATATGTCTCCAAACTCAAAGGAAACAAAAGTGAAAATAAACTTTTTGGACTTCATCAAAATCAAAAGCTTCTGCACAGCAAAGGAAACAGTCAAAAAAACAAAGAGGCAACCCACAGAATAGGAGAAGATATTTGCAAATGACAGTACAGACAAAAGGTTGATATCCAGGATCTATAATGTACTCCTCAAACTCAACACATATGAAACAGGCAAACATATAAAAAAAAATGGGAAGAACATATGAACAGACACTTCTCCCATCAAGACATACAAATGACTATCAGACACATGAAAAAATGTTCATCATCATTAGCCCTCAGGTAGATTCAAATTAAAACCACATTAGGATATCACCTTACACCAGATAGAATGGCCAAAATTAACAAAACAGGAAACAACAAGTGTTGGAGAGGATGTGGAGCAAGGGGAACCCTCTTCCACTGTTGGTGGGAATGCAAGTTGGTGCAGCCTCTTTGGAGAACAGTGTGGAGATTCCTCAAGAAATTAAAAATAGAGCTTCCCTAAAACCCTGCCATTTCACTCCTGGTTATTTACCCCAAAGATACAGATGTCATGAAAAGAAGGGCCATCTGTACCCTAATGTTTATAGCAGCAATGGCCACGGTCGCCAAACTATGGGAAGAATCAAGATGCCCTTCAATGGGCGAATGGATAAGGAAGATGTGGTCCATATACACTGTGGAGTATTATGCCTCCATCAGAAAGGATGAATACCCAACTTTTGTAGCAACATGAATGGGACTGGAAGAGATTATGCTGAGTGAAATAAGTCAAGCAGAGAGAGTCAATTTTCATATGGTTTCACTTATTTGTGGAGCATAACAAGTACCATGGAGGACAAGGGGTGTTATGGATGATAAGGGAGTTGGGGTAAATTGGAAGGGGAGGTGAATCATGAGAGACTATGGACTCTGAAATACAATCTGAGGGTTTTGAAGTGGCGGGGGTGTGGAGGTTGGGGTACCAGGTGGTGGGTATTATAGAGGGCATAGATTGCATGGAGCACAGGGTGTGGTGAAAAAAAATAATGGATACTGTGTTTTGAAAATAAATAAATTGAAAAAAAAATTTTTTTAAAAGTGGCTGCATTAACTTGCATTCCCACCAACAGTCTTAAGAAAGTTCTATTTTATCTACATCTTCTCCAACATTTGTTCTTTCTTGCCTTGTTAATTTTTGCCATTCTAACTGATATAAGGTGGTATTCCAATGTGGTTTTGATTTTAATTTCCCTCATGGCTAATGAGGAAGGACGTTTTTTCTTGTGTCTGTTAGCCATATGTATTTTTTCTTTGGAGAACTATCTGTTCATGTCTTTTGCCCATTTTTTTACTTGATTATTTGTTTTTTGGTATTGAGTTAGAGAAGGTCCTTCTAGATCTTGAAGAACATAAATTTGAAAAGATAAAGTCCCAAAAGTTCATTTTCGCTTTTCTTTCCACTGTCTTTGGATACATATCTTGAAAGAAGTTGCTGTGGCCGATGTCAAAGTGGTTACTGCTTATGATCTCCTCTAGGATTCTGATGGATTCCTGCCTCATGTTGAGATCTTTTATCCATTTTGAGTTTATCTTTGTGTATAGTGTAAGAGAATGGTCGAGTTTCATTCTTCTACACATAGATGTCCAGTTTTCCCAGCACCATTTATTGAAGACACTCTTCTTTTTCCACTGTATATTTTGCCTCTTTTGTCGAAGATTAGTTGACCATAAAATGAAGAGATACATGCACCCATATGTTTATTTCAGCATTATTTACAGTAACCGAGATATGGAAGCAACCTAAGTGTCTATCAATAGACAAATGAATAATGAAGTTGTTGTTTCTTTATAATATACCCATAAATTGATCTCAATTTAGATACCCAGGTCCACTGTAACTTCAGTTTCCTGGTGGAGTTTGGGAGTGGTATGTCCACGTTCTTTTTACATGGAGTTTCTCTGATTTTTATTCTCACAGACCCTGAGAAACCACACAGTATTTGACCTCTGTTGCACAAAGTGTATTAAACATCCAAAAACAGAAGCAAATCTAAAATCTATCATGTCCTCTCTTTTTAAACAAATAAAGTAACAATTATTACAGTTCACCTGGATTAAGAAATTGAAGCATCTTACAATTTTACAGAGGTAGATTTTCCCATCAAATATGCCATGTTGTATATGTTTTATATATATATATATATATATATATATATATATATATATATATATATAATTTAATGGATTTGTAATGTGATATGTTTACTTCAGTTGGAAAAGTCAAGTTTGCAGAAGTGGTGAAAATAAGTCCAAGCTTTGTCTGGAAACTGAAAATCACTAAAACCAATAGAATAATGAAAAAGCAGGCCAGATGGAATCAAATTACAAAGTGATTGGAACAACAAATACAATTTGCAGTAGCCGTTGTTTTTATTGTCTTAAATGTATATGTATATATATATAATATTTATAAGAATATAATAATATATAAGAATATTATAAGAATATAATATCATGTAATATAAATATATTAAATATATAGAATCATTAATAATTTATAAATATAACTACTTTATGAATATATATTATTTAGATACAAAGAAACATAAGTTATAAAATAAAATAACATAAAATAGATATAAAAAATTAATACATTTGACACTCAATAATTCTGACAAATTAAATTCAAAAAGGAAAAAGAAAAGTAGCTGGATTTTCCACGCATTTCATCACTTTACTTCTTTTTCATGTTTTATTTAAATTCCAGTGTCTTAAAATACACTGCAATATTCAGAAATAGAATTTAGTGATTCATCATTTATATATAACATCCAGTGCTCATCACAAGTGCCCTCCTTAATACCTACCATGTATTTAAACTGTCACAGAATGAACTTCCCCTCCAACTACCCTTAGTTTGTTCTTTACAGTTAAAAGTCTTCTTTATGGCTTGCTTCTCTTTTTTCCCCCTCTATATTCATTTATTATAATTCTTAAATTCCACATATGTATCTAATAATTTTTTAATTTAAATAACTTTTTAAATTTTATTATTAATATTATTATTATTTTGTCTTAGCAAACATAGTACATCTTTAGCATTCCACCATTTTATTTACTCTTTATGACAAAAGCTTGCCTCTTAGCAAAAGCCCTTTAATCTTTCCTCACCAAAATCTAACGAAGTAATGCCAAAATCAGCTCTTTATTGTCTTTTTAAATCATGCTCCCTTTACAAGATTACTTATGTACATTTTACTTTTCCTTTTAATTGATTCTTTTTCATTTTAAGGAATCACAGCTTTCTGAAAGTGGACATGAATTTAACATTTCAAAATTTCTAAAATCACTTAAAATAAAGCCCTGTTGGCATCCAAAATGTCAGGCTTATGCAACACTAACATGTTTGTAAGAAAGCTTTTTTAGCAAAAGATGTCAAGAGGCTCCGCCCCATAATAGGTTATTATAGACACTGATATGAGCAAGTCTGATGTGGCCAGAATAGAAGTAGTCTTTTATGATGATGCTGCTCAAAGGGGATGCAGTTTCAGCCTGTTGAGAGACATCATTTTTATGTGGGTAGGTCACATTAATCTCTTAATAGTAATTTGTTTATGAATTTTGAGCTCCAGAAAATCTGCAGTAATCTTACACACTCTGTACAGTTTTACAGGGAAATTTTACTCTGTTATTTATCCTACAATATGAAGAACTAAAATAAATGCTAGCCAAAATAGATTAACAATCTTATATTAGTCTGTGAATTTGATCAAATAAATGATTTAGTTGTTACTATTTTATTTTGCACATAAGAAACTGATTAATCTTTTCAGTATTCTGGGGAAGATTTAGCATTTTAATACTGAGAGTGACAGGAGTCTGTAAAATATAGAAAGTAAAATTATAGACACTCTCCTAAATATTCTGTGATAATAAGAAAAAGGATAGGATATATTTGTGTCTTCTAATAGTACGACAGAAGAGATAACTATGTAATTTAAAGATATTGCAATTTCAGCATTCTAAATGGAATATAAATACTCACACTCATTTTATTTGACAAATTTAGTTGATTTTTTCATCAAATAATCTAACTCCTTTGGGCACTCTAACTACTCAGTAGTAATATGGTGACTGTTTTCACCTAAAAAGAAATGCATAGTTATCTCTTATATACCTTGAAAAGTCAAGAGTTAATTATTTCATATTTAAGAGTACACTTAACCACAATTAAAAAAATCATAATAATAAAAATGCATTTTAACTTGGAAATTCAGGAAAGTTGTAATTACTCTCAAAAAGCACAAGCACTTATATTGTATAATGTAAGCTAAAATTTAGTGCAAATTATTATATTTTATGGTATATATATGCTTACCTACTCAAAAAAAAATAATGAGCATGTTACTAAAAAATCACATTAAATACTTATTTAAGTGTATACCTGGAGTGGAAGTAACAGAAATGTCCATAGATGGAATGAGTTAATAAGTAAAATGTAGTATATGTATATAAAGGCATATTATTCAACCTTAAAATGGAAGCATAATCTGATATATGTTGCAGTATGGATGAACATTGAGGATATTATGTTGTATGACATAAGTTGATATATAATAGTCTTGTTTCACTTTTCTGTATGTAGTTGACCAAGTTTCCCTGCACCATTTTATTGAAGAGATGGTCTTTTTTGCATTGGATAGTTTTCCCTGATTTGTCACAGAGCGGATGATAGAGTTGAGGATCTGCTTGTGGAGTCTCCATTATCTTCTATTGATCTATGTGTCTGCTTTTGTACCAATAACATGCTACCTTGGTGATCACAGCCTTGTAATACAGCTTGAAATCAGGCATTGTGATGCCACCAGCTTTGGTTTACTTTTTCAACATTCCCCTGGCTATTCAGGGTCTTTTCTCAAACCACACAAATTTTAGGATTTTTTTTTCCAACTCTGAAAGACTTGATGGAATTTTGATGGGGATTGCATTGAATGTGTGGATGCTCTGGGAAGATCATTTTCCCAATGTTTACTCCACTAAAATATGATTATGGAAAGCTTTGTCATCCCTTTGTGTTTTCCTCAATTTTTTTCATAAGTGTTCTTTAGCTCCTAGAGAGCAGGTGCTTCACCTCTTTGGTTAGATTTATTCCCACGTATCTTATGATTGTTGGTGCAATTGTAAATGAGATCAATACCTTATTTTCTCTTTCTTCAGTTACATTTTCAGTGTATAGAAGTACTACTGATTTCTGTGCCTTGATATTGTATCCTGCAAGGTTGCTGAATTATTTTATGAGTTCTGACAATTGTTTGACAGACTTCTGGGTTTTCCACAGAATAGTATAATGCCATCTCTGAAGATAAAGTTTGACTCATTCCCTGTCAATTTGAATGCCTTTTTTTTTCTGTTGAGACATCAAGCACTATTCTGAACAATAATGGTGAAAGTAGATATCCCTGTAATATTCCTGATCTTAAGGAAAATCTCTCAACTTTCCACCATTGAAAATTATATTTAATCTAGGCTTTTCATATTTGGTTTTTATGATATTGGGAATTTTCCCTCTATCCTTACACTCTGAAGAGATTTAATAAGAAAAGAATGCTGTATTTTGTCAAATGCTTTTTCTGCACCAATTGAGAGTATCATATGGTTCTTGTCTTATGTTTTATTAATGTGTTCTATCACATTGATTTGTGAATGTTTAACCACCTTGCATCCCAGGAATGAACCCCACTTGGCTGTGATGGATAATCCTTTTAATGTACTGCTTGATCCTATTGAACTGTATGATATTTTGAGTATTTTGCCATCCATGTTCTTCAGGGATATGGATCTGTAATGTTACTTTTTGTTGGGGTCTTTGCCTGGTTTTGGGATCAGGGTGATGTTTGCCTCCTAAAATTACTTTTGAAATTTTCCTTCTTTTGCTATTTTTATTTTTTTTTTTTAGAAACAGCTACAGTAGAATGGTCATTATTCCTTTTAAATTCTTTAAATTCTTGGTAGAATTCCCCTGGGAGGCCATATGGCCCTGGACTCTCATGTTTTGGCAGGTTTTGAATTATTGATTCAATTTCATTACTGGCTATTGGTCTATTCAGATTGTCGATTTCTTCCTCTTTCAGACTAGGTAGTTTTTAAGTTTCCAGGAAGGCATTTATTTCTTCCAGGTTGCTTAATTTATTGGTATACAGTTGATGGAATTTTTTTGAGGTAATTGTTTCTAATAATTCTTTCTCTTCCCTTGGTGTTATTCATGATCTCTCCCATTTCATTTATGATTTTATTAATTTGGGTCCTTTCCCTTTTCTTTTGGATAAGTTTAGCCAGTGGCTTATCCATCTTATTAATTCTTTCAAATAACCAGCTTCTATTTTTGTTGATATTTTCTACTGTTTTTCTGGTTTCTGTTTCATTGATCTCTGTTCTAATATTTTATTTCATTTCTGCTGCTTGGTTGAGGTTTTTTTTTTTTTTTCTGTTCTTTTTGCAGATCCTTTAGGTGTAAGTTTAGCTTATTCATTTGGGACTTTTTTTCTATTTTTTCAGAGAGGCTTGGATGACTATGTATTTACCTCCTACCACCTTTGAGTATTCCATATGTTTTGGACCAATGTGTTCTCATTCTCATTAGTTTCCATGAATTGTTTAAATCTTCTTTAATTTTCTGGTTGACCCAATCATTCTTTAACAGGATGCTCTTTAAAGTGTTTGAATTCCTTCCTTTGTGTGTGTGTATGTGTGTGTGTGTGTGTGTGTGTGTGTGTGTGTGTGTGTGTGAGATTAGGCCAGTTTCAAAGCATTGTGATCTGATAACATGCAAGAGATAATCTCAGTCTTTTGGTATTGGCTGAGACCTGACTTGTGACCCAGTATGTTGTGTATTCTTGAGGAAGTTCTGTGTGCAAGTGAGAAGAATAGGTATTCTGTTGCTTTAGGGTAGAATGTTCTCTATATATCTACAAAGTCCATCTGGTCCAATGTGTCATTTAAAGCTCTTGTTTTCTTCGGTACTCTTCTGCCTAGATGATCTGTCCATTGCTGAGAGAGGAGTGTTGAGGTCTCCTCCTATCAGTGTATTATTATGAATATGATTCTTTATTTTCATTAACAGTCAGTTTATGTAGTTGACTGCTCCCACATGGGGGCATAGATATTTACAATTATTATATTTTATTTTTGGATAGACACCTTAAGTATGATAGTGCGTCCCTCTACATCTGTTACTACAGTATTTTGTTTAAAATCTAACTTGCCTGATATGAGAATTGGTACTCCAACTTTCTTTAGAGGGCCACTACAATGAAACATCATTCTCCAGCCCCTCACTTTCAATCTGGAGGTGGCCTTAGGTTCAAAATGAGTTTTTTGTAGACAGAATATATATGGGCACTGTCTTTTTATCCAATCTGAAACCCAGTGCCATTTCACAAGAGCATTTAGGCCATTCATGTTGAGAATAACTATTGGAAGATATGGATTTATTGCCATCATATTCCCTGCAATGTCCCTGTTTCTACGGATTGCTTCTGTAAAGTTCTGATCTATATTACTCTTGGGGGTCTTTCTTCCTTTATAGAATCCCCCTTAATATTTTTGGCAAGGCTGGCTAGGTGACAGATATTCTTTCAGTTTCTGCTGGTCCTGGAAGCTCCTTGTTTCTCCATCTGTTCTGAATGATAGCTTTGCTAGATAAAGTATACTTGGCTACATGTTCTCATTTAGTGCCAGGTCTCTGTGGACAGGTATGGTGTTATTCTGATTTTCCTTTATCTGCATGTAATAAACCTCTTCACCCTTGGTGTTTTCAGGATAGCTACATTGGCCCAAAGATTTGCAAGTTTTACTATTATATCCCATGTGTTGGTCTATTTTTATTGATCTTAGGAGGAATCCTCTCTGCTGCTTGGACATGAATGCTTGTTTCCTTCCCCATATTAGGCAAGTTCTCAGCTATTATTTGTTCAAATATACCTCCTAGTCCTCTCTATCTTTACCCTTTCAAGGATCTCAGTAATTCAGACATTGGAATGTTTCAAGGCATTATTGATCTCTCTAAGTCTGTCTTATTGGCATCTAGGCCATAGGGCATTTGGTGTGTATTTTGGTCTGTTTGTTAAAGAATACTTCTTCCCAAAATTACACGAAAGTAAAACTTGTATATATAAAGGTAATATTGAATGGGGGGAAAGGCTACAATAAAACATATATCCAGAAAAGACAGAGGTGTGTAAAAGTAGAAGTTAAGAAGCTACTGAGAAATACAAGTTGATATACTAAACATCTTGTTGAAATGATAAAAAGAAAGAAAAAAAGACCTAGGAGAAGCATAAAAGAAAGAATAAAAATAAAAGAGAATTGTATCTGAAAAATAAATAGTCCATGAGGCAATGCCTAGAGCTCAATATACAATTTTCCACTGATGTTGGGATTTTACAGTATTATTGGTTCCATAGGGTTGTCAGCCTCTTGTTCTTTCAGCCTGTGTCCTGGGGGAGAAACCTGTGGTACTATTTCTCAGGCAGTCCTGCTTGGGCTCATTTGGGGGATGAGCTCCATCAAAACTAGTCTTTTTTTCTTTATTAAAATCCTTCACAGGGACGCCTGGGTGGCTCAGTTGGTTAAGCAGCTGCCTTCGGCTCAGGTCATGATCCCAGCGTACTGGGATCGAGTCCCACATCGGGCTCCTTGCTCGGCAGGGAGCCTGCTTCTCCCTGTGCCTTTGCCTGCCATTCTGTCTGCCTGTGCTCGCTCTCTCTCCCTCTCTCTCTCTCCCTCTGATGAATAAATAAAATCTTTAAAAAAAAATCCTTCACATATTTATTACAGTATAGCTTATATTAACAAAAAAAAAAAAAAAAGAAAAAAGAAAAAGAAAGGAATACAAACTCCTGAAAGCCCATCATTAAGATAAAGGTTAAATAAAGTATGGCATATCCACAAACTAGAATAAGAGGCATATTTAAGAGTGGAATTGATATGTGCTTACAGATAACAAAACATATACAAGAAGCTACATAGGAAAGTTACTAACCAATATAGTATAATCTTATTTTAGTAAGAAGTTCTGGAAGCCACTTAGGTAACTGTCAGCAGTCATTAGTTATAGTTATTAGAAATGAAGTGAGAGGGACTTTCAGATTTGTATCCTTTCATACTGTCTGTAGTTTTATTAACATATCCTTAATTGTGCTTATGTATTTTTTTAATTAATTTATTTATTTTTAGCATAACAGTATTCACTATTTTTTCACCACACCCAGTGCTCCATGCAATCTGTTTCTTCTATAATACCCACTGCCTGGTACCCCAACCTCCTACCCCCACCGTCACTTCAAACCCCTCAGATTGTTTTTCAGAGTCCATAGTCTCTAATGATTCACCTCCCATTCTAATTTCCCAAACTCCCTTCTCCTCTCTAACTCCCCATGTCTTCCATGTTATTTGTTATGCCCCCCAAATAAGTGAAGCCATATGATAATTGATTCTCTCTGCTTGACTTATTTCATTTTGTTCTCTACCAGCTTTCTCTGACACTTCTGAGGGTCAAAGCAAAAATGGACACACCCAAACCTCTGTCCCAGAGCAGAAAAATCAGTCTTCTCTTTTCACTAAATTCTCCAGGGCAAAAAGCGTCTGTTTTTGTATGCACCACTGAAAACTGCAGCCTCCTGCAATGCATGCTCACAGTGACTTTCTCAGAGATTGTCCTAGGGACCCTGGCATATCCCTATCCTTTGTAATTCTAAAACCATGAGCATCCATGGGCTCCCAAGAATACAGGCAGCTCTGGAATTCTGTCTGAGCACTGTTCTAGGGTACTTTCCCAGGTGCTATGGCTCTTCAAGATTTTGCCTGGTATCTGACATAGGAGACTTTTGTGCTCTGGTTTTTTATCAGTTTCTAGGAACCACCTTATCTGAAGCACCCCCCCCCTTTTCTGTCTGTCTTCCTATATATCCCCACAGATTCATGACACTGTGCATCTTACCTGGCAAAAAGTAGCCATTATTCTGTTTTTAGAGATCTAGATTATATATTCTTTCATCTTGGACTGGTTTTATGGCTGTTCAGAATGGTTTGGTAGATATCCAGCTAAATTCATGGGACCAATTGAAACAGGGTCTCCTACTTTTCTGCCATCATCCCTGTCCATCCAGACTAAGTATTTTAGCTCCTAGACTTGAAAATATAAGTCTTTTCTAGAAAATTAATGCCTTCTTGACATAAATGATATCAATAAAGATGATCTGATTTTGACATTTTTAATTCAATTTCAATAAGTCCAAATATAGCACATCAGTTTACAATAAATTTTTCTTTGTTTTATATGTATATATATCAAGGACCTAGTTTTTATATAGTTGAACACATTAATGTAACTCAGCTTCTAAGAACTTTATGCATGATATAATAGAAGACAAGACACTAACATAAATTAAAAATTATTTTAATAGTGTCCTCTTGTTCACTTATATTGGTGTCATGTGGCATAAAAACACACTTATCATATCCTTGCAATGGATCAAAATATTTATTATCCTAATGTATCAATAATAAATGTGGGGTACTTATTTTGAAAACTTTGAAAGTAAGAATAATTTGGAAAAAGTTGAAACTAATTTTATGTCCAAGTCAATTGTTTTAAATGGCAGATGAAAAATTTGAAAAAGATTTTATTATTATTAAGGATGTGCTTATCAATAAAAAATGTAATTTATATAGACAATTGCAAGTGATAAAAACTTTCATCTATTTATTCATTTACAGTGTCACTCCACTTTGAAATCATGAACATCTGGAATACCACCTCAGATTTCATTCTTCTAGGACTCTTCAACTACACAAAAGCCCATCTATTTCTCTTTGAGGTGGTTCTGACAATTGTCTTCACCTCCCTCATGGTCAATGCACTCATGATTTTCCTGATTCAGCAGGATGTTCAGCTCCACACACCCATGTACTTCCTACTGAGCCAAATCTCCCTCATGGACATAATGCTGGTCTTTACCATTATGCTCAAAATGTCAGCTAACTACTTGACTGGCAGGAAGTCCATATCCCCTGCTGTCTGTAAGTTACAGATCTTCTTCCTCACTTTGGGAAGGGGTGAGTGCTTCCTCTCAGCAGTCATGTCCTATGACCGCTATGTGGCTGTTTGCCACCCACTGAGATACCCCATTATCATGAACTGGGAATTATGTCTGAGAATGACTATGGGGTCTTGGTTCCTTGGGGCAGCTGATGGGCTCATGCAGGCTGTTGCTACCCTGAGCTTCCCATTTTTAGATGCACATGAGATCAATCATTTCTTCTGTGAGGCCCCTACTCTGATGCATTTGGCTTGTGCTGACACATTTGCTTTTGAGTATGTGATGTAAAGCTGCTGTGTATTAATGATTCTGGTCCCATTTTCTCTCATCCTGATTTCCTATAGTTTCATCTTAGCTGCGCTTCTCCAGATGCATTCCAAAGAAGCTCCCAAGAAGACATTTGCTACCTGCTCTTCACATCTCTGTGTGGTGGGACTATTTTATGGAGCTGCCATTTTTACCTATATGCAACACAAATCTTACAGGCCAGCTAACAGTGATAAAGTGGTGTCTGCCTTCTATAAAATCTTCACTCCTTTGTTGAATCCCCTCATCTACAGTATGAGGAACACTGAAGTCAAGGGAGTCCTGAGAAAGTGCATGGGTCAGTGTGCTTGCTGCCTTAAATCATGACTAAGATTACATTGATTTGCCTCTGATTTAAAGGTTGTATAAAAAGTGACTGTGTGGGATTTCCTAGATAAAAGTTAAATATGTGTTATATCTATATCTGCTACTATTTTACATTGAAATGCAGACAAACCTCCATAGTTTGGATATTTCCCTAGGTTGTCATCAATACATATAATTGGAGACTGTTAAAAATGCTTTGATAGCAAATAATTAAAATGTTTTTACAGCACACCATACAATAAGTATTTGTTCAAAGAATGAACTAAGCAGTCAAATAATTTTCAACATCAATTGTAGTTTATTTTTAATTGTGGTATATCTTATACACACTAGAATGCTAAAACCTGATTGGTCAACCAATTTCAATAATGTGGGCCTGTAATTTACCCACTAACTAGTAAGAGGCAATTCTTACCAGACCAGAAGTGTTTTTCATGACCTTTTTATTGAAATCACTCAACCAAGATAGAATTGCTGGTCAGATTTGCATCTCTATTATGTAGTTTGGCTTATTGAGGAATTTTGCTTCAGTGAAAACAAAATGGGAAATTTTCATATCATGAGTCTTTTCCTCAACTTAATATGTTCTTAAAGATTCTGCCATGATTTTACATTTATCAACAGTTTGCTCTTTTATGTTCCTAAATAATATTCCCATCTCTGAATCTAACACTTTTTGTTTATTTACTACTTTGGGGATGAACATGTGGGCTATTTTTAGTCTTGAACTATTATGACAAAAATAGTTTTAACTTCCCTCTTGTAATCACATGTTTTTATTCATTTGGTAGATGCACGACTAATTTTTAGTAAACAGTGCAACAATATGTTTGTTCAATTTTACATGCCTACCAGCAAGTCACAGGAGTAACACTTGCTCCAGTTGATAGCAATTGTGGGTAATATCAGCCTTTTTCATGTAGCTATGCTAGTATGGATATATTAACTCATTTTGTTTTTATTTTGCATTTCCATGATGATGTGTTTCCAAGGATTTTTTAATTACCACATTGTCTGTGGGCATATCTTCCTTTGTGAAAGATCAATTTTCACTTTTTTAAAGATATTATTTATTTACCTGACAGACAGAGATCTCAAGTAGGCAAAGAGGAGGGCAGAGAGAGAAAGGGGAGAGCAAGCTTCCGCCAAGCAGAGAGCCTAATAAAGGTCTCAATCCCAGGACCCCGAGAACATGACCTGATCCAAAGGCAGAGGTTCCAAAGCACTGAGCCATCCAGGTGCTCACTAATTTTCCTTTTTTGGGAAAAAACAAACATGTACATGCTTCTGATGCAAAAACACGTTGGTGGTTTTGTAGGAAACACTATATGACATTCATAGGATTATTTGGAATTTCTTAAAAACAAAGTTATATTTGGGTTACTAGTTAGCATTTTTTTCTGATAAATCTGCTTTTATTCAATTTTAAAAGTTTACTTATTTTCATTAAAATTAATATTTATGCAATTTGTCTCATCTTCAATGTCAATTGAGCTAAAATTATAAGTTTATTTGTTTGTTTTAATTATGCATCATCACAAATTTCAATTCCACTGGTGGTATTATGCCTTTAAAATTTGATATATTTTATTCCAATAGTTCATTTTTGCCTACTTACGGATAAAAAAATAGTTGACAGAATTTAAGGATCTGGTGTTCTTTTCAGATATATCTATATATCTATATCTATCTATATATATAACTTTTATTGGTAAATGATTATATATCTACAATGATATCTGGCCAAGAAACTCGGCACCTTTATGGAGGTTGTTTTTACAAGGGAAATAACTACAAACGTAGATATTAATACATCTTTATATTTACAAATTTATATTTGTGTGCCATTCAAAGTCTTTGACAGTAAAATGCAAAATATACTTTAAGAAAATAGTTTAATAAGAGTTTGGAAAAGAATTTTGTCCTTTTTTTAAACTTTTTCCAATTTAGCTTAATCTGAGTAATCTGAATCCTATCTTTTGAAATATTTTTTACAGCACTTTAGTCAAAAATTTATTCTCTATATCACATACATAAGAAAAAGTAATAATCAAAATAAAATAATATCAGAAAACATGGAAAGTTCCAGTTTTGCAGGTTCTTGCAATATTTTGTAAATGAAATCTACAGACCTGAGAATCCTGGTGGTGGGTATTAAGGAGGGCATGTACTGCAGGGAGCACTGGGTGTGGTGCATAAACAATGAATTCTGGAACACTGAAAAAATAAAATTAAATTAAAACATGCAAGCAAACAAGAAGATCTACTTCTTGTTGAATTTCTATTCTAGTTCTGTTGAATTTGTCTTGAATGCCACACTATAGCATATCTAATTGAGCTCCACAATTAATTGCATTTTAAATCTTGTCTGTTCCTCTAAACATGGTCATGTTTGATCCGAGGTTAATTTTATTAAATATGATTAAGATACACAAAGTGAATTATTTAAACCTTTATTGAGATGGAATAAAAATAGTTTAACATCAAAATATATAAGTAACAGAGAGACAAGATGGCAGGGAAATTGGAGGAGGCGCCTTTCAACCTGTACCCTAAAGTGAGCTGATTACCTCCCAAAGAACTCTGAACACCCACGAAATCAGCCTGAGATCAGATTTTTACACGTCTGTATCTCTACAGGGGCAAAAGACACCAGTGGGCAGGTGGGGCAGAGTGGGAACATCAAACTGATATTGGAAGATAAACAAGGGGGGGAGGGAGCCACCAGTGGCGACCATTGGAAAGTAATACCCCAATATGAAACTGCCCAGCATCTGGGGACGAGCATTAACTTGGAGACTGGTTGAAAGCACTCAAAGAGAGCAAAGCATCAAGAGGGTGGGGATTTCAGGAATCAGGGTGCCTAGGGACAGGGTCTTAGGTCTGGGACCCAGGACAGCCTCCCCTGGTGCTGAGCCAGAGAGAGTGCTGCGGAGAAACAAGGTATTGGTCCCAGAGCCACCAGCATGCGCGAGAATGCATGGGATCCAGCTCTTGTGAGGGGCTGGGAGCCTCGCCAGACAGGAGAATGTGGAGCTGTGGTAACAGAGCCTGAGAAG
Organism: Mustela nivalis; assembly: GCF_964662115.1. Taxonomy (NCBI): domain Eukaryota; kingdom Metazoa; phylum Chordata; class Mammalia; order Carnivora; family Mustelidae; genus Mustela; species Mustela nivalis. The sequence goes on along the minus strand of NC_139022.1, from coordinate 7,060,284 downwards.
CGTGTGCCCCTCACCCTCCCCTGAAAGAGGTGCCTGAAGGCCCAGCTTGACGCTATTAGACATATGCCATTCCACCTGAGCCCCAGATGCCTGCGAGACCCTCACCCTCTCCTGAGAGAGGTGCATGCAAGCCTGGCGCTATTAGACCCAGAAAGACCAGGCACTCCCAGCCCGGGCCAGGGGAAAATCTCAGTGTGCAATCATTGCTTGAAACCTCTCTGGCAGTCTGGAGATGCCCAGACAGCCGACACTGCCCTGTTTTTGGGTACAAGCAGAAGATCCTCCATCCTCAGGGACTGTGACATGGATCCTCTTCTGCAAGTGGCCAAGGGGGAATTAATTTGGGCTCTGCAGCCAGACTGAGGCTTCTCTCTCAGAGGGAGGTCAGGGCGCAGTTTGCTTTCCTCTAAACCTACAAAAACCATCAAAAGTGGTCAAGGTGAGAGAGAGGGAAAAAAAAAAGTAAACAAACAAAAAATCGGCCAAAGGGGCACCTGGGTGGCTCATTGGGTTAAAACCTCTGCATTCGGCTCAGGTCATGATCCCAGAGTCCTAGGATCAAACCCCCACATCAGACTCTCTGCTCAATGGGGAGCCTGCTTCCTCCTTTCTCTCTGCCTGCCTCTCTGCCTACTTGTAATCTCTCTCTGTCAAGTAAATAAATAAAATCTTAAAAAAAAATTCCTCCAAAGAACAAAAGCCTGAAAAAAAGTGTTTCCTCAGAACCCACCCCCAGGAAGACTTAACTAAGGGAATATCATTGACTGAAAACCAACGTGGCAGGGCTCTCCCCCAGAAAACCAACCAGTAAAAAAAAAAAAAAAAAAAAAAAAAAAAGACATGAGAACAACAATCACTACATAGGAAAACTTATATTTTTAACTCATTCCCATTATTATTTTTTAATATAAATAACTTTTTAACCTATTTACCATCACAGTGAGATGCACAGTACATCAAATTCCATAATAAATTTCTAACCTGAAATTTTTGATACATACACCTTTGTTTTTCTTTTGAATTTCTAGTTTTTAACTTTTTTTAAATTTTAGTTTAGTTTAGTCTAGTTTATACCTATTTTTTAATTTTCTAATATTCATACAAAGTTAAACGTCAAGGTAATCCTCCTACCACAATCAATGTTAGCCCTATAGGTAAACGAATATTTAATCCCACTTTATCTTACGAAAGTTGAGTCCTTTAACAAATATTTCATGATACATCCAGGAAGAATCAAAACAAACTTCCTAACCCACATTGAGAATTTATTACCACTCTCCCATATTTTTCTTCCACAAGTGTTTCTATGTTATTGTGTTTGTTTTGATAGTATATAAATCTTACAATTGGGGTTCGTCTGGACGAGGTTCTAACTTTAGTTGCTTCTAAATATATATTTTTTCTCTTGTCATATACTTTTATCAATCTTTTTGTTTGTTTTTGTTTGTATACTTCATCAGTCTTACCTTGGCGCCCATTTGGGCTGAAACTTCTATTTTATCTTCCCTTATTTTCCTGTCTCTCTCTCTCTCTCACTCTTTTTTTTTCTTTTTATTTTCTTTTTTCTCTCGTTTGGGTGAAGAATCCTAATTGCTCAGAAGCTTTCCAGGGTGCACTTTGAAAACACCACAGTTGATACATCCAGCTACATCTATTCAGTCATCTCCCACAAAAATGACTAGGAAGAGGAATGCCCAACAGAAGAAAAATACAGAGGATGGACCTGCTGGAACAGAGCTAATGGCTATCAACATAGGCAGTATGTCGGAAAGAGAATTCAGGCTAACAATTATCCAGGCAATAGCTAGGTTGGAGAAAGCCATGAATGACCAAATGGAATTGATTAGGGCCGAACTGAAAGTGACTAGGGATGAAGTTCACAATATCAGGGCAGAGTTGAAAGCCACCAGAGATGAGTTTCACAATGCTCTCAATGAGTACCAATATAATCTAAATTCTCTCAAAGCTAGGATAACTGAGACAGAAGATAGAATTAGTGATCTGGAGGACAAACAGATAGAGAGAAAGGATCAGGAGAAAGCCTGGAACAAACACCATGGAAGCCACAAAAACAGAATCAGGGAAATAAAATATGCCATAAAACATTTCAACACCAGAATTATTGGAATCCCTGAAGGGGAGGAGAAAGAAAGAAGTCTAGAAGATATAGTGGAACAACTTGTTCATGAAAATTTTCCCAGTCTCATGAATGGAACCAGCGTTCATGTACTAGAGGCTGAACGGTCTCCACCCAAGATTATACATTCCAAAAAAACATAATGACACCTGATAATCAAATGAGGAATCATAATTGTAGGTATAATCTCTTGAAAGCCTCTAGGAAAAGGAGGCTACTTACTTACAGAGGAAATCCCATCAGAATAAAATCAGACCTATCCACAGGGACATGGTAAGCCAGAAAGGGATGGCAAGATTTATTCAGGGCACTGAATGATAATAACAGGCAGACAAGAATACTTTATCCAGAAATACTGACATTCAAAATGGATGGAGAGATAAAGAGTTTCCAAGACCAGCAAGCTTAAAAGACTATGCAACCACCAAGTTGATACTGCACGGAATATTAAGGGGGGTTCTATAGAAGAGGAAAAATTCCATAAGAATAGCATTAAACAGAAATAAATAGACAATATACAGAAAGAAAGATTTCAGAGGTAAAATGATGTCAATAAAACGTATCTATCAATAATCACTCTCAATGTGAAGGGCCTAAATGCGACCATAAAGTGGCACAGGGTTGCAGATTGGATAAAACGACAGGACCCATCCATATGTTGTCTACAAGAGACCCATTTTGAACCTAAAGATACACCCAGACTGAAAGTGAAGGGATGGAGAAGCATTTTTCATGCCAATGGGCCTCAAAAGAAGCCTGGGGTAGTGAGTCTCATATCAGACGAATTAGATTTTACATTAAAGACTATAGTCAGATAGAGAAGGACACTATATCATTCTTAAAGGGACTATCCACCTAGATGATCTAACAGTTGTAAATATCTATGCCCCCAATATGAGAGCAGCCAATTACATAAGAAAACAGTTAAGCAAGATAAAGAGTCATATTGATATTAATAAACTAATCATTGGAGATCTTAACACTCCTCTCTCAGAAATGGACAGATCATTGAAGCAAAAAATCAATAAAGAAACAAAAGCAATGAATGACACATTCGACCAGATGGACCTCATAGATATATACAGAACATTCCACCCTAAAACAACAGAATACTCATTCTTCTCAAGTGCACATGGAACCTTCTCCAGAATAGACCACATACTGGGTCACAAATCAGGACTCAACTGATACCAAAAGAGTGAGATGACTCCCTGAACATTCTCATATCACAATACTTTGATACTGGAGCTCAATCACAAGGAAAAGTTCCAAAAGAACTCAAACACCTGGAAGTTAAAGACCACCTTGCTTAACAGTGCTTGGATCAACCAGGACATCAAAGTAGAACTAAAACAATTCATAGAAACCAATGAGAATGAAGATACTTCGATCCAAAATCTATGGGATATAGCAAAGGTGGTCCTAAGGGGGAAATATATAGCCATCCAAGCACCCTCAAAAAAATTGAAAAAAACAGAAAACACGAGCTATCTCTACACCTTAAAGAACTGGAGAATCGACAACAAATCAAACCTACTCCAAACATAAGAAGGAAAATAATCAACATTAGAGCTGAGATTGATGAGGTACCCAAATTTGGCATGAAGAAGTAAAACTATCTCTATTTGCAGATGACATGACTCTTTATATGGAAAAGTGAAAAGACTCCACCCCAAACTACTAGAACTCATACAAAAATTCAGCAAAATGTCAGGATACAAAGTCAATGTACAGAAATCAGTGGCTTTCTTATACACTAATAATGAAAAAAAGAAAGGGAAATTAGAGACTCAATTCCATTTGGTTGAGCACCAAGAACCGTAAGATACCTGGGAATAAACCTAACCAAAGAGGTCAAGGATCTGTACTTGAGGAACTACAGAGCACTCATGAAAGAGGTTAAAGAAGACACGATGGAAGACCATCCCATGCTCTTGGATCAGAAGAATAAACATTCATAAAATGTCTATAATGCCTAGAGCAATCTAGACTAATAATGTGATTCCTATAAAAATTCCACCGGTGTTGTCCAAAGAGCTGGAGCAAATAATCCAAAAATTTGTATGGAATCAGAAGAGACACCAAATAACTAAGGAAATGTTGAAAAACAAAAATAAAACGGGGGGAGGGCATCACATTACCTAATTTCAAGATTTACTACAAAGCTGTGATCTCCAAGACAGCATGGTACTGGCATAAAAACAGACACATAAACCAGTGGAACAGAGAGCCCAGATATGGACCCTAAACTCTATGGTCAAATAATCCTCGACAAAACAGGAAAAAATATACAGTGGAAAAAATACAGTCTCTTCAATAAATGGTGCTGGGAAAACTGGACAGCTATATGTAGAAGAATGAAACTCAACCATTCTCTTACACCGTACACAAAGATAAACTTAAAATGGATAAAAGACCTCAATGTGAGAAAGGAATCCATCAGAATCCTAGAGGAGATAATAGACAGTAATCTCTTCAATATCAGCCACAGCACCTTCTTTCAAGATATGTCTCCAAAGGCAGAGGAAACAAAAGCCAAAATGAACTTTTGGGACCTCATCAAAATCAAAAGCTTCTGCACAGCAAAGGAAACAGTCAAGAAAAAAAAGAGGCAACCCACGGAATGGGAGAATATATTTGCAAATGACATTATAGACAAAAGGTTGATATCTAGGATCTATAAAGAACTCCTCAAACTCAACACACACAAAACCGACAATCATATAAACAATGGGCAGAAGATATGGACAGACACTTCTACAATGACAACATACATATGGCTATTAGACACATGAAAAAATGTTCATCATCACTAGCCATCAGGGAGATTCAAATTAAAACCACATTGAGATATCACCTTACACCAGTTAGAATGGCCAAAATTAGCAAGACAGGAAACAAAATGTGTTGGAGAGGATGTGGAGAAAGGGGAACCCTCTTCCACTGTTGGTGGGAATGCAAGTTGGTGCAGCCTCTTTGGAGAGCAGTGTGGAGATTCCTCAAGAAATTAAAAATAGAACTTCCCTATGACCCTGCAACAGCACTACTGGGTATTTACCCAGAAAATTTCGATGTCATGAAAAGAAGGGTCATCTGTTCTCCAATGTTTATAGCAGCAATGGCTATAGTCGCCAAACTGTGGAAAGTACCAAATACTGTGGTATTTAGAGGGCACGGATTGTATGGAGCACTGGGTGTGGTGCAAAAATAATGAATACTGTAATGCTGAAAATAAAAAATAAATTGAAAAAAAAAAAACCTTTTAGAACTGAGATCAATGTGGTTGAAACCAGAGATACAGTAGAATGTATCAATGAAATTAGAAGCTGGTTTATTGAAAGAATCAATAAGATTGATAAACCATTGGCCACACAAATCCCCCCATAAAAATATAAAGAGAGGGAAAGCACAAATTCATAAATTTATAAATGAAAAGGGAGAGATCACAACTAACACCTATGAAGTAGAACAATCATCAGAAGTTATTATCAACAGTTATATGCCAATAAGCTAAGCAAGCTAGATGAAATGGATGCATTCCTGGAAAACTATAAACTCCCAAAATTGAACCAGGAATAAATTGACAACCTGAATAGACCCATATCTAGTAACGATATTGAAGCAGTGATCAAAAACCTCCCAAAAAACAAGAGCCCCGGAACAGATGTATTCCCTGGGGAATTCTACCTAACTTTCAAAGAAGAAATGACACCTATTCTCCTGAAGCTGTTTCAAAAAATTGAAGCAGAAGAAAAACTTCCAGACTCTTTCTTTGAAGCCAGCATTACCCTGATTCCCAAACCAGGCAAAGACCCTACCAAAAAGGAGAATTTCAGACCAATATCACTGATGAATATGCATGCTAAGATTCTCAACAAGATCCTAGCAAACAAGATCCAACAACACATTAAAAAGATTATCCACCATGACCAGGTGGGATTCATCCCTGGGCTACAAGGATGGTTCAACATTTGCAAATCAATCAATGTGATACAACAAATTAATATGAGAAGAGAGAAGAACCACATGGTCCTCTCAATTGATGCAGAAAAAGCATTTGACAAAATCGAGCATTCGTTCTTGATTAAAACGTTTTAAAGTATAGGGATAGAGGCAACATTTCTGAACTTTATAAAATCTATCTATGAAAGACCCACAGCAATATCATCCTCAATGGGAAAAAGCTTGCCCCCTTCCTGGTGAGATCAAGAACACAACAACGATGCCCACTCTCACCACTTTTGTTCAACATAGTATTAGAAGTCCTAGGAACAGCTATCAGACAACAAAGAGAAATAAAAGGTATCCAAATTGGTAATGAAGTAGTCAGACTCTCTCTCTTTGCAGTTGACATGATTCTTTATATGGAAATCCCAAAAGACTCCACCCCCAAACTACTAGAACTCATACAACAATTTGGCAACATGGCAGGATACAAAGTCAATGTACAGAAATCAGTGTCTTTCTTATACACTAATAATGAAAATACAGAAAGGGAAATTAGAGAATGGATTCCACTTACTAGACCACCAAGAACTATAAGATACCTGAGAATAAACCTAACCAAAGAGGTAAAGGATCTGTACTCAAGTAACTACAGAACACTCATGAAAGTAATTGAAGATGACACAAAATGTTGGAAGACTATTGCATGCTCTTGTCTCAGAAGAATAAACATTGTTAAAATGTCTATACTGCCTAGAGCAATCTATACTTTTAATGCGATTCCGATCAAAATATCACTGGTATTTTTCAAAGAGCTGATTCAAATAATCCAAAAATTTGTATGGAATCATAAGAGACCCCTAATCGCTAAGGAAATGTTGAAAAACAAAAATAAAATGAGGGGGGCATCACGTTACCTGATTTCAAGCGTTACTACAAAGCTGTGATCACCAAGACAGCATGGTACTGGCATAAAAACAGACACATAGACCAGTGGAATAGAATAGGGAGCCCAGATATGGACCCTCAACTCTATGGTCAAATAATCTTCAACAAAACAGGAAAAAATATACAGTGAAAAAAAGAAATTCTCTTCAATACATGGTGCTGGGAAAACTGGAACGCTATATGTATAAGAATAAAGCTTGATCATTCTCTTACACCGTACACAAAAATAAGCTCAAAAAGGAAAAAAAAAAAAAAAAGGACCTCAACCTAAGTCAGGAATCCATCAGAATCCTAGAGGAAATCATAGGCATTAACCTCTTCGATATCAGCCTCAGCAATATCTTTCAAGATATGTCTCCAAAGGCAAAGGAAACACAAGCCAAAATGAACTTTTGGGACCTCATCAAAATCAAAAGCTTCTGCACAGCTAAGGAAACAGTCAAGAAAACAAAAAGGCAACCCACGGAATGGGAGAAGATATTTGCAAATGACAGTATTAGACAAAAGGTTGATATCTAGGATCTATAAAGAACTCCTCAAACTCAACACACACAAAACAGACAATCCTATAAAAAATGGCAGAAGATATGAACATACACTTTTTCAATGAAGATATACAAATGGCTATCAGACACATGATAAAATGTTCATCATCACTAGTCATCAGGGAGATTCAAATTAAAACCACATTGAGATACCATCTTGCACCAGTTAGAATGGCCAAAATTAACAAGACAGGATAAAACATGTGTTGGAGGGGATATGGAGAAAGGGGAGCCCTCCTGCACTGCTGGTGGGAATGCAAGTTGGAGCAGCCACTTTGGAAAACAGTGTGGAGATTTCTCAAGAAATTAGAAATAGAGCTTCCCTATTACCCTGCCATTACACTATTGGGTATTTACCTATTTACCCCAAAGATACAGATGTAGTGAAAAGAAGGGCCATCTATTCCCCGATGTTTATAGCGGCAATGGTCACGGTCACCAAACTGTGGAAAGAACCAAGATGCCCTTCAACAGATGAATGGATAAGGAAGATGTGGTCCATATACACAATGGAGTATTATGCCTCCATCAGAAAGGATGAATACCCAACTTTTGTAGCAATATGGACGGGACTGGAAGAGATTATGCTGAGTGAAATATGTCAAGCAGAGAGAATCAATTGTCATCTTCTTTCACTTATTTGTGGAGCATAACAAATAGCATGGAGGACAAGAGGAAATGGAGAGGAGAAGGGAGTTGAGGGAAATTGGAAGGGAATGTGAAGCATGAGAGACTATTGACTCTGAAAAACAATCTTAGGGTTTTGAAGAGGTGGGGGGTGGGAGGTTGTGGGAACCAGGTGGTGGGTATTAGAGAGGGCACGTATTGCATAGATCACTGTGTGTGGTGCAAAAACTATGAATACTGTTATGCTGAAAAAAAAATAAATTTAAAATAAATGCAAAAATATTAAACAAAACAAAACTAAACACTAGAAGTCCTAGCATTCAGACAACCAAAAGAAATAAAAGGTATAGAAATTGGCCAATATAATGTCAAACTCTCTCTCTTCACAGATGACGTGATACTTTATGTATCTTATTTGTGTGTGTGTGTGTGTGTCTAACATATGTGTATATATGTTTATATATATATATATGTGTGTGTGTGTGTGTGTGTGTGTGTGTATTTAACTCAAACATTCTTCATCTATTAGTCCATTTATCTCTTGATGGGCGGTTGGCCTGCTTCCATAATTTGGCCATTGCAAATGATACTACAATAAGCAAAGGGATTTGTGTATCCCTTTGAATTATTGGTTTTTGTATTCTTTGGGTAAAATCCCAGTATCATGATTACTCGATTATATGCTATTTCTATTTTGAACTTTTTGAGGAATGTCCATACCATTCTCCAGAGTGGGTGCACCACTTTGCATTCGTACCAACAGTACAAGAATGTTCCTTTTTCTCCACATCTTCTACAACAAGTTGTTTCTTGTGCTTTTTATTTTAGCTATTCTGATATGTATGAGATGATACCTCATTGTAGTTTTGACCTGAATTTCCCTGATAGTGAGTGATGTTGCATGTTTCCATGTGTCTGTTGGCCTTCTGGGTGATTTCTTTGGAGAATTGTCTGTTTATGCCCTCTATCCATTTTTAAATTATTTGTTATCTGGGTGTTGAGCTTTATAAATTCATTTATGAGTTTTGGATATTAAGCCTTTATCAGATAAGTAATTTTCAATCATCTTAACACATTCAGTATGTTGGAGTTTGGTTTTGTTGACCATTTCCTTTGTTGTGCAGAAGCTTTTAATTTTGCTGTAGTATGAGTAGTTTATTTTTGCTTTTTTTGCCCTTGCCTCAGAAGAAATATCTAGAAAAATGTTGTTATGGCTGATGTATGATAAATCAATGTTTTTGCTTTCTTACAGGATTTTTATAGTTTCAGGTCTCATATATAGGTCTTTAATCTGTTTTGGGTCTACTTTGTGTATGGTGTTAAAAAGTGATCTAATACCATTATTTTGCATGCTGTTGTCAGTTTTCAAACCACCATTTGTTTTAGAGATTGTCTTTTCACATTGTATATCTTTTCTTCCTTTGTAGAATGATTGATCATATAATTTTGCATTTATTTCTGGGTTTTCTAATCTATTCCATTTATTTATGTATCCATTTTTGTGACATTACCACACTCTCTTGAATATTACAACTTTGAAATATAACTTTTAGTCGAAAATTGTTATACCTACAGTGTCATTGTTTGTCTGTTTGTTTTCAATTTTTAAGATATCTATGGCAAGGGGTGCCTGAGTGGCTTAGTGGGTTAAGCCTCTGCCTTCCACTCAGGTCATGATCCCGGAGTCCTGGGATTGAGCCCCACATCTGTCTCTCTGCTCAGCAGGGAACCTGCTTCTGCTTCTCCTTCACTCTCTCTCTCTCTTCCTGCCTCTCTGCCTACTTGTGATCTCTCTCTCTGTCAAATAAATAAACACAGTCCTTTAAAAAAAAAAAGATTTCTCTGGCTATTCCAAGTCTTTCATGATTCCATATAAATTTTAATCTGGTTTGTATAAGGTTTATACTGTCCTCATAAAATGAATTTGGAATATCCTTTTCCTCTTCTATTATTTATAAAAGTTAGAGAATAAACATTAACTTTTAATTAAATGTTTGATAGAATTCACCTTTGCAGATGTCTGGTCCTGACCATTGTTTGGACTTTTCTGATTACTGTTTCAACTTCATTGCTGGTAGACAGACTACTCAAAATTTCTATTTATTCCTGCTTAAATTTTGCTAGATGTTCTATTCCTAGAAATTTATTATTTTTCTTTAGGTTGTCTAATTTCATGGCATATCATTTTTCATAATATTCTCTTATAGGTGTTTTTATTTAAATAGTGTTGTCCTTTATTTCTCCTATTTCAACTGTAATTTTGTTTAATTCTGTCTCTGTCTTCCTGTCTCTCTTTATTTTTTAATGAGCCTGGCTGGAAGTTTATCAAGTGCTGTTCTTTTAAAAAAACTTCCTATTGTTGAAGATGGCAGGGAAGTAGGAGGAAGCACCATTTCAACCTGTACCATAAAGTGAGCTGATTACCTACCAAAGAATTCTGATCACTGATGAAATCAGCCTGAGATCAGAATTATACATGTATGGATCTCTATGGGGGCAGAAGACGCCAGTAGGCAGGTAAAGTGGAGTGGGAACATTGGACTGATATCAGAAGATAAACAAAAGGGTGAGGGAGCCACCAGAAGCAACCCATTGGAAAATAATAGCCCAACATGAGAGTGCCCTGCACTAGGGACCAGCATTAACTTGGAGTCTGATTGAAAGCACTCAAAAAGAGCAAAGGATTGTGGGGGGAAATTGTGGGAATCAGGACAGGGGCTTAAGCCCCCAGACCCAGAACAGCTGTCCCTGGCACTGAGCCTGAGAGAATGTGGTGGAGAAACAAGGTCTTGGTCCCTGAGCCACCAGTGTGCCTGAGAGCATATCGGGTCCAGCTCCTGAGAGGGGCTGGGATACTCACCAGCAAGCAGAAGCACAGACTTTTTACAGTCTCTATGCGCACACCATGCTGCGCTATCAAGTCTGAGCCATGCCCGTGCAATACCCTGAGAGAGGTGCATGCACGCACCAGCCCAGAGTTCTCAAACCCCTAAAGACCAAGCACTCCAAGCACAGGCCAGCGGGAAAATCTCAGTGTGTGATTGCTGCTTGGAGCCTCTCTGGCAGTCCAGAGCTGACCAGACAGCCACTACTGTCATGGTTCTGGGTACAAGCAGGAGTTCCTGTGTCCCCAGGGTGCAGAACAAGCAACATGCTCTGCCAGCAGCCGAGGGGGAACTTAATGTGCTCTGAAGCACTTACAGGGGAACAGACTGAGGCTTGTCTATGAGAAGAAGGTCTGGTTGCAGTTTGCTTTCCTCTAAACCTCCAAAACCATCAAAAGCAGTCAAGGCGAAAGGAAAAACAAACAAACAAACAAACAAACAAAAAACAAACAAACATAAAACCCTCCAGAGAACAAAAGCCTGAAAAACCTGTTACCTCAGAACCCACCCCCTTGTGGGGGGCAGGAAGACTTAACTCAGGGACATTGCCTGAAAACTCACATGGCAGGCGCCTCCCCCAGAAAGCCAAGGCAGAAAAAAAAAATGAGAAAATATAAAAGACTACAAGAGATCAACCACCACTACTTCAGAGATACAACATTTATTTTTAATTCATTCCCACTATTCTAGTTCATTTTTATATAGATAATTTTAACCTATTTACAATCACAGTGAGATATCTAAGTACATCAAATTCCATAATAACCCTTTAACCTTTTTGATGCAGATACCTGTGTTTTTGATACATATACCTATGTTTTTCTATTGCTTTTCTATTTTTTTAATTTTTTAAATTTTAGTTTAGTTTAGCTTATTCTTTTTTTCTTTTTATTTTTTTAACATTTATACAAAGTTAAACTTCAAGGTAATCCCCTTTCTCCAGTCAATGCTACCCTTATAGGTAAACCAATTTTTAATCCCCCTTTACCATTGGAAAGTTGAGTCCTTTAACAAAGATATCAAGATATATCCAGGAAGAATAAAAACAACCTTCCTCGACCACACTGAGAATTTATAACGACTCTCTGATTTTTTCTTCTGCTAGTGTTTCTATGTATTTGAGTTTGTCTTGATACTATATAAATTTTATACTTAGGATTCCTTTTGATGAGGTTCTTTTCTTTTTTTCTTTTTTCTTTTTTTGCTTTTATATATATTTTTTCTCTTGTCATATAATTTTAGTAGCCTGCTTGTCTGTTTTTGTTTGTATACATCATAAATCTTATCTTGGGGCCCATTTGGGCTGAGCCTTCTCTTTTACCTTTCTATTTTTTTCTGTCTGTCTCTCTATCTTTTTTCTTTTTTCTTTCCTTATTTTTCAATTTATTTATTCTTTCGTTTTGGTGAGGACTCCTGATTGCTCAGAAGTGTTCCAGGGTGAACCTTGACTGCACCACAGTCAATACATCCAGCTACGTCCATTCAGCCATCTCTCACCAAAATGACTAGGAGGAGGAATGCCCAACAGAAGAAAAATACAAAGGATGTGCCTTCTGTAACAGAACTAATGTCTATTAGCATAGACAATAAGTTGGAAAGAGAATTCAGGCTAACAATTATCCAGGCAATATCTAGGTTGGAGAAAGCCATGGATGACCAAACGGAATTGATTAGGGCAGAATTACCCTTCTGAAAAACTATAAATCCAGGAGGGATAATGTACACAATGTTAGAGGAGAATTGAAAGCCACCAGGCATGATGTTCACAATGCCAACAATGAGTTTCAATCTAATCTAAATTCTCACAAAGCTAGGGTAACTGAGACAGAAGATAGAATTAGTGATCTGGAGGACAAACGGATAGAGAGAGAGGATCAGGAGGAATCCTGGAACAAACAGCTTAGAAAGCACAAAAACAGAATCAGGGAAATAAATGATGCCATGATACATTCCAACATCAGAATTATTGGAATCCCTGAGGGGAGGAGAAAGAAAGAAGTCTAGAAGATATAGTGGAACAAGTTCTTCATGAAAATTTTCCCAGTCTCATGAAAGGAACCAGTGTTCATGTACTAGAGGCTGAACGGTCTCCACCCAAGAATATACTTTCCAAAATAACATCATGACACCTGATAGTCAAATTGAGGAATCATAATAGTAGGTATAATCTCTTGAACACCGCTAGGACAAAGAGGCTCCTTACTTAAAGAAGAAAGTCCGTCAGAATAACGTAAGACCTGTCCACGGACACCTGGCAAGCCAGAAAGGGCTGGAAAGATATATTCAGGGCACCAAGTGAGAAGAACATGCAGCCAAGAATACTTTATCAAGCAAGACTGACATTCAAAATGGATGGAGAGATAAAGAGTTTCCAAGAGTGGCAATGCTTAAAAGAGTATGTGACCACCAAGCTTACACTGCAGGAAATATTAAGGGGGGTTCTATAAAAGAGAGAAAACACTAAGAATAGCATTGAAGAGAAATATAGAGACAATCTATGGAAAGAAAGACTTCAAAGGTAAGACGATGCCAATAAAAACATATCTATCAATAATTACTCTCAATGTGAATGGCCTAAATGCGCCCATAAAATGACACAGGGTTGCAGATTGGATAAAATGACAGGACCCATCCTTATGTTCTCTAAAAGAGACCCATTTTCAACCTAAAGATACACCCAGACTGAAAGTGAAGGGATAGAGAAACATCCTTCATGCCAATGGGCCTCAAAAGAAGGCCGGGGTAGCGATTCCCAATCAGATAAATTAGGTTTTAAACTAAAGACTGTAGTCAGAGATACAGAAGGACAATACATCATTCTTAAAGGGACTATCCACCAAGATGATGTAACAATTGTAAATAACTATGCCCCCAATATGGGAGCAGCCAATTACATAAGAAACTGTTAATCAAGAGAAAGAGTCATATTGACATGAATACACTAATAGTAAGAGATCTTAACACATCTCTCAGTAATAGACAGATCATCTAAGCAGAAAATCCATAAAGAAAAAAGAGCATTGAATGACACATTGGATCAGATAGGCCTCATAGATATATATACAGGAAATTCCACCCTAAAAGACAGATTACTCATTCTTCTCAAGTGCACATGGAACCTTCTCCAGAAGAGACAACATACTTGGTCACAAATCAGTACTCAACCAATAACAAAAGACTGACATTAACTCCTGCATATGTTCAGATTACAATGCTTTGAAACTGGAGTTCAATCACAAGTTCTGAAGGAACTCAAACACCTGGAAGCTAAATACCACCTTGCTTAAGAATGCTTGGATCAACCAGGAGATCCAAGAAGAACGTAAGCAATTAATGGAAACCAATGAGAATGAACACACTTTGGTCCTAAACCTATGGGATAGAAAAAAGTTTGTCCTAGGGGGAAATACATACCCATCCGAGCCTCCCTCAAAATAACTGAAAAATCCAGAATACACCAGCAGTCTCTACACCTTAAAGAGCTGAAGAATCAGCAAAAAATCAAACCAACTCCACACATAGAATGGAAATAATCAAGATTAGAGCTGAGATCAATGAGGTAGAAACTAGAAATACAGTAGAATGCATCAAAGAAACTAGAAGCTGCACTTTTGAAAGAATCAATAAGATCAATAAGCCATTGGTCACACTAATCCAAAAGAAAAGAGAGAAAAATCAAATTAATAAAATTATGAGTGAAAAGGGATAGATCACAATGAACACCAAGGAGGTAGAAACAATCATCAAGAGTTATTATTCACAGTTATATGCCAATAAGCTAAGCAACCTAGATGAAATGAATGCATTCCTGGAAAACTATAAACTCCCAAAATTGAACTAGGAAGAAATTGACAACCTGAACAGACCGACATCTAGTAACAAGATTGAAGCAGTGATCAAAAACCTCCCAAAAAACTAGAGCCCAGGACCTGACAGATTCCCTGGAGAATTCTACCAAACTTTCCAAAGAAGACATAATGCCTATTCTATTAAAACTGTTTCAAAAATTTGAAGAAGGAAAACTTCCAGACTCTTTTTATTAAGCAAACATTAACCTGATCCCCAAACCAGACAAAAACCACACCAGAAAGGAAAATTTCAGACCAATATCACTGATTAATATGGATACTAAGATTCTCAGCAAGATCCTAGCAAACAGGATTCAACAGCACGTTAAAAGGATTATCCACCATGGCCAGGTGGGATTCATCCCTGGGTTACAAGGATGGTTCAACATTCACAAATCAACCAATGTGATAGAACAAATCAATAAGAGAAGCAAGAAGAACCACATGGTCCTCTCAATTGATGCAAAAAAATCATTTGACAAAATCCAGCATCCATTCCTGATTAAAACACTTCAAAGTATAGGGATAGAGGCAACATTCCTGAACTTTATAAAATCTATCTATGAAAGACCCACAACAAATATCATCCTCAATGGAAAAGCTCACAGCCTTCTCTTCGAGGTCAGGAACATGACAAGGATGCCCACTCTCACCACTCATGTTCAACATAGTATTAGAAGTCCTAGCAACAGCAATCAGACAACAAAGAGAAATAAAAGGTATCCAAGTTGGTAATGAAGAAGTCAAACTCTCTCTTCGCAGATGACATGATTCTTTATGTGGAAAACCCCAAAAACTCCACCCCTAAACTAGTAAAACTCATACAGCTATACAAAGTCAATGTGCAGAAATCAGTGGCATTCTTATACACTAACAATGAAAATACAGAAAGGGAAATTAGAGAATCAATTCCATTAACTCTAGCACCAAGAACCATAAGATACCTGGGAATCAACCTAACTAAAGAGGTAAAGGAACTGTACTCAAGGAACTACAGAACACTCATGAAAGAAATTGAAGAAGATACAAAAAGATGGAAGACCATTCCATGCTCTTGGATCAGAAGAATAAACGTTGTTAAAATGTTTATACTGCCTAGAGCAATTTATACTTTGAATGCCATTCCGATCAAAATTCTACCTGTATTAATCAAAGAGCTGGGGCAAATAATCCTAAAATTCACATGGAATCAGAATAAATGCCAAATCACTGAGGAAATATTGAAAAACAAAAATAAAACTGGTGGCATCACATTGTCTAATTTCAAGCTCTACTACAAAGCTATGATCATGAAGACAGCATAGAACTGCCATAAAAACAGACACATAGATCAGTGGAGAAAAGTAGACAGCCCAGATATGGACCCTCAATTCTATGGTCAAATAATCTTCAACAAAGCAGGATAAAATATACAGTGGAAAAAATACAGTCTCTTCAATAAATGGTGCTGGCAAAATTGGACAGCTATATGTAGAAGAATGAAACTCGACCATTCTCTTACACCGTACACAAAGATCAACTCTAAATGGAAAAAAGACGTCAACGTGAGAAAGGAATCCATCAGAATACTAGAGGAGAACATAGGCGGTAACCTCTTTGATATCAACCACAGCAACTTCTTTCAAGATATTTCTCCAAAAGCAAAGGAAACAAAAGTGAAGATGAACTTTTGGTACTTCATCAAAATCAAAAGCTTCTACACAGCAAAGGAAACAGTAAAGAAAACAAAGAGACAACCCACGGAATGGGATGAAGGTATTTGCAAATGACAGTACAGACAAAATATTGATATCCAGGATCTATAAAGAACTTCTCAAATTCAACACACACAAAACAGATAATCATATCAAAAAATGGGCAAATGATATTAAGAGACACTTCCCCAATGAAGAAAAAAAAATAGCTATCAGACACATGAAAAAATGTTTATCATCACTAGCCATCAGGGAGATTCAAACTAAATCCACTGTGTGATACCACCTTACACCAGTTATAATAGACAAAAGAAGCAATAAAGGAAACTATGTGTGTTGGAGAGGATTTGGAGAATGGGGAAACCTTTTACACTGTTGGTGGGAATGCAAGTTGATGTGGCCACTTTGGAGAACAGTGTGGAGATTCCTCAAGAAATTAAAAATAGAGCTTCCCTAAGATGCTGCCATTGCACTACTGGGTATTTCCCCCAAAGATACAGATGTAGTGAAAAGAAGGGCCATCTGTACCACAATGTTTATAGCAGCAATGGCCACGGTTGTCTAACTGTGGAAAGAACCAAGATGCCCTTCAATGGATGAACTAATAAGGAAGATGTGGTCCATATACACAATGGATTATTATGCCTCCATCAGAAAGGATGAATACCCAACTTTTGTAACAACATGGATGGGACTGGAAGAGATTATGCTGAACATAATAAGTCAAGCAGAGAGAGTCAACTATCATGTGGTTTCACTTATTTGTGGAGCATAACAAATAACATGGAGGACATAGGGAGATGGAGAGAAGGGAGTTGAGGGAAATTGGAAGGGGAGGTGAACCATGAGAGAGTATGGACTCTGAAAAGCAATCTGAGAGTTTTGATGGGGCGCAGGGTAGTAGGTTGGCGGAGCCAGGTGGTGGGTATAAGGAGGCCACGTATTGCATGCAGCACTAGGTGCAGTGCAAAAACAATGAATTTTGTTATGCTGAAAAGAAAAAAAAATACTACCTAGGGTTTCATTAATCCTATATAAATATACATACACACACACTCACAAATATGTATGTATATATATATAGCACACACACTCACAAATATGTATGTATATATATACATATATATACATATATATATATATACATGTTTATGTATATGTATATGTGTATGTATGTATATATAGTATTCTGGTACTCTTTTATTATATATCTTTTATTTCTACACTAATCTTTATCATTTCCTTCATTCTACTGCTTTTACTTACTTTATTTATTTTTAGTTTATTTTAATTTTTTAGTGCTCCAAGATTCATTGTTTATGTACACACCTAGTGCTCCATGCAATATGCTCCCTCCTTAATACCCACCACTGGGATCACCCATCCCCCACCACCTCCATTCCAAAACCCTCAGTTTGTTTCTCAAAGACAACAGTGTCTCATGATTCGTCTTCCCCTCTGATTTCCCCAACTCACTTCTTCTCTCCAACTCCCAATATCCTCCATGTTATTCTTTATCCTCCACAAATAAGTGAAACTATATGATAATTAACTTTCTCTGCCTCAATTATGTCACCCAACATAATCTCTTCCAGTCCCATCGATATTGATATTAACGCTGGGTATTCATCCTTTCTGATAGAGGCATCATTCTCCATTCTATGTATGGGCCATATCTTCTTTATCCATTTGCCCAATGAAGGCATCTTGGTTGTTTCCACAATTTTGTGACTTGTTTTAAATGGTTTCCTTTATTTTTTTTTCTTGCCCATTTAAGTGAATTGTTAGGGTGAATATTTGAGATAATTCTTTTTTTTTTAAAGAATTGAAATTGAAATGAATTTTATTCATTTATTTGACAGATCACAGGTAGGCAGAGAGGCAGGAAGATAGAGAGGGTGAAGCAGGCACCCCCCTGAGCAGAAGCCTGATGTGGGGTTCGATCACAGGACCCTGGGATCATGACCTGAGCTGAAGGCAAAGGCTTTAACCTACTGAACCATCCAGGAGCCCCTATTCTTGGTTTTTATGATAATCCAGGATTACTGTAAACTACTATTTTAGAACTCCTTTTGCTTCATACCAAATATTTTAGGAATTTTCTGTTCATTTTTTATTTCCTTCCTTGTATGCTTTTATTTCCTTCCTTGTATGCTTTTATTTCTTCTTTTATTTCTTGGTTGATGCATTCATTGTTTAGTAGAGTATTTTTTTAATCTTCATGTACTTGTGGCCTTTCCATATACTATGTTTTTTTTTCTTTTGGTTGATTTCTATTTTCTATTGTTTTTTCATCAGAAAAGAGAAATGGTATGACTCAGATCTTTTTAGTTTGTCAAAGCTTGTTTTGTGACATAATATATGATGTTATCTGGAGAACATGACTTGGAGAGAATGTTTACTGGTCTTTTAGGGTGGATTGTTATGAATATGTGTCTTAAATCCATATGGTCCAGCTTGTCATTCAAAGGCAATGCTTCCTTTTTGATTTTCTGTATGGATGGTGTGTCAATTCATGTAAGTCAGAAATTAAAGTCCCTTAGTTTTATTGTGTTATTAGGAAATAATTCATTTTTTTCTTAACTGTTGTATGTATTTCTAGGCTCTGATAGTGGGTGCATGTATATTTGCAATTGTTACATTATCTGGTTAGATCATTCCCTTTATGGTTATATAGTGTTTTTCTTTGTCTCCTGTTATAGTCTTTTTTTACAGGAAATTTTGTTCAGTTTGCAGAATGTCTTTGTTCATTCACTTGAATGTCCTACTCTTGATTTCAGCTCAGGTCGTGTTCTCAGGGTCTTAAGATCAAGTCCCACATGAGTCTCTGAGCTCAGTAAGGAGTCTTCTTGTCCCTCTCCCTTTGACCCACATTGTATATGCACATGTGTTTATGCTCGCTCTCTCTCTAATCATTCAATAAAATCTTTTAAAAAATACCTGTTTTGTTCATTATAAGTATTGCTATACTAGCTTTCTTTTGACATATACTTGAAAGCTAAATATTTCTCCATTCCCTCATATTTAATATTCAGGTAAATTTGGGTGTGACACGTGTCTCTCATATGCAGCAAATAGATTATTTTAATCCACACTGTCACTCTGTCTTTGACTGGAGCATTTCATCCATTTACATTCAAAGTAATTATTGAAGAGATTGTCTTTTTCTCAATTAGATATTTTTTCCTGCTTTATGAAACATTAGTTGACCATAGAGTCCAGGGTCCATATCTGGTCTCTCTACTCTGTTCCACTGGTCTGTGTCTATTTTGGAGCCAGTACCGTGCTGTCTTGGTGATCCCAGCTTTGTAATAAAGCTTGAAATCAGGCAATATGATGGACCGAGATTGTTTTTCTTTTTCAACTTTTCCTTGACAAGGTCTTTTTTTTTTTTTTTAAAGATTTTATTTATTTATTTGTAAGAGAGAGAGAGAGTGAGAGCGAGCACAGGCAGACAGAGTGGAAGGCAGAGTCAGAGAGAGAAGCAGGCTCCCTGCGGAGCAAGGAGCCCGATGTGGGACTCGATCCCAGGACGCTGGGATCATGACCTGAGCCGAAGGCAGCTGCTTAACCAACTGAGCCACCCAGGCGTCCCTGACAAGGTCTTTTTTGGTTCCAAACAAATTTTAGAGTTGTTTGTTCCAACACTTTGAAAATGCCATTGATATTTTTATCAGGATGTCATTGAAAGTATAGATTGCTCTGGATCACATAGACATTTTAATTCTATTTATTCTTCTGATTCATGAGCATGGAATGTTTTTTCATGTTTTTGTGTCTTCAATTTCTTTCATAAGTGTTTTTTAGTTTCTACAATATAGATGCTTCATCTATTTGGTTATGTTTATTCCAAGGTATCTTATGATCTTTGGTACTATTGTAAATAGAGTTGATTTCCTAATTTCCTTTTCTACAATTACATTCTTAGTGTGTAGGAGAGCAATTGATTTATATGCATTGATTTTGTATCCTACCACACTATGGAATTGCAGTATGAGTTCTAGTAATTTGAGGCTGGAGTCTTCTAGTTTTTCAATGTAAAGTATCATGCAACCTGTGAAGCGAGAGAGTTTGACTTTTTTTTGCCAATTTGAATGCTTTTTTTTTTTTAATAACTGATGGTTGATGCTGAGACTTTTAGTACTATGTTGAACAATACAGGTGAGAGTGGATATCCTTATCATGTTCCTTATCTTAAGAGAAAATATCTCAGCTTTTTCCAATTGAGAATTATAAATGGTGCTGGGGAAACTGGGCAGCTATGTATAGTAGAATGAAACTCAACTGTTCTCTTACACCACACACAAAGATAAACTCAAAATAGATGAAAGACCTCAATGTGAGGAAGGTATGTATCACAATCCTAGAGGAGAAGATAGGCAGTGGCCTCTTTGACATTGGCCACAGCATATTCTTTGAATACATGTCCCCAAAGGCAAGGGAAACAGAAGTAAAAATCAGCTTTTCAGACTTCAAGATAAAAAATTCTACATAGCAAAAGAAACAGTCAACAAAACTAAGAGGGAACTAATGGAATGAGAGATGATATTAGCAAATGATATTTCATCTACAGAGCTGAAATCCAAGATCTGCAAAGAACTTCTCAAACTCAACACCTAAAAAACAAATGATGAATTAAAAAAATTGACAGAAGACATGAACAGGCACTTCTACAAAGAAGACATACAAGTGGCTAACAGACACATGAAAATATGCTCATAATCATTAGCCATCAGGAAGATTTAAATGAAAAGCACATTGAGATATCACCTTACAACAGTAATAATGGCCAAAATTGATACAGGAGGAAACAATTAATGTTGGTGGGAATGTGGAGAAAGTGAACCATCTTACACTGTTGGTTGGAATGCAAGGTGGTAAAGTCACTTTGGAAAAGAGTATGAATGTTCCTCAGAAATTTAAAAATAGAGCTACCGTATGACCTGACAATTGCATTACTGGGTATTTACTCCAAAAATACAGATGCAGTGAAAAGAAAGGACAAATGATCCCCAATGTTCATAGTTGCAATATTCACAATAGCCAAATTGTGGAAGGAGCTGAGATATCCTTCAACAAATGAATGGACAAAGAAGATGTGGTCCATATATGCAATGGAATATTACTCAGCCATCAGAAATGATGAATACCCACCATTTGTTTCGATATGTTGAAACTGGAGGGAATTATGCTAAGAGAAATAAGTTAAGCAGAGAAAGACAATCATTATATGGTTTCACTCATATGTGGAACATAAGGAATAGCATGGAAGATATTAAGAAAATGAAGGGGGAAATAAAGAGGGAGAATAAGAGGAGAAGACAAATCATGAAGGACTATGGTCTCTGGGAAACAAACCAAGGGTTTCAGAGGGGAAGGGTGAGGAGTGATGGCCTAGCCTTCTTATGGGTATTGAGGAAGACATGTATTGCATAGAGCACTGGATATTATATACATACAGTGAATCATAGAACACTACATCAAAAACTAATGATGTACTTTATGGTGATCAGGATTACAGGATAAAATTTTTTTAAAAAAGTAATTATTGATATACATCTACTTATTTCAATTTTTTACTTATTTTCTGATTGTATTTGTAGTTTTCTATGATTCTTGTATTTCCATTTTTCATGGTTTGCTGGTCTTTTGTAATGATATAGTTGGATGACTTTATCTTTGTTCTCTGTGTATCTAATGCTGGCTTTTTATTTGTGGTTACCATTATGTGTATTTGAATTTTGTGTATGTACCTGTCTCTATTAAGTTGATGAACATGTAATTTTGAACACATTTTTTACTTCTATCCCTGGTATACTTATGTGTATTGTGTCATATTTCACAACCTTTATTTTCTGAAATCCTTGACTGATTTTTACAGAAATACTTATTTTTCATCTTTTTTTTTCTGCTTTCATACTATCATGTATGGTCTTTTGTTTCTACTCCAAGAGTTCCCTTTAATATTTGTGCAGGGTTGGTCTGATGGTCATGAACTCTTTTAATACTAGTTTGTCTGAAGAGCTCTTTATCTCTCTTTCTATGCTGAATGATGGCTTTGCTGAATAGAGTTTATCTGGCTGCAGATGTTACCATTTTTGCACTTTGAGCGTGTTATGGCACTCTTTTCTCACTTGGAAAGTTTCTGCTGAAAAATCGCAACCACTTTGTGTGATTGTTGTATGTAATAGTATGTAATAGTATTATTTTATTGTATATCCCTTGTATGTAATAGTATTATTTAATCTTTTTTGCTTTATTTTTTTATCTCTCCTTTTTTTCCATTTTAATTACTTTGTGTTTTGGTATGGATATCCTTAGGTTGATTTTTGTTCTTTCAGGAATCTCTTTCCTTTCTGGATCTAGATATCTGTTTCTTTCATCAAATTAGGAATTATTTCTTCAGATTAAGTTTTCTGCCCTCCTTTCTTTCTTCTTCTGAGGTTCCTATAATGTTACTGTTACTAATCTTAATAGAGCACAGAGTTCCCTTTGTCTTTTATTATTTTGCATTATGGTTATCTCTTATTTGCTCAACATAATTATTTTCCATTTGTCTGTCTTCCAGGTCATTAGTTCATGCCTATGATTTCTCTACTCTGATATTTGTTCTATCAAGTACATTTTTAATTTCGTTAGTCATGTCCCACATTTCTGATTGGTTCCCTTTATCTCTTTATTAAGGGTCTACTGATGACATCCCCTCTTTTCTCAGATCCAGTGAGTGTCTTTATAATCATTATTCTAAATTCTCTAATAGACATTTTACTTATAACCATTTTGCTTTGGTGTTTTGCAGAATCTTTGTCCTTTTCTTTCATTTTGGACATAATCCTCTTTCTGTTCATTTTGTTTAACTCTCAGAGTCTATTAGTTTCTTCTATATAAATCAGGTATATCTCCTGATTTGATAGGTAATGGCCTTATAATGAAAAGTTTCTGTAGTATTATGTATTTCAGAGTCCCCTGTTCTCCAGGGCTTAACAATTGACAAAGTGTCTCTGATGAGTGTGCTTTGCCATTGAGTCCTGGCCATTTTTTTCTTTCAGTCCATTTTATTGTAGAAGCTCTATTTTCCTTTTTGTGGGCACTGTCTTCTTTCTGTTTAAGGTAGAGCTAACGTTTACCATGTGTGCACTGGTCTGCTTGCAAAATGCGAACTGCCACCACTGCCACTGGAAGTGAGGCCCTGCAAAACTCATAGGCGTAGAGACTCAGTATAGGCAGGTATTTGTGCTGGTCTTTGGGAGGTTACCAATAAATGTAAGACTGAGGAAAGCTTGACTGGAAAAGATGAAATTACAAAAATGTAGGCAGCGGTCAGGTTTGTTATAAACAAGTTAGGCAATAAGTGTCTGCACAGTCATTCCTGCAGGTGACACCATGGTTATACTGGGGAAAAGCAGGAGAGGGAAATGTAAACTATCATCTCCTTTGTTCATGGAGGGATCTTCCTGCAACCCTTGCCTATCTGGAAAACATTTAAAGATGATGGGAAAGCTACATAGATCAGCCTTTAAGCATCTGCCTTTGGCTCAGGTCATGATCACAGGGTTCCAGGACTGAGGCTTGTATTGGGCTTGTTGCTTAGTAAGAAACCTGCTTCTCCCTCCTCATTCCCCTTGCTTTGTTCCCTCTCTTGCTGTGTGTGTGTGTCTCTCTCTCTGTCGAATAAATAAATAAATAAATAAAATCTTTTGAGAGAGAGAGAGATAGAAGAAAAGAGAACACTTGAATGTGAATAAATAATTCACTCCCATATGTTCAGGTATTTTTCAAACTACTACTTCTTTGCTGTATCTGCATGGGCTAATTGGCATGATATCTCTTTAAGAGCAGGGACTCTGCTTACTAATGGCATTGGAGCTTTCACAGAGCTAAGCCTGATTTTTAAAATCCCAGGCTTAAATTTATATTTTTTAATTTTTTCATATTTATTTTCAGCATAACATTATTCATTGATTTTAAACCACACACAGTGCTCCATGAATATGTGCCCTCTCCAATACCCAGCACCTGGTTCCCCCAAACTCCCACCCCCTGCCCCTTCAAAACCCTCAGATTGTTTTCAGAGTCCATAATTTTTCACAGTTCACCTCCCTTTCCAATTTCCCTCAATTCCCTTCACGTCTCTAACACCCCTTGTCCTCCATGCTATTTGTTATGATCCACAAATAAGTGAAACCATATGATACTTGACTCTCTCTGCTTGACTTATTATGCTCAGCATAATCTCTTCCAGTCCCGTCCATATTGCTACAAAAGTTGGGTATTTATCCTTTCTGATGGAGGCATAATACTCCATTGTGTTTATGGACCACATATTCCTTATCCATTCATCCTTTAAAGGGCATCTTGGTTCTTTCCACTGTTTGGCGACCGTGGTCATTGCTGCTATAAACATTGGGGTACAGATGACCCTTTTTTTCACTACATCTGTATTTTGGGGGAAATACCCAGTAGTGCAATGTCAGGGTCACATTGAAGCTCTATTTCTAATTTCTTGAGAAATCTACACACTGTTTTCCAAAGTGGCTGCATCAACTTGCATTCCCAGCAACAGAGTAAGAAGGTTCCCCTGACTCCACATCCTCTCCAACACATGTTGTTTCCTCTCTTGCTAATTTTGGCCATTCTAACTGGTGTAAGGTGATATCTCAATGTGGTTTCAATTTGAAATTCCCTGAGGGCTAGTGATGATGAACATTTTTTCATGTGTCTGATAGCCATTTGTATGTCTTCTTTGGAGTGTCTGTTCATATTTTCTGCATTTTTATTATATGATTGTCGTATTTGTGTGTGTTAAGTTTGAGAAGTATTTTATAGATCCTAGATATCAACCTTTTTCTGTACTGTCACTTACAAATATCTTTTCCCATTCCGTGGGTTGCCTTTTTGTTTTCTTAATTGTTTCCTTTGCTGTGCAGAATGTTTTGATCTTGATGAAGTCCCAAAATTTCATTTTCACTATTGTTTCCTTTGCCTTTGGAGAAATATCTTGTAAGAAATTGCTGTGGCTGATATCGAATAGGTTACTGCCTATATTCTCCTCCAAGGCTCTAATGGATTCCTGTCTCATGTTGAGGTCTTTTATCCATTTTCAGTTACGGTGTAAGACAATGGTTGAGGTTCATTCTTCTACATATAGCTATCCAGTTTTCCCAGAAGCATTTATTGAAGAGACTGTCTTTTTTCCACTGTATATTTTTTCCTGTTTTGTAGAAGATTATTTGACCATAGAGTTGAGGTCCCTATCTGGGCTCTCTACTCTGTTCCACTGGTCTATTTGTCTGTTTTTATGACAGTACCATGTTGCCTTTGTGATCACAACTTTGTAGTAAAGCTTGAAATCAGGTAATGTGATGTCCCCCATTTTATTTTTGTTTTTCAACATTTCTTTAATGATTCAGGATCTATTCTGATTCCAATTTTAGTATATGTGCTGCCGAAGTGAGCACTCTATTCTGATTCCATACAAATTTTTGTATTATTTGCTCCAGCTCTTTGAAAAATACCGGTGGAATTTTGATTGGAATGGCATTAAAAGTATCGATTGCTCTAGGCAGTGTAGACATTTGAACAATGTTTATTCTTCCAATCCAAGAGCATGGGATGGTCTTCCATCTTTTTGTGTCTTCAATTTCTTTCTTGAGTGCTCTGTAGTTCCTCGAGTACAGTTACTGTACCACTTTGCTTAGGTTTATTCTGAGGTATCTTTTGGTTCATGGTGCTTTAGTAAATAGAATTGATTCTCTAATTTCCCTTTCTGTATTTCATTGTTAGTGTATAAGAAAGCCACTGATTTCTGACATTGATTTTGCATCCTGCCACGTTGCTGAATGGCTGTATGAGTTCTAGTAGTGTGGGGGTAGAGTCTTTTGGGTTTTCCATATAAAGAATCATGTCATCTGCGAGGAGAGAGTTTGACGTCTTCGTTGCCAATTTGGATACCTTTTATTTCTCTCTGTTTTCTGATTGCTGTTGCTAGGACTTCTAATACTATGCTGAACAAGAGTGGTGAGTGGGCATTCTTGTCGTGTTCCTGATCTCACCTCAAGGCTGCAAGTTTTTTCCCATTGAGGATGATATTTGCTGTGGGTCTTTCATAGATAGATTTTATAAAGTTCAGGAATGTTTCCTCTATCCTTATACTTTGATGTTTTTAAATCAGGAATGGATGTTGAATTTTGTCCAAAGCTTTTTCTGTATGAATTAAGAGGACATGTGGTTCTTCTCTCTTCTCATATTAATTTGTTGTATCACATTGATTGATTTGCGAATGTTGAACAATCCTTGTATCCCAGGAATAAAACCCACCTGTACATGGTGGATAATCTTTTCAATGTGCTTTTGGATCCTGTTGGCTAGGATCTTGTTGAGACTCTTAGCATCCATGTTCTTCAGTGATATTTGTCTGAAATTCTCCTTTTTAGTAGGGTCTTTGCCTGGTTTGTGGATCAGGGTAATGCTGGCTTCATAGAAAGAGTCTGGAAGTTTTACTTCTGCTTCAATTTTTTGAAACAGCTTCAGTAGAATAGGTTTTATTTCCTCTTTGAGAGTTTGGAAGAATTCCCCATGGAATCCAGCAGGACCTGGGCTCTTGTTTTTTGGGTGGTTTTTGATCACTGCTTCAATCTCCTTACTAGATATTGGTCTATTCAGGTTGTCAATTTCTTCCTGGTTCAATTTTGGGAGTTTATAGTTTTTCAGGAATGCTTTCATTTCATCTAGATTGCTTAGCTTACTGGCATATAACTGTTGATAATAACTTCTGATGATTGTTCCTACTTCCTTGGTGTTCATTCTGATCTCTCCCATTTCATTCATAATTTTATGGATTTGGGCTTTCTCTCTTTTCTTTTGGATTAGTTTGGCCAATGGTATGGATCTTATTGATTCTTTCAAAAAACCAGTTTCTAGTTTCATTGATACGTTCTACTGTATATCTAGATTCAACCTCATTGATTTCAGCTCTAATCTTCATTATTTCCCTTCTTATGTGTGGAGTTGGTTTGATTTGTTGTTGATTATTCAGTTCTTTAACGTGTAGAGACTGCTGGGGTGTTGTGAATTTTTCAATATTTTTAAAGGAGGCTTGGATGGCTATATATTTCCCCCTAAGGATTGCCTTTGCTGTATCACATAGGTTTTGGACCAAAGTGTCTTCATTCTCATTGGTTTCCATGAATAGTTTTAGTTCTTTTTTGATCTCCTGGTTGATTCAAGCATTCTTAAGCAAGGTGGTCTTTAGCTTCCATGTGTTTGAGTTAATTCTGAACTTTACCTTGTGATTGAGCTCCAGTTTCAAAGCATTGTGCCCTGTGAATGTGCAGGCAATAATCTCAGTCTTTTGGTATCGGTTGAGTCCTGATTTGTGACCCAGTATGCGGTCTATTCTGGAGAAGATTCCATGTGCACTTTAGAAGAATGAGTATTCTGTTGTTTTAGGGTGGAATGTTCTGTATATATCTATGAGGGTCGCTCTGATCCAATTTGTCATTGAAGTCTCTGGTTTCTTTACTGATTTTCTGCTTCAATGATCTGTCTATTTCTGAGAGAGGTGTGTAAGATCTCCTGCTATTGATGTATTCATATCAAGATGACTCTTTATGTGGATTAACAGGTTTCTTATGTAATTGGCTGGACCCATATTGGGGGCATAGATATTTACAATTGTTAGATCATCTTGGTCGATTGTCCCTTTAAGAATAATGTATTGTCCTTCTGTATTTCTGACTAAAGTCTTTAGTTTAAAATCTAATTTTTCTGATATAAGAATTGCTACCCCAGCCTTCTTTTGAGGCCCATTGGCATGAAAGATGCTTCTCCATCCCTTCACATTCAGTCTGCATGTATCTTGAGGTTCAAAATGGGTCTCCGTAGACAACATATGAATGGTTCCTGTCGTTTTATCCAATCTGCAACCCTGTGCTGTTTTATGGGTGCATTCAGGTTATTCACCTTGATAGTGATTATTGATAGATACGTTTTTATGGGCATCGTGTTACATTAGAAGTCTTTATTTCTGTAGATTGTCCCTATATTTCTGTTCAATGCTATTCTTTGGATTTTTCCTCTTTCATAGAACACACCTTAATATTTCCTGCAGTGTCAGCTTGGTGGTTGCATAGTCTTTTAAGCCTTGCTGGTCCTGGAAACTCTTTATCTCTCCATCCATTTTGAATGTCAGTCTTGATGGATAAAGTATTCTTGGTTGCATGTTCTTCTCATTTAGTGCCCTGAATATATCTTGCCAGGCCTTTCTGGCTTTCCAGGTCTCTGTGGAAAGGTCTGAAGTTATTCTCATGGGCTTTCCTATGTAAGTCAGGAGCCTCTTTATCCTAGCAGCTTTCAAGTGATTATACCTACAGTTATGATTCCTCAATTTGACTATCAGATGCCTGATATTTTTCTGGAATCTATAATCTTGGGTGGAGACCTTTCAAACTCTAGTACATGAATGCTGGTTCCATTCACGACACTGGGAAAATGTTCATGAAGAACTTGTTCCACTTTATCTTCTAGACTTCTTTCTTTCTCCTCCCTTTCAGAGATTCCAATAATTCTGATGTTGGAATGTTTCATGACATCATTTATTTCCCTGATTCTGTTTTCGTGGCTTCTAAGCTGTTTGTTACAGGCTTCCTCCTGATCATTTCTCTCTATGTTTGTCCTCCAGATCACTAATTCTATCTTCTGTCTCAGTTACCCTAGATTTCAGATAATTTAGATTAGATTAGAACTCATTGAGAGCATTGTGAACCTCATCCTGGTAGCTTTCAGCTCTTCCCTAACATTATTAACATCATCTCTGGTCAATTCAGTTTGGCCCTAATCAATTCTGTTTAGTCATCCATGGATTTCTCCAACCTAGCTACTGCTTGGACAATTGTTAGCCTGAATTCTCTTTCCGACATATTGTGTGTTGATAGCTGTTACCTCTGTTGCAGAAGGCCCATCCTCTGTATTTTTCTTCTGTTGAGCATTCCTCCTCCTAGGCATTTTGGTGAGAGATGGCTGAATGGATGTAGCTGGATGTATTGACCATAGTGCAGTCAAGGTGCACCCTGGAAGGCTCCTGAGCAATCAGGATTCCACACCCAAATGAGAGGAAAAAGAAAAGAGAAAAGAGAGAGGGAGTGACAGGAATAAAAGGGAAGATAAAAGAAGGTTCAGTCCATATGGGCCCTAAGGTAAAATTTATGAAGTATACAAACAAAAAGACTGATAAAAGCATATGACAAGAGAGAATATATATATATATGTGTATATATATATATATATATATATATATATATATATATATATATAATAAAAGGAAGAGCCTCGTCAAAAAGAACCCCAAGTGTAAGATTTATTAACTATCAAGACTAAGACGAAAACCCAGAAACACTGGTGAAAGAAAAAGATGGGAGAGTTGTAATAAATTCTCAGTGTGGGTGAGGAAGGTTGTTTTGATTCTTCCTGGATGTATCTTGATATATTTGTTAAAGGCCTCCACTTTCCTAAGAAAAAGGGGATTAAAAATTGGTTTACTTATAGGGGTAGCATTGATTGGAGAAAGGGGATTACCTTGATGTTTAACTCTAAGTGAATATTAGAAAATAAAAATTAAAAAAAGGAATAAACTAGACTGAAGTAAACTGAAAATTAAAAGAAAAAGAAATTTAAAAAATAGAAATGCAAAAGGAAAACACCGGTGTATGTATCAAAAAGTTCAGGTTAGAAGGTTATTGTGGAATTTGATGTACTGTACATCTCACTGTGATGGTAAATAGGTTAAAAAATTATATATAGAAAAATATGAGCCAGAATAGGTGGAATGAATTAAAAATAAATTTTGTCCTATGAAGTAGTGGTGGTTGTTCTCTTGTGGTTTTTTTTTTTTTTTCTTTCCTGGTTGGTTTTCTGCATTAGGGGCCTGTCACATGGGTTTTCAGTTAATGATGTTCCCTGCGTTAAGTCCTCCTGCCCCCTTCAAGGGGTTGGGCTCTGAGGAAACCATTTTTTTCAGGCTTTTGTTCTCTGGAAGCTTTTATGTTTGTTCACTTTTTCTTTTTTTTCCCTCTCGCCTTGACCACTTTAGATGGCTTTTTAGGTTTAGAGGAAAGCAAACTGCACCCTGATGCCCCTCCTAGAGAGAAGCTTCAGTCTGCTCTCCTGTGGGTGTTGCAGAGCCCAAATAAATTCCCCCTTGGCGGCTGCAGAGCAGGTTCCAAGTCGTGGACCCTGGGGATGCAGGATCTTCTGCTTGTACCCAAAACCACAGCAGCGGTGGCTGTCTGAGCAGGTCCAGACTGCCAGAGAGGTTCCAAGCAGTGATCACACACACTGAGATTTTCATTCTGGTCTGGGCTGGGAGTGCATGGTCTCTCTCGTTCTAAGAGCGCCGGGCTTGCATGCACCTCTCATAGGGGAGGGTAAGGGTCTCGCATACTTCTCAGGCTCTGGTGAAATGGTGCAGGCCTAAGAACGCCAGGCTGGGCCTTCATGCACCTCTCTCAGGGGAGGGTGAGGGTCGCACTTCTCTCAGGCTCTGTAGCATGGCTTGGTGTTCTTCCCTCTGGCCAGGCTCCCAGGCCCTTACAGGAGATGGACCCCACATATTCTCAGGCACACTGGCGGCTCACAATCCAAGACCTGGTTTCTCCACCGCACTCTCTCTGGCTCAGCACCAGGGGAGGCTTTCCTGGGTCCCGGGACTTAAGCCCTTGTCCCTATCCACCCCGATTCCCACAAACCCCCCTCCATGCCCATGGTCCTTTGCTCTCTTTGAGTGCTTTCAACCAGTCTCCAAGTTAATGCTGGTTCCCCAGATGCAGGGCTCTCATATTAGGCATTTTACTTTCCAATCAGTTGCCACTGGTGGCTCCCTCCCCCTTTTGTTTATCTTCCGATATCAGTCTGACGTTCCCACTCCACTTTACCTGACCACTGGTGTCCTCTGCCTCTGTAGAGATCCAGATGTGTATAATTCTGATCTCCAGCTGATTTCATGGGTGATTGGAGTTCTTTGGTGGGTAATCAGCTCACTTTAGGGTACAGGTTGAAAGGGCGCCTCTTCTTACTTCCCCGCCATCTTATCTCCCCCCCCCAGGCTTTAATTTCTACTAGTTGAAAGAAATCTTGTAAAACAGCCCTCTTTCTCCCATAGTCGAATATTATGGGAAATTGTCTTCCTCATGTGGGACACCAGTGGGATAGACTATTAATCACTTTTCCCCATGATAGTGGTTTCTTCCCTATTATGGATGCTCTTGATTTGTTTTTCTCATCAAACATCTCCCTGGCTTTGCTATGTTATTCAAAGTGGCTTCTTTTCTACCTTTATTTGTGGAGTTTCCTATGCCACTCTGTGGGTCCTTCTCTGGGTTATTTATACTTTTGTGCATA
This sequence comes from Mustela nivalis, assembly GCF_964662115.1. Taxonomy (NCBI): domain Eukaryota; kingdom Metazoa; phylum Chordata; class Mammalia; order Carnivora; family Mustelidae; genus Mustela; species Mustela nivalis. Next base: position 7,028,262 of record NC_139022.1, on the reverse strand, counting down.
TTACCTAGTTATATACATGGGATGAATCATTTAATGGCCCTTTCACTTTGCTATTTTCCCAGGCTCCTTAAGATATTTTAAACCTTCACTCTTCTTTTTGGGGATGCTCCAGCAAATTAGTGAAGACTGCAATAGGCATGGTTTATAGAAGACTTCTGGAGAAGGGTCTGCTCTAGACTAAGAAATTGAAATGGAAGGTTGAAAGTAATGGTAATGGAGGAATATAAAAATTATTACTGTTTACTTATACCTGATGTTATTAGAAAATAAACACTTGTACTTTTCTGAGTCCACAGCATGAACTGGTAACTGATTTTCAGGAAGGTTTATTCAACAAGGTAGAACACAATGACAAGAAGGAAATCCAGCTTATCAACATGAAAAAAAATTTGTTATAGCTATATATATATATGCCTGAAAGTGTAATATAACCTTTAATGAAAACATAAACATTTTACACGTATTACTAAATTTATTCCTATGAATCAAATGAGTATTTGAACTAATATAAACATTTTCATTATTTGGAAAATGAATTAAGTTTATATTGAATTAAAATATTTGGTATTTTTAATATGTGATTTATGAAGCGCATAGAATTATTAATATCCTATTAAGGTAGATATATATTTTTTCTTTTCATTATTTCATTAATTCTTTATAGAATATTTTGAATGTAAATGCTTACCACTTTAGCCTGTATATTTATAAAACAAATAGAACTGCTTTCTCAAAATAGGAAGCCTTATTTACTTAAGGAATTGGGTATTTCCATATATATGCTTATATGTTATATATATACATTACATGTGTTTTTCTCTTTTTCCAGTGAAACCAAACAAGAATATGGAAAATTACAACCAAACATTAACTGATTTCCTTTTATTGAGATTGTTTCCACCATCAAGTATTGGCCTCCTTTTTTTTTTTTTATTCTCATTGCACTTATTTTCTTAATGGCTCTTTATGATAATCTATCCATGATCATCCTTATCCTCTTGGACACCTATCTCCACACACCCATGTATTTTCTACTTAGCTCTCCCTCATGGACCTTAACTACATCTCCACCATTGTCCCCAAGATGGCTTTCAATTATCTCTCTGGAAATGAGTCTATTTCACTTATTGGTTGTGGGGTTCAGAGCTTCTTCTTCTTGACTTTTGCCATTACAAAAGCACTACACTTGACATCTATGGCCTATCATCATTATGTAGCTATTTGTTTTCCTCTTCACTATCCCATTCTCATGAACAAAGAAGTCTGTGTGCTAATGATAATGATACCATAGACAATAGGATCTATCAACTCCTGTGCCCACACTATATATGCCCTCCAAATCCCTTACTGTCAATCCAGAATCATCAACCATTTTTTTTCTGTGATGTACTGGCTATGTTGACTATGGCCTGCATGGACATCTGGGTCTATGAGTACACACTGTTTGTGAGCACCACCATCTTGATGGTGTTTCCTTTAATTGGAATTGCATGTTTCTTTGGCTGGGTTCTCCTTGCCATCTGCCACATGCAATCAACAGAGGACAGGAAGAAGCCCTATTCAACCTGAAGCACTCATATCACTGTGGTGACTCTCTACTATGCACCTTTTGATCACACTTATCTATGCCTAAGGTCTTTCCCATCCCCCACAGAGGACAAGGTCTTGGATGTCTTCTACACCATTGGAACCTAATGCTTAACCCCATCATCTACAGCCTGAGAAACAAGGAGGTGATAAGGGCCCTGAGAAGAGTGATTCAGAGAATGTGCTCTATAAAACCGTAGAGTAAGTTTTCTTTAGTACTGTGGCCTTAGAAGTAGATTACTTGTAATTTAAGAACAAAATTACTTGTACTTTAAGAACAAAGAAGTATCATTTATTCTTCTCCTACCCACTTAAGCCCCCATGTTGCATCACCACTTCCTCATATCAGAGAGATCATATGATAGTTGTCTTTCTCTGCTTCACTTATTTCGCTAAGCATGACACGCTCTAGTTCCATCCATGTTGTCGCAAATGGCAAGATTTCATTTCTTTTGATGGCTGCATAGTATTCCATTGTGTATATATACCACATCTTCTTGATCCATTCATCTGTTGATGGACATCTAGGTTCTTTCCATACTTTGGCTATTGTGGACATTGCTGCTATAAACATTCAGGTGCACGTGCCCCTTTGGATCACTACGTTTGTATCCTTAGGGTAAATACCCAGTAGTGCTATTGATGGGTCATAGGGCAGTTCTATTTTCAACATTTTGAGGAACCTCCATGCTGTTTTCCAGAGTGGTTGCACCAGCTTGCATTTCCACCAACAGTGTAGGAGGGTTCCCCTTTCTCCGCATCCTCGCCAGCATCTGTCATTTCCTGACTTGTTGATTTTAGCCATTCTGACTGGTGTGAGGTGATATCTCATTGTGGTTTTGATTTGTATTTCCCTGATGCCGAGTGATATGGAGCACTTTTTCATGTGTCTGTTGGCCATCTGGATGTCTTCTTTGCAGAAATGTCTGTTCATGTCCTCTGCCCATTTCTTGATTGGATTATTTGTTCTTTGGGTGTTGAGTTTGCTAAGTTCTTTATAGATTCTGGACACTAGTCCTTTATCTGATATGTCATTTGCAAATATCTTCTCCCATTCTGTCAGTTGTCTTTTGATTTTGTTAACTGTTTCCTTTGCTGTGCAAAAGCTTTTGATCTTGATGAAATCCCAACAGTTCATTTTTTCCCTTGCTTCCCTTGCCTTTTGCGTTGTTCCTAGGAAGATGTTGCTGCGGCAGAGGTCGAAGAGGTTGCTGCCTGTGTTCTCCTCAAGGATTTTGATGGATTCCTTTCGCAATTGAGGTCCTTGATCCATTTTGAGTCTATTTTTTAATAAATGAAACAAGATGGGATTGGGAGGGAGACAAACCATAAGTGACTCTTAATCTCACAAAACAAACTGAGGGTTGCTGGTGGGAGGGGGTTTGGGAGAAGGGGGTGGGATTATGGACATTGGGGAGGGTATGTGCTTTGGTGAGTGCTGTGAAGTGTGTAAACCTGGTGATTCACAGACCTGTACCCCTGGGGATAAAAATACATGTTTATAAAAAATAAAAAATTTTAAAAAAAAGAAGAAAGAAGTAGATTACTTGTACCTTAAGGACACTATTATTTTGAGACTGAAGAGGACTAAAACATCTAGAAGATTAAAATAATTGAGATTTGACCAAATAGTTATACATTTCTAAACACTTGTTCTATGTTTGTTATGGTAATTTTTAGTAAATATAAAGGACATAGTTTCCTCTATCTTGTTTCCAGGTTTTTCTAATATGTAGAAATTAAAATAGTAATTGCCTAGTTGATGGTATCATTCACTATAATAGTTCTACTGTATTTAAAATATATATCCCAAGGTGACTAAAATAATATAAAAACAATAAATCCCATAACTTTGGTCATTCTATTGATAACCAAAATATTATTTGTTTTATTTCTATCATAGTGTATTCTTAACTGATATATATTAGTTCTCCTATCTCCCAGTTTTCTAGGTGATAGATATAGAGGTTTGTCAGAGACCTCTGCATAAATTAGAATTTCTCACATCACTAGAGAGGAAATATAAAACATTTGAATCTTTCTGGGGTACCTGGGTGACTCAGTAATTTAAGTGTCTGTCTTCAGTTCAGATCATGTTTCCATGGTCCTGAAGTCAATGTCCTGTTTCTCCCACTCTACCTGCTGTTTTCCCTGCATGTGTTCTCTCTCTCTGTCAAAAAAATAATAAAGTAAAATAAAATAAAATCTTTGATAAAAAGTTTCTATCTTTTTTGAGAAGATCTCTGAAATAGTCTGGGTGATTATTTTTTAAGGTTTATTTATTTTAGAAAGAGAGTGAGAGAGAAGGAAGGAGAGAAGGGTCAAGATGCAAAGGGAGAGGGGAGAAAAACACAAGAAAACACAAGCATACTCCATGCTGAGTGTGGAGCCCAAGAAGAGGGCTGGATGTTACTACTCTGAGATCTTGACTTGAGCCAAAACCAAGAGGCAGATAGCTAACTAACGATGCTACCCCAAGCATCCCAAACTGGATGATTCTTTTCTTTTTAATATTTTATTTAGTTGAGATACAGAGTGAGTAAGGGAAAGATAGCACAATTAGTGGGTGGGGATGGAGAAGCAGACCCCATGACCCCAGTTGGGCAGGAAGGTTTATGCTGGGTTTTATGCCAGGACCCTGGATTCACTACCTAAACTGAAGGCAGGTGTTTAACTAACTGAGCCACTCAGGCACACTTAAACTGATTCTTCTTTTTTTTAAATATTTTATTTATTCATTTGACAGAGAGAGAGACAATGAGAGAAGGAACACAAGCAGAGCGAGAGAGACAAGGAGAATCAGGAATCTCACTAAGTAGGGAGCCCAATACAGACCTTGATACCATATTATCAGGCATTATAACCTGAGCCAAAAGCAGGTGCTTAATGACTGAGCCAACAAGGCACCCCTAATTCTTGAGGAAGAAATCTTAGGTATATATAATTAGAGTTGGATAAATACAAAATGGGCTGTGGAAGAATGACAGCTACTTTAATATGATGGCTGTGGTGCATAAACAATGAATTCTGGAACACTGAAAAGAAAAAAAAACTCGTCTGTGCAAATTAATCAATCTGAAAAACTCAAATGATTCCTTAATACATGTCAAAATTGTATGTCTCATATAACCACTATTATAAACTTATGATATAACACCTGCAATGAACATGTTATTTTCCATTTGCTATTCTTTTAATTCCAGAAGACTAGCTTTGGAGGTTTGTTTTGCAACAACATTTCCACTTCAGTATTTTGAGCAGCTGTACCTACTCGGTCATTTCCCTACAAAGTTCCTATTATTAATCTCAGTTTAACCTTACAATGGATGAAGGTCCATTACCATTAGGAGAGACTCTACTATACTCTTTATTTTCTAAGGACATGAGGGAAGAAGGAAACTATAATTACCATCTAAGAAACCATGGATTATCCCAATGAGAACAATGATGGATGATAATGTATGAGACTTGAAAATTATCACTTTTTCCCAAAATAGGAAATCCATATTTTAGAAGAAATGATATAAATTTTATGTTTTTATACTAAAGCCAATTTAACATTTAGAAAATTTGTGATTATTAAATGATTAAAAACCTTATTTTGCAATGACACAGGTATGACTGCTTTTTTCTAATACATAATAAAAAAAATTCTAATTACAAAGGATTGCATGGTATTATAGCAAAACTTTAAAAAATAAACAGTTTCGTGCTTCTGAAATAATTGCCTCATGCCACAAAATTTAAGTCTGAAATATGGAGAAAAGATAATATTTATGACTTATTATCAATAACCAAATACTTCTAAGCATTTACTGTTCTTAACCTAATTAAAATATGATTCAGAATATGATTAGCTAAAGTTATAAGCTGAAGTATATTTATTTACTAAAAAAATTTAATTATAAACAATTATGATTAAAAAAGAGTAAGTGGTTTGTGGATTCTCCAGAATGGCTGGCCAATTAGATCTTAAATGTCCATGATTACAAGCAATTTCCAAAATTGCTTCACGTGGAAACCTCATTTTGCATCTCCTGGGAACCATTTACAGTCCCAGAACAACATGATGATCTTTTCTGGGAGCCTGGTGAATACACTACTGTTGAGGAAGTTACACCAAGCTAACGTTTGTAATAAAATAATTTGGTGCAGTGTATTTTCCCCGGACAAAAATTAAGAGCTAACAAGGGAGTGTGTACTTAGGTCCTACCACAGAAAACAGAAATTTTATTATAATTAAATATGTCAAATGAAAAGTCAGATACAAAACAAAACAAACAAACAAAAAACCCTCTACATTAGACTCTAGACTTCTGCTAAAACAGTGGTTCTGTCTCAGTGATAACTGCCTCAGTTATCTTCCTACATGACGCATTGTGTGTCAGAACTATGTAAAATTCATTATTTTCAAAATAATTTTCAAAATATGTTTATCCAGCAAGAGTGACATTCAGAATGGATGGAGAGATAAAGAGCTTCCAAGACTGGCGAGGTCTAAAAGAGTATGTGACCACCAAGCTGGCACTACATAAAAAGAATACTAAGGGGAGTTCTATAAAAGAAGAAAGAACCCAAGAGTGACATAGAATAGAAATTTACAGACACAATCTATAGAAACAAGGACTTCACAGGCAACATGACGTCAATAAAAACATATCTTTCAATAATCATTCTCAATGTGAACAGAGTAAATGCTCCCATATAAGAACACAGGATTGCAGATTGAATAAAATGACAAGAACCATCCATATACTGTCTACAAGAGACACATTTGGAACATAAAATATATCCAGACTAAAGTGAAGGGATGGAGAAGAATATTTCATGCCAGTGGGCTTCAAAAGAAAGCTGGGGTAGCAATTCTCATATCAGATAAATTAGATTTTATATTTAAGATTGTAGTCAGAGGTACAGAAGGACCCTACATCGTTCTTAAAGGGTCTATCCACCAAGAAGGTCTAAAAATTGTAAATACCTATGCCCCCAACATGGGAGCAGCCACCTACATAAGCCAACTTTTAATCAAAATAAAGAGTCATAGTTATATGAATACATTAATTTTAGGGGATCTTTACACACTGTTCTCAGCAAAAGACAGATTATCTATGCAGAAAATCAACATAGAAACAAGAGCTTTGAATGACACATTGGACCAGATGGAAACTCATCTATATATACAGAACATTTCATACTAAAATTGCATAATACTCATTCTTCTTGAGTGCACATGGAACTTTGTCGAGAATAGACTATATTCTGGGTCACAAAACAGGGCTCAACCAATACCAATAGACTGAGATTATTCCCTGCATATTCTAAGACCACAATGTTTTGAAACTGGAACGCAACCACAAGAAAAAGTTTGGAAACAATTCAAACACATGGAAGCTAAAGACCATCCTTTCCAAGAATGTTTGGATCCACCAGTAAATCAAAAAAGAACTTAAAAAAATCATGGAAACCAATGATAATGAAGAAATATTGGTCTTCATCCTGACGGATTCCCTGGGGAATTCTACCAAACATTCAAAGAAAAAAAAAATACCTATTTTCCTGAAGCTGTTTCAAAAAATAGAAACAGAGGGAAAATTGCCAGATTCCTTGAAGCCAGCATTATCTTTATCCCCAAACCAAGCAAAGATCCTATCAAAAAGGAGAATTTCAGTCCAACATCCCTGATGAATATAGAAGCCAGGATTCTCAACAAGATCCTAGCTAATAGGATCTAACAGCACATTAAGAAAATTATCCACCATGACCAGGTGGGATTTACCCCTGGGATGCAAGTGTGGTTCAGAACCAACAGATCAATCAATGTGATAAAACAAATCAATAAGAGAAGAGAGAAGAACCACATGATCCTCTCAGTTGATGCAGAAAAAGCAATTGACAAAATACAGCATCTGTTCCTGGTCATTTATTTAAAAACATGTCATTTAATGAAAAAAATACTTAAAACATACACAAAATTTCAAAAGTATGTAATAAGCTCATTGTTATTTAGGTTCCTTAATTTTATTTTGTCCTTTGTGTTACAGTAAATGTCATTGTCCCATGTCAAGAAAAATAATTTTAAAAGCTTCTTAATACCCAAGAATTGCATAAAACAATAAAAAGTTTAAAAAAAATAAAAACAAAATGGGAACATTCAAAAATAAAAAGACCAAAGGAAATTATTTTTAACCAAATTACAAATCAAGGAAGCTCAAAGGACACTGAGAAGTTTAAATGCCAAATACAGGTAAACACAATACTTAAGTATAAAATTTTCTAATTTTAGAGAACCAAGATATGAAAAATCCTGAAGAAACACGAAGAAAATAACACTTTATCTATAATCAAAGTTAAGAATTATATCTGACTTCTTATAAACCACATAAACAAGGAGGAGGAGGAGTCAAGATGGCGGAGAAGTAGCAAGCTGAGACTGCTTCAGCTAGCTGGAGATCAGCTAGATAGCTTATCTAAAGATTGCAAACACCTGAAAATCCATCGGCAGATCGAAGAGAAGAAGAACAGCAATTCTGGAAACAGAAAAACAACCACTTTCTGAAAGGTAGGACCGGCGGAGAAGTGAATCCAAAGCGACGGGAAGATAGACCCCGGGGGGAGGGGCCGGCTCCCGCAAGCGGCGGAGCAACCGCGCACAAAATCAGGACTTTTAAAAGTCTGTTCCGCTGAGGGACATCACTCCAGAGGCTAAACCGGGGCGAAGCCCACGCGGGGTCAGCGTGGCCTCAGGTCCCGCAGGGTCACAGAAGGATCGGGGGTGTCTGAGTGTCGCAGAGCTTGCGGGTATTGGAACGGGAAAGCCGGCTACAGAAACAGAGCCGACAGTAAGCTCGCAGCTCGGTGTCACCTTGAACTGGTCGCAGGCTCGGTGAGCTCGGAGTGCGGCCGGAGGTCAGGCAGACGGGAGTAACTGGGCCCTGTTCTCTGAGGGCGCACTGAGGAGTGGGGCCCTGGGCTCTCGGCTCCTCCGGGCCGGAGACCAGGAGGCCGCCATTTGTATTCCCGTCCTCCGGAACTCTACGGAAAGCACTCAGGGAACAAAAGTTCCTGAAAGCAAACCCGAGCGGATTACTCATCCCGGCCCCGGGTAAGGGAGGTGCAATTCCGCCTGGGGCAAAGACACTTGAGAATCACTACAACAGGCCCCTCCCCCAGAAGATCAACAAGAAATCCAGCCGAGACCAAGTTCACCTACCAAGGAGTGCGGTTTCAATACCAAGGAGAGCAGCAGAATTCCAGAGGAGGAGAAAGCCAAGCACGGAACTCATGGCTTTTTTCCTGTGATTTTTTTTTTTTTTTTTTTTTAGTCTTGCAGTTAATTTAATTTTTTCTTTTCATTTTTTTTTTTTTCTTTTTCTTCTCGCCTTCGGGTAAAATTTTTTTTTTTAACTGTTACCTTTTTCTTTTTTTAACGATTTTTTACTAGTTTATCTAATATATATATTTTTTCTTTTTTACATTTTTCTCAGGTGTTTTCTTTTTTTAAAAAAAAAAATTTTTTTCTTTTCTTTTTTTTTCTTTCCTTTTTTCTTTTTTTTTTTTTTTCTTTCTTTCTTTTTGAACCTCTTTTTATCCCCTTTCTCCCCACTCACGATTTTGGATCTCTTCTAATTTAGTTAAAGCATATTTTCCTGGGGTTGTTGCCACCCTTTTAGTATTTTACTTGCCCCTTCATTTACTCTTATCTGGCCAAAATGACAAGACGTAAAAATTCAACGCAAAAAAAAGAACAAGAGGCAGTACCGAAGGCTAGGGACCTAATCAATACAGACATCGGTAATATGTCAGATCTAGAGTTCAGAATGACAATTCTCAAGGTTCTAGCCGGGCTCGAAAAAGGCATGGAAGATATTAGAGAAACCCTCTCGAGAGATATAAAAGCCCTTTCTGGAGAAATAAAAGAACTAAAATCTAACCAAGTTGAAATCAAAAAAGCTATTAATGAGGTGCAATAAAAAATGGAGGCTCTCACTGCTAGGATAAATGAGGCAGAAGAAAGAATTAGTGATATAGAAGACCAAATGACAGAGAATAAAGAAGCTGAGCAAAAGAGGGACAAACAGCTACTAGACCACGAGGGGAGAATTCGAGAATTAAGTGACACCATAAGACGAAACAACATTAGAATAATTGGGATTCCAGAAGAAGAAGAAAGAGAGAGGGGAGCAGAAGGTATACTGGAGAGAATTATTGGGGGAGAATTTCCCCAATATGGCAAAGGGAACGAGCATCAAAATTCAGGAGGTTCAGAGAACGCCCCTCAAATTCAATAAGAATAGGCCCACACCCCGTCACCTAATAGTAAAATTTACAAGTCTCAGTGACAAAGAGAAAATCCTGAAAGCAGCCCGGGAAAAGAAGTCTGTAACATACAATGGTAAAAATATTAGATTGGCAGCTGACTTATCCACAGAGACCTGGCAGGCCAGAAAGAGCTGGCATGATATTTTTAGAGCACTAAACGAGAAAAACATGCAGCCAAGAATACTATATCCAGCTAGGCTATCATTGAAAATAGAAGGAGAGATTAAAAGCTTCCAGGACAAACAACAACTGAAAGAATTTGCAAATACCAAACCAGCTCTACAGGAAATATTGAAAGGGGTCCTCTAAGCAAAGAGAGAGCCTACAAGTGGTAGATCAGAAAGGAACAGAGACCATATACAGTAACAGTCACCTTACAGGCAATACAATGGCACTAAATTCATATCTCTCAATAGTTACCCTGAATGTGAATGGGCTAAATGCCCCTGTCAAAAGACACAGGATATCAGAATGGATAAAAACACAAAACCCATCTATATGTTGCCTCCAAGAAACTCATTTTAAGCCCGAAGACACCTCCAGATTTAAAGTGAGGGGGTGGAAAAGAATTTACCATGCTAATGGACATCAGAAGAAAGCAGGAGTGGCAATCCTTATATCAGATCAATTAGATTTTAAACCAAAGACTATAATAAGAGATGAGGAAGGACACTATATCATACTCAAAGGGTCTGTCCAACAAGAAGATTTAACAATTTTAAATATCTATGCCCCCAACGTGGGAGCAGCCAACTATATAAACCAATTAATAACAAAATCAAAGAAACACATCAACAACAATACAATAATAGTAGGGGACTTTAACACTCCCCTCACTGAAATGGACAGGTCATCCGAGCAAAAGATCAGCAAGGAAATAAAGGCCTTAAACGACACACTGGACCAGATGGACATCACAGATATATTCAGAACATTTCATCCCAAAGCAACAGAATAAACATTCTTCTCTAGTGCACATGGAACATTCTCCAGAATAGATCACATCCTCGGTCCTAAATCAGGACTCAACCAGTATCAAAAGATTGGGATCATTCCCTGCATATTTTCAGACCACAATGCTCTAAAGCTAGAACTCAACCACAAAAGGAAGTTTGGAAAGAACCCAAATACATGGAGACTAAACAGTATCCTTCTAAAGAATGAATGGGTCAACCGGGAAATTAAAGAAGAATTGAAAAAAATCATGGAAACAAATGATAATGAAAATACAACGGTTCAAAATCTGTGGGACACAATAAAGGCAGTCCTGAGAGGAAAATATATACCGGTACAAGCCTTTCTCAAGAAACAAGAAAGGTCTCAGGTACACAACCTAACTCTACACATAAAGGAGCTGGAGAAAGAACAAGAAAGAAACCCTAAGCCCAGCAGGAGAAGAGAAATCATAAAGATCAGAGCAGAAATCAATGAAATAGAAACCAAAAAAACAATAGAACAAATCAACGAAACTAGGAGCTGGTTCTTTGAAAGAATTAATAAAATTGATAAACCCCTGACCCGACTTATCAAAAAGAAAAGAGAAAGGACCCAAATAAATAAAATCATGAATGAAAGAGGAGAGATCACAACTAACACCAAAGAAATACAAACTATTATAAGAACATACTATGAGCAACTCTACAGCAATAAATTTGACAATCTGGAAGAAATGGATGCATTCCTAGAAACATATAAACTACCACAACTGAACCAGGAAGAAATAGAAAGCCTGAACAGACCCATAATCAGTAAGGAGATTGAAACAGTCATTAAAAATCTCCAAACAAACAAAAGCCCAGGGCCAGATGGCTTCCCGGGGGAATTCTACCAAACATTTAAAGAAGAACTAATTCCTATTCTCCTGAAACTGTTCCAAAACATAGAAATGGAAGGAAAACTTCCACACTCATTTTATGAGGCCAGCATCACCTTGATCCCAAAACCAGACAAGGATCCCACCAAAAAAGAGAGCTATAGACCGATATCCTTGATGAACACAGATGCGAAAATACTCAACAAAATACTAGCCAATAGGATTCAACAGTACATTAAAAAGATTATTCACCACGACCAAGTGGGATTTATTCCAGGGCTGCAAGGTTGGTTCAACATCCGCAAATCAGTCAATGTGATACAACACATCAATAAAAGAAAGAACAAGAACCATATGATACTTTCAATAGATGCTGAAAAAGCATTTGACAAAGTACAGCATCCCTTCCTGATCAAAACTCTTCAAAGTGTAGGGATAGAGGGCACATACCTCAATATCATCAAAGCCATCTATGAAAAACCCACCGCAAATATCATTCTCAATGGAGAAAAACTGAAAGCTTTTCCACTAAGGTCAGGAACACGGCAGGGATGTCCATTATCACCACTGCTATTCAACATAGTACTAGAGGTCCTAGCCTCAGCAATCAGACAACAAAAGGAAATTAAAGGCATCCAAATCGGCAAAGAAGAAGTCAAATTATCACTCTTCGCAGATGATATGATACTATATGTGGAAAACCCAAAAGACTCCACTCCAAAACTGCTAGAACTTATACAGGAATTCAGTAAAGTGTCAGGATATAAAATCAATGCACAGAAATCAGTTGCATTTCTCTACACCAACAGCAAGACAGAAGAAAGAGATATTAAGGAGTCAATCCCATTTACAATTGCATCCAAAACCATAAGATACCTAGGAATAAACCTAACCAAAGAGACACAGAATCTATACTCAGAAAACTATAAAGTACTCATGAAAGAAATTGAGGAAGACACAAAGAAATGGAAAAATGTTCCATGCTCCTGGATTGGAAGAATAAATATTGTGAAAATGTCTATGCTACCTAAAGCAATCTACACATTTAATGCAATTCCTATCAAAGTACCATCCATCTTTTTCAAAGAAATGGAACAAATAATGCTAAAATTTATATGGAACCAGAAAAGACCTCGAATAGCCAAAGGGATATTGAAAAAGAAAGCCAACGTTGGTGGCATCACAATTCCGGACTTCAAGCTCTATTACAAAGCTGTCATCATCAAGACAGCATGGTACTGGCACAAAAACAGACACATAGATCAATGGAACAGAATAGAGAGCCCAGAAATAGACCCTCAAATCTATGGTCAACTCATCTTCGACAAAGCAGGAAAGAATGTCCAATGGAAAAAAGACAGCCTCTTCAATAAATGGTGCTGGGAAAATTGGACAGCCACATGCAGAAAAATGAAATTGGACCATTTCCTTACACCACACACAAAAATAGACTCAAAATGGATGAAGGACCTCAATGTGCGAAAGGAATCCATCAAAATCCTTGAGGAGAACACAGGCAGCAACCTCTTCGACCTCTGCCGCAGCAACATCTTCCTAGGAACAACGCAAAAGGCAAGGGAAGCAAGGGAAAAAATGAACTATTGGGATTTCATCAAGATCAAAAGCTTTTGCACAGCAAAGGAAACAGTTAACAAAATCAAAAGACAACTGACAGAATGGGAGAAGATATTTGCAAACGACATATCAGATAAAGGACTAGTGTCCAGAATCTATAAAGAACTTAGGAAACTCAACACCCAAAGAACAAATAATCCAATCAAGAAATGGGCAGAGGACATGAACAGACATTTCTGCAAAGAAGACATCCAGATGGCCAACAGACACATGAAAAAGTGCTCCATATCACTCGGCATCAGGGAAATACAAATCAAAACCACAATGAGATATCACCTCACACCAGTCAGAATGGCTAAAATCAACAAGTCAGGAAATGACAGATGCTGGCGAGGATGTGGAGAAAGGGGAACCCTCCTACACTGTTGGTGGGAATGCAAGCTGGTGCAGCCACTCTGGAAAACAGCATGGAGGTTCCTCAGAATGTTGAAAATAGAACTACCCTATGACCCAGCAATTGCACTATTGGGTATTTACCCTAAAGATACAAATGTAGTGATCCAAAGGGGCACATGCACCCGAATGTTTATAGCAGCAATGTCCACAATAGCCAAACTATGGAAAGAACCTAGATGTCCATCCACAGATGAATGGATCAAGAAGATGTGGTATATATACACAATGGAATACTATGCAGCCATCAAAAGAAATGAAATCTTGCCATTTGCGACAACATGGATGGAACTAGAGCGTATCATGCTTAGCGAAATAAGTCAAGCAGAGAAAGACAACTATCATATGATCTCCCTGATATGAGGAAGTGGTGATGCAACATGGAGGCTTAAGTGGGTAGGAGAAGAATAAATGAAACAAGATGGGATTGGGAGGGAGACAAACCATAAGTGACTCTTAATCTCACAAAACAAACTGAGGGTTGCTGGGGGGAGGGGGTTTGGGAGAAGGGGGTGGGATTATGGACATTGGGGAGGGTATGTGCTTTGGTGAGTGCTGTGAAGTGTGTAAACCTGGTGATTCACAGACCTGTACCCCTGGGGATAAAAATATATGTTTAGGGGCGCCTGGGTGGCTCAGTGGGTTAAGCCTCTGCCTTCGGCTCAGGTCGTGATCCCAGGGGCCTGGGATCGAGTCCCGCATCGGGCTCTCTGCTCAGCAGGGAGCCTGCTTCCTCCTCTCTCTCTGCCTGCCTCTCTGCCTACTTGTGATCGCTCTCTGTCAAATAAATAAATAAAATCTTTAACAAAAAAAAAAAAAATATATGTTTATAAAAAAAAAAAAAAAAAAAAAAAAAAAGAAAGGACCAATACCCAACTTTTGTAGCAACATGGACGGGACTGGAAGAGATTATTATGCTGAGTGAAATAAGTCAAGCAGAGAGAGTCAATTATCATATGGTTTCACTTATTTGTGGAGCATAACAAATAGCATGGAGGACATGGGGAGTTAGAGAGGAGAAGGGAGTTGGGGGAAATTGGAAGGGGAGGTGAACCATGAGAGACTATGGACTCTGAAAAACAATCTGAGGGTTTTGAAGGGGTGGGGGGTGGGAGGTTGGGGTACTAGGTGGTGGGTATTATAGAGGGCACGAATTGCATGGAGCACTGGGTGTGGTGGAAAATAATGAATACTGTTATGCTGAAAATAAAAAATAAATTAAAAAAAAAAAAAAAAAAAAAAAAAAAAAAAAAGTCTGTTCCGCTGAGGGACATCACTCCAGAGGCTAAACCGGGGCGAAGCCCACGCGGGGTCAGCGTGGCCTCAGGTCCCGCAGGGTCACAGAAGGATCGGGGGTGTCTGAGTGTCGCAGAGCTTGCGGGTATTGGAACGGGAAAGCCGGCTACAGAAACAGAGCCGACAGTAAGCTCGCAGCTCGGTGTCACCTTGAACTGGTCGCAGGCTCGGTGAGCTCGGAGTGCGGCCGGAGGTCAGGCAGACGGGAGTAACTGGGCCCTGTTCTCTGAGGGCGCACTGAGGAGTGGGGCCCTGGGCTCTCGGCTCCTCCGGGCTGGAGACCAGGAGGCCGCCATTTGTATTCCCGTCCTCCGGAACTCTACGGAAAGCACTCAGGGAACAAAAGTTCCTGAAAGCAAACCCGAGCGGATTACTCATCCCGGCCCCGGGTAAGGGAGGTGCAATTCCACCTGGGGCAAAGACACTTGAGAATCACTACAACAGGCCCCTCCCCCAGAAGATCAACAAGAAATCCAGCCGAGACCAAGTTCACCTACCAAGGAGTGCGGTTTCAATACCAAGGAGAGCAGCAGAATTCCAGAGGAGGAGAAAGCCAAGCACGGAACTCATGGCTTTTTTCCTGTGATTTTTTTTTTTTTTTTTTTTTAGTCTTGCAGTTAATTTAATTTTTTCTTTTCATTTTTTTTTTTTTTCTTTTTCTTCTCGCCTTCGGGTAAAATTTTTTTTTTTAACTGTTACCTTTTTCTTTTTTTAACGATTTTTTACTAGTTTATCTAATATATATATTTTTTCTTTTTTACATTTTTCTCAGGTGTTTTCTTTTTTTAAAAAAAAAATTTTTTTCTTTTCTTTTTTTTTCTTTCCTTTTTTCTTTTTTTTTTTTTTCTTTCTTTCTTTTTGAACCTCTTTTTATCCCCTTTCTCCCCACTCACGATTTTGGATCTCTTCTAATTTAGTTAAAGCATATTTTCCTGGGGTTGTTGCCACCCTTTTAGTATTTTACTTGCCCCTTCATTTACTCTTATCTGGCCAAAATGACAAGACGTAAAAATTCAACGCAAAAAAAAGAACAAGAGGCAGTACCGAAGGCTAGGGACCTAATCAATACAGACATCGGTAATATGTCAGATCTAGAGTTCAGAATGACAATTCTCAAGGTTCTAGCCGGGCTCGAAAAAGGCATGGAAGATATTAGAGAAACCCTCTCGAGAGATATAAAAGCCCTTTCTGGAGAAATAAAAGAACTAAAATCTAACCAAGTTGAAATCAAAAAAGCTATTAATGAGGTGCAATAAAAAATGGAGGCTCTCACTGCTAGGATAAATGAGGCAGAAGAAAGAATTAGTGATATAGAAGACCAAATGACAGAGAATAAAGAAGCTGAGCAAAAGAGGGACAAACAGCTACTAGACCACGAGGGGAGAATTCGAGAATTAAGTGACACCATAAGACGAAACAACATTAGAATAATTGGGATTCCAGAAGAAGAAGAAAGAGAGAGGGGAGCAGAAGGTATACTGGAGAGAATTATTGGGGGAGAATTTCCCCAATATGGCAAAGGGAACGAGCATCAAAATTCAGGAGGTTCAGAGAACGCCCCTCAAATTCAATAAGAATAGGCCCACACCCCGTCACCTAATAGTAAAATTTACAAGTCTCAGTGACAAAGAGAAAATCCTGAAAGCAGCCCGGGAAAAGAAGTCTGTAACATACAATGGTAAAAATATTAGATTGGCAGCTGACTTATCCACAGAGACCTGGCAGGCCAGAAAGAGCTGGCATGATATTTTTAGAGCACTAAACGAGAAAAACATGCAGCCAAGAATACTATATCCAGCTAGGCTATCATTGAAAATAGAAGGAGAGATTAAAAGCTTCCAGGACAAACAACAACTGAAAGAATTTGCAAATACCAAACCAGCTCTACAGGAAATATTGAAAGGGGTCCTCTAAGCAAAGAGAGAGCCTACAAGTGGTAGATCAGAAAGGAACAGAGACCATATACAGTAACAGTCACCTTACAGGCAATACAATGGCACTAAATTCATATCTCTCAATAGTTACCCTGAATGTGAATGGGCTAAATGCCCCTGTCAAAAGACACAGGATATCAGAATGGATAAAAACACAAAACCCATCTATATGTTGCCTCCAAGAAACTCATTTTAAGCCCGAAGACACCTCCAGATTTAAAGTGAGGGGGTGGAAAAGAATTTACCATGCTAATGGACATCAGAAGAAAGCAGGAGTGGCAATCCTTATATCAGATCAATTAGATTTTAAACCAAAGACTATAATAAGAGATGAGGAAGGACACTATATCATACTCAAAGGGTCTGTCCAACAAGAAGATTTAACAATTTTAAATATCTATGCCCCCAACGTGGGAGCAGCCAACTATATAAACCAATTAATAACAAAATCAAAGAAACACATCAACAACAATACAATAATAGTAGGGGACTTTAACACTCCCCTCACTGAAATGGACAGGTCATCCGAGCAAAAGATCAGCAAGGAAATAAAGGCCTTAAACGACACACTGGACCAGATGGACATCACAGATATATTCAGAACATTTCATCCCAAAGCAACAGAATAAACATTCTTCTCTAGTGCACATGGAACATTCTCCAGAATAGATCACATCCTCGGTCCTAAATCAGGACTCAACCAGTATCAAAAGATTGGGATCATTCCCTGCATATTTTCAGACCACAATGCTCTAAAGCTAGAACTCAACCACAAAAGGAAGTTTGGAAAGAACCCAAATACATGGAGACTAAACAGTATCCTTCTAAAGAATGAATGGGTCAACCGGGAAATTAAAGAAGAATTGAAAAAAATCATGGAAACAAATGATAATGAAAATACAACGGTTCAAAATCTGTGGGACACAATAAAGGCAGTCCTGAGAGGAAAATATATACCGGTACAAGCCTTTCTCAAGAAACAAGAAAGGTCTCAGGTACACAACCTAACTCTACACATAAAGGAGCTGGAGAAAGAACAAGAAAGAAACCCTAAGCCCAGCAGGAGAAGAGAAATCATAAAGATCAGAGCAGAAATCAATGAAATAGAAACCAAAAAAACAATAGAACAAATCAACGAAACTAGGAGCTGGTTCTTTGAAAGAATTAATAAAATTGATAAACCCCTGACCCGACTTATCAAAAAGAAAAGAGAAAGGACCCAAATAAATAAAATCATGAATGAAAGAGGAGAGATCACAACTAACACCAAAGAAATACAAACTATTATAAGAACATACTATGAGCAACTCTACAGCAATAAATTTGACAATCTGGAAGAAATGGATGCATTCCTAGAAACATATAAACTACCACAACTGAACCAGGAAGAAATAGAAAGCCTGAACAGACCCATAATCAGTAAGGAGATTGAAACAGTCATTAAAAATCTCCAAACAAACAAAAGCCCAGGGCCAGATGGCTTCCCGGGGGAATTCTACCAAACATTTAAAGAAGAACTAATTCCTATTCTCCTGAAACTGTTCCAAAACATAGAAATGGAAGGAAAACTTCCAAACTCATTTTATGAGGCCAGCATCACCTTGATCCCAAAACCAGACAAGGATCCCACCAAAAAAGAGAGCTATAGACCGATATCCTTGATGAACACAGATGCGAAAATACTCAACAAAATACTAGCCAATAGGATTCAACAGTACATTAAAAAGATTATTCACCACGACCAAGTGGGATTAATTCCAGGGCTGCAAGGTTGGTTCAACATCCGCAAATCAGTCAATGTGATACAACACATCAATAAAAGAAAGAACAAGAACCATATGATACTTTCAATAGATGCTGAAAAAGCATTTGTCAAAGTACAGCATCCCTTCCTGATCAAAACTCTTCAAAGTGTAGGGATAGAGGGCACATACCTCAATATCATCAAAGCCATCTATGAAAAACCCACCGCAAATATCATTCTCAATGGAGAAAAACTGAAAGCTTTCCCGCTAAGGTCAGGAACACGGCAGGGATGTCCATTATCACCACTGCTATTCAACATAGTACTAGAGGTCCTAGCCTCAGCAATCAGACAACAAAAAGAAATTAAAGGCATCCAAATCGGCAAAGAAGAAGTCAAATTATCACTCTTCGCAGATGATATGATACTATATGTGGAAAACCCAAAAGACTCCACTCCAAAACTGCTAGAACTTATACAGGAATTCAGTAAAGTGTCAGGATATAAAATCAATGCACAGAAATCAGTTGCATTTCTCTACACCAACAGCAAGACAGAAGAAAGAGATATTAAGGAGTCAATCCCATTTACAATTGCATCCAAAACCATAAGATACCTAGGAATAAACCTAACCAAAGAGACACAGAATCTATACTCAGAAAACTATAAAGTACTCATGAAAGAAATTGAGGAAGACACAAAGAAATGGAAAAATGTTCCATGCTCCTGGATTGGAAGAATAAATATTGTGAAAATGTCTATGCTACCTAAAGCAATCTACACATTTAATGCAATTCCTATCAAAGTACCATCCATCTTTTTCAAAGAAATGGAACAAATAATGCTAAAATTTATATGGAACCAGAAAAGACCTCGAATAGCCAAAGGGATATTGAAAAAGAAAGCCAACGTTGGTGGCATCACAATTCCGGACTTCAAGCTCTATTACAAAGCTGTCATCATCAAGACAGCATGGTACTGGCACAAAAACAGACACATAGATCAATGGAACAGAATAGAGAGCCCAGAAATAGACCCTCAAATCTATGGTCAACTCATCTTCGACAAAGCAGGAAAGAATGTCCAATGGAAAAAAGACAGCCTCTTCAATAAATGGTGCTGGGAAAATTGGACAGCCACATGCAGAAAAATGAAATTGGACCATTTCCTTACACCACACACAAAAATAGACTCATAATGGATGAAGGACCTCAATGTGCCAAAGGAATCCATCAAAATCCTTGAGGAGAACACAGGCAGCAACCTCTTCGACCTCTGCCGCAGCAACATCTTCCTAGGAACAACACAAAAGGCAAGGGAAGCAAGGGAAAAAATGAACTATTGGGATTTCATCAAGATCAAAAGCTTTTGCACAGCAAAGGAAACAGTTAACAAAATCAAAAGACAACTGACAGAATGGGAGAAGATATTTGCAAACGACATATCAGATAAAGGACTAGTGTCCAGAATCTATAAAGAACTTAGCAAACTCAACACCCAAAGAACAAATAATCCAATCAAGAAATGGGCAGAGGACATGAACAGACATTTCTGCAAAGAAGACATCCAGATGGCCAACAGACACATGAAAAAGTGCTCCATATCACTCGGCATCAGGGAAATACAAATCAAAACCACAATGAGATATCACCTCACACCAGTCAGAATGGCTAAAATCAACAAGTCAGGAAATGACAGATGCTGGCGAGGATGCGGAGAAAGGGGAACCCTCCTACACTGTTGGTGGGAATGCAAGCTGGTGCAGCCACTCTGGAAAACAGCATGGAGGTTCCTCAGAATGTTGAAAATAGAACTGCCCTATGACCCAGCAATTGCACTATTGGGTATTTACCCTAAAGATACAAATGTAGTGATCCAAAGGGGCACATGCACCCGAATGTTTATAGCAGCAATGTCCACAATAGCCAAACTATGGAAAGAACCTAGATGTCCATCCACAGATGAATGGATCAAGAAGATGTGGTATATATACACAATGGAATACTATGCAGCCATCAAAAGAAATGAAATCTTGCCATTTGCGACAACATGGATGGAACTAGAGCGTATCATGCTTAGCGAAATAAGTCAAGCGGAGAAAGACAACTATCATATGATCTCCCTGATATGAGGAAGTGGTGATGCAACATGGAGGCTTAAGTGGGTAGGAGGAGAATAAATGAAACAAGATGGGATTGGGAGGGAGACAAACCATAAGTGACTCTTAATCTCACAAAACAAACTGAGGGTTGCTGGGGGGAGGGGGTTTGGGAGAAGGGGGTGGGATTATGGACATTCGGGAGGGTATGTGCTTTGGTGAGTGCTGTGAAGTGTGTAAACCTGGTGATTCACAGACCTGTACCACTGGGGATAAAAATATATGTTTATAAAAAATAAAAAGTTAAAAAAAAAAGAAAAAAGAAATATTACTTCTCTAGTGCAAAGATGTAATAAACCACTTAACAATGCCATAAAAAAAAAAAAACCACATAAACAAGGAAAGAATTGAGTGAAATACATACATAAAGTGCTAGGAGAGAAAAAAAATCATTGTAGAATACTGTACCTTGTAATATTATTTTTCACTGTGAAATAGAAAGAAATATTTTCAAAGGAAAATAAAAAAAAATTAAAGGAATGTGTTTCTAATAAAATTGTTTTGAAAAAGAATATGAAAAGAAGTACTTTAAAGGGAATGAAACAGACTAACAAATAGGAATAAAGGTATTGAAAAGGGAATAAGGAAAGGTAAAATATTTCAAATATATTTTCTTATTCTTAATTGACCTAAAATAATACTTTGTTTAAAATAACAATAGCACCAATATGTTTAATTTTGTATAATTACATATTCCATATATATGCATATATGTGTTGTACATAAATAAAATTAATAAATAAAATTTATGACAGCAAAAGTACAAGGGTGGGAGAAAGAAATTATATTTGCTTTTTTATTAGAAGTTTCTCACACTATGTTGAAATGATATTGTTTATTCAAAAGTGACCTAGGATTAGTTAAAAATGTAAATTGCAAGCTGTAGGGCAATGGAAATTAAAAATAATTAAAAATCTGTAAAATATACAGCAAAAAATAATAATAAGAGAGAGAGAGAGATAAGTCCTCAGTTAAAATCACTAAAAGGCAGAGAAAGTGTGGAATATGAATGCAGGTGCAATTAACAAAGGAAGAGAATGGAAAACAACAATGAATACGGTAGATATGATATTAAAAAATAAGTTTGAAGGGAGGAGTCAAGATGGCGGAGAAGTAGCAGGCTGAGACTGCTTCAGCTAGCCGGAGATCAGCTACATAGCTTATCTAAAGATTGCAAACACCTGAAAATCCACCGGCAGATCGAAGACAAGAAGAACAGCAATTCTGGAAACAGAAAAACAACCACTTTCTGAAAGGTAGGACCGGCGGAGACGTGAATCCAAAGCGACGGGAAGACAGACCCCGGGGGGAGGGGCCGGCTCCCGGCAAGTGGCGGAGCAACGGAGCACAAAATCAGGACTTTTAAAAGTCTGTTCCGCTGAGGGACATCGCTCCAGAGGTAAACCGGAGCGAAGCCCACGCGGGGTCAGTGTGGCCTCAGGTCCCGCAGGGTCACAGAAGGATCGGGGGTGTCTGAGTGTCGCAGAGCTTGAAGGTATTGGAACGGGAAAGCTGGCTACAGAGACAGAGCCCACAGTAAGCTCGCAGCTCGGTGTTACCTTGAACTGGTCGCAGGCTCGGTGAGCTCGGAGCGCGGCCGGAGGTCAGGCAGACGGGAGTAACTGGGCCCTGTTCTCTGAGGGCGCACTGAGAAGTGTGGCCCTGGGCTCTCGGCTCCTCCGGGCCGGAGACCAGGAGGCCGCCATTTGTATTCCCATCCTCCGGAACTCTACGGAAAGCACTCAGGGAACAAAAGCTCCTGAAAGCAAACCCGAGCGGATTACTCACCCCGGCCCTGGGTAAGGGCGGTGTAATTCCGCCTGGGGCAAAGACACTTGAGAATCACTACAACAGGCGCCTCCCCCAGAAGATCAACAAGAAATCCAGCCGAGACCAAGTTCACCTACCAAGGAGTGCGGTTTCAATACCAGGGAGAGCAGCAGAATTCCAGAGGAGGAGAAAGCCAAGCACGGAACTCATGGCTTTTTACCTGTGATTTTTTTTTAGTCTTGCAGTTAATTTAATTTTTTTCTTTTTCATTTTATGTTGTTTTTTTTCTCGCCTTCAGGTAAATTTTTTTTTAACTGTTACCTTTTTCATTTTTAATGATTTTTTACTAGTTTATCTAATATATATATATTTTCTTTTTTACATTTTTCTTAGGTGTTTTCTTTTTTCTTTTCTTTTTTTTTCTTTTTTCTTTTTTTTTCTTTCTTCCTTTTTGAACCTCTTTTTATCCCCTTTCTCCCCCCTCACAATTTTAAATCTCTTCTAATTTGGTTAAAGCATATTTTCTTGGGGTTGTTGCCAACCTTTTAGTATTTTACTTGCCCCTTCATATACCCTTATCTGAACAAAATGACAAGACGGAAAAATTCAACACAAAAAAAAGAACAAGAGGCAGTACCGAAGGCTAGGGACCTAATCAATACAGACATTGGTAATATGTCAGATCTAGAGTTCAGAATGACAATTCTCAAGGTTCTAGCCGGGCTCGAAAAAGGCATGGAAGATATTAAAGAAACCCTCGCGAGAGATATAAAAGCCCTTTCTGGAGAAATAAAAGAACTAAAATCTAACCAAGTTGAAATCAAAAAAGCTATTAATGAGTTGCAATAAAAAATGGAGGCTCTCACTGCTAGGATAAATGAGGCAGAAGAAAGAATTAGTGATCTAGAAGACCAAATGACAGAGAATAAAGAAGCTTATCAAAAGAGGGACAAACAGCTACTGGACCAGGAGAGGAGAATTCGAGAGATAAGTGACACCATAAGACGAAACAACATTAGAATAATTGGGATTCCAGAAGAAGAAGAAAGAGAGAGGGGAGCAGAAGGTATACTGGAGAGAATTATTGGGGGAGAATTTCCCCAATATGGCAAAGGTAACGAGCATCAAAATTCAGGAAGTTCAGAGAACGCCCCTCAAATTCAATAAGAATAGGCCCACACCCCGTCACCTAATAGTAAAATTTACAAGTCTCAGTGACAAAGAGAAAATCCTGAAAGCAGTCCGGGAAAAGAAGTCTGTAACATACAATGGTAAAAATATTAGATTGGCAGCTGACTTATCCACAGAGACCTGGCAGGCCAGAAAGAGCTGGCATGATATTTTCAGAGCACTAAACGAGAAAAACATGCAGCCAAGAATACTATATCCAGCTAGGCTATCATTGAAAATAGAAGGAGAGATTAAAAGCTTCCAGGACAAACAAAAACTGAAAGAATTTGCAAACACCAAACCAGCTCTACAGGAAATATTGAAAGGGGTCCTCTAAGCAAAGAGAGAGCCTACAAGTGGTAGATCAGAAAGGAACAGAGACCATATACAGTAACAGTCACCTTACAGGCAATACAATGGCACTAAATTCATATCTCTCAATAGTTACCCTGAATGTTAATGGGCTAAATGCCCCTGTCAAAAGACACAGGGTATCAGAATGGATAAAAAAAAAACAAAAACCATCTATATGTTGCCTCCAAGAAACTCATTTTAAGCCCGAAGACACCTCCAGATTTAAAGTGAGGGGGTGGAAAAGAATTTACCATGCTAATGAACATCAGATGAAAGCAGGAGTGGCAATCCTATTATCAGATCAATTAGATTTTAAGCCAAAGGCTATAATAAGAGATGAG
Source organism: Mustela nivalis (assembly GCF_964662115.1). Classification (NCBI taxonomy): domain Eukaryota; kingdom Metazoa; phylum Chordata; class Mammalia; order Carnivora; family Mustelidae; genus Mustela; species Mustela nivalis. The sequence goes on along the minus strand of NC_139022.1, from coordinate 7,003,748 downwards.
GAAGGACACTATATCATACTCAAAGGGTCTGTCCAACAAGAAGATTTAACAATTTTAATTATCTATGCCCCCAATGTGGGAGTAGCCACCTATATAAACCAACTAATAACAAAATCAAAGAAACACATCAACAAAATACAATAATAGTAGGGGACTTTAACACTCCCCTCACTGAAATGGACAGGTCATCCAAGCAAAAGATCAGCAAGGAAATAAAGGCCTTAAACGACACACTGGACCAGGTGGACATCACAGATATATTCAGAATATTTCATCCCCAAGCAACAGAATACACATTCTTCTCTAGTGCACATGGAAAATTCTCCAGAATAGATCACATCCTCGGTCCTAAATCAGGACTCAACCAGTATCAAAAGATTGGGATCATTTCCTGCATATTTTCAGATCACAATGCTCTAAAGCTAGAACTCAACCACAAAAGGAAGTTTGGAAAGAACCCAAATACATGGAGACTAAACAGCATCCTTCTAAAGAATGAATGGGTCAACCGGGAAATTAAAGAAGAATTGAAAAAAATCATGGAAACAAATGATAATGAAAATACAATGATTCAAAATCTCTGGGACACAACAAAGGCAGTCCTGAGAGGAAAATATATAGCAGTACAATCCTTTCTCAAGAAACAAGAAAGGTCTCAGGTACACAACCTAACCCTACACCTAAAGGAGCTGGAGAAAGAACAAGAAAGAAACCCTAAGCCCAGCAGGAGAAGAGAAGTCATAAAGATCAGAGCAGAAATCAATGAAATAGAAACCAAAAAAACAATAGAACAAATCAACGAAACTAGGAGCTGGTTCTTTGAAAGAATTAATAAAATTGATAAACCCCTGGCCCGAGTTATCAAAAAGAAGAGAAAGGACCCAAATAAATAAAATCATGAATGAAAGAGGAGAGATCACAACTAACACCAAAGAAATAAAAACTATTAAAAGAAAATTCTATGAGCAACTCTACGGCAATAACTTTTACAATCTGGAAGAAATGGATGCATTTCTAGAAACATATAAACTACCACAACTGAACCAGGAAGAAATAGAAAGCCTGAACAGACCCATAATCAGTAAGGAGATTGAAACAGTCATTAAAAATCTCCAAACAAACAAAAGCCCAGGGCCAGACGGCTTCCCGGGGGAATTCTACCAAACATTTAAAGAAGAACTAATTCCTATTCTCCTGAAACTGTTCCAAAAAATAGAAATGGAAGGAAAACTTCCAAACTCATTTTATGAGGCCAGCATCACCTTAATCCCAAAACCAGACAAGGATCCCACCAAAAAAGAGAGCTATAGTCCAATATCCTTGATGAACACAGATGCGAAAATACTCAACAAAATACTAGCCAATATGATTCAACAATACATTAAAAGGATAATTGACCACGACCAAGTGGGATTAATTCCAGGGCTGCAAGGTTGGTTCAACATCCGCAAATCAGTCAATGTGATACAACACATCAATAAAAGAAAGAACAAGAATCATATAATACTCTCAATAGATGCTGAAAAAGCATTTGACAAAGTACAGCATCCCTTCCTGATCAAAACTCTTCAAAGTGTAGGGATAGAGGGCACATACCTCAATATCATCAAAGCCATCTATGAAAAACCCACCGCAAATATCATTCTCAATGGAGAAAAACTGAAAGCTTTCCCGCTAAGGTCAGGAACACGGCAGGGATGTCATTATCACCACTGCTATTCAACATAGTACTAGAGGTCCTAGCCTCAGCAATCAAACAACAAAAGGAAATTAAAGGCATCCAAATCGGCAAAGAAGAAGTCAAATTATCACTCTTCGCAGAAGATATGATACTATATGTGGAAAACCCAAAAGACTCCACTCCAAAACTGCTAGAACTTATACAGGAATTCAGTAAAGTGTCAGGATATAAAATCAATGCACAGAAATCAGTTGCATTTCTCTACACCAACAGCAAGACAGAAGAGATATTAAGGAGTCAATCCCATTTACAATTGCATCCAAAACCATAAGATACCTAGGAATAAACCTAACCAAAGAGACACAGAATCTATACTCAGAAAACTATGAAGTACTCATGAAAGAAATTGAGGAAGACACAAAGAAATGGAAAAATGTCCCATGCTCCTGGATTGGAAGAATAAATATTGTGAAAATGTCTATGCTACCTAAAGCAATCTACACATTTAACACAATTGCTATCAAAGTACCATCCATCTTTTTCAAAGAAATGGAACAAATAATGCTAAAATTTATATGGAACCAGAAAAGACCTTGAATAGCCAAGGAGATATTGAAAAAGAAAGTCAAAGTTGGTGGCATCACAATTCCGGACTTCAAGCTCTATTACAAAGCTGTCATCATCACGACAGCATGGTACTGGCTCAAAAACAGACACATAGATCAATGAAACAGAATAGAGAGCCCAGAAATTGACCCTCAACTCTACAGTCAATTAATCTTCGACAAAGCAGGAAAAATGTCCAATGGAAAAAAGACAGCCTCTTCATTAAATGGTGCTGGGAAAATTGGACAGCCACATGCAGAAAAATGAAATTGGACCATTTCCGTACACCACACACAAAAATAGACTCAAAATGGATGAAGGACCTCAATGTGCGAAAGGAATCCATCAAAATCCTTGAGGAGAACACAGGCAGCAACCTCTTCGACCTCTGCCGCAGCAACATCTTTCTTGGAACAATGCCAAAGGCAAGGGAAGCAAGGGGAAAAATGAACTATTGGGACTTCATCAAGATCAAAAGCTTTTGCACAGCAAAGGAAACAGTTAACAAAATCAAAAGACAACTGACAGAATGGGAGAAGATATTTGCAAACGACATATCAGATAAAGGACTAGTGTCCAGAATCCATAAAGAACTTAGCAAACTCAACACCCAGAGAACAAATAATCCAATCAAGAAATGGCCAGAGGACATGAACAGACATTTCTGCAAAGAAGACATCCAGATGGCCAACAGACACATGAAAAAGTGCTCCATATCCCTCGGCATCAGGGAAATACAAATCAAAACCACAATGAGATATCACCTCACACCAGTCAGAATGGCTAAAATCAACAAGTCAGGAAATGACAGATGCTGGCGAGAATGCGGAGAAAGGGGAACCCTCCTACACTGTTGGTGGGAATGCAAGCTGGTGCAGCCACTCTGGAAAACAGCATGGAGGTTCCTCAGAATGTTGAAAATAGAACTGCCCTATGACCCAGCAATTGCACTATTGGGTATTTACCCTAAAGATACAAACATAGTGATCCAAAGGGGCACGTGCACCCGAATGTTTATAGCAGCAATGTCCACAATAGTCAAACTATGGAAAGTACCTAGATGTCCATCAACAGATGAACGGATCAAGAAGATATGGTATATATACACAATGGAATACTATGCAGCCCTCAAAAGTAATGAAATCTTGCCATTTGCGACAACATGGATGGAACTAGAGCGTATCATGCTTAGCGAAATAAGTCAAGCAGAGAAAGACAACTATCATATGATCTCCCTGATATGAGGAAGTGGTGATGCAACATGGGGGCTTAAGTGGGTAGGAGAAGAATAAATGAAACAAGATGGGATTGGGAGGGAGACAAACCATAAGTGACTCTTAATCTCACAAAACAAACTGAGGGTTGCTGGGTGGAGGGGGTTTGGGAGAAGGGGGTCGGATTATGGACATTGGGGAGGTTATGTGCTTTGGTGAGTGCTGTGAAGTGTGTAATCCTGGTGATTCACAGACCTGTACCCCTGGGGATAAAAATATATGTTTATAAAAAATAAAAAATTAATAAAAAAATAAGTTTGAAGCACAATATCTAAAGCCTCTATTAGGGTTACCTGCAATCAGCTGAGCGGATGGGGCATCTCTCATCAGCTCAGGTTGTTATCTCAGTGTCCTGTGATTGAGCCCTATATCTTCTCCCTGCTTAGCAATGAATCTTCTTCCTCTGGACTTCCACCCTGCCCATGTTTGCTCACTCCTTCCCTCAAATTAATAAAATCTTTTTAAAAATTAAAAAAGTAAAGCTTTGAGCACTGGCTGTGGTTAAAAAAATAATGATACTGTTATGCTGAAAATAAATAAATGAAAAAATATATGAAAAAGAGAAGATAAAAATAAGACTCAATAATATATTGTCTCCAATAAGCCCATTTTAAATACAAGGAGAAACAGTAGAATATTCCTCAAAAAATAAAAATGACTTACCATATAATCCAATAATTCCCCTACTGGTCTTCTAGGCAGAGAAAATGAAAACACTAATTTAAAAAGTTATATACATCTCTATGTTTATTGTAGCATTATTTATAACAGTCAAGATATTGAACACCCCAAGTATTCATTAATAGATGAATGAATAAAGAAGGTGTGATATATATGTACAGTATTATGCAGCCATAATAAAAGATTGAACCTTGTCATCTGTGAAAACATGGATTGATCTACAGAGTATTATGCTAAGTAAAATGAGTCAGAATGAGAAAGACAAACAATACGTCTTGACATATATGTGGACTCCAAAATATGAAAAAAAGAATAAATTAAAAAAGAATAAAGAAGCAAAAACAAAGAAGTATCAGACTTAAAAGTGGAGAGGAAAAAAAAATAAACTAATGGTTGCCAGAAAATGGTGGCATGAGCAAAATGAGTGAAGGGACGTGGCAGATACAAGATTCCAATTATGGAATAAAACAGTTACAGCAATAAAATATACAACATAAGGGAAATAGCCAATAATATTTAAATAGTAACAGATAGTAGCTTCAATTGTTTTGAATATAGTTTAATGTAACAGATGTTCAATCACTATGTTATACACTTGAAACAAATGGAACATGTGGCAATTATATCTTAAGAAATATATTTTAAAAAGTTAAAAAATAATGCAAATGCACAGATTAAACATGGATGAGGATTATGCTAAATGAAATAAGTCAATAAAGACAACTATCATATGGTTTACCTCATATGTGTAACATAAGGAATAGTGCAGAGGACCACAGGGAAGGGAGAGAAAACTGAATAAAAAAAATCAGAGAATGAGACAAACCATGAGAGACTCTGGACTCCAGGAAACAAACTGATGGTAACAGAAGGAAGGGGGGTGGGGGGATGGGGTAACCAGGTGATGAGTATTAAGGAGGGAATGTGTTGTGAGCCCTGGGTGTTATACACAACTAATGAATTGTTCAACACTACTTAAAAAACTAATGCTGTACTATATGTTGGCTAATTGAACACCATGATTATAATAAAAAAGTAAATGGAAAGTTAAATATATCAAACTCTAATTGAAAAAAGAAAAGTAGCTATGTTCATTTCAGATAGACTAGAACTCAAAGATGATAGTTATCAGTGAGAAAAGGACATTCTATGAGGATAAAATGATAATATCTCCAAGAACACACAATAATTGTTAATGTGCATGTGCTTAATGTAACATCAAATTACATGATGCAAAAACTAAAAGAAACACAAGGGAAATAGATGAATTCACACTCAAAATTGGAAAGACTTCAACAATGCCTATGTTATGAATGGGCAGATGAAGCAGCCAGAACATCTATAGACATAGTTGAATTCTACAACACCATCAATCAATGGTACATAATTAACAAACAAAGACTTATTCCAAAACCAGTTGCATACACATCATTTTAAACTCACCTGGACTATACACCAACATAGACCACATTTGGAGCCACAAAACGCACCTTCACAACTTTCATGAATGGAAATCACAGAATATCTCTTCTCAGACCACAGTGGAATTAAGCTAGAAAACAATATCAGAAGGATAAGAAAAAAAAAATCCAATATATGTAAAGATTAAAGAACAGATTAAAAAAACACATGCAAAAATAGATAAATGTCAACAAAAGTTGTAAAATATTATAAATACCTCAAAATAAAACAATAAAACAACTTATCAAAATTTATGAGATGCAGGTAAAGCATTGCTGACAGGGAAATTTATTGTTTCAAGTGCACAAATTAAAATAGATGGATTTAAAATCAGTAGTTTATATTCGTCTTTCAGGGAACTATAAAAACAAGAACAAATTACATCCAAAGTATAAAAGGAATGAAAGAAGAAAGGAAATAATAAGAATTAGATCAGGAAGTGGTGTAACTGAAAACAGAAAGTAAATAGAGAAAAATCAATAATATGAATAGTTAGTTTTTTGCAAAGATCAATAGAGTTGATAAAACTGCAGCATGGTTATTTGAGAGAGAGAGATAGAGAGATAGAGTGAGAACAAAAATTAATACAATCAGAGATAAAAAGGGGTCTATCAAAAACAAATAAAACAAATAGAGGGGGATATCACTACAGATCCCTTAGAAAATAAAAGATAGCAAAGGAGTATCTTAAATAGTTCTGTGCCCACAAGTTTGATAGCTAAGTGGAAATGGACCAATTCCTTGAAAGACACAAGTTACCAAAAATCACAGAGGAAGAAATGGACAATATAAAGATGCCTCTATCTACTTAGTGAATTGAATAAATAACCAATAATCTTATAAAACAGAAATCACAGAACCAGAAGTATTCAATGGTGAATTCTGACACATTGAGAAAGGAATTAAACTATTTTTTTCTACAATTCTCCTGAGAACACACAAAGAATTGGGATACTTCTGACTCCTTCTATGATGTCACCATTCCCTTCATATAAAATCAGACAAACATAAAATAATCCTACAAAAGCTTATGATCTCTTATAAACACAGATGCAAACATTCTCCATTACAAAAATTGAATAACACAATGTATATTAAACATAATATATGGTCTGTCTATTTCTCTTTTTTTTAATCCAATCCTCTATATTCATCTGTTTTGTTTCCTAAATTCCACAAAATAAAATCATATGATATTGGTGTTTGTCTATCTCTGAATTATTTTTCTTAGAATAATGCACTCTAGCTCCATCCATATGGTTGCAAATGTCAAAAGATATCATTCCTTTTTGATGGTGTGTGTGTGTGTGTGTATATATATATATATACAGAGAGAGAGAGAGAGAGAGCACCACATTATGCGAAGATTCAAATGTCCATTGGCTGATGATTGTATAAAGAATATTCTGCCAAGCATCAGGGTGAATGTGCCCCCTCAAATTAGTATTTTTGAATCCTTTCATAATAATGTAATTTTAATTTCATGGTAATGTAATTGCTGGGTTGTAGAGGCACACCATGTGACTCTTTAGAGAACAAATGGAGGGTTACTAAATGGAAGATGGGCGGGGAATGAGCTAAATGGATGATGGATATTGAGATGAACATTGGGTGTTATAAATAACTGATGAATCACTAAAAACTACTGTTGAAACCAATTTTATGTTAATTAACTAGAGTTTAAATGAAAATGTAAAAAAGTACACCACAACGAAGTAAGATTTGTTTGAGATATGAATGTTGATTCACCATTCAAAACTCATTTTTGCAATTTATTACATCAATAGGCTGAACACACACAAAAAAAACCTCACATGTTCATATCAATAGATGTAGGAAACGATTTTTTACAAAATTTAGTACACACTTGAAATTTCAGTAAACTCAGAATAGAGGAACAACTCAACTTGATAAACATACCTACAAGAAATCTATAGACATATTTATACTTAATGGTTTGAAACTAGAAGCTTTCTCATTAAGATCAGAAAAAAAAAGTGAGGTATGTTTTCTTTTACTACTGTTTTTCAACATTGTGCTGAAAGTACTATCAAATACAGCTAGGCAAGAAATGGAAATAAAATGCATACCAATTGAGAAAGAGAAAAGTAAAAATGTATTTATACACGAAATAATTATTGGGTCAGAAATCCAAAGAATCCAAAAAACACTATTTAAAATGTGTGATTTTAGTAATATTACAAGATATAAGGCTAATATATAAAAGCAAATCACTATGCTATACAACAGCAACGAAGAAATGTAATTTTAAATTGAAAACAAAATACCTTTTATATTAGTGCCATCCACCCCCTCAAAAAAAAGAAAGAAAGAAAATTGGGGTACAAATGTCACAAAATATGAATAAAATCTATATTCAGAAGACTACAAAACTCTGACAAATGCAATCAAAGAGAGATATTCCATGTTCATGGATAAGAAAACAATATAGTTGAAAAAAATTCTATTTTGATCTTTCGATTAAATATTATCTTAAAGAACACCTATTAAGCTGTATTGTGGATATTGTTATAGTGATTATAAAGCTCGTAGAGAATGGGAAAACAGAAAATCAGGAATAGCCAACACAACATTGAGAAATAACAAAGTTGGAAGTTTGATACCATCCAATTTTAAGAATCACTCCAAAGCTGAGCAATAATGACCATGATTTGGTGAAAGTTGAAGAAATCAACTTAACCAAACACATAATCCAGAAATAACCCCACATAAAAAAGGCAACTGATCTTTAACAAAGAAAAAGTTAGCACACTAGAGCAAATATAGTTTTTCCCATAAATGATGTTGGAAAAACTGGACATCCCCAAGTAAATCAATCAACCAATCAATCTATACACAAACTTTACATCCTTCACCAAAATTACCTCAAAATGGTTCATAAACCTGCATATAAAATGCAAACCTACAAGGTTGTTAGAAGATAACATAGAATAAACTTAGAGGAAATCCTCTAGGTATCATATGACTAGTTATCACATGACTTATTAGATACACGCCAAGGAATACTTAATTTAAAATAAATTTATAAGCTGGACTTCATTAATTTAAATTTTGATCTCTGAAAGAAGAATTCAAGAGAATGAAAACAGAGGCCCCAAACTCACAGAAAATCTTTACAAAACATATATCAGATAAATAATTATCTTCTAAATATACAGTGAACTAAAAATGAACACTGAAGAAAATAGCCTAATTATTAAAATAGACCAAGAACCAAAGAACATAAGCAGATGTAAAGCAAGCTTATAAAATTATGCCTCACATCATATTTCACTTGGGAATGCAAATTAAAACAATAATAAGTTATCACTACATAGTTGCCTGAGTTGTGAAAATCCAGAAAACTGAAAAGACCAAGTGTTGGTAAGAAGGTGACACAACAGAAATAATTTTTTTGTTGTTGTCAGGATTGTAAAATGGCACAACTTTTTAGGAAGATAGTTTGACAGTTTCTTACAAAACTATTCTTATCTAACCACACAGTCCAGCAGTCATTAATTTGAAAGAATGTTCACAGAAAAATCTATACATGGATGTTTATCACTATTGTATTTATAATGCAAAAATTTGAAATCAAATAAAACGTCCTTCATTTGGTGAACTGAAAACCTTCAAAACAATGGAATGTCAGTGATAAAAATATGTATGATGTCAAGTAATTAAAGACACACAACATCCTTAAATGCATATTTTAAATGAAAGAAACAATATACGCTTGATGTTAAATCTAACCATATAATATTCTGGAAACAGCAATGCTATGGAGAATTTAAAAGTTCACTGGGTGCCAGGGTCATGAGACGTGGAGGAATGAATTGAAAGAGCACAGAAAAATATAAAGCCAGCTAAATTATTTGTATGGTACTATAATGATTGATATTAAGAGCTAATTGGTATAACCTGGGAGAGATATCTGTGTTTTTCAAATGTCTTGTTTTCAACAAGAAGAACAAAAAGTCAGAAAGCTTACAAAGAAGTAGGAAAACATGGTCTGTTCATAAAACAAAGAATATTGACAGAAAATATCTGTGATGAAAGAATAATTGAAATTACTAGACAAAAATTTAAACTTCCTTTAATATATTCATATAGTTAAATAAAACACATATACATAAGTATTTTTAAAATGATGTCAAAACCATATGAGAATATAAAAATTAGATGTAAATTTTAAAAAGAAACAAACCAGAAATTCTAAAGCTGAAAAAAAAAAACCTGAAATTAAAAATTTACTAGATATACAAGAGAAGTTTAAAAGAGTCAGGAAAAAATACATCAAAGAAAGTGAAGGCATGGCTACTGTAATTATTTGTGCTGAGGAGCAGAAGGACAAAAGGTTGAAGAAATATGAATATAAACAAAAGTATAGGTGGGAAATCATTACATCGATAAATATATGCATTATGGGAGTCCCAGTAGGTGATTAAAGTGAAAGGGACAGAGAAACTATTTGAATAAAAAATGGTGGAATCTTCTCAAATTTGATAAGATGGGAATATTAATTAAAGAATCTCAAAAATTTCCAAGTAGAATAACCTGAAAATTACTGACAATAAGACACAACTAAACTGTCAAATGCAGAGACTATATTGAAAGCAGCAATAAATAAGTAATTTTCACCTTACAGTTCAAGAGTTTTTTTTTTTCTTTTTTTGAATATTTTTTATTATGTTAGTCACCATAGAGTGTACCACTAGTTTTTGATGCAGTGCTCAATGATTCATTACTTGTGTATAACACCCAGTGCTCATTACAACATGTACCCTTCTTAACACCCATTACTGGGCTACCCCATGCCCACTACCTCCCTCCCCTCTGAAACCCTCAATTGTTTCCAGGAGTCCATAGTCTGTCATGGTTCATCTCCGTCTTTGGTTTCCCTCACCTTCATTTTTTCTTTCCTTCTCCTAATGTCATCCATGCTATTTATTCCTTATGTACCACAAGAAAGTGTGACCATATAATGATTGTCTTTCTCTGTTTGATTTATTTTAGGGAGCATAATCTCCTCCAGCTCCATCCATGTTGATGCAAATTGTGAATATTCATCCTTTATTATGGCTGGGTAATATTACATTGTATGAATGTACCACATCTTCATAGTGGTACATAGAAAAAAAAAACCTGCCAACTGAAAATTTTATATCTGGATATTTTTTATTAAAAAAAGAGAAAGAAACAAAAACATATATATGGGATCGGGGTGGCTAGGGACAGAGGCTTAAGTCCCTGGTCCCAGGACAGCCTCTCCTGGTGCTGAGCCATAGAGAGTGTGGCAGAGAAACCAGGTCTTTGTCCCTAAGCCGCCAGGGTACCCGAGAACTTGTGGGTTCTGGCTCCTGTGAGGGTATGGGAGCAATGCCCAATGGCAGAACACGTGAGCCCTGCTACAGAGCCTGAGATACGTGTGCCCCTCATCATCCCCTGAGAGAGGTACAAAGGCTCAGTTGGTGCTCTTTGACCCATGCCATTGTTTCAGAGCCTAAGACATGCATCCCAATCTCTCCCCTGGTGCTTGAAGGCCCAACCTGGTGCTTTCAGACCTACACCCCATTCTCAGAGCCAGAGACCCACGTGCCACCCACAGGCTCCACAAGAATTGCACATAAGCCAGGTGCTCTTAGACCCAGAAGCCAGCCATTCCCATCCTGGGCCAGCAGGAAAATCTCAGTGTGCGATCACTGCTTGGAACCTCTCTGACAGTCTGGAGCTTCCAGACTATCGCTGCTGCTGTGGTTTTGGGTACAAGCAAAAGATCCTGCGTCCCCAGGGACCACGACTGGGAACCTGCTCTGTCAGCGGCCAAGGGGGAACTTATTTGGGCTCTGCTGCCAGACTGAGGCTTCGCTCTGAGAGGGCGGTCAGGGTGCAGTTTGTTTTCCTCATAAACTACAAAAACCACCAAAAGTGGTCAAGGTGAGAGATGAAAAAAACATAAAAACCACCAGAGAACAAAAGCCTAATAAAAAACAGTTTCCTCAAAGATTTCCCCCTTGAGGGGGGTGGGAGGATTTAACTCAGGGAACATGATTGACTAAAAACCCACGTGGCAGAACCCTCCCCCAGAAAACAAACCAAGAAAGACAGAAAAAAAAAAAAAAGACTGCAAGAGAACAACCACCACTACTTCATAGGACGACTTTTATGTTTAACTTGTTCCCACTATTCTGGTTCATTTTTCTTATATAATTTTTTAACCTATTTACCATCACAGTGAGCTGTCCAGTACATCAAATTCCAGAATAACCTTCTAACCTGAACTTTTTGATACGTACACCTGTGTTTTTCTTTTACATTTCTATTTTTTTGAATTTCTTTATTTTAATTTTAGTTAAGTTTAGTCTAGTTTATTCCTTTTTTTTTTTATTTTCTAATATTCATATAGAGTTAAACTTCAAAGTAATCCCTTTCCCCAATCAATACTACCTTATAGGTAAACCAATTTTTAATCCCTCTTTATATTATGAAAGTTGAGTCATTTAACAAAGATATCAAGATACATCTAGGAAGAATCAAAACAATCTTCCTCGCCCACACTGAGAATTAATAACCACTCTCCCATCTTTTTCTTCCACCACTGTTTCTGTGTTTTTGTGTTTGTCCGAATAGTATATAAATCTTATACATGGGGTTATTTTTGACGAGGTTCTTCCTTTATTTGCATATATATATTCTTTTCTCTTGTCATATACATTTATCAGACTTTTTGTTTGTTTGTTTTTGATTATAAACATCATAAATCATACATTGGGGCCCATTTGGGCTGAACCTTCTCCCTCATCTTCCTTTTCTTTCCTCTCTCTCTCGCTCTCTCTCTCTCCTTTTTTCTTTTTCTTTTTATTTTTCTCTCATTTGGTGGGGAATCCTGATTACTCAGAAGTGTTCTAGGGTGGGGTGCACCTTGACTGCACCACGGTCGATACATCCAGCTACATCTGTTCATTCAACTCTCACCAAAATGACTTAGGAAGAGGAATGCTCAACAGAAGAAAAATACAAAGAATGGACCTTCTGCAACAGAGCTTACGACTATCAAGATAAACAATATGTCGTAAAGAGAATTCAGGCTAATCATTATCCAGGCAATAGGTAGGTTGGAGAAAGCCATGGATGACTAAACTGAATTGATTATGGCCGAGCTGAAAGCGATGAGAGATGATGTCCATAATGTTAGGGAGTAGCTTAAAGCTACAAGGGAGGAGGTTTACAATGCTCTCAATGAGTTCCAATCTAATCTAAATTCTCTCAAAGCTAGGGTAACTGAGACAGACGATAGAATTAGTGATCTGGAGGACAAACAGAGAGAAAGGATCAGGAGGAAGCCTGGAACAAACAATTTGAAACCTCGAAAACAGAATCAGGGAAATAAATGATGCCATGAGATGTTCCACTGACAGAATTATTGGAATCCCTGAATGGAAGGTAAAACAAGTAAGTCTAGAAGATATAGTGGAACAAGTTCTTCATGAAAATTTTCCCAATCGTGTGAATGTAACCAGCGTTTGTGTACTAGAGGCTGAAAGGTCTCCACCCAAGAATATAGATTCCAAAGAAAAACATCATGACACCTGATAGTCAAACTGAGGAATCATAATTGAAGGTACAATCACTTGAAAGCCACTACAACAAAGAACCTCCTTACTTACAGAGGAAAGCCCATCAGAATAACGTCAGACCTGTCCACAGAGAGCTGGCAAGCCAGAAAGGGCTGGAAAGACATATTCAGGGCATTAAATTAGAAGAACATGCAGCCAAGAATACTTTATCCAGCAAGACTGACATTCAAAATGGATGGAGAGATAGAGTTTCTAAAACCGGCAAGGCTTAAAAGACTATGCAAGACACCAAGCCGACACTACAGGAAATATTAAGGGGGTTCTATAAATGAGGAAAAATACTGAGAATAGCATTGAACAGAAATATAGAGAAAATATACAAAAAGAAAGACTTTAAAGGTAACACAATGTCAATAATAACATATGTATCAAAAAATCACTCTCAATGTGAATGGCCTACTGTGCCCATAAAATGGCACACGGTTGCAGATTGGATAAAACGACAGGACCAATCCATATGTGGTCTACAAGAGAGCCATTTTGAACCTAAAGATACACCCAGACTAAAAGTGAAGTAATGGAGAAGCATCTTTCATGCCAATGGGCCTCAAAAGAAGGCTGGGGTAGTGTTCTCATATCAGATAAATTAAATTTTTAACTAAAGACTGTAGTCAGAGATACAGAAGGACAATACATAATTCTTAAAGGGACTATCCACCAAGATGATCTAACAATTGTAAATATCTATGCCTCCAATATGGGAGCAGCCAACTACATAAGAAAACTGTTAGCCAATATAAAGAATCATATTGATATGAATACACTAATAGTAGGAGATCATAACAAGCATCTCTCAGTATCAATGATGGAGAAAATCAATAAAGAAACCAGAGCATTGAATGACACATGGGACCAGAAGGACCTCAGAGATATATATACAGAACATTCCACCCTAAAACAACAGAATACTCATTCTTCTCAAGTGCACATGGAACCTTCGCAAGAATAGAACCAATACTGTGTCAAAAATCAGGACTCAACCAATACCAAAACACTGAGATAATTCCCTGCACATTCCCAGATCACAATGCTTTGAAACTGGAGCTCAATCACAAGGAAAAGTTCAGAAGGAACTCAAACACCTTGAAGCTAAAGAACAACTTGGTAAAGAATGCTTGGATCAACCAGGAGATCAAGGAAGAACTGAAACAATTCATGGAAACCAATGACAATGAAGACACTTCGGTACAAAACCTATGGGATACAGCAAAGGCGGTCCTAAGGGGAAAATACATAGCCATCCAAGCCTCCCTCAAAAAAATTGAAAAATCCAGAACACAGCAGCTGTCTCTACACCTTAAAGAACTGGAGAATCAACAACAAATCAAACCAACTCCACACAAAAGAAGGGAAATCATCAAGATTAGAGCTGAGATCAATGAGGTAGAAACCAGAAATACAGTAGAACATATCAATGAAACTAGAAGCTCATTTTTTGAAAGAATCAATAAGATCGATAAACCATTGGCCACACTAATCCAAAAGAAAAGAGAGAAAGCCCAAATTCATAAAATTATGAATGAAAAGGGAGAGATCACAACTAACACCAAGGAAGTAGAAACAATCATCAGAAGTTATTATCATCAGTTATATGCCAATAAGCTAAGCAACCTAGATGAAATGGATGCATTCCTGGAAAACTATAAACTCCCAAAATTGAACCAGGAAGAAATCGATAACCTGAATAGACCGATATCTAATAACAAAATTGAAGCAGTGATCAAAAACATCCCAAAAAACAAGAGCCCAACCTGACGGATTCCCTGGGGGAAGTCTACCAAACTTTCAAAGAAGAAATAACACCTATTCTGAAGCTGTTTCAAAAAATTGAAGCAGAAGGAAAACTTCCAGACTCTTTCTATGAAGCCAGCATTACCCTGATCCCCAAACCAGGCAAAGAAGCTACCCAAAAGGAGAATTTTAGACCAATATCTCTAATGAATATGGATGCTAACATTCTCAACAAGATCCTAGGAAACATGATCCAACAGCACATTAAAAAGATTATCCACCATGACCAGATGGGATTCATCCCCGGGCTACAAGGATGGTTCAATATTTGCAAATCAATCAATGTGATAGAACAAATTTTTATGAGAAGAGTGAAGAACCACATGGTCCTCTCAATTGATGCAGAAAAAGCATTTGACAAAATCCAGCATTCGTTCCTGATTAAAAATCTTCAAAGTAGAGAGTTAGAGGGAACATTCCTGAACTTCATCAAATCTATCTATGAAAGACCCACTGCAAATATCATCCTCAATGGGTAAAAGCTTGCATCCTTCCCGTGAGATCAGGAACACAACAAGAATGTCCACTCTCACCACTCTTGTTCAACATAGTAGTAGAAGTCCTAGGAGCAGCAATCAGACAAAAAAGAAAATTAATAGGTATCCAAATTGGCAATGAAGAAGTCAAACTCTCTTGTCTCTTTTCAGATGACATGATTCTTTATAAGGAAAACCCAAAAGACTCCACCCCCAACCTACTAGAACTCATACAGCAATTCAGCAATATGGCAGGATATAAAGTCAATGTACATAAATCAGTGGATTTCTTATACACTAACAATGAAAATACAGAAAGGGAAATTAGAAAATCATTTCCATTTACTATAACACCAAGAACCGTAAGATACCTGGGAATAAACCTAAACAAAGAGGTAAAGGATCTGTACTTGAGGAACTACAGAACACTCATGAAAGAAATTGAAGAAGATACAAAAAAGATGGAAGACCATTCCATTTTCATGGATCAGAAGAATAAACATTATTAAAATGTCTTTACTGCCTAGACCAACAAATACTTTTAATGACATTCCGATAAAAATTCCATCAATGTTCATCAAAGAACTGGAGCACATAATCCAAAAATTTGCATGGAATCGGAAGAGACCCCGAATTGCTAAGGAAATGTGGAAAAACAAAAATTAAACTGGAGGCATCATGCTACCTGATTCCAAGCTTTACTACAAAGCTGTGATCACCAAGACAGCATGGCACTGGTATTAAAACAGAGACATAGACCAGTGGAACAGAGTAGAGAACACAGATATGGACCCTCAAATCTATGGTCAAATAATCTTCGACAAAACAGGAAAAAATATATAGTGGGAAAAAGACAGTCTCTTCAATTAATGGTGCTGGGAGAACTTGGCAACTATATGTAGAAGAATGAAACTCGACCAATCTCTTACACCGTACACAAAGATAAACTCAAAATGGATAAAAGACCTCAATGTGAGACAGGAATCCATCGGAATCCTAGAGGAGAACATAGGCAGTAATCACTTCAATATCAGCCACAGCAAATTCTTTCAGGATATGTGTCCAAAGGCAAAGGAAACAAAAGCGAAAATGAACTTTTTGGACTTCATCAAAATCAAAAGCTTCTGCACAGCAAAGGAAACAGTCAAAAAACAAAGAGGCAACCCATGGAATGGGAGAAGATATTTGCAAATGCCAGTACAGACAAAAGGTTGATATCCAGAATCTATAATGAACTCCTCAAACTCAACACACACAAAACAGGCAATCTTATAAAAAAAAAAATGGGCAGAAGATATGAACAGACACTTCTCCAATCAAGACATACAAATGGCTATCAGACACATGAAAAAATATTCATCATCACCAGGGAGATTCAAATTCAAACCACATTGAGATATCACCTTACACCAGTTAGAATGGCCAAAATTAGCAAGGCAGTTAACAACATATGTTGGAGGGGATGTGGAGAAAGGGGAGCCTTTTACACTGTTGGTGGGAATGCAAGTTAGTGCACTTTGGAGAACAGTGTGGAGATTCCTCAAGAAATTAAAAAGAGAACTTCCCTATGACCCTGCCATTGCACTCCTGGGTATTTACCCCAAAGATACAGATATAGTGAAAAGAAGGGCCATCTGTACCCCAATGTTTATAGCAGCAATGGCCATGAAACTATGGAATGAACCAAGATGCCCTTCAACGGACGAATGGATAAGGAAGATGTGGTCCATATACACAATGGAGTTTTATGCCTACATCAGAAAGGATGAATGTCCAACTTTTGTAGCAACATGAACGGGACTGGAAGAAATTATGCTTAGTGAAATAAGTCAAGCAGAGAGAGTTAATTATCAGGTATTTACTTATTTGTGGAGCATAACAAATAGCATGGAGGACATGGGGAGTTAGAGAGGAAAAGGGACTTCAGGGAAATTGGAGAGGGAGGTGATCCATGAGAGACTATGAACTCTGAAAATCAATCTGACGGGTTTGAAGGGGCGTGGGGGTGGGAGGTTGGGGTACCAGGTGGTGGGTATTAAAGAGGGCATGGATTTCAAAGAGCATTGGGTGTTTAAAAAAAAATAATGAATGCTGTTATGCTGAAAGTAAATAAAAAATTTGAATAGATATATAATTAGTAAGGAAATTAAGTAATTAAAACTTCTATGCAAAGAAAACCCTTGGTCTAAATGACTTCACTAGTTAATTTTTCATAAACAAAGAAATAAATATCTCTAGTTCTTCCCAAGCTCTTCTAAAACCCTGGAGAGAAAGGAACATTTAGTTATTCTGAGCCCAACATTTTCCTAATACCAACGCCATGAAGAATTCCATGAAAATAAGAAATATACTACAAAAAAGAAAAGAGGTACTGATCTGAGTAAATAATAGCTCATAAATATTCATATAATCGTATGACATTATATGTAGGTATGTATATTTTTATATCTATAAATATACATTTCTCATAAAATAGTAGGAAACATAATGCATCAATATGTTAAAAGGATTAAACAATACAACTTAGTAGGATTTAATCCTGGAATGCAGTCATTATTCAACATATGAATGTACATATAGTAGTACACCACATTAACAGAATAAAGGAACATTCAGTGCCAAAACACTTTTAAAAAATGAACGAACTGGGAAGCCACTTATTTCCTGATTTGAAAATTAAATGTAAAATATAGTAATCAAAACATCCAAGGTAGCCTCAAGAGAGAAAATAAACCTGGAGGTATCACAGTCCCATATTTACATCTACTATAAAACTGTTGTGGGGTGCCTAGGTGGCTCAGTAATTTAAGTATATGCCTGTGACTCAGGTCCTGAGATCTACTCCTGAATTAGCCTTCATGCTTGGAGCAGGGAGCCTTCTCCCTCTGTCTTGTGCTCACTCTGCGCCCTCTCTCTTTCTTATTTGAAAAACAAATTAAATCCTCAGAAATATTTTCTTTAAAAAGGTGTAATAATAAAAACATACGGTACTGGCACAAATGCAGGTACATAGATCAACAGAACAAAATAGAAAACCCATAGGGGCACCTGGGTGGCTCATTGCGTTAAGCCTCAACCTTCTTCTGGGGTCAGGAGCTCAGGGTCCTGGAAGCAAGCCCAACATTAGGTTCTCTGCTCAGTGGGGAGCCTGCTTCCCCCCCCCCTCTCTGCCTGCCTCTCTGCCTACTTTTGATCTCTCTGTCAAATAAATAAATAAAATCTTAAAAAAATTAGAAAACCCATAAACATACCTACACTTACATAGTTAATTAATCTATGACAAAGTTGGAAATAATTTACAGTGGGGGAAACAACAGTCTTTTCAATAAATGGTAAAGGAAAACCTAGATAGCTACATGGCCAAAAAAATTGAACCTGGACCACTTTCTTACACAATGCACAAATAGAAACTCAAAATGGCTTAAAGGCCTAAACATGTGATCTGAAATCATAAATCTCTTGAAGAAAACATGAGCAGTAATTCCTTTGACGTCAGCCAAAGAAACATTTTTTCTAGATATGTCTCTTTAGGCAAGGGAAAAAATCAAAATTAAACTATTGGGACTATACAAAAACAAAAACAAAAACAAAAAAGCAAACAAACAAACCAAAAGACACAAACAAAACAAAAAGACAACCTGTTGAGTGACTCAGTCAGATAAGCATCCAAATCTTGATTTCAGCTTAGGTCATGATCTCAAGGTTGTGGGATCAAGCCCCATATCAGACTCTGTGCTCAGTGGGAAGTCTCTTCGAGATTCTCTCTCTCCCTCTCCCTCTGCCACTCCCTCCACTCTTAACTATATATATATGCACACACACATATATATACTCAACATCAAAAAAGCCAGTAATCTAATTTAAAAACTAGCAGAATCCCTGCATAGGCAGTTTGCCAGAGGATGTACAAATGGCTGACAGACAGGGAAAAATTAGCAACATTAATCATCAGGGAAATGAAAACCAAAACTACAATGAGATATTACCTTACACTTGTCAGAATGGAAAACCTGAAATATATAATAAATAACAAGTGTTGGCAAGGCTGTAGAGAAAAAACTACTTTTTCTCTCTGCTGGTGGAGATGTAAATTATATAGCCCCTGTGAAAAACATTATGGAGTTTCCTCAAAACATTAAAAATAGAATGACTATATAATCCAATAATTCCATGATTAATCCAAATAATGAATGAATAAATAAATGAAGTGTGTGTATGTATGAATATATGGATTGATGCACATGTATGTTTATGTTTAGGTGTATATATATGTTTGTGTATAGATATATTGGAATATTACTCATCAATAACCAAAAAATGAGATCCTGTTATTAGCAACTACATGGGTGAGTCAAGAGGATATGATGGCAAGTGAAATAAGTTAGTCAGAGAAAGAGAAATACCAAGTGATATCGCTCATATTTGTAATTTAAGAAACAAAGAAAATAAGCAACCAAAAGAAAAAAGAAAAAAAGACCAGCAAAAAAATATACTTTTAAAAACAGAGAAGACACTGATGGTTGCCAGAAGGCAGGTAGGTAAGATGATAGGTGAAAAGATATAAAAGACTAATAGAGAACTTATCTTGAGGAGTACTGAGTTATGTATAGATTTGTTGAATTATTGCATTTTACATTTGAGAATGATATAACACCATACATTAATTATACTCTGAGTAAATATAAAAAATAAATACAAATAAAATAAGAAATGTAATATGTGGTATTTAAAAAAAGAGAAAGAGACTAAATAAATCTCCAAACTGTTTTCCAAAGTGGCTGCACCCACTTGATTTCCCACAGGCAGTGTAAGAGGATTCCCCTTTCTCAACATCCTCTCCAACACGTGTTCTTTACTGTCTTGCTATTTTGGTCATTCTAACTTGTGTAAGGTGGTATCTCAGTGCGGTTTTGATTTGAATCTCTCTGATGGCTAGTAATGATAAATATTTTTTTCAAGTGTCTGTCAGCCATTTGTATGTCTCCATTGGAGAAGCATCTGTTCATGTCTTCTGACCATTTTTGACATGATTATCTGTTTTGTGTGTGTTGAGTTTTAGGAGATCTTTATAGATCTTGGACATCAGCCCTTTGTCTGTAATGTCATCCATGAATATATTCTCCTATTTTGTGGGTTGCCTCTTTGTTTTGTTGAATGATTCCTTTGCTGTGCAGAAGCTTTTTATCTTGATGAAGATCTAAATATTCATTTTTTGCTTTTGTTTCCTTTGCCTTTGAAGACATATCTTGAAAGAAGCTGTTGTGGCCAATGTCAAGCAAGTTACTGCCTATTTTCTTCTCTAGAATTTCGATGAATTCCTGCCTCATATTGCGGTCCTTTATCCATTTTGAGTTTATCTTTGTACATGGTGTAAGACAATGTTTGAATTTCATTCTTCTACACATAGCTGTCCAATTTTCCCCAACACCATTTATTGAAGATACTCTCTTTTTTTCCCAGTATATATTTTTTTCTGTTTTGCTGAGAATTATTTGACCATAGAGTTGCAGGCCCATATGAGGACTCTCTACTCTGTTCTACTGGACTACATGTCTGTTTTTGTGCCAGTACCATGCTCTCTTGATGATCACGGCTTTGTAAGTAAAGTGAGAATAAAACTCTTAACATGGGTGATTAAATGATTTTCAACAAGAATGCCCATGCCATTCAGTGAGGTAAGGAAAACAAATTGTACTGATAACAGTGAATATCCATAGCAAAATATAAAGGTGGACTATTAGCTATATCATATACGAATAAGGCAAAATGTATAAAACAACTAAAGTAAGAGCTAAACTTGCAATCTGTTTGAAGAAACATGATGGAAAAATTGTCACCACATTGAGTTCACCAATTATTTCTTAGATATAATACCAAAAGCATAGGCAACAAAAAAGTAGAAACATGGACTTTATTAAAACAAAAACTTTTGTGCATCAAAGGACACATTAAATAGAGTGAAAAGACAACCCACACAATTGCAGAAAATATATAAGGACTAAATATATAGAAATGTAAATAACACCTAAAACTCAATAGCTACAATAGCAAGCAACCAAATTAAAATGTAAGTAAAAAAGTAAAAACACATTTCTCCGGGGCACCTGGGTGGCTCAGTGGGTTAAGTCTCTGCCTTTGGCTCAGGTCATGATTCCTGGGTTATGGGATCAAGTCCCACATCAGGCTCTCTGCTCAGCAGGGAGTCTCCTTCCCCCTCTCTCTCTGCCTGCCTCTCTGCCTACTTGTGATCTCTCTCTGTCAAATAAATAAATAAAATCTTTAAAAAAAAAACCCCACATTTCTCCAAGGAGGATATACTAATGGACAACAAGCAAATTATAAGATGGTTAATTAACATCACAGCAAAACCACAATGAAGTAAACATTAAAATACATTAGGAAATAAAAACAAGAAAGGAAATAAATAAATAAAAATATCAATCATTATAAAGGATGTGCGGAAATTAGACTTACTGTGCTTTCCTGTTAGAAAGGTAAAATGGTGAGATTCTGGGAAAATAGTATGGAATTTCCTCTAAGTGTTTAATGTAAAACTACCATATGATCATTTTCACTTCACGTTATATACATACAAGAATTAAGATAGGGAAATTGAACATATATCTGTTCACCATTGTTCTTAGCAACATTATTCACAATAACCAAAAAAAAAAATGGGATCCACCCAAATCCTCATAGAAATATGAAAGGACAAACATGTACAATGGACTATTATTTGGTCTTTAAAAAAAAAAGAATGATCTCTTTCCATTTGTGATGACATGGATGGAACTAGGATATATTAGGCTAAGTGAAATAAACAGGTGAAAAAGATAAATATCATAAGATTTCACTCATATGTGGAATTTAAGAAAGAAGATATAAAAATAGGGGAAGGGAGTAAATAGAAGGAAGCCAACCATAAAAGTCTTTAACTACAGAGAAGACACTGAGTATTGAAGGATGGAGTTGGGTGGGGTTGGATTGGGTGGGTGATGGGAATTAAGGAGGGCACTTGCAATGAGCACTGGGTGTTACATATAAGTGGTGAATCACTAAGCTATACCTAAAATCAATTTTAGACTATATATAAATTAACTTGAATTTAAATAAAAATTGAAAAAAAAAGATTCTTATACAAGCTATACATTGGTGAAGCTTGACAATACTCTTATTTTAAGATTTTATTTACTTTATTTGACATAGAGAAACACAGTGAGAGAGGGATCAAGCAGGAGGAGTGGGAGAGAGAAGCAGTTTTCCCTTTGAACAGGTAGCTCGATGGGGGGCTCTATGGAGGGCTTGATTTCAGGACCCTGGGATCATGACCTGAGCAGAAGGCAGACACTCAACAAGTAAGCCACCCAGGTGCCACAATTTTTCTAAGTAAAATAAGACAGAAAATGACAAGTGTAATGATTCTATTTTTATGAGGTACTTAGAATGGGGAAGTTCATTGAGGCAGAAAGTAGAATCATGGTTAGAAGGACTATGAAGAGGAGAGAACAGGAATTTATTTTATTTCAATTTTTTAAAGATTTATTTATTTATTTGACAGAGATAGACACAGTGAGAGAGGTAACACAAGCAGAGGGAGTAGGAAAGGGAGAAGCAGGCCTCCTGCCAAGCAGGGAGCCCAATGTAGGACTTGATCCCAGCACCCTGGGATCATGGCCCGAGCCAAAGGCAGATGTGTGATGACTGCCACCCAGGCGCCCCAGGAATTCATTGTTCATAGGATGAAAAGCTATGGTTTGGAATGATGAAAATCTCTTAGAGATGGACTTTGTTGATGGTTCTGTAAAAATGTGAATGTACCTAATATGCAGAATTGTACAGTTGAAAATAGTAAATTTGATGTTACATATATTTTTATTACAGGAAAACTCTTTTAAAAAAGCATCTAAACTAGACTGAGAGTATCCTGTCCTTAAAAATAAAACAAACAGAAAAACCCATATAGTCAAAGGAAATATTGGAGAGTATAGGATATCTAAAACTAACCATTACCTGCATAAAAGACATCATTATTAAATATTATTTAAAATAGTATACCAACAAAGAAAGTAATAATATAACCATATCAATAATAATTAATATTTAAAATTTAAAATGTTTTATAATTTGATAGTAATTTCTAGCATAGTGGCAATAATTAAAAATAAATAATATCAAAACAAAGATCACATGTAAATTGTGATATTATAAAAATTTATTTTTATGTGTTTATACTGCATATATCACATCCCATTTCACTCTATAAAGTTTTATAGGAATATACTCCAATGTCCAAAATAAGTTAATAATTAGACTCATTACTTTTACGTACTTACTAAATAGCAAAATATAAAATATATGACTCCATAAAATTTTAGAGATATAATATTCAAAATGTAAGTATAAGTATATTAGTTTCCCCACTGAATTGACCTTTAACACATCTGCGAAAACATCTAAACAAATTATCATAATTCATGTTCCAACTTTGGCCTAAGGCCATGTTGATTTAACCTACATTATTCAAGTCTCGGTGGACATTCCCAAGTTAATGCACACGAAAACACCAAGTGTTTTCCTTAATCTGCAAAGATGTCCTAAAATAGTGATTGTTGTTTAGTCTTTTTGGAGTTATCGAAAATGTCAACTGCAGTGATGAGAAATGAGTATATACATTGGTTTGAAAACACTGAAACAATTCTACTCAGAAAAATGACTCTGTCCTTGTGATAAGTGGAGGACCAATGTCTGCTATCCAAACCAGTAAATTTGTAAAAGTTGGAGAAAATAAAAAGTACATGTCTTAATTATATTTTTATTTCTCATTTAAGAGTGGAGATACTTCTGTAAGTGTTTTAAGATAATTTTGTTTAGAACTAAATAAGACCTACCTTTTCAAAACTAATAGAATAACCAATTGTTATATCCAAGAATCTCATTAATGACAGAACATTAAAACAAAATTGTATGTGAATAAAGTGTGTTTAAAAGATTAACTCTTCAAAAAATAAAATATATATGTAATATATATTACATTTTATATAGAATTGTAAAAAAATAATTGATTGCTTAAATACCTGTATATTTAAACAAATTAATTATCTTGAAACCTACATTATCCCTTAAATAATTCTGGAAAGAAATGGTGTTATTTCTGACAGTATATTATGAAATAACAGTGAAATATGCTGAATTTGAGAGTATAATCAATGGCTGATATTATCTATGAGCATGTATGAGCAGCTTGCCCAGACTTCTGCTGAATAAAACTAAATTCTACACTAAATGACTAGACTCCTGATCACTTTAAAAATAATATTATCACTTTAAAATGATAATTCTGTGTGACAAAATATATATTAAATATATGAATGCAAATGGACCTTCACTTGTGACATTTTATTTGTTTGAAGCAAGACACTACCAGAAAAATAACTGAATTTGAGAGATATATATTATCCTTTGAGAAAGGGAACATAGTATCCAGAACTTATAATGGATCCTCTACAGGTTAAGGATATTGCAGCTAAATAAAGAATGATTTAGTACAACATATGTAACATGTATTTTACTCTACAATAGTACAGCTGTTTTTGTGTTTTTTTTTTTAAGATTTTATTTATTTATTTGACAGACAGAGATCACAAGCAGGTAGAGAGGCAGGCAGAGAGAGAGAGGAGGAAGCAGGCTCCCTTCTGAGCAGAGAGCCCGATGTGGGACTCGATCCCAGGATCCTGAGATCATGACCTGAGCTGAAGGCAGAGGCTTAACCCTCTGAGCCACCCAGGCGCCCCAGTACAGCTGTTTTTGATGCAAGCATGGGATATATGAGATATATTGATTTTCTGGAGTTAATTATTTAGACATTGTAGATTATTTATTGGATTGAAATCATTCCAGATTTAAGATGAACAGTTTAGAAAATGAGTTACATAATCTATATAAGAATTGGTCAAGTTCAGAGTCAGAATATCGTAAGTGGAGTTTGGGTGGGACTAACTACACTTTTTAAAACAAAAAAAAAAGTGATTTTGAAGTTACTTCATAACTGTTCCTCTAGACGGAAAGGAGATGAGGATCTTTTTTTTTTTTACTCTATTTTTTATTTGCAGCATAACAGTATTCATTAGTTTGTACCACAACCAGTGCTCCATGCAATCGTGCCCTCTCTAATACCTACCACCTGGTACCACGACATCCCACCCCCCCCCCGCCACTTCAAACCACTCAGATTGTTTTTCAGAGTCCATAGTCTCTCATGGTTAACCTCCACTTCCAATCTCCCCCAACTCACTTCTCCTCTCTATCTCCTTATGTCCTCCATGCTATTTGTTATGCCGCCAAAATAAGTGAAACCATTGACTCTCTTTGTTTGACTTATTTCACTCAGCATAATATCTTCCAGTCCTGTCCATGTTACTACAAAAGTTGGGTATTCCTCCTTTCTGATGGAGGTATAACACTCCATAGTGTATATGAACCACAATTTCCTTATCCATTCGTCCATTGAAGGGCATCATGGTTCTTTCCATAGTTTGGCGACCGTGGCCATTGCTGCTATAAACATTGGGATACAGATGGCCCTTCTTTTCACTACATCTGTATCTTTGGGGTAAATACCCAGGAGTACAATGGCAGGGTCATAGGGAAGTTCTATTTTTAATTTCTTGAGGAAGCTCCACACTGTTCTCCAAAGAGGCTGCACCAACTCACATTCCCACCAACACATGTTGTTTCCCGTCCTGCTAATTTTGGCCATTCTAACTGGTGTAAGGTGATATCTCTATGTGATTTTAATTTGAATCTCCCTGAGGGCTAGCAATGATCAATATTTTTCATGTGTCTGATAGCCATTAGTATGTCTTGATTGGAGACATGTCTGTTCATATCTTCTGCCCATTTTGTGATATTATTGCCTGTTTTGTGTGTGTTGAGTTTGAGGAGTTCATTATATATCCTGGATATCAACCTTTTGTCTGTACTGTAATTTGCAAATATGTTCTCCCATTTTGTGGGTTGCCTCTTGGTTTTCTTGACTATTTCCTTTGCTGTGCAGAATCTTTTGATTTTGATGAAGTCCCAAAAGTTCATCTTTGCTTTTGTTTCCTTTGCCTTTGGAGACATATCTTGAAAGAAGTTGCTGTGGCTGATATTGAAGAGATTACTGCCTATGTTCTCCTCTACAATTATGATAAATTACTGTCTCACATTGAGGTCTTTTATCCATTTTGAGCTTATCTTTGTGTACTGTGCAAGAGAATGGTCAAGTTTCATTCTTCTACATATAGCTGCCCAGTTTTTCCAGCACCATTTATGGAACAGACTGTCTTTTTTCCACTGTATATTTTTTCCTGTTTTGTCGAAGATTAACTGACCATAGAGTTGAGGGTCCATATCTAGGCTCTGTACTCTGTTCCACTGGTCCATGTGTCTGTTTTTATGCCAGTACCTTGCTGTCTTGGTGATCGCAGCTTTGTAATAAAGCTTGAAATCAGGTAACGTGATGCCCCCAGTTTTATTCTTGTTTTTCAACATTTCCTTAGCGATTCTGGGCCTCTTCTGATTCCATACAAATGTTTGGATTATTTGCTGTAGTTCTTTGAAGAATACCAGTGGAATTTTGATAGGAATGGCATTAAAGTATAGATTGCTTTAGGTAATATAAACATTTTAACAATGTTTATTCTTCCGATCCAAGAGTATGGAATGGTCTTCCATCTTTTAGTGTCTTCTTCAATTTCTTTCATGAGTGTTCTTTAGTTCCTCAAGTACAGATCCTTTAACTCTTTGGTTAGTTTTATTCCCAGGTATCTTATGGTACTTGGTACTCTAGCAAATGGAATCAATTCTCTAATGTCCCTTTCTGTATTTTCATTGTTAATGTATAAGGAAGCCACTGATTTCTGTACATTGATTTTGCATCCTTCCATGTTGCTGAATTGT
The DNA here is from genome assembly GCF_964662115.1 of Mustela nivalis. Taxonomy (NCBI): domain Eukaryota; kingdom Metazoa; phylum Chordata; class Mammalia; order Carnivora; family Mustelidae; genus Mustela; species Mustela nivalis. Next base: position 6,976,201 of record NC_139022.1, on the reverse strand, counting down.
TCTATTAGTTCTAGTAGTTTGGAGGTGGAGTCTTTTACGTTTTCCATATAAAGAATCATGTCACCTGTGAAGAAAGAGAATTTGACTTCTTCTTTACCAATTTGGATACATTTATTTCTCTTTGTTGTCTGATTGCTGTTGCTAAGACTTCTAATACTATGTTGAACAAGAGTGGTGAGAGTGGGCATCCTTGTCGTGTTTCTGATCTCAACGGGAAAGACGCAGGATTTTTCCCAGAAACGACCATAGATCATGTTTTCAATATTCAGGAAGAGCTGAAATCTACCAGGGATGAGCTTCACAATGCTCTCAATGAGTTCCAATCTAATCTAAATTCTCTCAACGCTAGAGTAACGGAGACATAAGAAAGAATTAGTGATCTGGAGGACAAACAGATAGAGAGAAAGGATCAGGAAGAAGCCTGGAACAAACAGCTTAGAAACCACGAAAACAGAATCAGGGAAATAAATGATGTCATGAAACATTCCAACATCAGAATTATTGGATCCCTGAAGGGGAGGAGAAAGAAAGAAGTCTAGAAGATATAGTGGAATAAGTTCTTCATGAAAATTTTCCACATATCGTGAATGGAACCAGTGTTCATGTACTAGAGGCTGAAAGGTTTACCCCCAAGATTACAGATTCTCAAATTTCCTCGAGACACCTAATAGTAAGAATGAAGAATTATAATTGTAGGCAGAATCTCTTGAAAGCAGCTATGACAAAGAAGATCCTTAAGTACAGAGGAAAGCCCATCAGAATAACGTCAGGCCTGTCCAGAGAGACCTGGCAAGCCAGAAAGGGCTGGCAATATATATTCAGGGCACTGAATGAGAAGAACATGCAGCCAAGAATAAATTATCCAGCAAAACTGACATTCAAAATGGATAGAGAGATAAAGAGTTTCCAGGACCAGCAAGGCTTAAAAGACTATTCAACCACCAAGCTGATACTGCAGGAAATATTAAGGGGGCTTCTTTGAAGGAGGAAAAAGTCCAAGAATAGCATTGAACAGAAATATAGAGACAATATACACAAAGAAAGACTTCAAAGGTAACACGATGTAAATAAAAACGTATCTATCAATAATCACCCTCAATATGAATGGCCTAAATGTGCCCATAAAATGGCACAGGGTTGCAGACTGCATAAAGCGACAGGTCCCATCCATATGTTGTCTATAAGAGACCCATTTTGAACCTAAAGATACACCCAGACTGAAAGTGAAGGGATAGAGAAGCATCTTTCATTCCAGTGGGCCTCAAAAGAAGGCTGGGGTAGCGATTCTCATATCAGAAAAATTAGATTTTAAACTGAAGACTGTAGTAAGAGGTACAGAAGGACATTACATCATTCTTAAAGGGACTATCCACCAAGATGATCTAACAATTGTAAATATCTATGCCCCCAATACGGGAGCAGCCAATTACATAAGAAAACTGTTAATCAAGATAAAGAGTCATATTGATATGAATAAACTAACCGTTGGAGATCGTAACACGCCTCTCTCAGAAATAGATCATCAAAGCAGAAAATCAATAAAGATGAGGATCTTTGTAAGAAACATGGTCGAGTCATATTGGGACAGGCTTAAATGGGCTCATATGAAAATTGATGAATAAACCTAGCAGTGTTGCTTATTCACACTTATTAAATTCCGTAAAATTTAATAAAATTGCTTATTCACACTTCATATGAATCTTCTATTTCTAATTAAATATTTTCTTGCTTAGGTTTTATTCAAAAATTTCAAAGGGAATTTATAATAAATGTTATACAGAAAGGACTAAATATTTCGGCCTGTGGAGCCAGTAGTATATTTTCTCAATGCAATGACACCTGGAAATAATTCAGACATTCATAGAAATACTGGATATGTTTTGGTTATTTTTTTCAGCATAAATTTTACACAACTGTACTACATTCTGTGTTTAACTCTTGCATTATATCTTTATTTTCTGCACATACCCTTAACCTCCTCTTGAAATAATCATTACATTTGTCTTAACAACATCGGATATTTACTGAAAATCAAATACTTCAGTCAAACAATTTGGTAACAATGTCACTGAGAAATCTAAGGATTACAGGTGTATGGAAAAATTTTATACAATGTTAAATATGTTAATTTTAGGGACAATGATGGTGATGAAGATAGTAAAAAGATGTCCTAGCTACTGTTCACTGGTCACTCATATAACTCACATATTACATATGCAGTATAAATGATCTCATTCAATCTTGTAATAACTTTTCTTTATTTTTTTCAGATTTATTGAGGTATAAATGACAAAATTATATACATATGTATGTATATATGTTGCAAAACTTGATGATTTAATAATCTTACACATTAAAATAATCACTGCTAGTTAACAACACCCACCACCTCACATAGTTACTCATTTTATTTATTTATTTTGCTTGTGAGAATACCACCAAATGGTGAGATCTACTCTCCCACCAAATTTCAAATACACAGTATTAACTGTTTACATAGCTGTAGATTATTAGATCTGCAGAACTTTTTTATCTTGTATAATGTAACCTGTGACCTTTGACCTACATCTTCCTATTTCTTCCTGCCTTTATCCAGTGACCACCATTCTACTCTTTTTTTCTAAACTTTGACTGTTTTAGAACATAACAACGTAATTCGGCACTGTATGCCTTTCTGTGTCTGACTTATTTTATATATCTTAATGTCCTCTATGTTCATCCATGTTGTTGTGGTTGTTGTGATATATTTCATTTATCAATTCATTTGTCAATGGACATGTAAGGTAATTTCCATACCATAGATATTATGAATAATACGGCAACAATGATTATAGGAGTACAAGTGTCTCTTCATATAACTGGTTTTATTTTATTTGGGTATATTCACAGAAGTGGAATTGTTGGATCATATGATAGTTTTATTTTTCACTTCTTGAGGATACTTTATACTATTTTCCATTATGGCTGTACCAGTTCACATTCCTATCAATAGTACTCAAGTGTGTCTTTTTCTTTACGTACTCTTCAATACTTGTTTTTGGTTTTGTTTTGATAATAGCCATTCTAACAAGTATGAGATTATATTTCACTTTGACTTCGATTTGCTCTACATATCAAAGTCTCACAGAGTTGAATTCACTAATCCAAGGTTATATTTTCAGTAAGTGGCAGAACTAGAATTAGATCCAGTATGGACTCTAGATTTTCCACAACATGCTTGTGTAATACATTAAAATAGATATATCTTCAATCACCTGAATACAAATTCAAAGTGTATCTGATAAATTAAATATCTTTCAATATCTGTCTGTCTATTATCTTATTTAAGTATCAATGCTGAATCACATTGTGGAATTCAATGAAGTTATATTAAGAAACACATGGATATATGCACACATAGATACTGCACATTTTAGATACATTTTTACAACAAAACCATTATAGTTTACAAGCTCTATAACCTATTAAACAACTAAAAACATACATCGCTTAAATATTTAATAAGATTATTAGTTCTTAAGTCACCACACTATTATAAGCTATATATTCTTGGTCCCTTTATAGAAGAATCTGTTGTGGACACATGTGAAAGGATGAAAAAAATATATGACTCCATGTAGATACTGTAAAGAACTGTGATTAGCTATAGAATTCTCCTCACAATCATCTCTTTCCGAGTCTATGAAAGCCATTTCACAATGATGTAAATTTTAGGTTACTGATAGCAATGTGAAGCAATTACTATCTATCAACATGGAGATACAAGTATAACCAAACATTTCAAAAACTAAGATAGACTTTGTGGAGACAATAGGTTTAAATTTGTCCCCAAAAATCTGATTTGATAGAAGTTTTATAGGAGTCCTCCCTTATAATGAATAAGAAATTCACTTTTGGGGGCACCTGGGTGGCTCAGTGGGTTAAAGCCGCTGCCTTCGGCTCAGGTCATGGTCCCAGGGTCCTAGGATCGAGCCCCGCATCTGGCTTTCTGCTCGGCAGGGAGCCTGCTTCCTCCTCTCTCTCTATCAGCCTGCCTCTCTGCCTACTTGTAATCTGTCTGTCAAACAAATAAATAAAATAAAATAAAAAAAGAAATTCACTTTTGGTTAAGGTCAGCACTCTCATCTATGTCAGTTCTTGAAAAGAGAGGAAACACTCCAAGTTTATATGAAAACTAGTAGAGACTTTTTTTTTGCATTCAGAGTCTTTAATTTTTTTAAGATTATATTTATTTATTTCACAGGAAGAGACACAGCAAGAGAGTGAACACAAGAGGGGGGAGTGGGAGAGGGTAAAGCAGTCTTCCTGCTGAACAGGGAGCCCAATATGGGGCTCAATCCCAGGACCCTGGGATCATGACCTGAGCTGAAAGCAGACATTTAATGACTGAGCTATCTAGGCACCCACCCCCATTCATATTTCTTTGAAAAGTTTGATGATATTCCTTATAAAATTTCCAGCAAAGCAATGTAAACGCTCATCTTTTATGGGTTTGTCTGTGTTTCTGTAACATTTATTTATGGAAAATTCATTTGAAGTTTATTTATTTTAGTATATCATGAATCATTAGTTTTTAGATTTTTAAAATTATTTATGTTCAGTTAACTAACATATAGTACATCAATAGCTTTTGATGTAGTATTCAATGAGTCATTAGTTGTGTATAACATCCAGTGCTCATCAAAACACATGGCCTCCTTAATAGCCATCGCCTGGTTACCACATCCCTCCACCCAACCTTCTGTAACCCGCAATTTGTTTTCTGGAATCCAGAGTCTCTCATGATTTGTAAATTCACATTATTGCTACAACTGTGCAAATCTTTATGCCAAATCTAGTGTGACCAGACTCTTATTCAGTGATTATATATATATATATGTATGTATATAAATATATATATATATATGTGTGTGTGTATATATATAATCATTGTGAAATGGCTTTCATATTTTCATATATATAAAGATATATATCTTTATATATATATATCAGTGTATATATACATATATGTATATGTGTACATATATATATATATATATATATATATATATATAGTTTGCTTCAGAAGAAATTTCTATATCATCTGGTATCTAGTGGATACCTCTCCAGATTTACTGCTAGATCACTATATAGTTTTAAATAATTTACTCCCAATCACTGGGAATCTGTTTTCCATCCTTAAAATAATGAGTCTATATATGAAAAATCTATTTCTTCTATATACAAATGAATCCCAAATGTGTTTTTTTCAGTTTTTGTTTGCAATTCAACAGTAACATGGATACATAGGAAAAGAGCATGTTAAGAAAAATAATACTTATTAAATGCATGTGATGGTAACATCATTTATTCTTTATTCTTTTTTTTAAAGATTTTATTTATTTATTTGACAGAGAGAGATCACAAGTAGGCATAGAGGCAGGCAGAGAGAGAGAGAGGAGGAAGCAGGCTCCCCGCTGAGCAGAGTGCCCGATGCGGGACTCGAACCCAGGACCCTGAGATCATGGCCTGAACCAAAGGCAACAGCCTAACCCACTGAGCCACCCAGGTGCCCCTATTCTTTATTCTTTTATTTATTTTTTAACTGGGCATCAGTTGATGGCTTTTCCTCATTATGATGCTGTAGTGAATTGAATATACATATTTACAACCTACTTTACAGAGAGGATAAGACAGAGAAGAGTGATTCTTTCTGAACAAAAGAACCTAGGACACATTGGTATTGAGCCAAAACATGAATTGGAGTTCATTTCGAGGATCTAGGAGTTTTATTCTCTAAGCCATTTTTTAAAGCTGCAGTGACAAAGTCATAGTATGATTAAAACATCAAATAAGAGGAAACAGACAAGGATCTTGAAGTGAGCAAAATATAAACAGCAAACCAATTTATTTGGATGTGGAGGAACTCATACACATTCTTGACTCTCATCTATATTGAAATTTTTTTATTTTAATAGCTTTTATTTTTTTTTTCTTTACTTTATCTTTTTAAAATTTTTGAGCGGTTAAAATAATTACTTCTTTTTAAGAACTGTTACCTAAAATTTTTGAGGGATAAAATAAGATAAACTTAAATACAAATTTAATATACAAATGTCTATATCTCCATGTCTGGCATCCAATTTACTAGCAGTAATACAGGGAAAGTAACTTACATCTCTGAATCTTGATTTATTATCACTTGCACACATTTACAAACAAGATCAGTGGTTATATCAACCTCAAATTTTAAATAAAATTTATTCCTGGCACAAAACTTGGCACATATCTAGTTTCCCGCAGTGGAGATGGTGAGTAAAAGTGTATAGTTCTACCTTCTCTTCCATGAATGGACTTTGTCAGGCTTAAGGCTTAGTTCTCCAATTCACTAAGAAACCTTTTCTTTCTTTTTTATCCACTGTATATTGTCAATAATGTTGATTACAAAGCCAAAAAGTTTTAGTGAAATTTAAAAGATCAAGACAGGTAAAAATATTTTGTAAGTGGTTTAAAATAGATTACTATTTCATTGGATAAAATAAAAATAAAGGGGAAGCAATATAATTCATTTTTACATACAAAAAACAGTGCTCTTTACTTTACAACTTGAAACAGGTATTCAGTACCATAATGGGTTTCCATGTCAGATGCAAACACTTTTTTAAGTGATATCACATGGCAAGTTATTAGCATGTAAAAACAAAGATACCTAGATCATCAAAATGATGCTGTATTAGTAGTCATGTGACATCAAAGAAAAAAAAATGGCCTTTCATGATTTCTGTTTTGTGGTTTTTATTCCAGTGATTAAGCAGAGATAATACCATCTACCTCATGTAATCTTTTTCTAATTTAAATTAAATTACTCAAGATCATTTTTTGAAAAAATGATCAATGATTCATTAATTGTACCTCATGAAATCCTTGTCTCAGCTGGTCAAGTAGAAAATGCAAATAGTAGTAATACTCCCAATGTTAATTTCTTTGGTAACTACAAATAATTTATTTTTAATCCTGTCAGTAATTAAAACTAATAATGGAAGTTATATCCTATGAGAGCAGTCCAATATGCTGGTCCCATTCTTATCCAAATGCAAATTGATACACTGAAAAAACTCTCCAAGTTTTTTTCTGAAACTTGACTATGACTACATAGTAACTGAAAATTAAATGCTCAGTATACAACCAGGAAAATGCTCTAGGTATCTCACAATAGATTTAGAGATTGACATATGCAGCAATTTGAGTACATGAAAGTTATTAACTAAAATAACTTTAACATCACTTTAATATTTTATTCAAATAATTCATGGATAGGGCATCAAAAAACTACAGGTAAAATTATGGTCCCATCACTAACTCCTCCAGATGCACAAGACAAAAACTTTAAATTATTTTATGATTTTCCTTTTTTGACATTTTAAACAATATGCTTACCATATAATGGTCGATTTCTAAACCCAAAGCAGAGACAATAAGTTGTACCTCAGGCCACTATGGATTATGTGTTGTCACCTCCCTATGTTGCCACATTTTCCTCCTCCTTCCACCCTCATTCAACATAGTTACATCCCATTATATTTTCAGATACATGCATTGAAAGGATTGTTCCATCTTTAGAACCTCTTGGTTGCATATGAAGTATATAACTACTGATGCAAATTTATTTATATTTTTTATTTATTATTTTCATATTAATATGATTTCACTCAAAAAGACATTAAGATCTCATTTTTAGGAGATATTGAGAATCATTAAGAATTTTTTTTTCAAAAAGGCAATTGTATTTCCTTTTCTCTTTTTAATTTATTTATTTTAAGGATAAGAGTATCATTTTTTTCAACCCCCCCAATGCTCCATGCAATCCATGCCCTCTATAATAACCACCATCTGGTACGCTGACCTCCCACCCCCCCGCCACGTCAAATCAATATTTCACTCAGCATAATCACTTCTGATTGCCATTTGTATGTCTTGATTGGAGAAGTGTCTGTCCATATCTTCCGCCCATTTTTTAAAATTTTTTATTTTTTATAAACATATATTTTTATCCCCAGGGGTACAGGTCTGTGAATCACCAGGTTTACACACTTCACAGCACTCACCAAAACACATACCCTCCCAAATGTCCATAAACCGACCCCCTTCTCCCAAAACCCCTCCCCCCAGCAACCCTGTTTGTTTTGTGAGATTAAGAGTCACTTATGGTTTGTCTCCCTCCCAATCCCATCTTGTTTCATTGATTCTTCTCCTACCCACTTAAGCCCCCATGTTGCATCACCACTTCCTCATATCAGGGAGATCAAATGATAGTTGTCTTTCTCTGCTTGACTTATTTCGCTAAGCATAATACATTCTAGTTCCATCCATGTTGTCGCAAATGGCAAGATTTTATTTCTTTTGATGGCTGCATAGTATTCCATTGTGTATATATACCACATCTTCTTGATCCATTCATCTGTTGATGGACATCTAGGTTCTTTCCATACTTTGGCTATTGTGGACATTGCTGCTATAAACATTCGGGTGCACGTGCCCCTTTGGATCACTCCGTTTGTATCTTTAGGGTAAATACCCAATAGTGCAATTGCTGGGTCATAGGGCAGTTCTATTTTCAACATTCTGAGGAACCTCCATGCTGTTTTCCAGAGTGGCTGCACCAGCTTGCATTCCCACCAACAGTGTAGGAGGGTTCCCCTTTCTCCGCATCCTCGCCAGCATCTGTCATTTCCTGACTTGTTGATTTTAGCCATTCTGACTGGTGTGAGGTGATATCTCAGTGTGGTTTTGATTTGTATTTCCCTGATGCCGAGTGATATGGAGCACTTTTTCATGTGTCTGTTGGCCATCTGGATGTCTTCTTTGCAGAAATGTCTGCTCATGTCCTCTGCCCATTTCTTGATTGGATTATTTGTTCTCTGGGTGTTGAGTTTGCTAAGTTCTTTAAAGATTTTGGACACTAGTCCTTTATCTGATATGTCGTTTGCAAATATCTTCTCCCATTCTGTCAGTTGTCTTTTGATTTTGTTAACTGTTTCCTTTGCTGTGCAAAAGCTTTTGTCTTGATGAAATCCCAATAGGTCATTTTTTCCCTTGCTTCCCTTGCCTTTTGCGTTGTTCCTAGGAAGATGTTGCTGCGGCTGAGGTCGAAGAGGTTGCTGCCTGTGTTCTCCTCAAGGATTTTGATGGATTCCTTTCGCACATTGAGGTCCTTCATCCATTTTGAGTCTATTTTTGTGTGTGGTGTAAGGAAATGATCCAATTTCATTTTTCTGCATGTGGCTGTCCAATTTTCCAACACCATTTATTGAAGAGGTTGTCTTTTTTCCATTGGACATTCTTTCCTGCTTTGTCGAAGATTAGTTGACCATAGAGTTGAGGGTCTATTTCCGGGCTCTCTATTCTGTTCCATTGATCTATGTGTCTGTTTTTGTGCCAGTACCATGCTGTCTTGATGATGACAGCTTTGTAATAGAGCTTGAAGTCCGGAATTGTGATGCCACCAACGTTGGCTTTCTTTGTCTATATCCCTTTGGCTATTCGAGGTCTTTCTGGTTCCATATAAATATTAGCATTATTTGTTCCATTTCTTTGAAAAAGAAGGAAGGTACTTTGATAGGAATTGCATTAAATGTGTAGATTGCTTTAGGTACCTGAGACATTTTCACAATATTTATTCTTCCAATCCAGGAGCATGGAACATTTTTCCATTTCTTTGTGTCTTCCTAAATTTCTTTCATGAGTACTTTGTAGTTTTCTGAGTATAGATTCTGTATCTCTTTGGTTAGGTTTATTCCTAGGTATCTTATGGCTTTGGATGCAATTGTAAATGGCATTGATTCCTTAATTTCTCTTTCTTCTTTCTTGCTGTTAGTGTAAAGAAATGCAACTGATTTCTGTGCATTGATTTTATATCCTGACACTTTACTGAATTTTTGTATAAGTTCTAGCAGTTTTGGAGTGGAGTCTTTTGGGTTTTCCACATACAGTATCATATCATCTGTGAAGAGTGATAATTTGACTTCTTCTTTGCCGATTTGGATGCCTTTAATTTCCTTTTGTTGTCTGATTGCTGAGGCTAGGACCTCTAGTACTATGTTGAATAGCAGTGGTGATAATGGACATCCCACCATGTTCCTGACCTTAGCGAAAAACCTTTCAGTTTTTCTCCATTGAGAATGATATTTGCGGTGGGTTTTCATAGATGGCTTTGATGATATTGGTATGTGCCCTCTATCCCTACACTTTGAAGAGTTTTGATCAGGAAGGGATGCTGTACTTTGTCAAATGCTTTTTCAGCATCTATTGAGAGTATCATATGGTTCTTGTTCTTTCTTTTATTGATGTGTTGTATCACATTGACTGATTTGCGGATGTTGAACCAACATTGCAGCCCTGGAATAAATCCCACTTGGTCGTGGTGAATAATCCTTTTAATGTACACTGAATCCCATTGGCTAGTATTTTGTTGAGTATTTTCGCATCGGTGTTCATCAAGGATATTGGTCTATAGCTCTCTTTTTTGGTGGGATTCTTGTCTGGTTTTGGGATCAAGGTGATGCTGGCCTCATAAAATGAGTTTGGAAGATTTCTGTCCATTTCTATTTTTTTGGAACAGTTTCAGGAGAATAGGAATTAGTTCTTCTTTAAATGTTTGGTAGAATTCCCCCGGGAAGCTGTCTGGCCCAGGGCTCTTGTTTGTTTGGAGATTTTTAATGACTGTTTCAATCTCCTTGCAGGTTATGGGTCTGTTCAGGCTTTCTATTTCTTCCTGGTTCGGTTGTGGTAGTTTATATGTTTTTAGGAATGCATCCATTTCTTCCAGATTGTCAAATTTATTGGCATAGAGTTGCTCATAGTATGTTCTTATAATAGTTTGTATTTCTTTGGTGTTACTTGTGATCTCTCCTCTTTCATTCATGATTTTATTTATTTGGGTCCTTTCTCTTTTCTTTTTGATAAGTCGGGACAGGGGTTTATCAATTTTATTAATTCTTTCAAAGAACCAGCTCCTAGTTTTGTTGATTTGTTCTATTGTTTGTTTGGTCTCTATTTCATTGATTTCTGCTCTGATCTTTATGATTTCACTTCTCCTGCTGGGCTTAGGGTTTCTTTCTTGTTCTTTCTTCAGCTCCTTTAGGTGTAGGGTTAGGTTGTGTACCTGAGACCTTTCTCGTTTCTTAAGAAAGATTTGTACCGCTATATATTTTCCTTTCAGGACTGCCTTTGTTGTGTCCCACAGATTTTGAACCGTTGTATTTTTATTATCATTTGTTTCCATGATTTTTTTCAATTCATCTTTAATTTCCTGGTTGACCCATTCATTCTTTAGAAGGATGCTGTTTAGTATCCATGTATTTGGATTCTTTTCAAACTTCCTTTTGTGGTTGAGTTCTAGCTTTAGAGCATTGTGGTCTGAAAATATGCAGGGAATGATCCCAATCTTTTGATACTGGTTGAGTCCTGATTTAGGACCGAGGATGTGATCTATTCTGGAGAATGTTCCATGTGCACTAGAGAATAATGTGTATTCTGTTGCTTTGGGAGGAAATGTTCTGAATATATCTGTGATGTCCATCTAGTCCAGTGTGTCGTTTAAGGCCTTTATTTCCTTGCTGATCTTTTGCTTGGATGATCTGTCCATTTCAGTGAGGGGAGTGTTAAAGTCCCCTACTATTATTGTATTATTGTTGATGTGTTTCTTTGATTTTGTTATTAATTGGTTTATATAGTTGGCTGCTCCCACGTTGGGGGCATAGAGAATTAAAATTGTTAAATCTTCTTGTTTGACAGACCCTTTGAGTATGATATAGTGTCCTTCCTCATCTCTTATTATAGTCTTTGGCTTAAAATCTAATTGATCTGATAAAAGGATAGCCACTCCTGCTTTCTTCTGATGTCCATTAGCATGGTAAATTCTTTTCCACCCCCTCACTTTAAATCTGGAGGTGTCTTTGGGCTTAAAATGAGTTTCTTGGAGGCAACATATAGATGGTTTTTGTTTTTTTTATCCATTCTGATACCCTGTGTCTTTTGACATGGGCATTTAGCCCATTAACATTCAGGGTAACTATTGAGAGATATGAATTTAGTGCCATTGTATTGCCTGTAAGGTGACTGTTACTGTATATGGTCTCTGTTCCTTTCTGTTCTACCACTTGTAGGCTCTCTCTTTGCTTAGAGGACCCCTTTCAATATTTCCTGTAGAGCTGGTTTGGTGTTTGCAAATTCTTTCAGTTTTTGTTTGTCCTGGAAGCTTTTAATCTCTCCTTCTATTTTCAATGATAGCCTAGCTGGATATAGTATTCTTGGCTGCATGTTTTTCTCGTTTAGTGCTCTGAAAATATCATGCCAGCTCTTTCTGGCCTGCCAGGTCTCTGTGGATAAGTCAGCTATCTTCTGCCCATTTTTGATATGATTTTCTGTTTTGTATGTGTTGAGTTTGAGGAGTTCATTATAGATATGAATATCAACCTTTTGTCTGTACTATCATTTGCAAATAGGCTCTTCCATTCGGAGGGTTGCCTCTTTGATTGATTGAGTGTTTCCTTTGCTGTGCAGAAGCTTTGATTTTGATGAAGTCCCAAAAGTTTATTTTCGCTTTTGTTTCCTTTGCCTTTGGAGACATATCTTGAAAGAAGTTGTGGCTGATATCGAAGAGATTACTGCCTATGTTCTCCTCCAGGATTCTGATGGATTCCTGTCTCCCATTGAGGTATTTTATGCATTTTGAGTTTATCTTTGTGTAAGGTGTATGAGAATAGTCGAGTTTCATTCTTCTACATATAGCTGCCAAGTTTTCCCAACACCATTTATTGAAGAGACTGTCTTTACTGTCTTTTTTCCACTGTATATTTTTTCCTGTTTTGTCGAACATCATTTGACCATAGAGTTGAGGGTCCATATTTAGGCTCTCTACTCTGTTCCACTGGTCCATGTGTCTGCTTTATGCCAGTACCATGCTGTCTTGGTGATCACAGCTTTGTAGTAAAGGTTCAAATCAGGTACGTGAAGCCCCCCATTTTATTTTATTTTTCAACATTTCCTTAGCAATTGGGGTCTTTTCTGATTCCATAGAAATTTTAGGATTATTTGCTCCAGCTCTTTGAAGAATACCAGTGGAATTTTGATCGGAATGGCATTAAAAGTATATATTGCTCTAGGTAGTATAGACATTTTAACAATGTTTATTCTTCTGATCCAAGAGGATGGAATGGTCTTCAGTCTTTTTATGTCTTCTTGAATTTCTATCATGAGTGTTCTGTAGTTCCTTGAGTACAGATTTTTTATCTCTTTGCTTAGGTTTATTCCCAGGAATCTTAGCGTTCTTTGTGCTATAGTCAATGGAATCTATTATCTAATTTCCCTTTCTGTATTTTCAATGTTAGTGTATAAGGAAGCCACTGATTTCTGTACATTGACTTTGTAACCTGCAATGTTGCTGAATTATTGTATGAGTTCTAGTAGTTTGGGGGTGGAGTCTTTTGGGTTTTCCATATAAATAATCATGTCATCTGCAAAGAGAGAGAGTTTGACTTCTTTATTATAAATTGCACACCTTTTATTTCTCTTTGTTGTCTGATTGCTGTTGCTAGGACTTCTAATACTACGTTGAACATGAGTGGTGAGAGTGGGCATCCTTGTCGTATTCCTGATCTCAATGGGAAGGATGCAAGATTTTTCCCATTGAGGATGATATTTGCTGTGGGTCTTTCATAGATAGATGTGATGAAGTTCAGGAATTTTCCCTCTATCACTATATTTTGAAGCTTTTTAATCAGGAACAGATGCTGGATTTTGTCAAATGCTTTTTCTGCATCAATTCAGAGGACCATGTGGATCTTATCTCTTATTAATTTGTTCTATCACATTTATTGATTTGTGAATGTTGAAACATCCTTGTAGCCCAGGGATGAATCCCACCTGGTCATAGTGGATAATCATTTTAATGTTCTGTTGGATCCTATTTGCTAGGATATTGTTGAGAATCTTAGCATGCATATTCATTATTGATATTGGTCTGAAATTCTCCTTTTTGGTAGGGTCTTTGATTGGTTTGGGGATCAGAATAATTCTGGCTTCATAGAAAGTGTCAGGAAGTTTTCCTTCCTCTTCACTTTTTTTAAAACACCTTCAGGAGATAGGTGTTATTTCTTCTTTTAAAGTTTGGTAGAATTCCCCAGGGAATCCATCAGGTCGTGGGCTCTTGTTTTTTGGGAGGTTTTTGATCACCGCTTCAATGTTGATACTAGATATTGGTCTATTCAGGTTGTCAATTTCTTCCTGACTCAATATTGGGAGTTTATAGTTTTCCAGGAATGCATTAATTTCATCTAGGTTGCTTAGCTTATTGGCATATAACTGTTGATAATAACTTCTGATGATTGTTTTTACTTCCTCGGTGTTCATTGTGATCTCTACCTTTTCATTCATAATTTTATTAATTTGGGCTTTCTCTCTTTTCTTTTGGAATAGTGTCACCAATGGTTTGTCAATCTTATTGATTCTTTCAAAAAACCAGCCTCTAGTTTCATTGATATATTCTACTGTATCTCTTGCTTCTACCTCATCGATCTCAGCTCAAATCTTGATGATTTCACCTGTTGTGTGTGGACTTGGTTTGATTTCTTGTTGATTCTCCAGTTCTTTAAGGTGTAGAGACAGTTGATGTGTTCTGGATTTTTCAATTTTTTTGAGGGAGGCTTGGATGACTATGTATTTTCCCCTTAGGACCGCCTTTGCTGTATCCCATAGGTTTTGGATCAAAGTGCCTTCATTGTCATTGGTTTCCATGAATTGTTTCAGTTCTTCCTTGATCTCCTGGTTGATCCTAGCATTCTTAAGCAATGTGGTCTTTAGCTTCCAGGTGTTTGTGTTCCTTCTGAACTTTTCCTTGTGATTGAACTCCAGTTTCAAAGCATTGTGAACTGAGAATGTGCAGGGAATAATCTCAGTCTTTTGGTATCGGTTGAGTCCTGATTTGTGACCCAGTATGTGGTCTATTCTGGAGAAAGTTCCATGTGTACTTGAGAAGAATTTATATTCTGTTGTTTTAGGGTGGAATGTTCTGTATATATCTATGAGGTCCATCTGGTTCAATGTGTCATTCAATGCTCTTGTTTCTTTATTGATTTTCTGCTTTGATGATCTGTCTATTTTTGAGAGAGGGGTGTTAAGATCTCCAATGATTAGTGTATTCATATCAATATTACTCTTTATCTTGATTAACAGTTTTCTTATGTAAATGGCTGCTCCTGTATTGGGGGCATAGCTATTTACATTTGTTAGAACATCTTGGTGGATAGTCCCTTTAAGAATGATGTAGTGTCCTTCTGTATCTCTGACTACAGTCTCCAGTTTGAAATCTAATTTGTCTGATATAAGACTCGCTACCCCAGCCTTCTTTTTAAAATGCTTCTCTATCCCTTCACTTTTAGTCTGGGTGTATTCTAGGTTCAAAATGGGTCTCACGCAGATAACATATGGATGGGTCCTGTTGATTTATGCAGTCTGCATAATCAACTGGAGTCTGCAGTCTGCAGTCTGTGCCATTTTAAGGGCAATTTATGCCATTCATATTGAGGGTGATTATTGATAGATACGTTTTTATTGACATCGTGTTACCTTTGAAGTGTTTCTTTGTGTAGATTGTCTCTATATTTATGTTCAATGCTATTCTTGGGCTTTTTCCTCCTTCAATGATGCCCCCTTAATATTTCCTGCAGTATCAGCTTGGTGGTTGCAGTCTTTTAAGCCTTGCCAGTCCTGGAAACTCTTTATATCTCCATCCATTTTGAATGTCAGTCTTGCTGGATAATGTATTTTTGGCTGCATGTTCTTCTCATTCTGTGCCCTGAATATATCTTGCCAACCCTTTCTGGCTTGCCAGGTCTCTGTGGACAGGTCTGATGTTATTCTGATGGGCTTTCCTCTGTATGTAAGGATATTCTTTTTCCTAGCTGCTTTCAAGAGTTTCTGCCTACGATTATAATTCTTCATTCTTACTTTTGGGTGTCTTGAGGACTTTCGTAAATTTGTAATCTTGGGGGTAAACCTTTCAGCCTCTAATACATAAACCCTGGGTCTATTTACGAGATTTGGAAAATTTTCATTAAGAACTTGTTCCACTATATTTTCTAGACTTCTTTCTTTCTCCTCCCCTTCAGGGATTCCAGTAATTCTGACATTGGAACATTTCATGACATTACTTATTTCCCTGATTCTGTTTTTGTGGCTTCTAAGCTGTTGGTTCCAGTCTTCCTCCTGACCCTTTCTCTCTATCTATTTGTCCTCCAGATCACTAATTCTATCTTTTGTCTCAGTTACTCTACAATTGAGAGAATTTAGATTAGGTTGGAACTCATTGAGAGCATTGTGAAGCTCATTCCTGGTAGCTTTCAACTCTTCCCTAATATTGAAATCATGTTCTCTGGTCGTTTTCAGTTTGGTCCTAATCAATTCCGTTTGGTCACCCATGGCTTTCTCCAACCTAGCTATTGCTTGGATAATTGTTAGCCTGAATTCTCTTTCTGACATATTGTCTATGTTGATAGCCTTTTGCTCTGTTGCAGAAGGTCCATCCTCTGTATTTTTCTTTTGTTGGGAATTCCTCCTCCTAGTCATTTTGGTGAGAGGTGGCTGAACAGGTGTAGCTGGATGTATCAATTGTGGTGCAGTCAAGGTGCACCCTGGAATGCTTCTGAGCAATCAGGGTTCCCCACCCAAGTGACAGGAAAAAGATAAGGAAAAGAATAAAAAGAGAGAGGGAGAGTGACAGGAAAGAAAGTTGAGACAAAAGAGAATGTTTAGCCCAAATGTACCCCAAGGTAACATTTATGAAGTATACAAACAGACACAGACAAAAAAAAAGATTGATAAAATTATATGACAAGAGAAAAAAATATATATATATGCAAATAAAGGAAGAACCTCGTCAAAAAGAACATTGAGTGTAAGATTTATATACTATCAGGACAAACACAAAAACCCAGACATACTGGTGGAAGAAAAAGATGGGAGAGTGGTTGTAAATTCTCAGTGTGGGTTAGGAAGGTTGTTTTGATTTTTCCTAGATGTATCTTTATATCTTTGTTAAAGGACTCTACTTTCCTAAGATAAGGAGGATTCTGAACTGGTTTACCTATGGGGTGGCATTGGGGAAAGGGAATTACCTTGAAGTTTAACTCTATATGAATATTTGAAAAAAATTTTTAAAAAGGAATAAACTAAACTAAACTAAAATTTAAAAAAATTAAAAAAGAAATATGCAAAAGGAAAACAGGTGCATGAATCAAAAACTTCAGGTTAGAAGGTTATTATGGAATTGATGTACTGGACATCTCACTGTGACGGTAAATAAGTGAAAAAATTATCTATATAATAATAAAAAATTATGTATATTAAAAAAATGAGCCAGAATAGTGGGATCAAATTAATAATAAAAATTGTCCTATGAAGTAGTGGTGGTTGTTCTCTCTTTCTCTCTTTTTTTTTTTTTTCCTTTCCTGTTTGGTTTTCTGGGGGAGGAGACTGCCTCCTGGGTTTTCAGTCCCTGAAGTTCTCTCAGCTAAGTCCTCCCGTCCACCTCAAAGGGGTGGGCTCTGAGGAAACTGTTTTTTTTCAGGCTTTTGTTCTCTGGAGGTTTTATATTTGTTCACTTTTGTTTTTCTCTCATGCCTTGACCAATTTTGATGGTTTTTGTAGGTTTAGAGGAATGCAAACTGCACCCTGACCTCCCTTTCAGAGAGAAGCATCAGTCTGGCTGCAGAGCCCATATAAATACCCCCTTGGCCACTGAAAGAGCAGGTTCCCAGTTCTGGTCCCTGGGGACTCAGGATTTTTTGCTTGTACCCAAAACCAAGGCAGCGGAGGCTGTCTGGGCAGCACCAAACTGCCAGAGAAGATCCAAGCAGCGATCACACTCTGAGATTTTCCCGCTGGGCCTGGCTGGGAGTGCCTGGTCTTTCTGGTCTGAGAGCACCTGGCTGGCTTTTGTGTGCACCTCTCTCAGAGGAGGTCGTTGGGCATGACTTGGACTCTGATGGCACAGCAGAACACTTGCATGGGGACTTCAAAAGACTGTGCTTTTGTTGGCTGGCGAGGCTCCCAGCCCCTCATGGGAGCAGGGTGCCAAGCACTCTCAGGTGCGCTGGTGGTTCAGGGACAGAGACCTGGTTTCTCTGCTGCACTCTCTCTGGCTTTGCGCCAGGGGTGGCTGTCCTGGGTCTGGGGACTTAAGCCCAACCCTAACACCTGACCTCGATTTCCAATTCCCGCAATCACCCCCCCCATGATCCTTTGCTGTTTTTGAGTGCTTTCTACCAGACTCCCCGGCAATCTCCCCCATCCGTGATCCTTTGCTGTTTTTGAGTGCTTTCTACCAGACTCCAGAGTTAATGCTGGTCCCCAGGTGCAGGGCACTTTGGTTTTGGGATATTACTTTCCAAGGGGTCACCTCTGGTGGTTCCCTCCCCCTTTTGTTTGTCTTCCAATATCAGTCTGACTTTCCCACTCTGCTTTACCTGCCCACTGGTGTCTTCTGCTCCAGTAGAGATCCAGACATGTATAATTCTGATCTCAGGCAGATTTCGTGGGTGATTGGAGATCTTTGGAAGGTAATAGCTCACTTTAGGGTGCAGGTTGAAAGGGTGCCTGCTCCTACTTCCCCGCCATCTTGTCTTCCCCTATTTTTAATAAACTATTTAATAGATTATTTATCATTTATTTCTTATATTTATTGTGTTCTATTTGAATATTGTATCTCATATATAATGGCTCTGAGAAAATGTTTTTGCTTAGTAGTATTCACTTGAAAATATTCATGTCACATTCATTTTCAGGATTGACTAGAAGTATATATTAGGTCATTTTAAAAAAATATTATCATTTTGTGTTTATAAAAAATAAAAAGTTAAAAAAAATATTATCATTATTTAAAGATTTATTTATTTGAGAGAAAGAGAGAGCTTGAGTGAGGGGGTGGGCAAAGAGCGAGAGAATTTTTCCAGCAGAGTCCCAACTGAGTGTAGAAATTGACTAAGGGCTCAATCCCATGACCCGTGACATCATGACCTGAGCCAAAACCAAGAGTTGGCAACTTAACCAACCGAGCCAACTAGTGTTCTTAATTTGAATCATCTTATATTAATCATGTCATTCTTTTATCTGTTCTGTATCTCAAATTTTGTTTCATTATTATTATTTTTTCTTTATGGTTAGTTTTCTTCAACTTATCTTTTGAAACTCTCATTACATTAATTATGAAATTATTATCCTTTTAATTTTCAAAACCCTTTATTGTTATCTGGAATTTTCATTTTATGTAACACATGATGATTTTACTTTGGATATAACAACTTCTCATATTTATCTGAAAAGGTATATTTTGTAAAGCTTCCATGAATTTATTCTGATTATTTTTATCTTCATGAGTGTGTTTGTGTGTGTGTACCTCTGTCTTTCATGTATGACTTCCCCAACAGTCTGATGGCTTTGAACCTAAAAGACTATTAGAAAATGAAGCACTGCAATCCTTTTCCATCACAGCATGATAGGTTTACTCAGTGATGATATTTCTTCTGGGTAACCTCACCACTAATTCCCACATAGAATACTCTAAAAATGCCATTTCTCCTTTTCCTTTTCCTTTTAAGTGATCATATCTTAAAATTTTTATCTACTGAAAATTTCTTTTTTTTTCATCTATGAATTCCTCTTCCCAATTTCTTTATATTTATACAGATCCCCCCATCCTCCTCCTCCTTCTTCGTTACTTCTTCCCCTTTTCCTCCTTTCCTTTATCCTTCTCCTTTTTATTTTCTTCTTCTACTTATCCTTCTTCTTCTTTTAATTTGACTCAGTTGACATATAGCACAGTATTGTTTTCTGGAGTAGAATTCAGTGTTTAACTACTTACATACTAAAACAAGTGTTCATCACAAGATATGTCATCTTTAATATGCATTACCAAGCTAGCTAGCCTATGCTCCACTCCAACCTTCTATCAATGCTCAGTTTGTTATCTATATTTAAGAGTCTTTTATGGCTTGCTAGAAAGGTTCATTCCTAGTTACCTTATTGTTTTTGGTACAGTTTCAAATGAGATCAATTCCTTGATTTCTTTTTCTTCTGCTTTATTACTTTTGTATAGATATGCAACAGATTTCTGAAAATTGACTATATATACTGTGGCTATGCAGAATTCATGTATTTGTTCTAGCAATTTTCTGGTAGAATAGCTGTAAATGGTGAAAGTTTTATGTCTTCTTGCCAATTGGAGTTTCTTCTTTCTTTTGTTCTTTGATTAATTATGCTAAGACTTACAATACTATGTGAAACAACTTGTTTCTGACCTTAGGGTAAAAGATCATAGTGTTTTCCCATTAAGGATGATACTAGCTGTGAGTCACTTATATAAAGCCTTTATGATGTTGATGTATGGTCTATCTATCCTGCATTGTTGAGGACTTTTATTAAGAAATAATAAAAAGAAATGATTCTCTAACTCTTCCAATGCTTTCTGTGCCTCTGCTGACAGGTTTATATGGTTCTTCTCCTTCCTTTTATTAATATGGTGTATGATGTTGATCAATTTGTGAATGCTGAATTATCGCTTCATCTCAGGAATAAATACCACTTTATCCTGGTGAATAATTCTGAATTTGATTTTATTGAGAATTTTTCTTTGGTATTCATTAGTGATAATGAACTTCAATACTGTTTTTTAACAGGGTCTCTCTCTGGTTCTGGAATCAAGGTGATACTGACTTAATAGAATGGGTTTGGAAGTTTTCTTTCAATTTCTATCCCTTGGAGCAGTTGGAGAATATGTAACTCTTCTTGAAATATCTGGTAGAATTCCCTTGGGAAGTCATCCAGTCTTGGACTTTTGTTTATTGGGAGATTTTTGATCACTGATTCAATTCCTTTGCTTGTTATGGGTCTGTTCCAATTTTTTATTTCTTCTTGGTTCGGTTTTTGTATTTTGTAGGTTTCTAGGAATGTGTCTGTTTCTTCCATGTATCCCAGTTAGTTGACATAATTTTCATAGTATTCCCTTATGATTATTTGTATTTCTGTGGTGTTGAATGTCATCTCTTTTCATTCAATAGTTATTTTAATTATTTTTTTTCTGCTTTCTCTTTGCTAAGTCTGGATGGGGATTATAAATTTTATTAATTCTTTAAAAGAACCAATTTTTAGTTTTGTTAATCTGTTCTACTGTTTATTGTGTTGTTTTGTTTGTTTGTTTCTGTATCGTTTATTGCTGCACTGGCTATATTATTTTCCTTCTTCTGTTGGTTTTAGGCTTTATATGCCTTTCTTTTTCTTATTCATCTAGGTACAAAGGAAGGCTGTGTATTTAAGACCTTTCTAAATTCTTGAGGTAGGCCTGTATTGCAATATACTTCCTTCTTACAACTGCTTTGCTGCATCCTTAAACTTTTGGACTTTGTGTCTTCGTTTTCACTTGCTTCCATTGTTTTCTATTTCTTCATTAATTTCCTGGTTATCCCATTCATTCTTTAATAAGATGTTCTTTAACCTCCATGTATTTGTAGTTTTTCAAGTTTTTTTCATGTGGTTGATTTAGGTTTCATAATGTTGTGATCTGAAAAAAAATGCATGGTATGATCTCAATCATTTTGTACATATTGAGGGCTGACTTGTGACCCAGATTGTGATCTATTCTAGAGAACGTTTCAGGTGTCCTCAAAAAGAATGGGTATTCTGCTGCTTTAGGCTGTGATGTACTTGAATATATGTCAAGTCCATCTAGTCCAGGGTGTCATTCAGAGCCATTGTTTTCTTGTTGATTTTCTGCTTAGATGATCTGTTCATTGTTATAAGGGGATGTTAACATCCTCTACTATTATTTTGTTATTATTAGTGAATTTGTTTTTATTTACACTTAATTGATTTATATATTGGGGACATAAATATTTACAATTGTTAGACCTTGTTGGATAAAACTCTTAATTATGACAAAATACCATTATTCATCTCTGGTTACAGAGTCTGTTTAAAATTTATTTAGTCTGAAATAAGTATAGTTATTCTAGCTTTATTTTGATGTACATCATCATGATAGATTATTCTCCATCCCCATACTTTCAGTCTGAAGATGTATGTGTGTGTGTGTGTGTATTTATATATACACACACGAGTGTGTAGATACACTATGGACTATTACACAACCATTGAAATGAAATATTACCATATGCAGTGACATAGATGTTATGTTAAGTGAAATAAATCAGAGAATGAGAATTATCCTATGATTTCATTTATATGTGGAAATTAAGAAAAAAATGGGTCATTGGGGATGGGAAATAATAAATAAGATGAAAACAGAGATGGAGACAAATCATAAGAGACTCTTATCTATAGGAAACAAACTGAAGTATGATGTAGAGAAGGTGGTGTGTGATGAGGTAACTGGATGATGGACATTAAAGTGGGCACATGATGTAATGAGTACTAGACGTTATATGTAACAAATGAATAACTGACTCTACATCTGAAAAAAATGATACACTATACGTTAATAAATTGACTTTAAAAATAATAAATTAAATATAAAAAGAATCTCTTGTGGGCAATATATAGATGTACTATTTTCAATCCAATATGACATTCTGTCTTTTGATTGGATAATTTAGCTCCTTTCCATTCCAAGTTACTGTTGATAGATATGAAATTAGTTCTATTTTGTATTCTATAGAGCTGAGGTTTGTAGTGATGTTCTCTGGCCCTTTCTCATCTTCATTTTCTTCTGCTGTTTTGTTTTCCACCACTCAACTCAAAAAGTCATCTTAAAAATTTTTGGAAGTCTAATATAGTGGTCATGAACTCTTACACGTTTATTCGTTTGGGAAACTTCATCTCTCCTTCTATTATGAATGATGGCCTAACTGGATAAAGAATTCTTAGCTGTATATTTTTTCCCATTCCTCATATTCAGTATTTCTTCCACTGTTTTCAAGGCCTGACATATTTCTGTGGACAGATCAGCCAACCTGATCTGTTTTCCCATGAAAGATATAGATTTTTTTTTTTTTTTTTGCTGTTTCCAACATTCTTTCCTTGTCTGTAAAGCTTGCGAATTTGAGTGTGAGGTGCCTCGGTAATGGTCAGATTTTGTTGATTTTTAAAATGTTAATTAATTAATTAATTAATTTATTTTCAGCATAACAGTATTCATTGTTTTTGCACAACATCCAGTGCTCCATGCAATTTGTGACCTCTCTAATACCTACCACCTTATTCCCACAAACCCCCACTGCTTGCCACTTCAAACCCCTCAGATTGTTTTTCAGAGTCCATAGTCTCTCATGGTTCACCTCCTCTTCCAATTTCCCCCAACTCCATTCTCCTCTCTAATTCCCCATGACCTCCATGCTATTTGCTATGCTCCACAAATAAGTGAAACCATATGATAATTGACTCTCTGCTTGACATATTTCACTCACCATAATCTATTCCAGTCCTGTCCATGTTGCTACAAAAGTTGGGTATTCATCCTTACTGATGGAGGCCTAATAGCCATAGTGTGTATGGACATCTTCCTTATCCATTTGTCCAATAAAGGGCATCTTGGTTCTTTCCACAGTTTTGTGGCCATTGCTACTTTAAACATTGCAGTACAGATGGCCCTTCTTTTTTTTAAATTTATTTTTTATTTATTTTCGGCATAACAGAATTCATTATTTTGTCACCACACCCAATGATCCATACAATCCGTGCCCTCTATAATACCTACCACCTGGTACCCCAAATCCCACCCACCCGCCAATTCAAACCCCTAAGATTGTTTTTTAGAGTCCATAGTCTCTCATGGTACACCTCCCTTCCAAATTCCCCCACTCCCTTCTCGTCTGTAACTCCCATGTCCTCCATGCTATTTGTTATGCTCCACAAATAAGTGAAACCATATAATAATTGACTCTCTCTGCCTGACTGATTTCACTCAGCATAATCTCTTCCAGTCCCATCCATGTTGCTACAAAAGTTGGGTATTCGTCCTTTTTGATGGAGGCATAATTCTCCATAGCATATATGCACCACACCTTCCTTATCCATTCCTCCATTGAAGGGCACCTTGCATCTTTCCACAGTTTGGCGACTGTGGCCATTCCTGCTATAAACATTGGGGTACAGATGGCCCTTCTTTTCACTACATCTGTATCTTTGGGGGAAATACCCAGGAGTGCAATGGCAACATCATAGGGAAGCTCTATTTTTAATTTCTTGAGGAATCTCCACAGTGTTCTCCAAAAAGGCTGCACCAACTTGCATTCCCACCAACAGTGTAAGAGGGTTCCCCTGTCTCCACATCTCCCGCAACACATGTTGTTTCCTGTCTTGCTAATTTTGGCCATTCTAACAGATGTAAGGTGATATCTCAATGTGGTTTTAATTTGAGTTTCCCTTATGGCTAGTGATGATGAACATTTTTTCATGTGTCTGATAGCCATTTGTATGTCCTCACTGGAGAAGTGTCTGTTTAAATCATCTGCCCATTTTTTGATATGATTAATTGTTTTGTGTGTGTTGAATTTGAGGAGTTCTGTATAGATCCTGGATATCAACCTTTTGTCTGTACTTCTCCCATTCCATGGGTTGCCTCTTTGTTTTGTTAATTGTTTCTGTTACTGTGCAGAAGATTTGATTTTGATGAAGTCCCAAAGGTTCATTTTCACTTTTGTTTCCTTTGCCTTTGGAGACATAACTTGAAAGAAGTTGCTGTGGCTGATATCGAGAAGATTACTGTCTATGTTCTCCTCTAGGATTCTGATGGATTCCTGTCTCACGTTGAGGTCTTTTATCTTTTCGAGTTTAACTTTGTGTACGGTGCAAGATAATGGTCGAGTTTCATTCTTCTACATATAGCTGCCCAGTTTTCCCAGAACCATTTATTGAAGAGACTTTTCTCCACTGTATATTTTTCCTGTTTTGTCGCAGATTAATTGATCATAAAGTTGGGGGTCCATTTGTGGTCTCTCTACTCTGTTCCCCTGGTCTATGTGTCTGTTTTTATGCCAGTACCATGCTGTCTTGGTGATCACAGCTTTGTAATAATGCTTGAAATCATGTAACGTGATGCCCCAAGTTTTATTTTTGTTTTTCAACATTTCCTTAGTGATTCGGGGTCTCTTCTGATTCCATACAAATTTTTGGATTATTTGCTCCAGGTCTTTGAAGAATACCAGTGGAATATTGATTGGAATGTCATTAAAAGTATTTGTTGTTCTAGGCAGTATAGACATTTTAACAATATTTTTTCTTCCAATCCAAGAGCATGGAATGGTCTTCCATCTTTTTGTGTCTTCTTCAATTTCTTTCATGAGTGTTCTGTAGTTCCTCGAGTAGAGTTCCTTTACCTCTTTGGTTAGGTTTAATCCCAGGTATTTTATGGTACTTGGTGCTAGAGTTAATGGAATCAATTCTCTAATTTCCCTTTCTGTATTTTTACTGCTAGTGTATAAGAAAACCACTGACTTCTGTACAGTGGCTTTGAATCCTTCCACGTTACTAAATTGCTGTATGAGTTCTAGTAGTTTGGGGGTGGAGTCTTTTGGGTTTTCCATATAAAGAATCATGTCAACTGCGAAGAAAGAGAGTTTGACTTCTTCATTGCCAATTTGGATAGCTTTTATTTCTCTTTGTTGTTTGATTGTTGTTGCCAGGACTTCTAATACTATGTTTAACAAGAGTGATGAGAGTGGGCATCCTTGTCGTGTACCTGATCACAATGGGAAGGCTGCTAGCTTTTTCCCATTGAGGATATTTGCTGTGTGTCTTTCATAGATAGATTTTATGAAGTTCAGGAATGTTCCCTCTATTCCTATACTTTGAAGCACTTTAATCAGGAACGGATGCTGGATTTTGTCAAATGATTTTTCTGCATCAATTCAGAGGACTATGTGGATCTTCTCTCTTCTCTTATTCATTTTTCTATCACATTGATTGATTTGTGAATGTTGAACCATCCTTGTAGCCCAGGGATGAAACCCACGTGGTCATGGTGGATAATCTTTTTAATGTGCTGTTGGATCCTGTTTGCTAGGATCTTGTTGAGATTCTTAGCATCCATATTCATCAGTAATTTTGGTCTGAAATTCTCCGTTTCAGTAGGGTCTTTGCCAGGTTTGGGGATCAAAGTAATGCCGTCTTCATAGAAAGAGTCTGGAAATTTTCCTTCTGCTTCATTTTTTTGAAACAGCTTCAGTAGAATAGGTGTTATTTCTTCTTTGAACGTGTGGTAGAATTCCCCAGCGAATCCATCAGGTCATATGCTCTTCTTTTTTGGGAGGTTTTTGATCACTTCTTCAATCTCGTTACTAGATATTAGTCTATTCATGTTGTCAATTTCTTCCTGGTTCGGTTTTGGGAATTTATAGCTTTCCAGGAATGCATCCATTTCTTCTTGGTTGCTTAGCTTATTGGCATATAACTGTTGATAAAAGCTTCTGATGATTTTTTCTACTTCCTTGGTGTTCGTTGTGATCTCTCCCTTTTCATTCATAAGTTTACAAATTTAGGCTTCATTTCTTTTCTTTTGGATTAGTGTGGCCAACGGTTTATTGATCTTATTGATTCTTTCAAAAAAACAGCTTCTAGTTTTATTGATGCCAATTATTTCCCATCTTATGTGCGGAGTTGGCTTGATTTGATGTTGATTCTCCAGTTCTTTAGATGTAGAGACAGCTGGTGTGCCTGGGTTTTTCAATTTTTTTGAGAGAGGCTTGGATGGCTATGTACTCCCCCCTTAAGATTGCCTATGCTGTATCCCATAGGTTTTTGACCAAATTGTCTTCATTCTCATTGATTTCCATGAATTGTTTCTGTTCTTCTTTGATTTCCTGGTTGATCCAAGCATTCTTAAGCAAGGTGGCCTTTAGCTTCCAGGTCTTTGAGTTCCTTCTGAACTTTTCCTTGTGATTGAGCTCCAGTTTCAAAGCATTGTGATCTTAGAATATTCAGGGAATCATGTCAGTATTTTGGTATCGGTTGAGTCCGATTTGTGTCCCAGTATGTGGTCTATTCTTGCGAAGGTTCCATGTGCACTTGAGAAGAAAGAGTATTCTGTTTTTTTAGGGTGGAATTTTCTGTATATATCTATGAGGTCCATCTGGTCCAATGTGTCATTCAATGCTCTTCTTTGTTTATTGACTTTCTGCTTCAATGATTTCTCTATTTTTGAGAGAGGCAGGTTAAGATCTCCTACTATTGATGTATTCATATCAAAATGACTCTTTATCTTGATTAACAGTTTTCTTATGTAATTGGCTGCTCCCATATTGGAGGCATAGATATTTACAATTGATAGATCATCTTTGTGCATAGTCCCTTTAGGAATGATGGAGTGTCCTTCTGTATATCTGACTAGAGTCTTTAGTTTAAAATCTAAATAGTCTGATATGAGAATCGCTACCCCAGCATTTTTTTTTTTTTTTGAGGCCCACCCATTGTCATGAAAAATGCTTCTCCATCCCTTTACTTTCAATTTGGGTGTATCTTTAGGTTCAAAATGGGTCTTTTATAGACAACATAAGGATGGGTCCTGTTGTTTTATCCAATGTGCTACCCCCTCCCATTTTATGGGCACATTTAGGCCATTCACATTGGAAGTGATTATTGATAGATACGTTTTTATTGACATCATGTTACCTTTGAAGTCTTTCTTTCTGTAGATTGTCTCTATATTTCTGTTCAATGCTATTCTTAGAATTTTTCCTTTTTTATAGAACCCCCCTTAATATTTACTGCAGTATTGGCTTGGGGGTTGCATAGTCTTGTAAGCCTTGCCAGTCTTGGTAACTCTTTATCTCTCCATCCACTTTGAATGTCAGTCTTGTTGTATAGGTGTTCTTGGCTGCATGTTCTTCTCATTTAGTGCCCTGAATATATCTTGCCAGCCCTTTCTGGCTTGCCTGGTCTCTGTGGACAGATCTAACGTTATTCTGATGGGCCACTGTGTGTAGGGAGCCTCTTTGTCCTAGAAACTTTCGAGAGATTGTATCTACAATTATGATTCCTCAATTTGACTATGAGGTGCCTTGATGTTTTTTTGGGATCTATAATCTTGGATGGAGCCCTTCTGCCTCTAGTACATGAATGCTGGTTCCATTCATGAGATTGGGAAAATTTTCATGAAGAACTTGTTCCACTATATCTTCTAGATTTTTTTGTTTCTCCTCCCCTTCAGAGATTCCAATAATTCTGACATTGGAACATTTCATGGCATCATTTATTTCTCTGACTCTGTTTTCGTGGCCTCTAAACTGTTTGTTCCAGGCTTCCTCCTGATCCTTTATCTCTATCTGTTTGTCTTCCAGATCACTATTTCTATCTTCTGTCTCAGTTACTCTAGCTTTGAGAGAATTTAGACTAGATTTGATCTCATTGAGAGCATTGTGAACCTAATCTCTGATAGCTTTCCACTCTGCCATGATATTGTGAACCTCATCTCTGGCCGCTTTAAGTTCTGCCCTAATCAATTCTGTTTGGTCATCCATGGCTTTCTCCAACGTAGCTATTGCCTGGATAATTGTTAGCCCGAATTCTGTTTCCAACATATTGTCTGTGTTGATAGACGTTAGCTCTGTTGCAAAAGGTTCATCCTCTGCATTTTTCTTCTGTTGGGCATTCCCTTTCCTTGTAATTTTGTGAGAGATGACTGAACAGATGCAGCTTGATGTATCAACTGTGGTGCAGTCAGGTTGTACCCTGGCACACTTCTGAGCAATCAGGATTCCTCATCCAAACGAGATAAAAAAGAAAAGAAAAAGAAAAGGAAGAATAAGAGAGAGAGAGAGAGACAGGAAAAAAAGGGATAATAAAAGAGATAGTTCAGCCCAAATGGGGCCCAAGGTAATATTTTTGAAGTGTGCAAAGAAAAACAGACAGACAAAAAGACTGATAAAAGTATATGACAAAAGAAAAAAAAATATATATATAAGCAAATAAAGGAAGAACCTCATCAAAAGAACCCCAAGTTTAAGATTTATATACTATCAGGACAAACACAGAAACACTGGGGAAGTAAAAGATGGGAGACTTGTTATAAATTCTCAATGTGGGCGAGGAAGGTTGCTTTGATTCTTCCTGAATGTATGTTGATACCTTTCTTAAAGGACTTAACTTTCAAGAGATAAGGAGGATTTAAAATTTGGTTTAATTATAGGGATAGTGTTGATTGGGGAAAGGGGATTACTTTGAAGTTTAACTCTATATGAATATTAGAATATAAAAATAAAAAAGGAATAAACTAGACTAAGCTAAACTAAAATAAGAAAAAAGAAATTTAAAAAAATATAAATGCAAAAGAAAAACACAGGTTTATGTATCAAAAGTTTAGGTTAGAAGTTTATTATGGAACTTCATTTACTGGACAGCTCACTGTGATGTTAAATAGGTTAAAAAATCATCTATATAAAAAAATGAGCCAGAATAGTGGAAACAAATTAAAAATAAAAGTTGTTCTAAGATGGAGTGGTGATTGTTCTCTTGTAGTCGTTTTTTTTCTTATTTCTTTCCTTGTTGGTTTTCTGGGGGAGGGGCCTGCCACGTGGATTTTCAGTCAGTGATGTTCACTGAGTTAAGTCCTCCCGCCCCTTCAAGTGGGTGGGCTCTGAGGAAACTGTTTTTTTCAGGATTTTGTTCTTTGGAGGTTTTCATGTTTGTTCACTTTTTCCCCCCCTCTTGCCTTGACCGCTTTTGATGGTTTTTGTAGGTTTAGAGGGAAGCAAACTACACCCTGACTTTCCTCTCAGAGAGAAGCCTCAATCTTCTCTTCTGTGGGTGTTGCAGAGCCCCAATAAATTCCCCCTTGGCCGCTGGCAGAGCAGGTTCCGAGTTGTGGTCCCTGGGGATGCAGGATCTTCTGCTTGTACCCAAACCATGGCAGCAGCAGCTGTCTGGGAATCTGCAGATCCTAAGAGAGTTTCCAAGCAGCGATCGCACACTGAGATTTTCCTGCTTGCCCGGGCTTGGAGTGCCTGGCCTTTCCTGATCTAAGAGTGCGTGGTTTGTGTGCACCTCTCTCAGGTGAGGCTGTGGGTCGCTCCCACATCTCAGGCTCAGAGCGGGGCGCAGGTCTGAAAGCACCAGTCTGGGCCTTTGTGTACCTCTCTCAGGAGAGAGTTTGGGGCGTGCGTCTCAGGCTCTGAAACAATGGGGCGGATCTAAGAGTACTGGGTGGGCCTTTGTGCACCTCTCTCAGGGTAGTGTAAGGGGAACGTGTGTCTCAGCCTCTGTAGTGGGGCTCAGCATTCTGCCATCTGTTGTTGCTCCCAGCCCCTCACAGTAGATAGACCCCATGCAATCTCGGGTTAAAAGCCGTTCTTTTAACCCAGGGAATCTCAGGTGTGCTGGCGGCTCAGTGACCAAGACCTGATTTCTCCGCCACACTCTCTCTGGCTCAGCACCTGGGGAGGCTGTCCTGGGTCCAGGGACTTAAGCCCCCGTCCCAAGCCACCTGTCCCAAGCCACTGATTCCCTCAATTTCACCCCCACCCTCGCGATCCTTTGCTCTTTTGGAGTGCTTTCAACCAGTCTCCAAGTTAATGCTGGTTCCTAGATGCAGGGCACTCTCGTATTCGGGTATTACTTTCCAACTGGTCACCTCTGGTGGCTCCCTCCTGCTTTTGCTTATCTTCTGATATCAGTCCAATGTTCCCACTTCACATTACCTGACCACTGGTGTCTTCTGCCCCTGTAGAGATCCAGACGTTTATAATTCTGATCTCAGGCTGATTTCATGGGTGATCAGTGTTCTTTGGTAGGAAATCAGCTCACTTTAGGGTACAAGTTAAAAGGTCCTTCCTCCTACTTCCCTGTCATCTTGGGTCAGCTTTTGTTGAATTTAATGGGAGTTCTCAGATTTTTAGGTCTGTGTTTTCTCCAGATTAGGGAAGCATCCAGCTATAATTTGTTTGAATAAACTTTCTACCACTTTTTCTCTCTGTTCATCTTCTGAGACTCCTTTTATATTAATGTTATTACATTCTAATAAGTCACCTAGTTCCGTAACTTTAACTTTGTGGTCCATGACTTTTGTTTCCCTATACTTTTCAGCTTCATTATTTTCCATAATTTTCTCTTCTAGATTAATAAGTCACCCCTCTGTTTTGTCCATTTTTATTTTTATGGCCTCTGCGTGGAATTGCATGTCAGTTATAGCATTTTTAATTTCAGCTTGACTAGATTTTAGCTCTTTTATCTTTGCTGTAAGAGATTTTCTAGTGTCTTCTATGCTTTTTCCAGACCAAACTACTATACTTTTAGTCATTGTTTTAAATTCTAGATCAGACAACATACTTATATCTGTATTGTGTAACTCTCTGGTCATGAGTTCTTCTTCCTGCTCTTTCATCTGGGATGAATTTTTCTCTCTCATCATTTGATCCAAAAGAGAAAAGAAGAAATAAGGGGAAAAAAAAGGGAAAAAAAATCTTTGTCCTATGTTTTGAGCTGCTTGTTGAAAATAATAATAATAATAATAATAATAATGTAATAATAAGAAAGTAAAAAATAAAGAAAAATTACATATATATATACAAATTGTATATATATACATATATAACTGAAAATAAATTAAAAAAATATTTTTAATGAGAGAATAGGAGAAAAATAATATTAAAAACCAAAGAATAAAAGACTCTCAACTCTATGGTCAACTAATCTTCGACAAAGCAGGAAAAAATGTCCAATGGAAAAAAGACAGCCTCTTCAATAAATGGTGCTGGGAAAATTGGACAGCCACATGCAGAAAAATGAAATTGGACCATTTCTTTACACCACACACAAAAATAGACTCAAAATGGATGAAGGACCTCAATGTGCGAAAGGAATCCATCAAAATCCTTGAGGAGAACACAGGCAGCAACCTCTTCGACCTCAGCCGCAGCAACATCTTCCTAGGAACAATGCAAAAGGCAAGGGAAGCAAGGGCAAAAATGAACTATTGAGATTTCATCAAGATCAAAAGCTTTTGCACAGCAAAGGAAACAGTTAACAAAATCAAAAGACAACTGACAGAATGGGAGAAGATATTTGCAAACGACATATCAGATAAAGGACTAGTGTCCAGAATCTATAAAGAACTTAGCAAACTCAACACCCAAAGAACAAATAATCCAATCAAGAAATGGGCAGAGGACATGAGCAGACATTTCTGCAAAGAAGACATCCAGATGGCCAACAGACACATGAAAAAGTGCTCCATATCACTCGGCATCAGGGAAATACAAATCAAAACCACAATGCGATATCACCTCACACCAGTCAGAATGGCTAAAATCAACAAGTCAGGAAATGACAGATGCTGTCGAGGATGCAGAGAAAGGGGAACCCTCCTACACTGTTGGTGGGAATGCAAGCTGGTGCAGCCACTCTGGAAAACAGCATGGAGGTTCCTCAAAATGTTGAAAATAGAACTGCCCTATGACCCAGCAATTGCACTACTGGGTATTTACCCTAAAGATACAAACATAGTGATCCAAAGGGGCACGTGCACCCGAATGTTTATAGCAGCAATGTCCACAAGAGCCAAACTATGGAAAGAACCTAGATGTCCATCAACAGATGAATGGATCAAGAAGATGTGGTATATATACACAATGGAATACTATGCAGCCATCAAAAGAAATGAAATCTTGCCATTTGCAACAACATGGATGGAACTAGAGCGTATCATGCTTAGCGAAATAAGTCAAGCGGAGAAAGACAACTATCATATGATCTCCCTGATATGAGGAAGTGGTGATGCAACATGGGGGCTTAAGTCAGTACGAGAAGAATAAATGAAAGAAGATGGGATTGGGAGGGAGACAAACCATAAGTGACTCTTAATCTCACAAAACAAACTGAGGGTTGCTGGGGGGAGGGGGTTTGGGAGAAGGGGGTGGTATTATGGACATTGGGGAGGGTATGTGTTTTGGTGAGTGCTGTGAAGTGTGTAAACCTGGTGATTCACAGACCTGTACCCCTGGGGATAAAAATATATGTTTATAAAAAATAAAAAAATATATTAAAAATAAAAATAAATAAATAAATAAATAAAATGGCACCTAGATATTATTTTCTCCTATAGCTGAAGCTCTACAGCACTTATAGTAAATAAACTTTTGTGAGCAAGTTGTTCATTGTGATATTCGGGAGGAAAGACCTGTTGTGCTGATTCTCAGTGGATTCCCTAATGGAAATGCACCTAGGGCAGGGCCTGGTGTAAGCAGCTCTGGTCTACACTATGTTGTGTTTTGTTTTGTTTTGTTTTTTCTCTGTTTAGCACTGATGGGTGGGAAGAATATTGTGGTGTCTTGCTCTCTAGCTTTGGAGATGAAAGTCTGTGCCACCCCACTCTTCAGGGAGCCCCATGTAAGAGCAGTCAATCACTCCTGTACTATTTGCATTAGAACCCCACCTTCACTTTGCCTGTGACAGGTTTTTATATCAGGCATATGACTAACTTTCACATCTCTTTATTTTAGGGCCTGGCATTGTGTGAACCAGTGCTGATCCTTCAGGAGAGGGTCTCACCATGATTTTGCTCTTTGCTGTGTTGTCCCAAGAGAAGTGTTCACACCGTTGTGTAGCTTCAGAGTTTATAACAAAAATATAAATCCAGTGCCAACACTGGCTGCTCCCAGCTGGCTTCCACTCTCTTATCTCTGGGAACATTGCAACACTTATGAGCCAACCGTTCTTTTAACCCAGGGAATCCTCAGACCGTAGTGTCACACCTGTGAATCCACATCACTTTGAAACCTAAGTACCATTAAACAGGAAACATAACCCACTGTAGTAACCTTCTAAAAGTTTAGATTTTGTCTTTCACTTCTTCTAATACTTTTCTACAGCCTCCATAATCAGGATCCCTCCCCATTGCCTTATCCACAGCTATATATCTGGTCATTTTTCTACTTGTAGATTTGCAGTTTTTGTTCTTTCAGACCTTCAATTGATTTATTCAGTGTTCAGAATGATTTGACAGCTATATAGCTCTGTTCAAGAGATGAGATAATTTTAAGGTTCTCCTAATTCTCCATCATATTAAGCCATCACTGTACTTGTTTAATATTATGTTAACTGAGTTTTATGACAGAGGGGGAACACATATATTTGTTGAACTCCATTTATTTAGAATGAAATGAGTTTTAAATACACAAAAACAAACAAAAAAGGAGTAAGTAAAAAAGATGTGTCATAACACAGGGCATAATATCATGTAAATATTGGGAAGCATATGAACATAATGCAAATATTTTTTCAAAGAACTTGAACAGAGTCATGAAAATTACAGAAAAAATGAAGAATAAGTTCTTATGAAAAGTGTTTACTTAAACTAGTGTTTTTGGAAGTTATGTGAGAAGGAATAATAAAATTGTTTCTGTGAAAATAATATTTGGCAAAAATAATTCATTATATATTTCTGCAGAAAAAAAAGAGGAAAAATGATGCTTGCTAAAAAGCTTGATTTGGCAGGCTTTTTGAGGAGAAATGAAAGGACATGAATATATATATCTGCAGTATGACCTGATAGGCTACTATAATTTCAGAAATATTGGGCTTAATTATTAAACAAGCATCCCCTAAGAGTCATCAAATTGTATTTACATGAGTCTGCAATTTAATTCATTTATATAGATTTATAAGGCCTACACATAAGGTATAACTTCTGACTTTGTTAATAGTTAAATTTATGTAGTGAAATAAAATATACATATATTAATAAAGTCATAAAAGTGACTAATTCTCACAAATTTACATATTTCTATAAAATATTTTTTAAAAGTTTAGACATAGATGTTTCGCTCATAAAATTTTATGTGAGTAAAAAATGTGAGTTTTTAAAAAAATAAGTGTTAACTAATATTTTTAGATTTTTTAAAAAGAATAATCATTTGAGAGAGAATGCAAGAGCAGAAGGAGGGTCAGTAAGAGAGGGAGAAGCAAACTCTCCACTGAGAAGGGATTCCATTGTGAAGTTTGATCTTAGGACCCTGGGATCACGACCTGAGCCAAAGGCAGCTTTTTAACAGACTTAACCACACAGACACCATGATTATTACTACTATTTTAAGTTGTAGTGTCTCCTGAATAAATCACAGTGTAATTAAAATAACAAATTAATAAGAATTTATATTTTATACTTTATGTGTCTCTGTCTTTAGGGAAAACTAAATTAATGCCCCATGGAATATAATAACCAAACCTTTACAGATTTCTTTCTATTGGGGTTGTTTCCACCATCAAGACCTGACTTGTTCTTCTTCATTCTCATTGTTCTTATTTTCCTAATGGCTTTTTTTTTTTGGCAACTTTCCCATGATCATCCTCATCCTTGTGGATGCCCATCTACACACACCAATGCATTTTCTACTTAGTCAGATCTCCCTCATGGACCTGAACTTCATCTCCACTATTTTCCCCAGGATGGCTTTTGATTATCTCTTTGGGAATAAGACAATTTATTTCATTTGGGGTGAAGTTCAGAGCTTCTTTTTCTTGATTTTAGCAGGTGGAGAGGGAATACTATTGGCCTCTATGGCCTATGATTACTATGTGGCTGTTTTGCTCTCCACTATCCCATTCATATGAATAAAAGAATATATGTTTTGATAATTGGATATTTGATAATGAGCTCAATCAACTCCTGTGCCCACACTGCACATGTCCTCAATATATCTTACTGTCAATCCAGGACTATCAACCATTTCTTCTGTGATGATCCTGCTATGTTGACTCTGGCCTGCATGGGCACCTGGGTCTATGAGTGCACAGTGTTTGTGAACACCACCCTCTTCCTTATGTTTTCTTCCATTGACATTGTATGCTCCTATGGCTGGGTTCTCTTTGCCATTCTCCATGTGGTCAACAGAGGGCAGGAAGAAGACCTATTCGACCTGCAGCACCCATCTCACTGTGGTGACTTTCTACTATGCACCCTTTGCTTACACTAATTTAGGTCCAAGATCCTTCCGATCTCCAACAGAGGACAAGGTTTTGGCTGTCTTCTACACCATCCTGACCCCCATGCTCAACCCCATCATCCACAGCCTGAGAAACAAGGAGGTGATAGGGGCCCTGAGAAGAGTGATTCAGAGGATGTGCTCTGTACAAATGTAGAAGAAGTTCTCATTAGTTCTGTGGTCAGAAGTAGATTACTTGCACCTTGTATACTCCTTAGCAATATTATTCCAGGGTTAAAGGCACGGACCAAAATAATTTAGAAGATTAAAATAATTGAGATTTGACAAAATGTATATTTTTATCACTCTTTTTATTTTCTTTGTGATGATTTTTTCAATAAAAGAAAAGGTCATTATTTTCTCCTAACTTGTGAGCAATAAGGTTTTGCTAATATGTAGAGATGATAAGGAAAAAATCCAAATTGATGGTATTATCCAATATATTACTTTAAATATACATAGTATATATCATTAAAATAGTTAAAAGAGAACAAAACAACAGTACATATTATACCATTGCCAGATGTCTATAAAGAAAAATAAGACATCTTGTATCTACTTATCAATATTAATAGATGAATATTTGTTTTATTTCTATTAAAGTTTACTCTTAAATAATAAAAACTGGTTCTCCCAATTCCCAGTTTTCAGGGAAAATGATAGATATAGAGATTTAGGATAAAATTCTTTATGAATTTAGAAGTCCTCCCACATTAGAAAGGATATTAAGTTTATATATTTTAGGAGAGGGACACTGGGTAAATCTTGATGACTCATAAGAAAACAGCTTTTTACAGGTGTAACACAAGTAAATAATTATTATATGTGGTGCATATGCACTATGGAGTATTATGCCTCCATCAAAAAGGACGAATACCCAACTTTTGTAGCAACATGGATGGGACTGGAAGAGATTATGCTGAGTGAAATAAGTCAAGCAGAGAGAGTCAATTATCATATGGTTTTACTTATTTGTGTAGCATAACAAATAGCATGGAGGACATGGGGAGTTAGAGAGGAGAAGGGAGTTGGGGGAAATTGGAAGGGGAGGTGAACCATGAGAGACTATGGACTCTGAAAAACAATCTGAGGGTTTTGAAGGGGTGGGGGGTGGGAGGTTGGGGTACTAGGTGGTGGGTATTATAAAGGGCACGAATTGCATGGAGCACTGGGTGTGGTGAAAAATAATGAATACTGTTATGCTGAAAATAAAAAATAAATTAAAAAAAAAAAGAAAAAAAAATAATAATAAATACTGGTATGCTGAAATAAAAAATAAAAATAAAAAAATAAATTAAAAATAAATTAAAAAAAAACAAAATGGATTATTAAAGAATAAGAACTGTAGTATAAAAGAATTGATGGAAGTTATATAATATATAGTACTGCGTAAAAAATCACAGCCACTTCCAAAGCATTCCTCTAAGCCCTGAAATTTTATATCCACCAAAGGCATTGTTGACCTTTGTTGAAGATAATTTCTGTTATGGATATTTCATATATATATATATAGTGATGGTTATATATATATATATACAGTGATGGTTATATAAAACCATCACTGTTGATGGGATAATCCTGTTATATTCTTTATTTTCTGAGGGAAGAGATAAATAAAGAAGCTAGAATAAAAATGTAAGAAGCCCTGTATTATCCCAAACATGACAGCAATTTATCACTAATATATTCAAATTGGAAATAAGAATTTTCTCCAAAAACGAAGATCTACATTCTAGAATGTATATATAAGTTTGGATATTTTTATGCTAAAACTAAGTGAGCCTTTAGAGATTTATAGACTATTAACTGATTATGAGCTTGATTTGCAATGGCATAAGTATGACTTTTCCTAAAATATATAATGGGAAATAGTCTCATCACAAGAAACTATATGAGAGGGGCCTCTGGGTGGCTCAGTAGGTTAAAGCCTCTGCCTTTGGCTCAGGATCAAGCCCCACTTTGGGCTCTCTGCTCAGCATGGAGCCTTCTTGCCCATCTCTCTCTCTGCATCCCTCTGCCTGCCTGTGATATCTTTCTCTGTGTCAAATATATAAGTAAAATCTTTGAAAGAAAAAGAAATTATATGATAATATGGTAATAATTTCAAAAGTAAGCATTTGCTTGAGATGGAACACTTACTTCTTATCACATAACATAATTTTCAAATCTGCAAAAATGAAGATATTCACTGCTTAATTTCAGAGACCAAATGTTCATTAAACATTTACCAGCAAGCTTTCTTCTTTAAATTATTTTGGTATTTGAAATATAATCACCTAAGATTCCTAACTAAAGTGAATTCATTTTTTTAACAAAAATAAATTCAGTCCAACTTAAGAATAAAATACTATATTAAACAGGAGTGAAGGTTGAGGAAATAAGATGGCACTTTAGTAAGAGATCCTAAGCTCATCTTATTCTTTGAACTCAACTAGGTATCTATCAAATCATTCTGAATACCCTAGAAATTGGCTTAAGGACTGATAGAACAAATCTACAAATAGAAGAATAGGCTGCATTGAGGAAGGTAGGGAGTGCAGAGTTGTGGTTTGGAGGGCAAATGGATCATGAGTGCTATGGAAGGGAGAAAGCCCTGTTCACAGAGAATGTTCAAGGAAATGTTCAAGGTGAAGACTTCCTCAAACTCAGTGGCTAGGGAAAGGAGAGGGGCTCAGTTTTTGCAACCAGCCAGGGACTGAAGACTAGAGTTTAAAGGTCTACAAACTTGACTGAGATAGAGCCATGCATGTGCTATCCTACTCATGCAGAAAAGGCAGGAAAACAGCCAGAGGCAGAGAGAATAATCTGAGGACCACCTGGAACACATGGGGGGATTCATTTTTCTTGTAACATGTTCATTAAAGGTAACTTTCATGGAGACACCACTCTGTAGACAAAGGAGCCAGCAGGTACCACATTCATCTCCTGACCTTCAGCATAAATGTACAGTCACCTCACCAAGGCAGCTATCCCCCAACACTGGTTGCCAAGCCTGATAGCTCCAAATATCTTTCCCTGCACTCTGGCACAACTGAACTTCTAAGTAAAACCTGCCTCAATTCCAACATAAGGAGACACTCTCCCAGAAAACCACTGAAGTTCCCTGATCACATTATATTCCTAAAGCCTGGATTTTTGTTTGTTTGTTTTGTTTTATTTATTTATTTTATTTAGAGTGGGAGAGGAAAAAAAGAGAGAAATAATGCAAGGGGAGGGGTACAGAGAGAGGGATAAGCAACCTCCCCACTAAGCAGAGAGCCTGATGCAGGGCTCTGTCTCAAGATCTGGAGATCATGACCTTAGCCAAAATAGGGTATCAGAAAATCAATCCATTGAGCCACCCTGGTGCCCCAAAAGCCTGCAGTTTTAAAAGTCAGCAAGCTTGGGGAATGGATGATGATGTGATATATATATATATATATATATATATATATATATATATATATATATATATTGATATTGATATATCTA
The DNA here is from genome assembly GCF_964662115.1 of Mustela nivalis. Taxonomy (NCBI): domain Eukaryota; kingdom Metazoa; phylum Chordata; class Mammalia; order Carnivora; family Mustelidae; genus Mustela; species Mustela nivalis. Next base: position 6,936,776 of record NC_139022.1, on the reverse strand, counting down.
GTTGGATACTAGTCAGTCATCAGGAAATCAAATCTTTCCATTTTCAATGCTGTTGATGTTACTAGAAGGTATTATGATAAGAGAAAAACAGTAAATTAGATGATGGAAATTATATGATCTCACCGACATCTTGAATTTAAGAAACAAAACAGAGGATCATAGGGGAATAGAGAAAAAATAAAACAAGACAAAATCAGATAAAGATAAACTATAAGAGGCTCTTAAACATAGGTAACAAAGTCAGGGTTGCTGGAGGGGAGGGAATTGGAGGGATAGAGTTCCTGCTTGATGGACAGTAAGGGGGCACATGATGTAATGAGTGCTGGGTATTATATATGACTGATGAGTCATTGACCTCCTACCCCTGAAACTAATAATATATTATATGTTAATTAATTAAATTTAAGCCAAAAAAAAATTAGCAAGCTTGGCTGAGATAGAGCCATGAGGTCACTGTGCTGATCATGGAGAGAAGGGAGATAAATAACCCAGAGTCAGAGAAGATGAAAACAATGACTGAAAAATTTCTGGGAAACATAATGGATATCATTCACTCTTCTAGGAGTGCTTCCCTGAAAGCAGCAAGCATGGAGACCCCTCTCCCAAGGAAAAAGAGATGGCTGGAACAATTTCCTTTCCCCACTTCTGGGGTAGACAACCAGAGGTAAAAAACACAGGGACTACACTGGCGGACCTAACCTGTTTACATTGGATCCTACACCCCTGTATTCTGGAAATACTACCTTTCCTGGTCAAAATAGCCTTAGTTCCAGCATGGCAAGCCCCTTTCACACAAAACCAACAAAAGAACCTGTCCACACCAAGTCTACTGAATATAGAGCTCTCCTAGGCTTCAGTTCTAATAGTAATAATACCAGGTCTCATTTAACGAGCAGACCAGATCACACATAATTAGATTCCCACACTGTGATCAAAAACTAAACTGTCCACTGCAGGCAAGGACAACTTCTTCAGATGACTGGTCCAAAGTATATAGCAGCCAAACACTCCAATGGACTTCATGCAGCACACACCAGAAATACCCCCTGAAGCATGAGGCCATGGAAACTATACAATTTCATTATCATAAAGTCATTACTCTCAGGGGAAGGAATCAAACAGTATTTTGTAACACAGAGTTGAAGACAGAGACATTTACAAAAGCCAAAATAGTGTAACTAATCACAAATGAATAAACACAAGGTCACAGTGAGAGACCTGAGTGATATTGATAAAAGTAATAGGCCTGAAGGAGAGTTTGAAACAACAGCCATAAGGGCGCTCACTGGGCTTGAGAAAAGAATGGAAGGGAGGCCCTTACTGCAGAGATAAAATGGTTAAAAAAAATAGAAACAGTCATAAATGAAACTTGGGGCACCTGGGTGGCACACTTGGTTAAATAGCCAGCTCTTGATTTTGCCTCATGTCACCATCTCAGGGTCTGGAGATCAAGTCTGTGCAGGTATTCACAGTCAGTGGGAGATTTTTTCTCTCTCTCCCTCTAACTTTCTCCCTGATTGTGCTCTTCCTCTCTAAAATAAATAATTCTTTTAAAAAAGAAAGAAATAAAAACTACAGTAACTGAGATTCAAGACACACTGAATGCAATGAACATAAGGATAGAAGAAGCATAGGAATGAATAAGTGAAATAAAAAATAAAATACTAGAAAGTAATGAAACTTAAAAACAGAGAGAGAGAGAGAGAGAGAGAAGGATTATGGAACTTGAGAACAGTCTTAGGGAACTTAATGACTCCATCAAGCATAATGACATTCATAACATAGAAGTATCAGAGGAAAGGAGGAAAATGGGGCAGATGTTTATTAAGAAAAATATAGCTGAAAACTTCCCTAATGTGATGAAAGAAACAGATGTCAAGATCCAGGAGGCACAAAGAATCCTAACAAAAGCAAGAAAAAAGCAAGCCAAACCAACACATGCTGTAGCTAAATTCGTGAGCTATAGTGATAAAGAAAAAAAGTGTTAAAGGAACAAAGAAAACAAGTCTCAACCTTACAAGGGAAGACACATCCAGCTAGCTCTGGATCTCTGAAGAGAAACTTGGGAAGCCAGAAGGAAGTAATATGATATATTCATCCTGCTGAATGAGAAAAATCTGTAGCCAAAAAATACTCTATTATAATAAAAGCCTGGATAAATAGAAAGAGTAATAGATTTTTCCCAGACACTCAAAAACCAAAGGATCTTGTAACCACTAAACCAAGCCTATAAGAAAGAATACAGAGAACTCTGAGTGAAAAGATAAGACCAAAAGTGTTAAAGACTAGATGGAGAAAACCTTCAGAGAAAAATGACAAAACAAGTAATAAAAGGGCATTAAATATATATCCATCAATAACCACTCTAAATGTAAATGGATTAAACACACCAATAAAAAGACAGTGTGTCTTTTCATAAAGCCCATAAAACAAAACAAAACAAAAATATTGATCTATATGCTGCCTACAAAAGTATCATTTTAGATCTAAAGATACCTGTCAGATTGAAAGTGAGAGGATGAGAAAATATTTATCATATAATGGATATATTATAAAACAGATATACAATACTTTTATCAGACAATCTAGATACTAAGCAGGAGACCATAACAAGATATGGATAAAAACACTATCATAATAAAATAACTATTCAAGAAGAAGATCTAACAACCGTAAATGTTTATACTCCCAACATGGGAATGCCTAAATATTTTTATATATTTATTAAGAAACATAAACATTGATAATAATAAAATAATAATAAGGGACATTTACACCCCATTTACATCAGTGGACAAACCAGCTAAAGAGAAAATCAATGGGACGCCTGGGTGGCTCAGTTGGTTAAGCAGCTGCCTTCGGCTCAGGTCATGATCCCAGCATCTTGGGATCGAGTCCCTCATCGGGCTCCTTGCTTCTCCCTCGGCCTCTGCCTGCCATTCTGTCTGCCTGTGCCCGCTCTCTCTCCCTCTCTCTGACAAATAAATAAAAAATCTTAAAAAAAAAATCAGCATGGTAACAATTACTTTGAAAAACAAACAGGACCAGATAGTCCTAACAGATATATGCAGAACATTACATCCTCAAGCAGCAGAATAACATTCTTTTCAAGTGCATATGAGAAATTCTCCAGAAAAGAATACTAGGTAACAAATCAGGCCATAACAAGACAAAAAAAAAAAAAAAAAAAAAAAAAAAACACCAGAATCATACCATGCATATTTTCCAACCACAAACCACAAGGCAATGAAACTTGAAGGCAAACACCCCACCCCCACAAAAAAAAGAAAAGTTCATAAATACATGGTGGTTAAACAATATGCTACTAAACAATGAATGGATCAACCAGGAATTCAAAGAAGAAATTTTTAAAAAAATATGTGGGGGGGGCACAAGATGGCGGGAGAGTAGGAGGAGGTGCCTTTTCAGCCAGAACCCCAAAGCGAGCTGATTACCTATCAAAAAACTCCGATCACCCATGAAATCAGCCTGAGATCAGAATTATACACGTCTGGATCTCTACAGGGGCAGAAGATGCCAGTGGGCAGGTTTTGCAGAGTGGGAATGGTGCACTGATATCGGAAAATAAACAAAAGGGGGAGGGAGCCACCAGAGGCGACCAGTTGGAAAGTAATACCCCAATACGAGCGAGAGTACCCTGCGTCTGGGGACCATCATTAACTTGGAGACTGGTTGAAAGCACTCCAAAAGAGCAGAGGATTGTGGGGGGAAATTGTGGGAATCGGGGCGGCTAGGGACAGGGGCTTAAGTCCCCGGTCCCAGGACAGCCTCCCCATCGCTGAGGCAGAGAGAGTGCAGCAGAGAAACCAGCTCTTGGTCCCTAAGCCGCCAGGGTGCCCAGGAATGCGTGGGTTCTAGTTCCTTTGAAGGGATGGGAGCCACGCTGGTCGGCAGAATGCGTGAGCCCTACCACAAAGCTTGAGATACATGAATATGTCCCTCATGCTCCCCTGAGTTACAAAGGCCCCGCCGGCACTCTTTGACCTGCTCCTTTGTTTCAAAGCCTAAGCTGTGCGCTCCAAACTCTCCCCTGACAGAGGTGGGCAAAAGCCCAGCCTGGTGCTTACAGACCAGCGCCCTGTTCTCAGTGCCCGAGATGCGTGCCAGACCCATAGCAGCCTCTGAAAGAGGTGCGCACAAGCCGGGCACTCCCAGCCTGGGCCAGCGGCAAAATCTCAGTGTGCAACTGCTGCTTGGAACCTCTCAGGTGGTTGGGAGCTCCCAGACAGCTGCAACTGCCTTGGCTTTGGGTACAAGCAAAAGATCCTGTGCCCCCAGGGTCTCCAACTTGGAACCTGCTCTGCCAGCGGCCAAGGGGGAACTTATTTAGGCTCTGCACCTAGACTGAGGCTTCTCTCTGAGAGGGAGATTACGGTGTGGTTTGTTTTCCTCTAAAACTACAAAAACCATCAAAGGCGGTCAAGGTGAAAAGAAAAAAAAGTGAACAAGCATAAAAACCGCCAGAGAACAAAACCCTGAAAAACCCAGTTTTCTCAGAGCCCACCCCCTTGAGGGGAGCGGGAGGACTTAACTCAGGAAACATCACTGACTGACAACCCACGTGACAGGTCCCTCCCAGAGAAAACAAACCAAGAAAGAAAAAAAAGAGAGAGAGAGAGAGAGAGAGAGAGAGAGAGAGAAAATAAGACTACAAGAGAACAACCACTACTTCATAGGAAAATTTGTATTGTTCACTCGTTTTCACTTGTTAGGGTTGAGAAGACCTCAACCCAGGGAGGCATGAAGGAACGACACCAAGGCGGCTCTTTCTGCAACAGCAAGGGTTTTATTGTTCCAGCATGCTGGGGCTCTGCTCTGCATCATTCCTGAAAACCAGGCAGAAGCTGAGAGCCCCGATACAAGGGAGTATGGGGTTTTTATGCATTTTTTAGACAAAGGCTTGTCACAAAACCATAATCACAGTGACCTCTTTACATAAATACAGTTCCTGGTATGCTCTGCACAGTTTACATTTTTTAGCCATATCTTATCATCCGGGTGTAGCTGGGCGGCTGCGAAACTAGGACAAAGCAGTTCTCTTCTTTGTTAACCATAAGCATAATTCAAGCAAGAGGAGGGAAGGTCATGTTCTTATGTTTCAAAGTTCTAGCCACAAGGCTAGCAAAGCAGTTACAAAAAGCAAGTTAAGCAAGTTAGCAGAAGCTTTACACAGTTAACTCAGCCCTGGATCTCTTCATTCCCCACTTCTTCTTGTGAGTATCTCTAACCTTAGAGATTATGAACATTATCCAAGTGTAACGCTTCATACGTTGCCTTATTACCATTAACTTGATCTGTCCTATTCTATCTTGCATAAAGGCTATCAACTTATTTAAAATACAGGGTCCTATAGTCAAAAGCAGGAGGAGAATAAGTATGGGTCCCACTAGCATGGATACAGGCCCCAATGCCGTCGACCTTGACAGCAGTTGGCGTGGTCAGCAGGATCAAGTAGGGTCCCTTCCATTGAGGCTCAAGGTTGCGTACCTGGTGTCAGCGGACGTAGACCCAATCACCTACAGAATAAGAGTGAGGAGTAACAGTACGCAGTCGGTAGGCCTCTGATAGGCCCTTCCAGATATATTTCTGGATGGCCTCCAGAGCCTTAAGTCTGGGTATCAGCATGGCGGAGGAAGTAACAGATGTCCCACATCCATGTTCAGTCATGTGTTTTAAAGGAGGGGGTCCCCCATAGAGGATTTCAAATGGGTTTAGGTTTCTCCTAGAGGGGGAAGGGGTATTGCGTGCATGGAAGAGGGCATAAGGAAGGAGCATCATCCAATCTCTTAAGCCAGTCTCTATGGCTAATTTGGTTAAGGTGTCTTTTATAGTTCTATTCATACTACCTGTCCTGAGTTCTGGGGTCTATATGCACAATGTAATTTCCAATTAAACCCCAAGACCCTGGCCAATCCCTGACTTAACCTGGGCCACAAATGCAGGTCCATTATTAGATCCTATTACCTTAGGCAGCCCAAATCGGGGAAAGATCTCTTCTAGGATTTTCTTGACCACAACCATGGCCGTCTCCTTCTTAGTGGGGAAGGCCTCGACCCATCCTGAAAAAGTGTCTATAAAGACTAGCAGATGCTTATTTCCATATGTTGCTGGTGTTACATTGGTAAATTCCATTTCCCAGATGATTCCAGGCCGGTTTCCCCAGTCCTTGGTTCCAGGGGAGGCGTCTGCTCGTTGCACGTTTGTCACTGTGCAGGCTTCACAGGAGGAAACAATGTCTTGAGCCAGTTCCTTCACCCTACCTGGAGGTAGGGACGGTAGATTTTGGTCCTTTAATAATTCCAGAAGCACTCTGGTACCTAGATGGGTGAGGCGATGGGTGAAAAGTAAAAATTCATTTACCTTTTCTTCTGGGGTCTCCAGCTCAGTGACTTCTTCCTATGTAGTCAGGATGTTTGTTACCGGGGGGTCACGTAGGGCGGCCGCTCTTGCTTCTCCGTCTGCGCGACGGTTGCCCTGGGCAACTGAGTCTTCACCTTTTTGATGTCCAGGGCAGTGTATGATGGCTATCTCCTTTGGGAGGTGGATAGCCTCAAGGAGATCTATAATCTCCCGTTTGTTCTTGATTTCTTTCCCAGCGGAGGTGAGAAGTCCCCGCTGCCAGTAGATGGCACCATGTACATGAGCAGTGGCAAAGGCATAGCGGCTGTCTGTGTACATATTTGCCCGTTGGCCCGTCGCCAGGCGCAAGGCTTGGGTTAGAGCAATAGGTTCTACATTCTGAGCAGAAGTTCTATGAGTTAAGGGTGCTGACCAAACCACAGTTTGAGGCCCAACTATTGTCGCCCCTGCCCATTGCTCCCCTTGTTGTAGGAAGCTGTTCCCGTCCGTGAACAAAGTTACATCAGCATGGGGCAGGGGTCTGTCCTTGAGGTCTGGCCTCATGCCTGTTTCTTCAGCCAGGATATCTTGGAAGGAATGGATTATTGGGTCATCCGTCTCCTCTGGCAGGAGGGTGGCGGGATTAAGGAGCACAGGATTGCCAAAAGAGATGTGGTCTTTGTCTAACAGGAGGCTCTGATAGTGGATTATATGAGCATTGGAGAGCCAGCGGTCTGGGGGTTGCCAGATCACACTTTCCAAAGTGTAAGGGGGCAGTAAGAGTGATTTTCTGCCCCAGAGTCAGTTTGTCAGCATCCTTGACAAGTAAAGCTGTGGCGGCTATGATTTTTAGGCAGTTTGGCCATCCGCCCACAACAGGATCCAGCCTTTTGGATAGATAGGCTATAGGGCGCTTCCAGGGGTCCAGGGATTGGGTTTACACTCCTTTTGCCACTCCGTGTCTTTCATCCAGGTATAGGGTGAAGGGTTTTTCTACATCTGGTAAGGCCAAGGCAGGGGCTGAAAGCAGTGCCCATTTTATTCCATCAAAAGCCTCTTGTTCCTTCCCCCATTCATAGGGGGCCTCATTTTTGGTAAGGGGATAAAGCGGATCAGCTAAAGATGCAAAGCCAGGTATCCATAAGCGACAGAAGCCTGCCATCCCTAGGAATTCCCTTAGTTACCTTCTAGTCTGAGGAGGTGGTATTTGAGTATCAGTCTTTTTCCTTGTGTCTGTGAGCCACCGTTTACCCTCCTTGAACTTATAGCCTAGAAATGTCACTTCTAACTGGCAGAGTTGAGCCTTTTTGGCAGAGGCTCGATATCCCAGGGTAGCCAGAGCCCTTAACAGGGCCTTAGTCCCATGGAGACATTCCTGCTGGGTCTCAGCAGCCAGTAGGAGGTCATCCACATATTGCAAAAGAGTCAAAATAGGATGTATTATCTTCACCCAAGCATTTATTTCCCTTAGGTCCTGAACAGGGCGATAGTCATTAGTTCCAGGTTTCTTTACAGGGAGCAAGGGAGAGTTCCAGGCTGACTGGCAAGGCACTAAGACTCCTTGTCGAAGGAGCTTGGTAATGTGAGGGCAGATGCCCTCTCGAGCTTCCTTACTCATTGGGTATTGTTTTACCTGGATAGGGGTGGCGGAAGTCTTAAGTGTCACCACTACAGGGGGTTGGGCAGTTGCTAATCCCAAGCCCACGGTTTTAGCCCAAGCCTCAGGGAAGTCCTATAGCCATTTTTTTTTTCAAGATCTGGGAGGTGGTCGGGAGGGTTGGGCCTTTCAAATAGCTTGTATTCATCTTCTAGAGTGATGGACAGGGTATTTACTACAGGTGGAGTTGGTGGAGGGGAAAGATCCTTATCCATATAATGCAGGCCCACAATGGGGATGAGGAAATCTATCAAAGGCCCGGAATCAGTGAAGGTAATCCTGGCTCGCAATTTGGTCAGCAAGTCTCTTCCCAGCGCAGGGGGCAGGGCAGTCAGGGAGCACCAAAAAGTAGTGGTGTACCCTCCCATTCCCTAAATCTACCATCCACTTGGTAGTCCAGGGGCGACATCTGCTTCCATTTGCCCCCCTAACAAGGGCCCATTTTGATGAGAGGGGCCCTAGGGCCTGCTGCAAGACTGAGTAAACAGCTCCAGTATCAACCTCAAAATCGATAGGAGTCCCCTCCACCAAAACTTTTACCCTGAGATTGGGGAGGGGATTCGAGCTCCGTCCCCCCTAATCATCATCTTCTAGAGCCAAGAGAGTGGTAGGGTGGGGTGGTGGTTTGTTCCTCTTTTTAGGACATTCCTTAGCCCAGTGTCCATGCTCTTTACAGTAGGCACAGTGGTCTGAGGCCAAGTTCGGGCATCACCTAGGAGAGTGGCCCAGGTTCCCTATCTTTCCTGAAGTCTTAGTATCTTATTTTCTACCAGTATCTACCACTGCGGCCAGGATCTTAGTCAACTCTTTGTTCCTTCCTTTCCTCTTTCTCTTTCCTTCTTTAAATCTTTCTCTTTCCTTCTTTAAATCTTTCTCTTTCCTTCTTTAAATCTTTCTTACTTATCATCTACTTTCCTATAGAATTTCCCTTATTTCCATCAGTCTTAGTCACACTAAGCAGAATTTTGTACTTAGAAACACCTTAATCTCTAGTGAAGACTAAATATTAACCAATTGTGAACTGTTACAACAGAATTCTTTAGATGACAAATTTATGAATCAGTTAAGCGCAAAACACATTTACCAACAGATTTAAATACTCTTAGTTTCTTTGCAGTTAAGAAGTCAAAAGCACAAACCTACATCCAGTAATTAATGACTTAGCATTTTATCCTGTTTGGTTAAGACCTAGACTTAAAGCTACTTCATCAATTACCCATTAAAACTTTTTGAGACAGACAATTAACCATCAGTTTAGTCATCCCTTTGCTAACAAATTTAACAAATAACATGAACTTATCTGACCTTCAGTAAACTTCTAAGTTTCACATTTACTGCTGATAACTTAAAAGACACATCATATCTTAACAACAAACTTAGTTCCAATACTGATTTACATTTCACCTGGACCCACTCCACTTTGAATGTTTACCTGAGACACAAGTGCTAAGATCTGGAGGGGGGGTGTTAGGTCCAGGGGGTGCTCTTCTTGCTCCTTGACCATGAAAAGAGACATGACGTGTTGCATGATCCATGAAAAGAGATCATACCGTGGTGCATGATCTAGAGGCTAGTAGTCATGCAGGCTGCATGCAGAAACAGAAGGGGGAAACAGAAGAAACAAAGTGCTGCCAGGAGGCAGAGAAAGGATTCCTGACTTTGGAGCTCATAAGCCTCAACAGAGGAGCAGATGCCATGCTTTCCCACCAGCACATGGGGAGGGGTTAAGCAGTACAAGTCGGGCCAGAGAACACAGGGAAACTTCCCCCAAAACAAAGAGAGTTTCGGCAGCTGCTTGGGAAGATTCCTTACGATCTCTGTCTCGAGTTAGACTAACCCCAGTTGGCTCCAGTTATAGCCATTAACACGGGAAGTGAGTGAGGGAGAAGCCCCCACATCTATTAGGAGAAACAGAGAAATAAAGTCAGAGTCCCCTTTGCTAGGGATGGCCCAACAACCTGGGTTTACTAGAAGAAGACTTATTTACATAATTACCATCCAATATGTCAGGAGAAAGTTTACTAGCTGACTCATTTGGGCAAACACATTCTGCAAAAGCCCCTTAGTCTCGGATCCTGGTGCAGAGCAATGAAGGCCTAGGTATGAGCCCTGAAGGTATCCTAGGTCCATTTGCCCTGTTTCCTGCAGAGGAGATCTAACTGATAGATCCCACTCAGGCCATGGAGTTTTACAGGATCTCAGTCCTTTCCTAAGTTTTGCAATCCAAATTATTTCCAGTTATAGAGATCAGAGGAGGAGAAAGGCCAGTACTGGAGGGTAAGGAGGGGGAGCTTCAAAAAGGAGGTCCTGTGAGTCTGGAAGTACAGGGGGCTTGATGTGGATTTTCAGGGGAGTCGGAGTGGGTCCGGCCGGGGGGATGGGTGCTGTTAGAGCAACGACCATCGGATTTGCCGGTGAAGGGGACAAAGGAGGTAGGATATTAGGAGCGGGAGGCAGAAAAGGCTTAACCAAGAAGGAGGATTTTCGTAGAGATCCTGCCACATCAAGATATAAGGCTCCTGGTCTGGCTGTCCCTCGGGTCTGGCCAGTAGATGACACTCTTGACCTGCAAAATCAGGGAAAGATGGAAAGACCCCTGGGGGTGGGCAGTTGACCTGGAAAGATGGTCATTCAATGGCACAGAGAGTCTGCCATTTAGTTTTCTTTACAGAAAGAGAGATTATGAGCTCTAGCCCGTACCTCTGACCAATGGGCTAGAGTTAGGGAAAGGGGAGTTGATGTATGTTGTCCCATTTCGAAGTACAGGAATATTCCTGTGGTCATCAAACCTAGAAGAAAGCAAAATGCAAGTGCTCGTCTCCACTGGGACCGAAAGAGAAGTGAAAAGTAAAAGAGAGGCCTGTGATAGTGTTTTCTGGAATATAACAAATACAAATGTAGATCCTCTGGATCTACCTGATAGGAGGCCACCAGGCGTGCCTGGCCCTCCTTCACCTCTGGGGCATCCCCCAGGGTTGCAACCAGTGTCTCCCGGACACGTCTGTCAGACACTGAAGGCTGCCCAAATACCAAATATTACCAGAAATCACGAGAAAGCAGAATCAACAAACAAAACCAAAACCAATATGTGCACACGTATATCAATACCAAGAGTAGAATAGGCACTGTAGACTTACCCAAAGAGCGAGTTGGGGCTGCTCAGTCCGGCGTCCCGTTGGCTGGGTCAAATCTCAGTGGGACCTCCAAATGTTAGGGTCGAGAAGATCTCAACCCAGGGAGGCATGGAGGAATGACATTAAGGCGGCTCTTTCTGAAACAGCAAGGGTTTTATTGTTCCAGCATGCTGGGGCTCTGCAGCATTCCTGAAAACCAGGCAGAAGCTGAGAACCCCGATCCAAGGGAGTATGGGGTTTTTATGCATATTTTAGACAAAGGCTTGTCACAAAGGCATAATCACAGTGACTTCTTTACATAGTTACAGTTCCTGGTATGCTCTGCACAGTTTACATTTTTTAGCCATATCTTATCATCCGGGTGAAGCTGGGCGGCTGTGAAACTAGGACAAAGCAGTTCTCTTCTTTGTTAACCATAAGCATAATTCAAAGACATATCCTAAGCAGGGAACTTGCTCAGTAAGCGGGGCAAGGGGAGGGAAGGTCATGTTATTATGTTTCAAAGTTCTAGCCACAAGGCTAGGGAAGCAGTTACAAAAAGCAAGTTAAGCAAGTTAGCAGAACCTTTACACAGTTAACTCTTTCAGCCCTGGATCCCTTCACACTATTCCGTTTTTTTTTTTTTTTTTTTTTTTTTGTTTCTAAGTTTTTTTTTTTTTTTTACACATAGGTAGTGTTTTTAACCTATTTACCATCACAGTGATTTGTACAGTACATCAAATTCCATAATACCTTTCTAACCTGAACTTTTTGATACATACACCTATGTTTTTCCTTTGCATTTTTATTTTTTGAATTCTTTTTTTTTAAATTTTAGTTTAGTTTAGTCTAGTTTACTCCTTTTTGTTTTTATCCTCTAATATTCATATAGAGTTAAACTTCAAAGTAATCCCCTTTCCCCAATCAATACAACCCCTATAGGTAAACTAATATTTAATCCTTTTTATCTTAGGAAAGTTGAGTCCTTTAACAAAGATATCAAGATACATTCAGGAAGAATCAAAACAACCTTCCTCGCACACACTGAGAATTTATAAGAACTCTCCCATCTTCTTCCACCAGTGTTTCTGTGTTTTTTGTGTTTGTCCTGATACCATATAAATTTTACACTTGTGGTTCTTTTTGACGAGGTTCTTTCTTTATTTACATATATGTATATATATATATATATATATATATATATATATATATATATATATTTTTTTTTTTTCTCTTGTCATACACTTGTATCAGTCTTTTTATCTCTTTTTGTTTGTCTACTTCATAAATCTTACCTTGGGGCCATCTGGGCTGAACCTTCTTTTTCATCTTCCCTTTCTTTCCTGTCTCTCTCTCTCTCTCTTTTCTTTTCTTCTTTTCTTTTTTTTTTTAATTTTCATTTTCTTTTCTTTTGTCTCTTGTTTGGGTGGGAAATCCTGATTGCTCAGAAGTGTTCCAGGGTGCACCTTGACTGCACCACAGTTGATACATCTAGCTACATTTCTTCAGTCAACTCCAACCAAAATGACTAGGAGAAGGAATGCCCAACAGAAGAAAAATACGGAGGATGGACCTTCTGCAACAGAGCTAATGGCTATCAACATAGACAATATGTTGGAAAGAGAATTCAGGCTAACAATTATCCAGGCAATAGCTAGGCTGGAGAAAGCCATGGATGACCAAACAGAATTGTTTAGGGCCGAACTGAAAGCGACCAGACAGGATGTTAACAATGTTAGGGCGGAGCTTAAAGCTACCAGGGAGGAGGTTCACAATGCTCTCAATGAGTTCCAATATAATCAAACTCTCTCAAAGCTATGGTAACTGAGAAAGAAGATAGAATTAGTGATCTGAAAGACAAACAGATAGAGAGAAAGGATCAGGAGGAAGCCTGGAGCAAACATCTTAGAAACCAGGAAAACAGAATCAGGGAAATCAATGATGCCATGAAGCGTTCCAACGTAGGAATTATTGGAATCCCTGGAGGGAAGGAGAAAGAAAGAAGTCTAGAAGATAGAGTGGGACAAGTCCTTCATGAAAATATTCCCAATCTCATGAATAGAACCAGCGTTCATGTACTAGAGGCTGAACGGTCTCCACCCAACATTATACATTCCAAAAAAACATCAGGACAACTGATAGTCAAATTGAGGAATTATAATTGTAGGTATAATCTCTTGAAAGCCGCCAGGGCAAAGAGGCTCCTTACTAGAGAGGGAAGCCCATCAGAATAACGTCAGAACTGCCCACAGAGACCTGGCAAGCCAGAAGAGGCTGGCAAGATATATTCAGGGCAATAAATCAGAAGAACATTGAGCCAAGAATACTTTATACAGCAAGACTGATATTCAAAATGGATGGAGAGATAAAGAGTTTTCAAAACAGGCTAGTCTTAAAAGACTATGCTACCAACAAACCGCCACTGCAGGAAATATTAAGGGGGGTTCTATAAAAGAGAAACAATCCCAAGAATAGCATTGAACAGAAATATAGAGACAGTCTACAGAAAGAAAGACTTCAAAGATAACTCGATGTCAATAAAAACGTATCTATCAATAATCACTCTTAATGTGAACGGCCTAAATGCACCCATAAAATGGCACAGGGTTGCAGATTGTATAAAAAGACAGGAACCTTCCATATGTTGTCTACAAGAGACCCATTTTGAACCTAAAGATACAGCCAGACTGAAAGTGAAGGGATGTAGAAGCAGCTTTCATTCCAATGGGCCTCAAAAGAAGGCTGGGGTAGCGATTCTCATATCAGATAAATTAGACTTCAAACTGAAGACTGTACTCAGAGATACAGAAGGACACTACATAATCCTTAAAGGGACTATCCACTAAGATGATCTAACAATTGTAAATATCTATGCTCCCAATATTGTAGCAGCCAATTACTTAAGAAAACTGTTAATCAAGATAAAATGTCATATTGATATGAATACAGTAATTGTAGGAGATCTTAACACGCCTCTCTCAGAAATAGACAGATCATTGAAGCAGAAAATCAATAAAGAAACAAGAGCATTGAATGAACACATTGGACCAGATGGACCTCATAGATATAAACAGAACATTCCACCCTAAAACAACAGAATACTCATTTTTCTCAAGTGCACACGGAACCTTCTCCATAATAGACCACATATTGGGTCACAAATCAGGACTCAACCTATACTAAAAGACAGATTATTCCCTGCATATTCTCAGATCACAATGCTTTGAAACTGGAGCTCAATCACAAGGAAAATATCAGAAGGAACTCAAACACCTGGAAGCTAAAGACCACCTTGCTTAAGAATGCTTGGATCAACCAAAGATCAAAGAAGAACTGAAACAATTCATAGAAACCAATGAGAATAAAGACCTTTGGTCCAAAACCTATGAGATACAGCACAGGCCCGAAGGCAAAATACATAGCAATCCAAGCCTCCCTCAAAAAAATTGAAAAATTCAGAACACAACAGCTATCTCTACACCTTAAAGAACTGGAGAATCAACAACAAATCAAACCAACTCCACACATAAGAAGGGAAATCATTAAGATTAGAGCTGAGATCAATGAGGTAGAAACCAGAGATACAGTAGAACATATCAATGAAACTAGAAGCTGTTTTTTTTTAAAAGAATAAAGAAGATTGAGAAAGCATTGGCCACACCAATCCAAAAGAAAAGAGAGAAAGCCCAAATTAATAAAATTAGGAATGAAAAGGGAGAGATTACAATAATCACCAAGGAAGTAGAAACAATCATCAGTAGTTATTATCAACAGTTATATGCCAATAAGCTTAGCAAACTAGATGAAATGGATGCATTCCTGGAAATGCAATTTACTACCAAAATTGAACCAGAAAGAAATCGACAACCTGAATAGACCAATATATAATAACGAGATTGAAGCAGCGATCAAAAACCTCCCCAAAAAACAAGAGCCCAACCTGATGGATTCCCTGGGTAATTCTACCAAAGCTTCAAAGAAGAAATAACACCTATTCTCCTGAAGCTGTTTCAAAAATAGAAGCAGAAGGAAAACCACCAGACTCTTTCTACGAAGCCAGCATTACCCTGATCCCCAAACCAGGCAAATACCCTACCAAAAAAGGAGAATTTTAGACCAATATCACTGATGAATATGGATGCTAAGATTCTCAACAAGATCCTAGCCAAGAGGATCCAATAGCTCATTAAAAAGATTCTCCGCCATGATCAGGTGGGATTCATCCCTGGACTACAAGGATGGTTCAACATTCACAATCAACCAATGTGATACAACAAATTAATATGAGAAGAGAGAAGTACCACATGGTCCTCTCAATCGATGCAGGAAAAGCATTTGACAAAATCAAGCATCCATTCCTGTTTAAAACACTTCAAAATATATGGATAGAGGGAACATTCCTGAACCTCATCAAATCTATCTATGAAAGACCCACAGCAAATATCATCCTCAATGGGAAAAGCTTGCAGCCTTCCCATTGATATCTGGAATGCGACAAGGATGCCCACTTTCACCACTCTTATTCAACATAGTATTAGAAGTCATATTAACAGCAATCAGACAACAAAGAGAAATAAAAGGTATGCAAATTGGTAATGAAGAAGTCAAACTCTATTTCTTCACAGATGACATGATTATTTATATGGAAAACCAAAAAGACTCCACCCCCAAACTATAGAACTCATACAGCAATTCAGCAACGTGGCAGGATACAAAGTCAATGTGCAGAAATCAGTGGCTTTCTTATACACTAACAATGAAAATACAGAAAGGGAAATTAGAGAATTGATTCCATTTTCTATAGCACCAAGAACCATAAGATAACTGGGAATAAACCTAACCAAAGAGGTAAGGGATCTGTACTCGAGGAACTACAGGCCACTCATGAAAGAAATTGAAGACACAAATAGATGGAAGACCATTCCATGTTCTTGGATCGGAAGAATAAACATTGTTAGAATGTCTATACCGCCTAGATCAATATATACTTTTAATGCTATTCCGATCAAAATTCCACCGTTATTCTTCAAAGAGCTGGAACAAATAATCCTAAAATTTGTGTGGAATCAGAAGAGACCCCGAATCACTAAGGAAATGTTGAAAAAAAAAATAAAACGGGGGGCATCACTTTACCTGATTTCAAGCTTTATTACAAAGCTGTGATCATCAAGACAGCATGGTACTGGCATAAAAACAGAGACATAGACCAGTGGAACAGAGTAGAGAACACAGATATGGACCCTCAACTCTATCGTCAATTAATCTTCGACAAAATAGGAAAAAAAATACAGTGGAAAAAAGACAGTCTCTTCAATAAATTGTGCTGGGAAAACTGGGAAACTATATGTAGAAGAATGAAACTCGACCATTCTCATACACCGTACACAAAGATAAACTCAAAATGGATAAAAAGACCTCAACGTGAGACAGGAATCCCTCAGAATCCTAGAGGAGAACATAGGCAGTAATATCTTCGATATCAGCCACAGCAACTTCTTTGATGATATGTCTCCAAAGGCAAAGAAAACAAAAGCGAAAATAAACTTTTGGGACTTACTCAAAATCAAAATCTTCTGCACATCAAAGGAAACAGTCAAAAGAGCAAAGAGGCAAACCATGGAATGGGAGAAGATATTTTCAAATGACAGTAGAGACAAAGGTTTGATATCCAGGATCTATAATGAACTCCTCAAACTCAACACACATGAAACAGGCAAACATATCAAAAAACGGGCAGAAGATATGAACAGACACTTCTCCAATCAAGACATACAAATGGCTCTCAGACAAAAAAAATGTTCATCATCATTAGCCCTCAGGGAGATGCAAATTAAAGCCACATTGAGATATCACCTTACACCAGTTAGAATGGCCAAAATTAACAAAACAGGAAACAACATGTGTTGGAGAGGATGTGGAGAAAGGGCAACCCTCTTACACTGTTGCTGGGAATGCAAGTTGGTACAGCCTTTTTGGAGAACAGTGTGGAGATTCCTCAAGATATTAAAAATAGAACTTCCCTATGGTCCTTCAATTGCACTCCTGGGTATTTACCCCAAGGATACAGATGTCGTGAAATGAAGGGCCATCTGTACCCCAATGTTTATACCAGCAATGGCCACGGTCGCCATACTATGGAAAGAACCAAGATACCCTTCAACAGATGAATGGATAAGGAAGATGTGGTCCATATACAGTGTGGAGTATTATGCCTCCATCAGAAAGGATAAATACCCAACTTTTGTAGCAACATGGATGGGACTGGAAGAGATTATGCTGAGTGAAATAAGTCAAGCAGAGAGAGTCAATTATCATATGGTTTCACTTATTTGTGGAGCATAACAAATATCATGGAGGACAAGCGGTGTTAGAGAGGAGAAGGGAGTTGCGGTAAATTGGAAGGAGAGGTGAATTATGAGAGACTATGGACTCTGAAAAACAATCTAAGGGGTTTGAAGTGGCGGGGGTTTGGGAGGTTGGGGTACCAGGTGCTGGGTATTATAGAGGGCACGGATTGCATGGAGCATTGGGTGTGGTGAAAAAAGAATGAATACTGTTATGCTGGAAATAAATAAATTGAAAAAATTTTAAAAAAGAAAAAAAATATGTAGAAACATATGAAAATATAAACAATAGTCCAAAAACTTGGGATGCAGCCAAAATGGCCAGAATTATATAGCAATACAGGCTTACCTCAAAAAGCAACAATAATGTCAAATAAATAACTTTCTTTACATTTAACATAGCTAGGATTGGTATTATAAAGTCTAAAACCAGCAGAAGTTGAGAAAAAAGATAAAGGTTAGAGCAGAAACAAATGATATGGAAATGTAAAGAATAAATGAATTCAATGAAACCAGCTACTGGTTCTCTGAAAAGTTAATCAAATCGATAAGTCCTCAGCTAGACATATTAAAGAAAGCGAGAAAGTACCCAAATAAATAAATTCACAAATAAGGCAGAGGTAATAGCAATTAAGACCAACAAAATTCAATGATTGTAAAAGAATATTAGGAAAAACTATACACCAAACAACTGGACAACCTGGATGAAATGGATAAATTCATACATAAATATCAACTACCAAAACTGAGATAGAAAGAAATTTAAAATTTTAAAAGACTTATAACCAGCAAAGAAAATGAAGCAGTAATCAAAATTCCCCAGAAACAGAAATCTAAAGTCATAAGTCTTTACATAATTCTACCAAACATTTAAAGTTAATACTAATTTTCAAATTATTCCAAAAAATCAAAATGGAAGGAAGACTTTCAAATTCGTTCTATGAGGTTAGCA
Organism: Mustela nivalis; assembly: GCF_964662115.1. NCBI lineage: Eukaryota > Metazoa > Chordata > Mammalia > Carnivora > Mustelidae > Mustela > Mustela nivalis. The sequence goes on along the minus strand of NC_139022.1, from coordinate 6,918,350 downwards.
TTACCTCAGCAATACCCTGATAGCAAAACCACATAAAGACTCCAGTAACAAAGAGAATGAAAGCCCAATCTCTCTGATTAACATGGATGCAAAAATTCTCTGTAAAATACTATCAAATATATCCAACAGTACATTAAAAATATCATTCATCATGTGCAGTGGGATTTATTCCCGGGTTGCAAGCTTTGTTCAATATTGAGAAATATGTGAACATAATGCACCACATTAATAAAAGAAAGTATAAGAAACATATGATCCTTTCAATAAACGCAGAAAAATCATTTCACAAAGCACAGCATTCAAAGTGGTGGGGAAAATGAAGGACCATGTTGAGAGAAATAAAACTGTACTATTTTCTTAGATTATCTTAGATTATACACAAAGATAAACTGAAAATGGATGAAAGACCTCAATGTGAATCAGGGATCCATCAAAATGTTATAATAGAAGAGAGACAGCAACCTCTTTGACCACAGCGACAGCAACTTCTTGCTAGACATATCTCCAAAGGCAAGGGAAACCAAAGGGAAATTGAACTATAGGGATTTTATCAAAATACAAAGCTTTTCACAGCAAAGAAAACAGTCAACAAAACCAAAAAGCAATCTACAGAATGGGAAAAGATATTTGCTAAAGACATTATCAGATAAAGGGCTAGTATCCCAAATCTACAAAGAGCTTCTCAAACTCAACACCTAAAAAAACAATCTAGTGAAGAAATGGACAGAATGCATGAACAGACATTTCTTCAAAGAAGACATACAAATGGCCAACAGACACTTGTAAAAATGATCCACACTTAGGATCAGGGAAATACAAATCAAAACAACAATGAGATACCACACCACACTGGTCAGAATGGCTAAAATTGACAACAAATGTTGGGAAGGATGCAGAGAAAAAAGAACCCTTTTACACTGTTGGTAGGAATGCAACCTGGTGCAGCCACTCTGGAAAACAGTACAGAGGCTTCTCAGAAAGTTAAAAAATAGAACTAGTCTATGCGCTAGCAATTGCACTTGTAGGTCCTTGTGCAGAGGATACAAAATTAGTGATTTCATGGGGCACAAGCTCCCTAATTCTTATGGCTGCATTGTCCACTATAGCCAAACTGAAAGTACCTTGATGTACATCAATGGATGAATGCAGAAAGATGTTGTGTATAGACAGTGAAATATTACATTAAATATACATTGAAATATATATTTTTATGTATAAAAATGTATAAATAATGCAATATCACATTTGGAACAAGGTGGATGGAAATAGAGGACATTATGCTAAATGAAATAAGTCAGTAAGAGAAAGACAAATACCATGTGATTTTACTGTTATGTGAAGGTTAAGAAACAAAACTGATGAACATAAGGAAAAATAAGTAAGAATAAAGTAGGATAAAAACAGAGAGGGAGACAAACAAACCATAATGAATAAATTATAGAGAACAAATCGCAGGCTGCTGGAGAGGACATGGATAAGGTGATGGGGTAATTTGTTGATATGCATTGAGGAGGGCACTCTATATATTGAGCCCTGGGTGTTATATGCAACTGATGAATCACTAAATTCCAACCCTAAATTATTAATACACTCTAGGCAAAAAGCCTGTGACTATCAAGTGATTGTGAGCACATAAAGGAAATATTAGCATTCTGTTGGTAAGAATGAGTGCCTTTCCTACAAATATTTGTAAAGATGAAATTTTGTGATCCACTAATGGTCTTATTCTGTCTTATAATTTTATCTGCTTGACCAAAGTATGTTTTTATATAGCAGAATTTAGGGTACAGAATTTAGGGTACAGATAATAAACATTATACAATAAATAACAAGGTTCAAATGAGAGATTAACTGTAAAATAAAGCATCAATAAAAATACACTCTAGGTTTACTAGCTTGAATTTAAATAAAACAAACAAACAAACAAACAAGAAACAAAATAAGATAGAGGATTAAGTAATGCACTTGTAATGATGACATCACTGGGTGATGTGTGGAATTGCTCAATCACTATATTATACACCTAAAATTTATATAAAACTGTATGATAACTATACTTGAATTAAAATAAGTTATACCAAATAAAATAAAAATAAGGTTCAGGTTTCTACTCAAAAGCCCAATGTAAATTTATTAGAGCCAGCCACAGATATTTTTACAATGGAGTTCTGGTCTTTGAAATATTGAATTCATTGGGGTAACTTTTAACAGCATGTCCATTAATGGGCTAAACCATGATCAATCCAGCCTAGTTAAAAGTAAAAGGATAAAATAAGAAGGAATGTGCACTCCAGATTTAGTTAACTTTGCAAATCAAGTTACCTGCATCTTAGAGGATTCAACTAAAATAAAGAAAGCTAAAATTCTCAACATTCATCCCTGGAAAATTGATGCCTTACCCCAAACCCCAAAGTGTGCTGTTTCTCCTATTACTGAAAGGAGCCAGGATGAGGGGTGGGGAGAAATGCCACAAAGGTGATTGCTCCAGGCTCTCTTAGCCCTCTAGCCAGCTTTTGCAAAGTTCTAATTACCAAAGATGAGGTTCCAAGGAACAACAGGGTTTTTCTCAAGCCTCCCTCTTAACTAACTCAGAAAAATAAATTGGGAATGAATCTGTGTTCTTATTGACACTGAAGTGACACTCTCAGTGTTCAACCCCACTGCTATAAAGCAGCCCCTACCTGAGAGTATTAAAGTAGTTAAAATACTGGGATCTCCAATATACTTCAAAAGGTCTTGTTTCTTTTTCTCCTTATTTCCTTTGGCCCTATTACCAGAATGACAAGATTTATTAAAAATATTTAGCTGGGCATGCTTGGGTGGCTCAGTGGGTCTCTGCCTTTGGCTCAGGTCATGGTCTCAGGGTCCTGGGATCAAGCCCCACATCAGACTCTCTGCTCTGCAGAGAGCCTGCTTCCTGCTCTGTCTCTGTCTGCCTCTCTGCCTACTTGTAATCTCTATCAAATAAATAAACAAAATCTTTAAAAAATAAAACAAAATAAAATATTTTGCTAGATTTTCATTCTCTCAAACAGGAAAAAATAATTCTAAATTTGAATGTAGTTACAAAGTAGCCAAACAAGTTAATTAAATAAACTCAAGTCATGTTTTAATTACTCTATCTCTAATGACACTATAACTGAATCAGAGAACAAATATCACTTGATTCTCTTGGATATGCTACCATTCCCTTTATGAGAAAAGCATTCAGTTAATCTTGGAAGAATACACAGTGCACTTCCTGTCAATATTCAAATAGATTTCTCAAAATTTCTCTGAAGAAGAGCCTGCCTCTCCCTCTCTCATTAGCCCTGCTTGTGCTCATTCTGACTCTCTGTCCAATAAATAAATAAAATATTTTTAAAAATAAATTTCAGTTATTTAACACAGGATAATAATTACTTTCAGGTGTAGAATTTAGTGATTTATCACTTACATCAAATTCTCAGTGCTCAGCACAACCAGTAACCTTCTTGATACCCATCACCTATTTAACCCATCTCCTTGACCAACTCCCCTCCAGGATTCCTCAGTTTGATCTCTATAGTTAAGAGTCTATTTTCTAGTTAGCCTCTATACCCCCCCCACCGTGTTTATGTGTTTTCTTTCTTAAATGCCATATGAGTGATTCCATACCATATGAGTGAAATCATGTATTTTTCTCTGGCTGACTTATCTTGTTTAGCATAATAGTCCATTGTTCCACCCATGTTGTTGCACATGCAGTGAAAATATGGGACACTTGCACCCCAATGTTCATAGCAGCAATGTCCACAATAGCCCAGCTGTGGAAGGAGCCAAGATGTCCTTCAACAGATGAATGGATAAAGAAGATGAGGGTCACATATACAATGGAATATTACTCAGCCATAAGAAAGGATAAATACATACAATTTTCATCAACATGGATGGAAGTGGAAGGGATTATGCTAAGTGAAGTAAGTCAAGCAGAGAAAAGCAATTATCATGTATAAACCATAAACGGTTTCACTAATATATAGATTATAAAAAATACCACAGAGGACCATAGGGAATTAAGGGAACACTGAATGGGAACAAATCAGAGAGGGAGAAAAAATACGAGAGATTCTGGACTCAAGGAAACATGCTGAGGGTTACAGAAAATAGAGGGGTGAGGGGATGAAGTAACCATCAGATAAGTATTAAGGAGTGTATGTTGTGATGAATACTAGGTGCTATAAAAAAGTGATGAATTGTTGGACAGTATATAAAAAACAAAGTAGTATATGGTAGCTAACTGAACAAAATAAGACCCCATCAATTAATGAAAGGTAAGAAACCAGTCAAATATATATGAAAATAAAGTATCTGAAATAATATTTGGCAAAGAGTAATATGAAAAAATCCAAAACAAGATTTTTTTTAATTTTAAGTTTTAGTTTTAATTCCATTTAGCTTACATACAGTGTTATTTGCATTTCAGTTATATAGTATGGTAATACAACACTTCTATACTTCAAATAAAGTTCTTAAAGTCCATCACCTATGTAACACATCCACCCCACCCTTCCAGTAATCATCATTTTGCTTTATATAATAAAGAGTGTGTTTCTTGATTTTTCTCTATCTCTGCTTTTGTTTGCTTCAAAACAACAATATTAACATAGCATATACACAGAAGAAAATGTTTCACAATCAATTGACATTCGTCAAGTAAATTTACATTGCAGTTTTTATGAGGTTCCTATTACATGCTAATGTAATAAAATGAAAAGCAAAAAACATATAAGCATCACAATTATACATTTATTGGTTATGTTGTAAGTGTACATGATTGATCACCTTGACAAGAAAATAAATAAAAAGAAAAATAATCTTTTCCTTAGACCCATTATTTTTCTTCTGAAATTACATCAATAAAAACGTGTCATAAATATGGGGAAACTTACACAGAAAAAAAAAATATATATATATATATATATACTATGAACTGAAAGAGAACAGTATGATGAATTAGTAATTTTGTAACTTTAATTTTATTTTTTAATTTATTTTTTATTTATTTTCAGCATAACAGTATTCATTATTTTTGCACCACACCCAGTTGTCCATGCAATCCATGCCCTCTCTAATACTCACCACATGTTTCCCCAAAAGTCCCACCCTCCCACCACTTCAAATCCCTCAGATTACTTTCCAGAGTCCATAGTATCTCATGGATCACCTCCCCTTCCAATTTCCCCAACTCCCTTCTCCTCTATAACTCCCCAAGTCCTCCAAGCTATTTGTTATACTCCACAAATAAGTGAAACCATATAATTGACTATCTCTGCTTGACTGATTTCACTCAGCATAATCACTTCCAGTCCCATCCATGTTGCTACAAATGTTGGGTATTCATCATTTCTGATGGAGACATAACACTTCATAGTGTATATGGACCACATCTTCATTATCCAATCGTCTGTTGAAGGGTATCTTGGTTCTTTCCACAGTTTGGCGACCGTGGCCATTGCTACTATAAACATTGGGGTACAGATGGCCCTTCTTTTCACTACATCTGCATCTTTGGGGTAAATAGCCAGGAGTGCAATTCCAGGGTCATAGAGAATTTCTATTTTTAATTTCTCGAGGAAGCTCACCACTGCTCTCCAAAGAGGCTGCACCAACTTGTATTCCCACCAACAGTGGAAGAGGGTTCCTCTGTCTCCACATCCCCTCCAACACATGTTGTTTTCTGTCTTGCTAATTTTGGCCATTCTAACTGGTGTAAGGTAATATCTCAATGTGGTTTTAATTTTAATCTCCCTGAGGGCTAGTGATGATGAACATTTTTTTCATGTGTCAGATAGCCATTTATATGTCTTGATTGGAGAAGTATCTGTTCATATCTTCTGTCCATTTTTTGTTATGTTTGCCTCTTTCATGTGTGTTGAGTTGAGGAGTTCATTATAGATCCTGGATATCAACCTTTTGTCTGTACTGTCATTTGCAAATATCTTCTCCCATTCCGTGGGTTGCCTCTTTGTTTTTTTTTTTTGACTGTTTCCTTTGCTGTGCAGAAGCTTTTGATTTTGATGAGGTCCCAAAAGTTTATTTTGGCTTTTGTTTCCTTTGCCTTTGGAGACATATCTTGAAAGAAGTTGCTGTGGCTGATACCGAAGAGATTAGTGCCTATGCTCTCCTCTAGGATTATGATAAATTCCTGTCTCACGTTGAGGTCTTTTATCCATTTTGAGTTTATCTTTGAAAACGGTGTAAGGGAATGGTCGAGTTTCATTCTTCTGCATATAGCTGTCCAGTTTTCTAGACACCATCAATTGAAGGCACTGTCTTTTTTCAACTCTATATTTTATCCTGTTTTTTTTCGAAGATTATTTGACCATAGAGTTGAGGGTCTATATCTGGACTTTCTACTCTGTTCCACTGGCCTATGTATCTGTTTTTATGCCAGTACCATGCTGTCTCGGTGAGCAAACCTTTGTAGTAAAGCTTGAAATCAGGTAACGTGATGCCCCCAGTTTTATTTTTGTTTTTCACATTTCCTTAGCAATTCAGGGTCTCTTCTGATTCCATACAAATTTTTGCATTATTTGCTCCTGCTCTTTGAAGAATACTGGTGGAATTTTTATTGGATGACATTAAAGTATCGATTGCTCTAGGCAGTATAGACATTTTAACAATGTTTATTCTTCAGATCCAAGAGCATGGAATGGTCTTCCATCTCTTTATGTCTTCTTCAATTTCTTTCATGAGTGTCTGTAGTTCCTTGAGTACAGATCTTTACCTCTTTGGTTAGGTTTATTCCCAGTTATCTTATGGTTCTTGGTGCTATAGTAAATGGAATCGATTCTCTAATTTCCCTTTCTGTCTTTTCATTGTTAGTGTATAAGAAAGCCACTGATTTCTGTACATTGACTTTGTATCCTGCCACGTTGCTGAATTACTGTATGAGTTCTAGTAGTTTGGGGGTGGGGTCTTTTGGGTTTTCCATGTAAAGAATCATGTCATCTGTGAAGAGAGAGAGTTTGACTTCTCCATTGCCAATTTGGATACCTATTATCTCTCTTAGTTGTCTGATTTCTGTTGCCAGGACTTCTAATACTATGTTGAACAGGAGTGGTGAGAGTGGCCATCCTTGCCGTGTTCCTGATCTCAATGGGAAGGTTGCAAGCTTTTTCTCATTGAGGATGATATTTGCTGTGGGTCTTTCATAGATAGATTTGATCAAGTTCAGCAATGTTCCTTCTATTCCCTATAATTTGAAGCATTTTAATCAGGAGCAGATGCTGGATTTTATCAAATGCTTTTTCTGCATCAATTGAGAGGACCATGTGGTTCTTCTCTCTTCTCATATTAATTTGTTCTATCACATTGATTGATTTGTGAATGTTGAGCCATACTTGTAGCCCAGGGATGAATCCCATCTGGTCATGGTGGATAATCTTTTTAATGTGCTGTTGGATCCTGTTTGCTAGGATCTTGTTGAGAATATTAGCATCCATATTCATCAGTGATAGTGTTCTGAAATTCTCCTTTTTTGGTAGGGTCTTTGCCTGGTTTGGGGATCAGGGTAATGCCGTTATATAAAGAGACTGGAAGTTTTCCTTCTGTTTTAGTTTTTTGAAACAGCTTCAGGAGAATAGGTGTTATTTCTTCTTTGGAAGATTGGTAGAATTCTCCAGAGAATCTGTCAGGTCCTGGGCTCCTGTTTTTTGGGAGATTTTGATCACTGCTTAAATCTCATTACTAGGTATCTGTCTATTCAGGTTGTCAATTTCTTCCTAGTTCAAATTTGGAAGTTTATAGTTTTCCAGGAATGCATCCGTTTCATTTGGTTTCTTAGCTTATTGGTATATAACTGCTGATAATAAGTTCGGGTGATTGTTTCTACTTCCTTGGTGTTCGTTGTGACCTCTCCCTTTTCATTTATGAGTTTATATATTTGGGCTTTCCCTCTCTCTCTCTCTCTCTCTCTTTTTTTTTTTTTTGGATTAGTATGGCCAATGGCTTATCAATCTTATTGATTCTTTCATAAAACCAGGTTCTAGTTTCATTGATATATTCTGCTGTATCTCTAGTTTCTACCTCATTGATCTCAACTCTAATCATGTTGATTTCCCTTCTTATGTGTGGAGTTGGCTTGATTTGTTGTTGATTCTCCAGTTCTTTAAGGTGTAGAGACATCTGGTGTGTTCAGTTTTTTTTTTGTTGTTGTTGTTTTTTGTTTTTTTTCTGTTTTTTCCAATTTTTTTTTTTTTTTTTGAGAGACGCTTGGATGGCTATGTATTTCCCCCGTAGGTACCGCCTTTACTGTATCCCATAGGTTTTCGACTGAAGTGTCTTCATTCTCATTGGTTTCCATGAATTGTTTCAGTTCTTCTTTGATCTCCTGGTTGATCCTAGCATTCTTAAGCAAGGTGGTCTTTAGCTTCCAGGTGTCTGAGTTCCTCCGTAACTTTTCCTTGTGATTGAGCTCCAGTTTCAAAGCATTGTGATCTGAGAATAGGCAGGGGATCATCTCAGTCTTTTGATATCTGTTGAGTCCTGATTTGTGACCCAGTATGTGGTCTATTCTAGAGAAGGTTCCATGTGCACTTGAGAAGAATGAGTATTCTGTTGTGTTAGGGGAGAATGTTCTTTATATATCTATGAGGTCCATCTGGCCCAATGTGTCAATCAATGCTCTTGATTCTTTATTGATTTTCTGCTTCGATGATCTGTCTATTTCTAAGAGAGGGGTGTTTGAGATCTCCTATGAGCAGTATATTGATATCAATATGACTCTTTATCTTGATTAACAGTTTTCTTATGATATTGGCTACTTTCATATTGGGGGCATAGATATTTAAAATTGTTTGATAATCTTGATGGATGGTACCTTTAAGAATGATGTAGTGTCCTTCTGTATCTCTGCCTACAGTCTTTAGTTTAAAATCTAATTTATCTGATATGAGAATAGCTATCCCAGCCTTTTTTTGTGGCCCACTGACATGAAAAATGTTTCTCCATCCCTTCATTTTTAGTCTGGTTGTATTTTTAGGTTCAAAATGGGTCTCTTGTAGACAACATATGGATGGGTCTTGTTGTTTTATCCAATCTGCAACCATGTGCCATTTTATGGGCACATTTAGACCATTAACATTGAGAGTGATTATTGATAGATACGTTTTTATTGACATCTTGTTACCTTTGAAGTCTTTTTTCTGTAGATTGTCTCTATATTTCTGTTCAATACTATTCTTAGGATTTTTCCTCTTTTATAGATCCCCCCTTTAATATTTCCTGCAGTATCGGCTTGGTGGTTGCATAGTCTTTTAAGACTTGCTGGTCCTGGAAACTCTTTATCTCTCCATCCATTTTTAATGTCTTGCTGGATTAAGTATTCTTTGCTGCATGTTCTTCTCATTTTATGCCCTGAATATATCTTTTTTTTTAATTTTTTATTTTTTATAAACATATATTTTTATCCCCAGGGGTACAGGTCTGTGAATTACCAGGTTTACACACTTCACAGCACTCACCAAAGCACATACCCTCCCCAATGTCCATAATCCCACCCTCTTCTCCCAAACCCCCTCCCCCAGCAACCCTCAGTTTGTTTTGTGAGATTAAGAGTCACTTATGGTTTGTCTCCCTCCCAATCCCATCTTGTTTCATTGATTCTTCTCCTACCCACTTAAGCCCCCATGTTGCATCACCACTTCCTCATATCAGGGAGATCATATGATAGTTGTCTTTCTCTGCTTGACTTATGTCGCTAAGCATGATACGCTCTAGTTCCATCCATGTTGTCGCAAATGGCAAGATTTCATTTCTTTTGATGGCTGCATAGTATTCCATTGTGTATATATACCACATCTTCTTGATCCATTCATCTGTTGATGGACATCTAGGTTCTTTCCATAGTTTGGCTATTGTGGACATTGCTGCTATAAACATTCGGGTGCACGTGCCCCTTTGGATCACTACGTTTGTATCTTTAGGGTAAATACCCAATAGTGCAATTGCTGGGTCATAGGGCAGTTCTATTTTCAACATTTTGAGGAACCTCCATGCTGTTTTCCAGAGTGGCTGCACCAGCTTGCATTCCCACCAACAGTGTAGGAGGGTTCCCCTTTCTCCGCATCCTCACCAGCATCTGTCATTTCCTGACTTGTTGATTTTAGCCATTCTGACTGGTGTGAGGTGATATCTCATTGTGGTTTTGATTTGTATTTCCCTGATGCCGAGTGATATGGAGCACTTCTTCATGTGTCTGTTGGCCATCTGGATGTCTTCTTTGCAGAAATGTCTGTTCATGTCCTCTGCCCATTTCTTGATTGGATTATTTGTTCTTTGGGTGTTGAGTTTGCTAAGTTCTTTATAGATTCTGGACACTAGTTCTTTATCTGATATGTCGTTTGCAAATATCTTCTCCCATTCTGTCAGTTGTCTTTTGATATCTTGCCAGCCCTTTCTGGCTTGCCAGGTCTCTGTGGACAGGTCTGACGTTATTCTGATGGGCCTTCCTCTGTAAGTAAGGAGCCTCTTTGTCATAGCAGCTTTAAAGAGATTGTATCTACAATTATGATACCTCAATTTGACTATCAGGTGCCTTGATTTTTTTTGGAATCTATATTCTTGGTTTCATGGCATCATTTATTTCCCTGATTCTGTTTTCGTGCCTTCTAAACTATTTATTCCAGGCTTCCTCCTGATTCTTTCTCTCTATCTATTTGTCTTCCATATTACTAATTCTATCTTCTGTTACCCTAGCTTTGAGAAAATTTAGATTAGATTGGAAGTCATTGAAAGCATTGTGATCTTCATCGCTGGTAACTTTCTACTCTGTCGTGACATTGTGAACATCATCTCTGGTCCCTTTCAGTTTTGCCCTAATCAATACCTTTTGGTCATTCATGGCTTTCTCCAACCTAGCTATTGCCTGGATAATTGTTAGCCTGAATTGTATTTCTGATATATTTTCTATGTTGACAGCTGTTAGCTCTGTTGTATAAGGTGCATCCTCTATATTTTTCTTCTGTTGGGCTTCCCTCCTCCCAGTCATTTTGGTGAGAGATAACTGAACTGATGTAGCTGGATGTTTCTAACTTGGTGCAGTCAGGGTGCACCATGGAACACGCCAAGCAATCAAAATTCCCCACCCAAAGGACACAAAAAAACAAAAGAAAAAAGAAAAGGATGAAAAAGAGAGAGAGAGAGAGACAGGAAAAAAAGCGATGACAAAAGGAAAAGTTCAGCACAAATGGGCCCCAAGGTAAGATTTATGAAGTACACAAACAAAAACAGACAAACAAAAAGACTGATAAAAGTATATAACAATGGTATATATATATATATATATATATATATATATATATATATGAAGAACCTCATCAAGAAGAGCCCCAAGTATAAGATCTGTTTACTATATCAGGACAAACACAAAAACACAGAAACAATGTTGGAAGAAAAAGATGGGAGAGTAGTTATAAATTCTCAGTGTGGGCGAGGAATGTTGATTTGATTCTTCCTGGATGTATTTTGATATCTTTGTTAAAGGACTCAACTTTACTAAGATAAAGGGGATTAAAAATTGGTTTACCGGGGCGCCTGGGTGGCTCAGTGGGTTAAGCCGCTGCCTTCGACTCAGGTCATGATCCTGGGATCGAGTCCCACATTGGGCTCTCTGCTCAGCAGGGAGCCTGCTTCCCTTCCTCTCTCTCTGTGATCTCTTCCCTTCCTCTCTCCTACTGTGATCTCTCTCTGTCAAATAAATAAATACAATCTTTAAAAAAAATTGGTTTACCTATAGGGGTAGCATTGATTGGGGAAAGGGGATTACTTTGAAGTTTAACTCTATATGAATATTAGAAAATAAAATATAAAGGAATAAACTAGACTAAACTGAACTGAAATTTAGGAAAAAGAAATTCAAAAAATAGTAATGCAAAAGAAAAACATAGGTGTATGTATCAAAAACTTCAGGTTAGAAGGTTATTATGGAATTTTATGTACTGGACAGCTCACTGTGATGGTAAAAAAGTTAAAAAATTATCTGTATAAAAAAAAAGAGCCAGTGTAGAGGGAACAAATTAAAAATAATACTTGTCCTATATAGTAGTTGTCGTGGTTCCTTGTAGACTTTTTTTTTTTTTTCTTTCCTCTTTGGTTTCCTGGGAGAGAGTCCTCCACGTGGGTTTTCAGTCAATGATGTTCCCTGACTTAAGTCCTCCAGTCCCCCTCAAGGGGGTGGGTCTGAGCAAATTGCTTTTTTCAGGCTTTTGTTCTCTGAAGGTTTTTATGTTTGTTCACTTTGTTTTTTTTTTTTTTTTTAATTTTCCTCTCGCCTTGACCGCTTTAAATGGTTTTTGTAGGTTTAGAGGAAAGCAACATGCACCCTGACCTCCCTCTCAGAGAGAAGCCTCAGTCTATTTTTCTGTGGGTGTTTCAGAGCCCATATAAATTTCCCCTTGGCCGCTGGCAGAGCAGGTTCCAAGTTGCTGTCCCTGGGGATGCAGGGTCTTTTGCTGTACCCAGTACCAGGGTAGTGGCGGCTGTCTAGACAGCTCCAGATCACCAGAGAGGTTTCAAGCAGCAATCGCACACTGAGATTTTCCCACTGGCCCGGGCCGGGAGTGCCTGTTTTTTCTGGGTCTAAGAGCGCCTGGCTTGGGCACACCTCTTTCAGGGGAGGCTGTGGGTCGCACATGCATCACAGGTTCTGAGAACGGGCACAGGTTAGAAAGCACCAGTTGGGCCTTCATGAGCCTCTCTCAGGGGTGAGTTTCTGGTGCGTGTCTTAGGCTCTGAGACAATGGCTCAGGTCAAAGAGCACCAGCTGTGCCTTTGTACCTCTCTCAGGGGAGGATGAGGGGCATGCGCACCTCAGGCTCTGTAGCAGGGCTCTCCCATCTGGCGCATTCTGCCATCTGGCAAGACTCCCATCCCCTCACAGAAGCCAGACCCCATGCAATCTCATGTTCACTGGCAGCTCAGGGACCAAGACCTGGTTTCTCCACCACACTCTCTCTGGTTCAATGCCAGGGGAGGCTGTCCTGTGACCAGGCACTTAAGCCCCTGTCCCTAGCCGCCCCGAATCCCACAACTTCCCCCTTAACGATCCTTTGCTCTTTAGGAGTGCTTTCAACCAGTTTCCAAGTAAATGCTGGTCCCCAGACACAAGACAATCTTGCTCGTATTAGGGGTATTACTTTCCAACTGATTGCCTCTGGTGGATTCCTCCCACTTTTGTTTATGTTCTGATATCAGTCCACCATTCCCACTCCACTTTACCTACTTACTGGCATCTACTGCCCCTGTAGAGATCCAGATGTGTATAATTTTGATCTCAGGCTGATTTCATGAGTGATTGGAGTTCTTTGGTAGGTAATCAGCTCACTTTGGGGTACAGGTTGAAAAGGCGCCTCCTCCTACTTCCCGGCCATCTTGTCCCCCCATAACTTTACTTTTCATTGTGTTGCAAATACATGGCTGATGATGTTGAACAAGATAACTATTCATCTAATTCAAACAATATTTTGATCATCTTAAAGCCTAATATTCAATTAAATTTTTAGTATCAAATAAATATATTTTGTCTGAAATTCTTAATAAAACTAATTACCTTTTATTACTTTTTCTCCAAGTTATCACCAGGAAACTATTTATATGAATTGGAGTGTTATGCAAAAAGTGTCCAGAGTGATTCATATTCCCTTGATATCAGGGCCATACATTATCAACAAACTCAGGAGTTTAAATAGTAACTCAAAACCTCTTTACCAAACAGACTTGTGACAAATTACAATTTTACCTGCACTGTCCTCAAAGTAAATGTTCCTTGTATGCCCCTTTGTTGCCTTAAGTACAAAGTAGCACAATTATTACATTGTCCTTCAAATGCTCCAATTAAACAAGAATATTTCCTTCAAAACAAACACACATATAATTCAGTTGCGTAGGCATTTATTTACCTGCACCAGATTGAGAATTTAACAGTGGCTGTACTGAAATTTCAGTTCAGAATTTAGCAATTGTCACTTACAGAGAAGTTATCACTCATATCCAGAGAAAGTTGAGTTTTTTCCTGACTTCACCACTTTTTAACGATCTCGTATATATTAATTGAGTTTTATTTCTTTTGACTCTTCAAGTATAAAAAGAGATATATATGTAGAGTTTTGTGATTTTAGAGTTCATTGACTATAAGAATTCTTTTGGATAATGCCAGATGCATGGGAAATATTAAAAGTTTCCAGATGGAATGGAATTTAAATTTCATGAATAAATATTATTAGGAGTAATAATTGATCTATCATATATAATTATATTTTACTTTCTATTAATATTAAATATCCAAATTATAGGCTTGTATAACATTTAAGATGTATATTTTATTTCACAGAACTAAACTTAATATAATTTTTATTTTTATCACAGTACTTACATACATAATTAAAATTCTTCTGAAAGGATTATAATAAAAATAACAATAATCTTGCTCAAATCTCTCCTCTCCTAGTCTGGCTGCCCAAATCCAATCACTTAAAATTCTTTCAGGTATTTATTTTGTATTTACAACACATGTCCAAATTAATGCTAGTGCTGTAATTTCTCCATTTTCCAACTTTAGATATTACCAGTTGAGATTATCAACCAATCAATCTCCTAAGTGAGGCCACTACTCAATATTGGGCTTCATTTCATATTGCTAAAACACCTCTTCAGGGAATTTCATAGCATATTGATGTTTTTGGTACACTTATGTGCAAAATATTTTCACTTCATCTTTATATTTGATTTCTAGTTTGGCTTGAAGGAGAATTCAAAGTTCATAACCAGTTTCCTTCTGATTTTAAAAGGCATTTCTTTTTTGCCTTCTCACATTTATCATGTTTTGAGCCACCAGATGTCCTTCAGATAGTAGTTCCTCTTCTTTCCCATCTGAAAGCTTCTTTTATTATTATTATTATTATTATTATTAATATTAATATCACTATTTTATTATGTTATTTTAGTCACCATACAGTTAATCATTAGTTTTTGATGTAGTGTTTCAAGATTTATTGTTTATGTATAAAATCCAACGTGTGTTTTTGAATGATATATGTGATTCCATCCCTTAATATCACATTTCCTGAGCCTTTTTCAATCAGAAATATACATGCATCATTGTCATTTTTGTACATTTATGATGTGATTATATATATTTCATTCATGTTACCCTGAACATTCTAATTTCAAAATGATGTCCATGTTTTCTGCATGTGGAAAAAGAAGAAGAGATATTGAATGTTTTTTATTTTTTTATTATTTTTTAATTTTTTTATTAAGTTGATTTATTTATTTTCAGAAAAACAGTATTCATTATTTTTTCACCACACCCAGTGCTCCATGCAATCCATGCCCTCTATAATACCCACCACACCCCCGCCACTTCAAACCCATCAGATTGTTGTACAGAGTCCATAGTCTCTCATGATTCACCTCCCCTTCCAATTTACCGCAACTCCCTTCTCCTCTCTAACACTCTTGTCCTCCATGATATTTGTTATGCTTCACAAATAAGTGAAACCATATGATAATTGACTCTCTCTGCAATGTTTTTTAAAAGTTGAGTTTGATCTCAAAGCATGAATTTGGGTAAGTCGTTACTGGAAGAAATAGGTCACATGACAAGGTTAGTAATGATTAGGTCGTAAGCCGAGATTAATTTGATTTAGTGTTGATTTTAGCATGAGAGAAGGATTTTTCTAATGTGAGCTTCTGTAAAATTTCAAGTTAATGTTATTATTTATTGATCACTCTCTATGAGTCTGTCAGAGTACTATGTGCTTTCCTATATGTTAAATTCTATGATGTTTCTAAAAGTAAGGCACTGTGCATAATACTGCTTCAGTTTCTGTGCTCATACCAATGTTTTATAAGGATGTAACATTAATATTATCAAAGGTTTATCATTTTTAATTCTAACTATAAATATTAATAAATTGTTAAAATCCAAATGTATTAAGAATCAACATTTTAGTGGAATTTTAACACACTCTTAATTCATTAAATCCTTATAATTAAAAAGTAGATGAATGATAAAAACCATCCATCTTCCTTTTACGACTGAGATCGTTGTTCAAGAGCTACTGAATTAGACAAGGTAACAGAGGATTAGGGAACCCTGCTCCTCTGAATTTAGTTGGATATCTACCAACCATTCCAAACACCCATGAAATCAGCCTGAGATGTAAGAATATATACATAAATACCTGGATTTCTATAAGTCGAAAAATCTGTGGCAGTCATGAGGCATGAATGACAGAATCATGATACTGTGGGCTGATATAAGAAGACAAACACAAGGGGGAAGGAGCTGCCATTTGCTGGCACTGGGAAAGTGATATAACACTGGAGTGCAAAACAGTCTACACTGGAGACTAGGAACAAACTCACAGAGCAGTAATTGAAGGTAAAGCTTTAGAGAAGCTCTAGGATCCAGGAACTGTGAGTGTGCACATGTGAATCCAGGGAAGCTTGTAGTTTAAGAAGGACAAAGGGCAAAGCACACTGCTGCCCTGGGATAGACCTCTGGGAGACTTGCTTTGGGCAAGCATCACAGAGGGAGGCTGCAGTTATTAACAGTGCACACAAAAATGGAGACTGCATCTCTTGGAAGTCTCAGTGAAGAGCAGACCACAATTTCTGAGCTCTGGGTCAGAGGTTTGGGTGTGGCCATTTTTCTACGACTTTTGGAAGAGAAACAGAAAACCACCACAGAGCAAAAGCACAACAAATGGGCTTCTGCTGAGCTAACCTCACAGACAGGGAACAGGGTAACTCGGCCCAAGTAGGATCACATAAATAAAGTGTGGCAGACACCTACCCAGAATACAGGCAGGAAGAACAGGAGGAAAGGAGCCCTAAAGTCCCCATAAAATGGATGCATTGTGTTTGTGTAGTGGTTAGCACTTTGAACTCTACATTTCCTCAACTAGCCCTCAGCAGAATAACTAAAAGGAGGAATTCCCAACAAAGAAAAGAACCAGAGACTATGGCCTCTGCAACAGATATAAGGATATGGATAGAAGCAAAATTTCAGAGATAGACTTTAGGGTAGCAAATATAAAGTCAATAGCTAGGATTGAGGGGAAAAAACATTAAATACATAGTATCTATATAGTATCTCTAAGGGCAGAAGTGATATCTAATCAGGCTGAACTTAAAATTCTCTGAATGAGATACAATTTAAACAGGATACCTTTAGAGCCAGGATAAATGAGTCAGAAGAATGAATTAGTGAGCTAGAAGATAAAATAAAAGAAAGGAAGGTTGGTAAGGAAGCCTTGGATAAACAGCTAAAAGCCCATGAGAACAGAGTTAGAGAGATCAGTGATATCATGAGGTGTTCCAGTGTCAGCACAATTTTGGGATTCCTGAGGGGTTAGAGAGAGAGAGAGAGAGCGATGACTAGAAGGAATATTTGAGAAAAATTGTAGCTGAGAACTTACTTAATCTGGGGAAGAAACAATAATCTGTGTCCAAGAAGCAGAGAAGGCCATTCCCAAAAATCAATGAGAAGAGACTAAAGTCGCCACATATAGTAGTAAAACTTTCAAACCTTAGAACCAAGGACCCTATCCTGAGAGTGACTAAGGGTAAGAGACTTCTTACATATGGAGAGAGAAACATAAGAATAATGTCAGATCTGTCCACAGAAACCATGCAAGCCAGAAATGGCTGGCAAGACATATTCAGGGTAGTAAATGAGAAGAACATGCTGCCAAGGATACTTTATCCAGCAAGACTGACATTCAGAATGAAAAGAGAGACAAAGACCTTCCAGGACCATCAGAAATTGAAACCATATGTGACCACCAAGCTGGCCCTGCAAGAAATATTTAGGGTACATCTGTAAAAGATATTTTTATTCATATAGAATAAAAATTTACAGATATAATCTCTACAAACAGGAACTTCACAGGCAATGTTATGGCACTAAAATCATATATTTCAGCAGTCACTCACATGAACAACCTAAATAATTACATGAAACAACACAAGGTTGCAGATTGGATAAAAAGAGAGGATCCATCCATATGCTGTCTACAAGAGACTCATTTTGAACCTAAAGGTATCTCCATATTGAAAGTGAGGGGATGAAGACCCATCTTTCATGCCAATGGGCCTCAAGAGAAATATGGGGGATCAACTATCATATCAGACTAAATTTTAGAGTAAAGTAGTAAGAGATGCAGATGTACACTCTGTCATACTTAAGGGGTCTAACCAACAAGAAGATTGAACAATTGTAAATATATATGGCCCAAACATGGAAGCAGCCAACTACATAAGCCAAATAGTAATCAAAATAAATAATCATATTGGTAGTACTGCATTAATAGTAGGAGACCTTCACATTCCACCCAAAGTAATGGACAGATCATCTAAATAGAAATTTAACAAACAAGAGCTTTGAATGACACATTGGAAGAAATAGACTTTGTAGATAACTACAGAACATTCCACCCTAGAACAACAGAATAGACATTTTCAAGGCACATGGAACTTTCCTCAGAATAGACCACATATTGAGTCAATAATCACGTCTCAACAGATACCAAAAGATTGAGATTATGTCCTGCATATTTTTTAGAAAACAAAGCCTTGAACTTGGAACTTGATGACAAGAAAAAAAAAATGTAAGGAATTCAAAACTTGGAAGTTAAAGTGGATCCTGCTAAATAATGATTGGGCCAACCTGGAAATTTAAAAAAAAAATTAAGCAATTAAAGGAAACTAATGGGAATGAAAACATATTGGTCCAAAACTTATGGGATACTATAAAGACAGTCCTAAGTATGAAATACATAGCCATCCACGTCTCATTCACAAAAAGTAGGAAAATCCCAAATGCAGAATGTATTCATAAATCTAATAGAGCTGGACAAAGAACAGTCAATAAAGCCTAAATCAAGCAAGAGAATAAAAATAATAAAGATTAGAAAGGAAACTGATGTAATAGAAACCAGTAAAACAGTAGAACAGATCAATAAAACTAGATGCTGCTTCTTTGAAATAATTAATAAAATCTGTAACTATTTGGACAGACTTACTTAAAAGAAAGGGGAAAGGAACCAACTTAGTAAAATCATGAATGAAAGGTGGGAGATCACGACTAACACCAAGGAAATAGAAACAATTATTAGAAACTATTACCACCAACTATATGTCGGTAAATAAAGCAACCTAAAAGAAATGGACACCTTCCCAGAAACCTATAAACTAACAAGACTGGAACAGGAAGAAATTGACAATCTGAATAGACCAATAACCAGTAATGAAATTGAGGCAGTGATCAAAAACCTCCCCCAAAAACAAGAGTTAAGGGCCAGATGACTTCCAGGGTAATTTTCCCAAACATTTAAGAAGAAATAATGCCTATTTTCCTGAAGTTGACAAGAGTTAAAAACAGAAGGAAAGTTCCATACTCCTTTTGTGATGTCAGAATTACCTTGTTGCTCAAACCAGGCAAAGGACCCATTAAAAAAAAAAAAAGAGTTACAGACCAATATCCCTGATGAATATGGATGCCAAAATTCTCAACAAGAACCTAGCCGATTGTATCCAAGCATACATTAAAAGGATTATTCATCCTGACCAGATGGGATTTATTTCTTGGATTCAATTGTATTCAACATTCCATATCAATCAATGTGATAGAACCCATTAATGAGAGGAGAGACAAGAACCATATGATTCTCTCAATTGATGCAGAGAAAGCATTTAACAAAATACAATATCCTTTACTGATTAAAACTCTTCAGAGTGTAGAGATAGAGGGAACATTCTTCAATTTTATAAAAGTCATCTATGAAAAATTCACAGTAAAAATGATTCTCTATAGGGAAAAGCTGGGAGACTTTCCCTTAATATCAGGAACATGACAAGGATGCCCACTCTCACTACTGTTCTTCAACATAGTACTAAAAGTGCTAGCATCAGTAATTAGACAACAAAAAGAAATAAATGTATACAAATTGGCAGATAAGAAGTCAAACTTTCTCTCGGCAGATAATATTCATTATGGGAAAAACCCAAAAGACTCCACCCTCTAATTATTAGAATTCTTACAGTAATTCTGTAATGTGGCATGATACAAAATCAGTTCACGGAAATCAGTTGCTTTCCTATACACAAACAATGCAATTGTAGAAAGAGAAATTAAGGAATCCATTCCATTTACAATAGCACCAAAAACGATATGATAACTAGGAATATACCTAACCAAAGAGGTAAAGGATCTCTACACTAGAAAATACAAAACACTTTTGAAATAAATTGAGGAAGACACAAAGAAATGGAAAAATATTCCATGCTTGTGGATCTGAAGCATAAACATTGTAATGATGTCCATGCAGCCCAGAGCAACCCATACTTTCAATGCCATCCAGATCAAGACACCAATGACATTTTTCAAAGAGCTGGAACACAGAAAAAAATTGTATGGAACCAGAAAATTCCCCAAATCACCAAGGAAATGTTGAAAAAGAAAATCAAAGTTGAGAACATCTCATTGCCTTATTTCAAGCTATATTACAAAGCTATGATAACCAAGACAGCGCAGCATTGGCCAAAAACATACACATAGATCAATGGACTGAAATGAGACTCCAGAAATAGACCATCAGCTTTATGGTTAACGCATCTCTTTTTAAGATTTTATTTATTTGACAGGGAGTGATCACAAATAGGCAGAGCATCAAGCAGAAAGAGAGAGGGAAGCAGGCTTCCAAATGAGGAGAGAAAGCTTGATGCAGGGCTTGATCCCAATAACCTGAGATCATGACCTAAGCCAAAGGCAGAGGCTTAAAACACTGAGCCCCCTAAGTGCCCCATGGTTAGCTCTTCTTTGACAAAGTAGCTAAAAAATACAGTCTCTTCAATAAATGGTTCTTGGGGGGAGACAAGATGGCAGGGAAGTAGGAGGAGGTGCCATTTCAACCCTACCTAAGGTGAACTGATTACCTACCAAAGAACTCCGATCACCCATGAAATCAGCCTGAGATCATAATTATACACATCTGGATCTTTACAGGGGCAGAACACACCACTGGGCAGGTAAAGTTTGTGGGAACATCAGACTGATATCAAGAGATAAACAAAAGGGGGAGGGAGCCAGCAGAGGTGACAAATTGGAAAGTAATACCCCTAATATGAGAGTGACCTGCATCTGGGGACCAGCATTAACTTGGAGACTGGTTGAAAGCACTCAAAAAGAGCAAAGGATCACGGGGGGGGGGGGGAAGAAATTGTGGGAATCGGTATAGCTAGGGACAGGGGCTTAAGTCACCAGATCCAGAGCAGCCTCCCCTGGCACTGAGCCAGAGAGAGTGCAGTGGGGAAACCAGGTCTTGGTCCCTGAGCCCCAAGCGTGCCCGAGAACGCATGGGGTCTGGCTCCTGTGAGGGGCTGGGAGTCTCGCCAGAGGCAGAACACAGAACCATGCTAATAGAGCCTGAGACTCATGCCCCACACCCTTCCTGATAGAGGTGCATGAAGGCCCAGCCTGGTGCTCTCCCACCCACACCGTGCTATCAGAGCCTGAGATGCACACCCCACACCCTCCCATGAGGGAGGTGCATGCAAGCCCAGCGCTCGTAGACCCAGAAAGACCAGGCACTCCCAGACTGGACCATTGGGAAAATCTCAGTGTGCAATCACTGCTTGGAACGTCTTTGGCGGTCTGGAGCTGCCCAGACAGCCACTGCTGCTATGGTTTTGGGTACAAGCAGAAGATCCTGCGTCCCCAGGGACCGTGACTCAGAGCCTGCTCTGCCAGTGGCCAAGGGGAAATTATATGGGCTCTGGAGCACCCACAGGGGACCAGATTGAGGCTTCTCACTGAGAGGAAGGTCAGGGTGCAGTTTGTTTTCCTCTAGACCTACAAAAACCATCAAAAGTGGTCAAGGCAAGAGAAGAAAATGAACAAACATAAAGACCTCCAGAGAACCAAAGCCTGAAAAAAACAGTTTCCTCAGAACCCACACCCTTGAGAGGGGCGGGAGGACTTAACTCAGGGAACATCATTGACTGAAAATCCACGTGGCAGATCCCTCCCCGAGAAAACCAACCAGAAGGAAAAAAAAATAAAAAGAAACTACAAGAGAACCACCACCACTACTTCATAGGAAACTTTTATTTTTTACTCATTCCCACTATTCTGAATCTTTTTTTTTGTATATATATATATAATTTTTAACCTATATATAATCACAGTGAGATGTCCAGTACATCAAATTCCATAATAACCTCTAACCTGAATGTTTTGATATATACACTTCAGTTTGTCTTTTGCATTTCTATTTTTTGAATTTTTTTAAAATATTTTATTTATTTATTTGACAGAGAGAAATTACAAGTACACTGAGAGGCAGGCAGAAGAGAGAGAGAAGGAAGCAGGCTCCCTGCTGAGCAAAGAGCCCAATGTGGGACTCGATCCTAGGACCCTGAGATCATGACCTGAGCTGAAGGCAGCGGCTTAACCCACTGAGCCACCCAGGTGCCCCTTGAAATTTTTTTTAAATTTTAGTTTAGTTTAGTTTAGTTTATCTCTTTTTATTTTTGTTTTCTAATAATCATATAGAGTTAAACTTCAAAGTAATCTCCTTTCCCCAATCAATACTATCCCTATAGGTAAACCAATTTTTAATCCCCCTTTATCATAGGAAAGTTGAGTCCCCTAACAAAGATATCAAGATACATCCAGGAAGAATCAAAACAACCTTCCTCCCCCACACTGAGAATTTATTACCACTCTCCCATCTTTTTCTTCTACCAGTGTTTCTGTGTTTTTGTGTTTGTCCTGATAGTACATAGGCCTTACACATGGGACTCTTTTGACGAGGTTCTTCCTTTATTTGCATCTATATATATATATTTTTTTTTTCCTCTATTCATATACTTTTATCAATCTTTGTGTTTGTATGTCTTTGTTGTGTACTTCATGAATATTGCCTAGGGGTCCATTTGGTCTGAACCTTCTATTTCATCTTCCCTTTCTTTCCTATCTCTCTCTCTCTCTCTCTTTCTTTTTTTCTTTTGTCTCTAATATGGGTGGAGAATCCTGTTTGCTCAGAAATGTTCCAGGGTGCACCTTGAATGCACCACGGTCGATACATCCAGCTACATATGTTTAGTCAATGCTCACCAAAATGACTAGGAGGAGGAATGCCCAAAAGAAGAAAAATACAGAGGATGGACCTTCTCCAACAGAGCTAATGGATATAAACATAGACAATATGTCAGAAAGAGAATTCAGGCTAACAATTATCCAGGCAATAGCTATGTTGGAGAAAGTCATGGAATGACCAAATGGAAGTGATTAGGGCCAAAATGAAAGTGAACAGACAGGATGTTCACAATGTTAGGGCTGAGCTGAAAGCTACCAGAGATGAGCTTTACAATGCTCTCAATGAGTTCCAATCTAATCTAAATTCTCTCAAAGCTAGAGTAACTGAGACAGAAGATAGAATTAGTGATCTGGATGACAAATGGATAGAAAGAAAGGATCAGGGGGAAGCCTGGAAAAAACAGCTTAGAAACCAAGAAAACAGAATCAAGGAAATACATGATGCCTTGAAAAGTTCCAACGTCAGAATTATTGGAATCCCTGAAAAGGAGGAGAAAGAAAGAACTCTAGAAGATATAGTGGAACAAGTCCTTCATGAAAATTGTCCCAATATTGCTAGCGGAGCCAGGGTTCATGTACTAGAGGCTGAACGGTCTCCACCCAAGATTATACATTCGAAAAAAATCATGACACCTGATAGTCAAATTGAGGAATTATAATTGTAAGTATAATCTCTTGAAAGCCGCCAGGGCACAGAGGCTCCTTACTTACAGAGGGAAGCCCATCAGAATAACGTCAGACCTGTCCACAGAGACCTGCCAAGCCAGAAGAGTCTGGAAAGATATATTGAGGGCACTAAATGAGAACATGCAGCCAAGAATACTTTATCCAGCAAGACTGACATTCAAAATGGATGGAGAGATAAAGAGTTTCCAAGACCAGCAAGGCTTAAAAGACTATGCAACCACCAAGACGACACTTCAGGGAATATAAAGAGGGGTTTTATAAAAGAGGAAAAATCCTAAGAATAGCATTGAACAAAAATATAGAGACAATCTACAGAAAGAAAGACTTCAAAGGTAACACGATGTCAATAAAAACGTATCTATCAATAATCACTCTCAATGTGAATGGCCTAAATGTGCCCATAAAATGGCACAGGGTTGCAGATTGGATAAAACGACAGGACCCTTCCATATGTTGTCTACAAGAGACCCAAGGTGAACCTAAAGATACACCCAGACTGAAAGTGAAGGGATGGAGTAGGATCTTGCATGCCAATGGTCCTCAAAAGAAGGCTGGGGTAGCGATTCTCATATCTAATAAATTAGATTTTAAACTAAATACCATAGTCAGAGATATTGAAGGACACTACATCATTCTTAAAGGGACTATCTACCAAGATTATCTAACAATTGTAAATAACTATACCCCCAATATGGGAGCAGCTGATTACATAAGAAAACTGTTAATCAAGATAAAGAATCATATTGATATAAATACATTAAGAGTAGGAGATCATAACATGTCTCTCAAGAAATAGAGAGATTATCGAAGCAGAAAATCAATAAAGAAACAAGAGCATTGAATGACACATTGGACCAGATGGACCTCATAGTTATATACAAAACATTCCACATTAAAACAACAGAATTCTCATTCCTCTCAAGTGCACATGGAATCTTCTCAAGAATAGACCACAGCTGGGTCACAGATCAGGACTCAATGGATACCAAAAGACTGAGATGATTCCCTGCCTATTCACAGATCACAAAGCCTTGAAACTGGAGCTCAATCACAAGGAAAAGTTCCAAAGTAACTCAAATACCTGGAAGCTAAAGACCACCTTACTTAAGAATGCTTGGATCCACCAGGAGATTAAAGAAAAACTGAAAAAATTCAAGGAAAACAATGAGAATGAAGACACCTCAGTCCAAACTCTATGGGATAAAACAAAAGCTGTTCTAACGGGGAAATACATAGAAACCCAAGCCTCTCTAAAAAAAATTGAAAAATACAGAACACAGTAGCTGTCTCTACACCTTAAAGAACAGGATAATCAACCACAAATCAAACCAATTCCACACATTAGAAGGTAAATAATCAAGATTATAGCTGAGATCAATGGGGTAGAAACCAGAGATACAGTAGAACATACCAATGAAGCTAGAAGCTGGTTTTTGAAAGAATCAATAAGATCGATAAGCCATTGGCAACACTAATCCAAAAGAAAATAAAGAAAACCCAAATTAATAAAATTATGAATGAAAAGGGAGAGATCACAACTAACACCAAGGAAGTAGAAACAACCATCAGAAGTTTTTATCAACAGTTATATGCGAATAAGCTAAGCAACCTAGATGAAATGGATGCATTCCTGGAAAACTATAAACTCCCAAAATTGAACCAGGAAGAAATTGACAACCTCAATAGACCAAAATATCGTAACGAGATTGAAGCAGTGATCAAAAACCTCCCAAAAAACAAGAGCCCAGGACGTGATGGATTCCATGGGGAATTCTACCAAACTTTCAAAGAAGAAATAACACCTACACCCCTGAAGCTGTTTCAAAAAATTGAAGCAGAAGGAAAATTTCCAGACTCTTTCTATGAAGCCAGCATTATCCTGATCCCCAAACCAGGCAAAGACCCTACAAATAAGGAGAATTTCAGACCAATATCACTGATGAATATGGATGCTAAGATTCTCAACAAGATTCTAGCAAACAGGATCCAACAGCTCATTAAAAAGATTCATCTCTGGACTACAAGGATGATTCAACATGCACACATCAATCAATGTGATAGATCAAATTAATATGAGAATAGTGAAGAACCACATGGTCCTCTCAAACGATGCAGAAAAAGCATTTCACAGAATCCAGCTTCTGTTCCTGATTAAAATGCTTCAAAATTTAGGGATAGTGAGAACATCCTGAACTACATGAAATCTATCTTTGAAAGACCCACAGCAAATATCCTCAATGGCAAAAATCTTGCAGCGTTCCCATTTATATCAGGAACACGACAAGGATGCCCACTCTCACCACTCTTGTTCAACATAGTATTAGAAGTCCTAGCAACAGCAATCAGACAACAAAGAGAAATAAAAGGTATCCAAATTAGCATTGAAGAAGTCAAACACTCTCTCTTCGCAGATGACATGTTTCTTTATATGGAAAACCCAAAAGACTCCACCCAGAAACTACTAGAACTCATACAGCAATTCAGCAACGTGGCAGGATACAAATTCAATGTACAGAAATCAGTGGCTTTCTTAAAAACTAACAATGAAAACACAGAAAGGGAAATTAGAGAATTGATTCCATTTACTATAGCATCAAGAACCATAAGATACCTGGGAATAAACCTAACCAAAGAGATAAAGGATCTATATTCGAGGAACTACAGAACACTCATAAAAGAAATTGAAGAAGACACAAAAAGATGGAAGACCATTCCATGCTCTTGGATCGAAAGAATAAACATTGTCAAAATGTCTATACTACCTATCGCAATCTATACTTTTAATGCCATTCCGACCAAATTCCACTGGTATTTTTAAAAGAGCTGGAGCAAATAATCCAGAAATCTGTATGGAATCAGAAGAGACCCAGAATCACTAAGGAAATATTGAAAAACAAAAATAAAACAGGGGGTATCATGCTACCTGATTTCAAGCTTTACGATGAAGCTGTGATCACAAAGACAGCATGGTACTGGCATAAAGACAGACACATAGACCAGTGGAACAGAGTAGAGAGCCCAGATATGGACCCCCAACTCTATGGGCAAATAATCTTCGACAAAACGGGAAAAAATATACAGTGGAAAAAAGAGTTTCTTCAATAAATGGTGCTGGGAAAACTGGGCAGCTATATGTAGAAGAATGAAACTCAACCATTCTCTTACACTGTACACAAAGATAAAATTAAAATGGATAAAATACCTCAATGTGAGAAAGGAATCCATCAGAATCCTAGAGGAGATAATAGGCAGTAATCTCTTCGATATCAGCCACAGCAACTTCTTTCAAGTTATGTCTCAAAAGGCAAAGGAAACAAAAGCGAAGTTGAACTTTTGGGACTTCATCAAAATCAAAAGCTTCTGCACAGCAAAGGAAAAAGTCAAGAAAACAAAGAGGCAACCCACAGAATGGGAGACGATATTTGCAAATGACAGTACAGACAAAAAGTTGATATCCAGGATATATAAAGAACTCCTCAAACTCAACACACACAAAAATGACAATCATATCAAAAAATGGGCAGAACATATGAACAGACTCTTCTCCAATCAATACATACAAATGGCTATTAAACACATGAAAAAATGTTTATTATCCCTAGCCATCAGGGAGATTGAAATTCGAACCACATTGAGATATCATCTTACACCAGTTAGAATGGCCAAAATTAACAAGACAGGAAACAACATGTATTGGAGGGGATGTGGATAAAGGGGAACCCTCTTACACTGTTGGTGGGAATGCAAGTTGGTGCAGCCTCTTTAGAGAACAGTGTGGGGATTTCTCAAGAAATTAAAAATAGAACTTCCCTATGACCCTGCCATTGCACTCATGGGTATTTATCCCAAAGATACAGATGTAGTGACAAGAAGTGCCATTTGTACCCCAATGTCTATAGCAGCAATGGCACAGTCGCCAAACTGTGGAAAGAACCAAGATGCCCTTCAACCAACGAATGGATAAGGAAGATGTGGTCCACATACACTATGGAGTATTTTTCCTCCATCAGAAAGGACGAATACCCAACTTTTGTAGCAATATGAACGGGACTGGAAGAGATTATACTGAGTGAAATAAATCAAGCAGAGAGAGTCAAGTTTCATAGGGTTTCACTTATTTGTGGAGCATAACAAATAGCATGGAGGACATGGGGAGTTAGAGAGCCAAAGGCATTAGGGGGAAATTGGAAGGGGAGATGAACCATGATAGACTATGGACTCTGAAAAACAATCTGAGGGTTTTGAAGGGGAGGGGGGTGGGATGTTGGGGTACCAGGTGTTCATATTATAGAGGGCACAGATTGTATGGAGCACTGGCTGTGGTGAAAAAATAATGAATACTCTTATGCTGAAAATAAATAAAAAATAAATTTAAAAAATAGTATATCACAAGAGAAATATATATATATCATATATTTTAGAAGATATATCTTATAGAAGATATATATTTTATATATTATAGAATTATATCTAGGTAGAGAATATAGATATTCTATATCTAGATATAGAAGATATATCTATATCTTCTCTAATATATATTATAGCTATATATTCTATAATATTTTTATATATTTTAGAAGATAATAATGATAGAGGATATATATATATAGATATATCTATATCATATATTATAGAATATATATATTATAGAAGATATATATATAATATATTATAGAATATATATATTATAGAATATATCTATTATATATATAATAGAAGATATATCTATATCGATATCTATATCTCGATATAGATATATCTATAATATATCTCTAGAATATCTAGATATAGAATATCTAGATATAGAATATCTAGATATAGATATATCTTCTATTATATATATAATAGATATATCTTCTATAATATTTTATATATATTATAGAATATAATAATGATAGAGGATATATGTAGATATATGTTCTATAATATATATAATAGAAGATATATCTATATCTTCTATAATATATATCTTCTATAATGTATAATTAATATATATCTTCTATCATATATGATATATATATATATATATATTTTTTGTCAGTCCTTTTGTATGTCTATTATTGTCTGTATACATCATAAACCTTACCTTGGGGCCTATTGGGCTGAACCTTCTCTTTTATCTTCCCTTTTTTTCCTATCGCTCTCTCTCCTTTTTCTTTTCTTTTTTCTCTCATTTGGGTCGGGAATCCCGATTGCCCAGAAGCATTTCAGGGTGCACCTTGACTGCACCACAGTTGATACATCCAGCAACATCTGTTCTGTCATCTCTCACCAAAATGGGTAGGGGGATGAATGCCCAACAGAAGAATAATACAGAGGCAGGGCCTTCTGCCACAGAGCTAATGGTTATCAACATAGACAATGTGTCGGAAATAGAATTCAGGCTAACAATTATTTAGGTAATAGCAAGGTTGGAGAAAGCCATGGATGACCAAATGGAATTGATTAAGGCAGAACTGAAAGCAACCAGGGATGATGTTCACAATGTTAGGGCAGAACTGAAAGCCACCAGGGATGAGGTTCACAATGATCTCAATGAGTTCCAATCTAATCTAAACTCTCAAAGCTAGGGTAACTGAGACAGAAAATAGATTAGTGATCTGGAGGACAAACAGATAGAGAGAAAGGATCAGGAGGAAGCCTGGAACAAACAGCTTAGAAGCCACGAAAACAGAATCAGGGAAATAAATGATTTCATGAAACGTTCCAACATCAGAATTATTGGAATCCCTGAAGGGGAGGAGAAAGAAATAAATCTAGAAGATACAGTGGAACAAGTTCTTGGTGAAAATTTTCCCAATCTCGCAAATGGAACCAGCGTTCGTGTACTAGAGACTGAATTGTCTCCACTCAAGTTTATAGATTCTAAAAATAGCAATTTAAACTTGTTTATATTTCTTTGGTTGAGCAAAGTTGCTATTTTTTTGTTTTATTGTTTTGTTTTCTTTTTATTATTATTTTTTATTATATTAGGTTAGTCACCATTCAGAATGTTAATAGTTTTTTTTTTTTTAAGATTTAATTTATTTATTTGACAGAGATCACATGTAGCCTGGGAAGCAGGCAGAGGGAGGGGAAGCAGGCTCCCTTCTGAGCAGAGAGCCTGATGCGGGGTTTGATTCAGGACCATGATATCATGACATGAGCTGAAAGCAGAGTCTTAACCCACTGAGCCTCCAGGCACCCTAAATGTCATTAGTTTTTGACGTAGTGTTCAAAGATTAATTGCTTACATATTACACTCAGTGCTCCATGCAATACGTGTACTCCTAATACCCATCACCCAGCCAACCTATACCCCCAACCACTTCCCCTGTAAAACCTTGTTTGTTTCTTGGAGTCCACAGTCTCTCATGGCTTGTCTACCCTTCTGATTTATCCCCATTCATTTTTCAGTTCACTATTCTAATGCCATCCATGCTATTCCTTGTGTTCCACAAGTAAACTGAACCATATGACAGTTGACTTCCTTTGTTTGACTTATTTCACTCAGCACACTCTCCTCCAGTCCCAACCATGTTGATGTGAAAATTGGGTATTCATCATTTCTGATGTCTGAGTAATGTCCCATTGTATATATAGACCAGAGCTCCTTTATCCATTCATATGCTGAAGGGTATCTCAGCTCTTTCCACATGTTTGCTATTGTGGACATTGCTTCCGTGAACATTGGGGTGTGCATATGGCCCTTTGTTTTTGCTACATCTCTATCTTTCACGTACATGCCCAATAATGAAATTTCAGAGTCATAATGTAGCTCTAATTTTAATGTTCAAGGAACCTCCACACTGTTTTGTAAAGTGGCTTCACCATCTTACATTCCCACCAACAGTGTAAGAGGGTTCCACTTTCTCCACATCCAATCCTACATATTTTTCCTTGCCTTGTTAATTTTGCCATTCTAATAGGTAGGTGTAAGATGATATCTTATAGTGGTTTTGATTTGAATTTCTCTGATGGCAAATGAGATGAACACTTTTTCATGTGTCTGTTAGTCATCTGAATGTATTCTTTGGAGGAGTGTCTGCTCATGTCTTCTGTCCATTTTTTGGCTCTTGAGTTAGAGATGTGTTTTTTGTTTGTTTGTTTGTTTTTTGTTTTGTGTTTAATAGATCTTGGATATCAGCCATTTGTCTAGTGTCATTTGAAAATATCTTCTACCATTCTGTGAGTTGGATCTTTGTTTTCTTCACTGTTTTCATGGCTGTGCAAAAGTTTTCTTTCTTAATGGAGTCCAAAAATTCACTTTGACTTTTGTTTCTTTTGCTTTTTGAGACCTGTCTCAAAAGAAGTTGCCATGGCTGATGTTGAAGATCTTACTGTCTATGTTCTCCTCTAGGATTTTGCTGGATTCCTGTCTCACATTGAGGTCTTCCATCTCCTTTGAGTTCATCTTTGTGTGTGGTGAAATGGAATGATCAAATTTTATTCTTCTGTGTGTAGCTGTCCAATTTTTCACACCATTTATTGAAGAAGCTGTCTTTCTTCTATTGAACATTTATTTCTTGCTTTGTCAAATATTATTTTACCATACAGTTGTGGGTGCCCATCTGGATTGTCTACTCTGTTCCACTGCTCTATATGTCTGTTCTTGTGACAGTATCATGCTGTCTTGGTGATCACAGCTTTGTAATAAAGCTTGAAATCAGTCCACGTGATCCCTCCAGCTTTGTTTTTCTTTTTCAACATTTCCTTGGCAATTAGGGTCTTTTCTGATTCCCTACAAATAGGATTATTTGTCCCAGCACACTGAAAAATGTCAATTATATTTTGAGCAGAATGGCATGGAAAACATAGTTTGCTCTGGGCACCATAGATATTTTAACAATGTTTATACTTCCAATCGATAAGCATGGAATGTTTTTCCTATTTTTGTGTATTTTTCAATTTATTTTATGACTTTTCTGTAGTTCTTCAGGCATAGATCCTTTCCCCCTTTAGCTCGGTTTATTCCAAGGTATCTTATGAATGTTGTACTATTGTAAATGGAATCTATGCTTTAATTTTCCTTTCTACAGTTTCATTGTTAGTGTGTAAGAAAGCAACAGATTTATGTGCATTGGTTTTGTATCCTGACACATAACTGAACTGCTGTATGATTTCTAGTAATTTGGGGTGGAGTCTTTTGGGTTTTCCTCATAATGTACCATCTCATCTCTGAAGAGAGGAAGTTTGACTTCTAAGTTTCCAATTTGAATTCCTTTATTTAATTCTGTTCCTTGTTTTATGATTGTTGTTGCTAGGACTTCTAGTACTATGTTGAACACCAGTGACAAGAGTGGGCATCCTTGTCGTGTTCCTAATCTCAGTGGGAAGACTGTCTGCTTTTTCCCTTTGAGTATGATATTCACTGTTGGTTTTACATAGGGGTATTTTATGAAGTTGAGGAATGTCCCCTCTATCCCTATACTATGAAGAGCTTTAATCATGAAAGCATGCTGTATTTTTTCAAGTGCTATTTTCTGCATCAATTGAAATGACCATGTAGTTCTTCATTCTCTTATTAATTTGTTCTATCGCATTGACTGATTTGTGAATTTTGAACCGCTGTTGCATCCCAGGTATAAACCCCACTTGGTTGTGGTGGATAAGCTTTTTAATGCACTGTTGTATCCTATTACCTAGAATTTTGCGTATGTATTCATCAGGGATATTGTTCTGAAATTCTCCTTTTTGATGAGGCCTTTGCCTGGTTTGCAAATCAAGGTGAGCTCATAGATAAAGTCTGGAAGTTTTCCTTCTCTTTCTATTCTTTGAAACAGCTTTAGGAGAATAGGCATTATTTCTTTTTGAATGATTGGTAGAATTCCCCCAAGGAATCCATCAGGTCCTGGATTTGTGTGTGTGTGTGTGTGTGTGTGTGTGTGTGTGTGTGTGCATGTGTGTGTGAGAGATTTATGATCACTGCTTCAATCTCTTTACTAGATATTGGTCTATTCAGGCTGTCAATTTCTTCCTGTTTCAGTCTTAGAAGTTTATAGGTTCCTAGGAATGTATCAATTTCTTCTAGGTTACTTAAATTATTGGCATTAACTATTCATAATTACTGATCATTGTTTCTCTTTCCTTGGTGTTAGTCATGACCTCTTCTCCCCTTTTATTCATACTTTTATTAATTCAGGTCCTCTCTTTCCTTTTGGATTAGTTCAGCCAGTGGTTGATTAATCTTATTTTTTTTAAATCTTTTTTTATTTTAAATTTTGCTTATTTATTTGACAGGCAGATATCACAAGTAGGCAGAGAGGCAGGCAGAGAGAGAAAGAGGAAGAATCAGGCTCCCTGTTAAGCAGAGAGCCCGAAGCAGGGCTCGATCCCAGGACCCTGGGATCATGACATGAGCCGAAGGCATAGGCTTTAACCCACTGAGACACCCAGGTGCCCCAAGTTGATTAATCTTATTAATTCTTTCAAAGAACCAACTTTTAGTTTCATTGATGTGTTCTACTCTATCTCTGGTTTCTACTTCATTGATCTCTGCTCTATTCTTAATTTTTTACCTTCTTGTCTGTATGGTAGGCTCACTTTATTGTTGATTCTCCAGTTTTTTAAGGTGTAAAAATAATTTGTGCATTCCAGAGTTTTCATCTTTATGAGTGAGGCTTGGATGGTAATATAGTTTTCCCTAAGGACTGCCTTTTCCATATCCCATAGATTTTGGACCATTGTGTGTTTGTTCTCATTGGTTTCCATGAATTGTTAAAGTTCTTTCTTGATTTCCTTCTTGACCCAAACAGTCTTTAGGAGGATCGTCTTTAGCTTCTATGTGTTTGAATTTCTTCCAATCTCTTTCTTGTGGTTGAGCTCCAGTTTCAAAGAATTGTGATCTGAGAATATACAGAATAATCTCCATCTTTTAGTATCAGTTAAACTCTGATTCAGTATGTGGTCTATTCTGGGGAAGTTCCATGTGCACTCAAGAAGAATGAGTATTCTGTTGTTTTAGGGTGGAATGTTTTCTATATATCTATGAGGTCCATCTGGCCCAATGTGTCAGTCAAAGCTCTTGTTTGTTTATTTTCTGCTTATATGATCGGTCTATTGCTGAGAGGGCATGTTAAGGGCATGTTAATGTTACAATTAACATTTTCTTATCAATATGTGTCTTTCTTTTGGTTAACAGTTGGCTTATGTAGTTGGATACTTCCATGCTGGGGGCATAGATATTTACAATCATCAGATATTCTTGGTGGATAGACCCCTTAAAAATGATGTTGTGTCCTTCTAAAAACTACAGTCTTTAGCTTATAATCTAATTTGTTGAATATGGGAATTGCTACCCCAGCTTTCTTTTGAGGCCCATTAGCATGAAAGATGGTTCCCCATCCCTTCATTATCAGTCTGGATGTATCTTTAGATTCCGAGTGAGTATCTGGCAGAGAGCATTAAAGCTGTTCACGTTGAGAATAATTATTGAAAAATGTGTTTTTATTGGCATTATTTTTCCTGTGAGATCCTTGTTTGTATAGAGTTTATCTGTAAATTATTGTTCTATATCTCTCTTGGGGCCTTCTTTTCTTTTATGGAACCTGTCTTAGTATTTCTTGCATGACCAACTTGGTGGTCACATATTCTTTCAAACTTTGCAGGTTTTGGAAGCTTCTTATCTCTCCATACATTCTAAATGTCAGCCTTGTTGGCTAAAGTATCCTTAGCTGCATGTTCTTCTCATTCAGTGTCCGGAATATGTCCTTTTAGCCCTTTCTGGCTTGCCAGGTTTCTGTAGACAGGTATGATGTTATTCTGATGTTCCTCCCTCTGTCCTTAAAGAATCTCTTTCTCCTAGCTTCAAGATATTTTCTCTGGTTTTAAGATTGCGAGTTTCCCTATCATATGCTGGGGAGTCAATCTACACTTTTTGATCTTGAGGGATGTCCTATCTGCCTCTGGGACACTAACACTTGTTTCTTTCTCCAGATTAGCAACTTCTCAGCTAGGATTTCCTCAACTTTATCTTCTAGGCCTCCCTCTCTCTCTACCTCCTCAGGGATCCAAATAATTCTGACACTGGAATGTTTCATGGTGTCATTTAGTTCTCTAATTATGTTTTCATGGAATCTGATCTGCTTGTTCAAGGCCCCCTCCTGATCTTTATTTTCTACCAGTTTTTCTCCTAGATCACTAATTCAATATTCTGCTTTATTTACCCTAGCTGTTAGAGTATCTATATTTGACTGGATCTCATTGATAGCATTTTTTGAGTTCTTCCAGATCAGCTCTCACTTCTGCCTTTAGAATTTTAATGTTTCCATTAATGTTTTTCTCCACCTAGATATTGTCTGCATAACTGCTACCATGAATTCTATTTCTGACATCTTTCTTATGTCCATATCCATTAGTTCAGTGGCAGAGGTTACAGTTTCTGAATCTTTCCTCTGTTGTGTGTTAATAGTACAATGTATAGGCTAATCAAGGTCTGAAATTATTGGTGACCTATAGTAAATGATATGCCAAAATTCTGTCAGAGTTTAACAAAAAAGCCACAACAGCTCAACGTGATCAGGATTTGTTACCCTCGGTTTTCAAAGCCATGTGATATCTGTAACCCTGTGAGGGCCCAGGGAACATTTTGGAGCATTTTGTTGTTGTTGTTATATATATATATATATATATATATATATATATATATATATATATATAGTGGTATGAAGCAGGGAGCTGTGATTCTGCAGGCAGATAGCAGAAGATAAAAGGAAGGGGGAGGTAGCTGCCATAAATGCTGGCATGGGGAAGGTGAAATAAGAGAAGTGAAAAATTTTCCCAAAATTGTACTCTTAATACATTCTTATGTACTCAACACATTGAGTTATAAACTTTGGATGAATATATCTGTGGAAATGAGTACTATGTTTCTATTTTATATAACATTATCTTGAATCAAACACCCTTAGAATCAACTTCCATGCATGAAATCTAGATTTCTTCCAACCTAAGTTGTCAGTATCCTGTGACTCATTTAGTGCATAAACTCTGATTTTAATACAAGTTCTTTCTATGTTCTGTTGAAATTTTAATCTCTGTATGTCAATGGAAGAACTGAGAAAAATTTAGAAACATATCAAAAAGAGAATTTCACATTCTTGTAAAGAATTCTCACAGGTGAAGCCAATAGAATATTTCTTTGTGTGGGTTACTTGATTCTCTCAAATAAGTGGGATGATGTGATGTTAGTTGTTTCTCTCAAATAAGGGGGATGGTTTTGAATTCTTACATCATCAAAAATGTTCAGGGACTTCAGGTTCATATTTTACAGGCTTTTTGAATCTACATAAATGTCTTCAATCCATTTTTTAGTGCCCCAATCTTCCCTAACAATGCACTTCCCTATCAATGTCCTTCCCTTTGTGTAAGATTTTGGATGATCTCTTTACATATGAATTTAGAGTAAATCATAGTAATGTAATTGCTGGGTGGGAGGATACCTATCCTTTTACTTTTTTGAGGAACATCCATAGTATTTTCCAGAGTGACTATACCAGTAGATATTTCCAACAGTGTAGGAGTATTGCCATTTCTATGCATTCTCACCAAAATTTGATGTTTCCTGTCTTGTTAATTTTATGCATTTCTGGCTGGTGTGATATGGTATCTCATTTGGGTTTTGATATGAATTTCCCTAGTGCCAAGTGATGCTAAACATTTTTTCTTGCATCTTTTCACCATTTGTATGTCTTCTTAGGAGAAGTGTCTCGTCATATCTGCTGCCAATTTCTTGACACGATTATTTGTTCTTTGGTCTTGAGTTTGGTAAGTTCTTTATAAATCTTAAATTCTAGCCCTTTATATGATATGCCATTTACAAATATCTTCTCCCATTATGTAGGTTGCATTTAAGGTTTGTTGACTGTTTTCTTTATTTTTTTAAAGATTTTATTTATTTATTTGACAGACAGAAATCACAAGTAGGGATAGATGCAGGCAGAGAGAGAGATGGAGAAGCAGGCTCCCTGCTGAGCAGAGCCTGATGCAGGACTCAATCTCAGGACCCTGAGATCATGACCTGAGCTGAATGCAGAGGTTTTAACCCACTGAGTCACCCAGGCTACCCACATGACTGTTTTCTTTCTTGTGCAGAAGGTTTTCATTTTGATGAAGCCCCCATAGTTCACTTATGCTTTAGTTTTCCTTGTCTTTAGAGACATGTCTTAGAAGAAGTCCCTCTGGCCCATGACAAATAAGTTACTGCTTGTGATCTCCTCTAGAATTTTGATAGATTTCTGTCTCAGATTTCGGTCTATCATCCATTTTGAGTCTATTTTTGTATATGGTGAAAGAGAATGCTCCAGTTTCATTCTTCTGTATGTGGCTGACCGATATTCCCAGCACTATTTATTGAAGACATTGTGAATTGTGCATTGTATATTCTTTTTTTGCTTGGTAGAAATTTAGTTGATCATACATTTGAGGGTCTAATTCTGGGCTCTTTATTCTATTCTGTTGATCTATATGTCTGTTTTTGTGCCACTACCATACTGATCACAGCTTTGTATTATAGCATGAATTCTGGCACTGTGATGCCCCAAGGCTTGGTTTTCTTTTTAAACGTTCCTTTGGCTATCTCAATTGATGCAGAAAAAGCATTTGACAAAATCCAGCATCCTTTCTTGATTAAAACGCTGCAAAGTATAGGGATATAGGGAAAATTCCTGAACTTCATCAAATCTATCTATGAAAGACCCACAGCAAATATCATCCTCAATGGGAAAAGCTTGCAGCCTTCCCGTTGAGATCAGGAACATGACAAGGATGCCCAGTCTCACCACTCTTGTTCAACATAGTATTAGAAGTCCTAGCAACAGCAATCAGACAACAAAGAGAAATAAAAGGTATCCAAATTGGCAATGAAGAAGTCAAACTCTCTTTGCCAATTTGGATATCTTTTTCTATTTATTTTTGTTTTCTGATTCCTGAGGTTAGGACTTCTAGTACTGTATTCAATAACAGTGGTGAGAGTGGGCATCCCTGCCATATACCTGACATTTTACTTATATCCATATTGATTAGATGTGTGTTAGAGATTATTAAATCTTGATCATTCTTTTGCTGTGAATTTTTCCTCATGGTAATTTTGCCTAGAGAATAATGGATGAAAGAACAAAAAATTTTTTTTCAACCACAACCCAAACAAATTATGCATTAGACAAATACACAGAGGTAAAAAACCAAAAGGAAAAGAAAAAGTAGAAAGAAAGAAAAGAAAAGAAAGGAAAAGGGGGAAAAGAGAGAATGTAGTCTCCTAAGTTGACAAAACATAATGATCTACTTGGTCCTGGATGTATTTTGTTCTGTTTTGTTAGAAGACACTAAAACCCTAAATTTTAAAGAAAACAAACTCTCTCTCTCTCTCTCTCTCTCTCTCTCTATATATATATATATATATATATATATATATATAACTGAAATTGAAATGAATGACAAAGATAAAGTTGAATACAGTGAAAGGAAGCAAAAAAATAAAGTATATATCTATAAAATGTAAATGTAAAAATGACAAATAAGAAGACACTTAAAAACAATGATTTGATAAAATAAAAAATCAGTTGAAAAGGAAAAAAATACAAAAAGAACATTCTAAACTGAAAGATAAAAGAGTCATGAAAAAAAAAGAGCCTCAAACTCGGTATACTATTTTCCTCTAGCACTGGAATCTTGCAGTTGTGTGTCCTCCCTAAATTTGGTATTTGTGTGATGTTCCAGCTTGTCTACTAGGGTAGGGGCCTGCTGCTCCAATTATCAGGTCTCTTTGATTGGATTGTCTTGCACCACCCCGAATGCAGTGTAAGATGCTTCAGGTTGCTCTGTATGGCTTTTTTTCTATGAAGGTTTTCCATGCAGCTTAGATGATGAAAATGAATATAGTGATGCCTGATGTCCAGCCCTGGAGCTGAAAGGTAGAAGCCCCATCTCTTCAGTAAACCCTCAGGGAATAACAATCTTCATTTTATATGTGCCAAACTCTGCAGACTCCTGTAGGACAAACCATTTAGATCCTCTCCAGGAAGGTGGGTCACAGGAGGCATGCCATTTGCAGACCCCACACATGGAGTGAAGTAAACCAACTGTGGATAGACCTGCATAACTCCTACCAGAAAAGGAGGAGGGTCACCACATTTTTGTACTTCACAGGCCCCATTCACATAGAGAAATCCTCCAATCCCACAGGGGTTTACTTTGTAGCTACTTGAGCTGAGACCATATCCCGGGTATCATTGACTGTAGCCCAATTCCCTGCTCTGATGCTTGAGAACTATGCCACCTCAAGCACCCCAATTCCTTCTGTAATTCCAGGGATCCTGAAAACATAGTGTCCACCACGGTTTCTGCCCCAATTTGCCACCTTAGCACTTTTCAGGCAGGGACATCTGTCACAGGAGCAGACTTCTAAAAGTTCTGATTTTGCACTTCACTTCTCTATCACTTTTCTGTAGCCAGCTTCAAGAGTCTCCTTTTCCCCACAGTTTGCCTACCAATATGTCTCTGCATATTCACCTCTCTGCCCAACCTACCTTGCAAAAAGTGGTCAACATTCTATTTGTAGAATTGCACCAATTCTTTTCATAGATCCCAAGTTGAAGTCACAGATGTTCAGAATTATTTGATATATGGATCACTGAATTCAAGAGACCTGATAAATTAGGACACATATCTTTCCACCATCTGGCTTCCCTCTCTCCATTCTGTATATATTCTTTTCAGTTTATTGTGTTTTTGTTGTTGTAGTTGTTGTTGTGTAGATACTTTTTGTTTGAAATGGTACTACTTGGTTATTGTTGCTTATTGTTGCTTTAGGTGTCTTATCCAAAACATCATTTTCAAGACCAACGTTGAGAAATATTTTTGCCCTGTTTTCTTCCAGAAGTTGTGTGGGTTTAGGTTTTACATTTAGTATTTAATTAATTTTAGATTAATACTGTAAGTTGTATAAGATAGGATCTCATTTTATTATTTTTCATTTCGATATCTGGTGTCCCTTCATCATTTATTGAAAAGAATATCCTTTCTCCATGATGTATTTTTCAAATTTGCCTCAAATATTAGTTGACAGTACATGGGTTTATTTGTATATCCCTTTCATCTATGTGTCTCTTTATGATACTATTTTTGCCCCGTGCAGAGTAACATATCCAGCAGCAGGAGGAAAACATATTCTCCTTAATTGCACATGAGACACTTTTGATGATATATTACATATTTCATGATAAAAGAAGCCAACAAGTCTACGAAGATTGAAATCATATCGTGTCCCTTCCAAACACAATGTAATGGGGCTATAAATCAATAACAGAAAGAAAACTGTAAAATCACAAATATGTGGAAATTTAACAATGTACTCTTGATTACTCAGAGTAAAAGAAGAAATCTACAGTGATATTAAAGCAATCTTGAGAGAAATTAAGTATAAATACAATGCTTAAAAACTTATAGAATGCAGCAAAACAATTCGGAGAGGAATGTTTGCATTGATAAATGCATACATTAAGAAAAGAAATCTAAATTTATACCTCAAGAAACTAGAAAAAGGAATAAAGTAATTCCAATGTTAGAAGAAAGTAGGATATAACAAAGTCATATCAGAAATAAATTATTAGTAATGAGAAAAAATAATAAAAGAGCATAATTAAAGAAGTGTCTTGCTTGTTTGTTTGTTTGTTTTGTTTTGTTTTTGAAAAACAGAACTGATGAAACATTAGCTAGGCTTCAAAAAAAGAGGGGGGACCCCAATAAATAAAATCACATATGATAAAAGAAGGTACACTGGAAATACAAAGGATTACAAAACTATTATGAACAATTGTATGCTAACAAATTAGACAATTTCGCAGAAGTGGGTAAATTCCTAGAGACATACAATTTATCAAGTCTGAATCATAAAGAAATAGAAGTTTTAAATAAATCTATAGTTATTATTAAAATGAATCCATAATCAAAAATCTCCAAAGTAAAGTTCAGGACCAAGTGGCTCCACCGATGAATTGTAATAAGCATTTAAATAATTAGTCTCCTAAAATTCTCACAGAAAAAACTGAAGAGGAGGAAACACTTCCCAAATAAATTTACAAGATTAAAATTACCTTGATACCAAAGCAAACCAGGACACTAAGAAAAAAAAAAAAAGACTTATATACCTGATGAACATACATAAGAAAGTGCTCAAAATACACTACTAATTTCAGTTCAACATTACCTAAATAAGATTATAAGCCATAATTCTTGTTTGATAATCTTCCTCATAAAATGCTCCAGAGAGACAGGCCATTTATGATATGATTTTTAAGTAGGGACAAAGAAATAACGTGTCCATGAGGTAAGTTACATGATGGTTCTGTATTGACAGAACAGTTCAAAGATCCAAAATGCCACTATGTCCCTCTGTTCAGTATTTATTACAGGGCTCGTGTGACTTATGAAAATGTTTTGTATTTAGTTCTCTTGTTATTTTTTCTTCTTCCCACTTACAGTGAGAATATAAACTAAGTATAGAAAGAATCTGCACGTTGTTTTCTTTTTTCTTTAATTTTTTCTTTATTTTTAAAATCTTTTCAGTGTACTTGAATTCACTGTTTATGTACCACACCCAGTGTTCCATACAATATGTGCCCTCCATAATACCCACCACCAGGCTCAACAAACCCCCCACCCGCCTGCCCCTCCAAAACCCTCAGATTATTTTTAGGAGTCCATAGCCTCTCATGGTTCATCTCCCCCTCCAATTTCCCCCAACTCCCTTCTCCTCTCCATCTCCCAATGTCCTCCGTGTTATTTCTTATGCTCCACAAATATGGAAATCATATGGCAATTGACTTTCTCTGCTTGAATTATTTCACTCAGAATAATCCCTTCCAGTCCCGTCCATGTAGATACAAAAGTTGGGTATTCATCTTTTCTGATGGAGGCATAGTACTCCATAGTGTATATGGATCACATCTTCCTTATCCATTCGTCTATTGAAGGACATCTTTGTTCTTCCCACAATTTGGTGAACAGTGGCCATTGCTATGAACACTGGGGTACAGATGGCCCTTCTTTTCACTACATCTGTATCTCTGGTGAGAGTGGGCATCCTTGTCGTTTTCCTGATCTCAACAGGAAGGCTGTGAGCTTTTTCCCATTGAGGATAATATTTGATGTGGGTTTTTCATAGATAGATTTTATGAAGTTGAGAAATGTTCCATTTATCCCTATAGTTTGAAGAGTTTTAATCAGGAACGGATGCTGGATTTTGTCAGATGCTTTTTCTGCATCAAGATGACCACGTGGTTCTTCTCTCTTCTTTTATTGATTTTTTTCTTTCACATTTATTTTTTTAAAGTTTTTTATTTATTCATGGACAGAGAGAAATCACAATTAGGCAGAGAAGCAGGCAGAGAGAGAAGGGGGGAAGCGGGCTCCCTCCTGAGCAGAGAGACCTCTGTAGGACTTGATCCCAGGGCCCTGAGATCATGACATAGGCTAAAGGCATAGGCTTAAGCCACTGAACCACCCAGGCATCCCTCTATCATACTGATTTATTTACAAATGTTGAAACACCCTTGAAACACAGAGATGAATCCCACCTGGT
The DNA here is from genome assembly GCF_964662115.1 of Mustela nivalis. Taxonomy (NCBI): domain Eukaryota; kingdom Metazoa; phylum Chordata; class Mammalia; order Carnivora; family Mustelidae; genus Mustela; species Mustela nivalis. The sequence goes on along the minus strand of NC_139022.1, from coordinate 6,875,982 downwards.
CATGGTGGATAATCCTTTTAATGCACTGTTGGATCCTACTTGCTATTATCTTGTTGAGAATCTTAGCATCCACATTCATGAAAGATATTGATCTTAAATTCTACTTTTTGGTGGGGTTTTTGCCTGGTTTGGGTATCAGGGTAGTGCTGGATTCATGAAAAGAGTCTGGAAGTTTTCCTTCTGCTTCAAATTTTTGAAACAGCTCTGGGAAAATAGGTTTTGTTTCTTCTTTGAAAGTTTCGTAGAATTTCACAGGGAATCCGTCAGGTCCTGGGGCTCTTGTTTTTTGGGAAGTTTTTGATCAGTGCTTCAATATCTTTACTAGATATTGGTCTCTTCAGTTTGTCAATTTCTTCCTGATTATGTTTGGAAAGTTTATGGTTTTCCAGGAATGCATTCTTTTCATCTAGGTTGCTTAACTTATTGACATATAACTGTTGACAATAATTTCTGATGATTGTTTTAATTTCCTCGGTGTTAGTTGTGATCTCTTCCTTTGCCTTCATAATTTTATTAATTTTGGCCTTCTCTGTTTTTTCTTTTGGATTAGTGTGGCCAATGGTTTATTGATCTTATTGATTCTTTCAAAACAGAAACTTCTAGTTTCATTTATGTGTTCTATAGTAATTCTCTAGTTTCTGTCTGATTCATCTCTGCTCTAATCTTGATTATTTCTCTTCTTTTGTGTCTAGTTGGCTTAGTTCATGGTTGATTCTCCCGTTCTTTAAGGTGTAATGACACCTGGTGTGTTCTGGAGTTTTCAGGTTTTTTTTTTTTTTTGAGGGAGGCTTGGATGGCTATGTAATTCCCCTTTTGGACTGCCTTTACTGTATTCCATAGGTTTTGGACTGAAATGTTTTCCTTCTCATTGGTTTCCATGAATTGTTCAAAATATATATATATATATATATATATATATATATATATATTCCCCCCCCCATTGATCCAAGCATTCTTAAGCAAGGTGGTCTTTAGCTTCCAGGTGTTTGAATTCCTTTCAAACTTTTCCCTGTGTTCGAGCTATGGTTTCAAATCATTGTGATCTAAGAATATGTAGGGAATAATCTCAGTTTTTTGGTATCTGTTGAGCCCTGATCTGTGACCCAGTATGTGGTCTATTCTGGAGAAGATTCCATGTGCACTTGAGAAGAATATGTATTCTTTCTGTTTTATGGTGCAATGTTTGTATATATCTATGAGGTCCATCCAATCGACAGTCCCCACCAAAAAGAAAGAAAAAAGAGGGGGTGATAAAAAAAAAAGAACAAAGAAAAGACAAGGTCCAGCCTGAATGGGTCACAAAGGTAAGATTTATAATGTATACCAACAAAAACAGACAAATAAAAAGAGTGACAAAAGTATTTGAGAAGAAAATATAAATAAATAAATGAAGGAACACAGCCAAAATGAACCCCAAGTATAAGATTTATGTACTACCAGAAAAAAAAAATACAGAGAAACACTGAAAGAAGAAAATGATTGTAGGGTGATTATAAAATCTCTATGTGGATAAGGAAGGTTCTTTTGATTCTTCCTTGATGTATCTCGTTATCTTTGTTAAAGGACTTAACTTTCCTGAGATAAAGCGGCATTAAAACTGATTTACATATAGGGGTAGCATTGATTAGGGAAAAGGGATTACCTTGAAACTTATCTCTATATGAATATTAAAAATTAAAATTAAATAAATTTAAAAAATGAAAAACAAAAGAAAAACACAGTTATGTGTATTCAAAAGTTTAAAGATTATTATGAAATTTGATGTACTGAACATCTCATTTTGATGGTAAATTGGTTAGATAGTTATATAAAAATGAAAAAAAAAATGAGAATAGTGAGAACGAATTAAAAATAAAAGTTGTGTCTATGAAGTAGTGTTGGTTGTCCTCTTATTTTTTTTCTTGTTATTGTTTGTTTTTTGTTTTATTTTGTTTTGTTTTTTGTTTTTGTATTTTTGTTTTCCATCTGGCTTTCTGGGGGGGAGGGGCCTGCCACATGATATTTCAGGGAGTCTTGATAAAGTTCAGTCCTTTTATGCCCATCAAGGGCCTGGGATCTGAGGAAACCGGCTTTTCAGGCTTTTGTTCTCTGGAGGGTTTTTGGTTTATTTGTTTCTTCTCCCGTTGGCAGCTTTTGGTGGTTCTACACCCAGATCACCATATCAGAGAGAGCACTCAGTCTGTTCCCCTCTATGTGCTTCAGATCACATAAATTCCCCCTCTGGCCCTGGCAGAGCACATTCCCAGTTACAGTCTCTGGGGTCACAGGAACTCCTGCTTGTACCCAAAACCATGAGAAATACTAACTGCTGCTGTCTGGGCAAGTCCACACAACCAGAGAGGTCCCAACCAGAGATAGCACACTGAGATTTTCACGCTGGCCCAGGCTGGGAGTGTTCAGAATCTCCTGATTTTAGAGAACACCAGCTAGCGCATGCACAGACCTCTATCAAGGGAGGGTGTGGAGTGTTACTCAGACCCTGGTCGCACAGCACCCGTGCAGAGTGAAAAAGGCTGTAGTTCTATAGAGCACCGGCAGGCATCACCACCAGACTCCCTCATGGACGCCACCACCTAGATGCCCTCAGGAATGCTGGTTCCACAGGGACCAAGACCTGGCTTCTTCGCCCCACTCCTTGGTTCAGTTCCAGTGGTGGCCATTCTGGGTCCATGGGCTTAAGTCCCTGTCACTAACCGCCCAACTCCACCAATTTCCCCTAAGATCTTTTGCTCTTTTTGAGTGCTTTCAACCAGACTTCAAGCTAATGCTGGTCCCCAATATCAGGGCACTCTCATATTGGGGTATTACTTGGGGTCACTTCTGGTGGCTCCCTTCCCCTTTTGTTTATCTTCCAATAGCAGTCTGATGTTCCCACTCTGCTTTACCTGTCTTGGCATCTTCTGCATCTTCTGGCCCTGTAGAGATCCAGAAGTGTATAATTCTAATCTCAGGCTGATTTCCTGGGTGATCGGAGTTCTTTGGTAAATAATCAGCTCACTTTAGGGGACAGGTTGAAACAGAGCTTCCTTCTCTGCCATCTTGTCTCCCCCACACATTGGTTTTCTGATACATTAAACCAATCTCATGAAAACCATGATATTTATATTTTATGTAAAACCAGACAAAAACATATTGAGCTAAATAAATGCAGAATAAAAAGTAAAAAATAAATAAACTATAGTATGCTTCCTTGATAAAGACATAACTACATTTCACAATATGACATTGGTAAATGTTTCATAATTCTATATAGTGCAATTAGATCATAACTATATGAGATAAAAATATTAGAAAATACGAGAGAACACTATTTTCTGAAATTTAAATGAGAAAGATTAGTATCAGGGTACGTGGATGGCTCTATTGGTTAACATACAACTCTTGATTTTGGATCATGTCATTATCTCAGGGTTGTTAAATCAAGCCACACATCAGGTGCCACCCTCAGAGGAAAATATACTTGCTCCTCTCCCTACTCCAGCTATGCTCTCGCTTTTTCTCTCAACTAAATAAAATCTTTAACAAAATAAAAAGATATTCAATACTGTAAGTAATTTTAAACTATATAATTATTCTCTCTTCATATTTTCCTTTTAAATTAAGCATGTATCGTTTAAAAGAATTTTTATCAATATATGCATTGTAATGCAGACAAATGTGTGCACTGAATACATAAAAATGCAAAAATGAATGTTATTCCATATATATGTGTGACGATCACACCTACATGTTAATTATTAAATTAATTTAAGTATTTATACATAAATTAATATATCCTATGGAAATAGTGACTGATAATTTTATTTATTTATTTATTTATTTTTAATTTTCAGCATAACAGTATTCATTATTTTTACACCACACCCAGTGCTCCATGCAATCCGTGCCTTCTATAATACTCACCACCTGGTACCCCAACCTCCCAACCCCTGCCCCTTCAAAACCCTAAAATTGTTTTTCAGAGTCTATAGTCTCTCATTGTTCACCACTCCTTCCAATTTTCCCCAACACCCTTCTCCTCTCTAACTCCCCATGTCCTCCATGCTATTTGTTATGCTCCAAAAATAAGTGAAACCATATGATAATTCACTCTCTCTTTTTGGCTTATTTCACTCAGCATAATCTCTTCCAATCCCATCCATGTTGCTACAAAAGTTGGGTATTCATCCTTTATGATGGAGGCATAATACTCCATAGTATATATGGACCACATCTTCCTATCCATTCGACCGCTGAAGGGCATCTTGGTTCTTTCCACAGTTTGGCGACCGTGGCCATTGCTGCTATAAACATTGGGGAACAGATGGCCCTTCTTTCACTACATCTGTATATTTGGGGTAAATAACCAGGACTGCAATTGCAGGGTCATAGGGAAGTTCCATTTTTAATTTCTTGAGAAATCTCCACACCGTTCTACAAAGTGGCTGCACCAACTTGCATTCCCACCAACAGTGTAAGAGGGTTCCCCTTGCTCCACATCCCCTCCAACACATGTTGTTTCTTGTCTTGCTAATTTTGGCCATTCTAACAGGTGTAAGGTGATATCTCAATGTACTTTTAATTTGAATCTCCCTGATGGCTAGTGATGATGAACATTTTTTCATGCGTCTGATATTTATTTGTATGTCTTCATTGGAGAAGTGTCTGTTTATATGGTCTGCCCATTTTTTGATATGATTATTTGTTCTGTGTGTGTTGAGTATGAAGAGTTCATTTTAGATCCTTGATATCAACCTTTAGTCTGTACTGTCATTTTCAAATATCTTCTCCAATTCTGTGGTGTGCCTCTTTGTTTTCTTGACTGTTTCCTTGGCTGTGCAGAAGCATTTGATTTCAATGAAGTCCCAAAAGTTCATCTTCGCTTTTATTTCCTTTGCATTTTGAGACATATCTTGAAAGAAGTTGCTGTGGCTGATATCAAAGAGATTACTGCCTATTATCTCATCTAGGATTCTGATGGATTTCTGTCTCACTTTGAGGTCTTTTATGAATTTTGAGTTTATCTTGGTGTACGGATTAAGAGAATGGTCGAGTTTAATTCTTTTACATATAGCTGTCCAGTTTTCCCAGCACCATTTATTGAAGAGACTGTCTTTTTTCCACTGTATATTTTTTCCTGATTTGTCGAAGATTATTTGCCCATAGAGTTGAGAGTCCACATCTGAGCTCTCTACTCTGTTCCACTGGTCTATGTGTCTGTTTTTATACCAGTACCATGCTGTCTTGGTGATCACAGCTTTGTAGTAAAGCTTGAAATCAGGTAACGTGATGCCCCCCATTTTATTTTTGTTTTTCAACATTTCCTTAGCGATTCGGGATCTCTTCTGATTCCATACAAATTTTAGGATTATTTGCTACAGCTCTTTGAAGAATAACGATGGAATTTTGATCAGAATGGCATTAAAAGTATATATTGCTCTAGGTAATATAGACATTTTAACAATGTTTATTCTTCCCATCCAAGAGCATGGAATGGTATTCCATCTTTTTGTGCCTTCTTCAATTTCTTTCATGAGTGTTCCCTAGTTCCTCGAGTACGGATCCTTAACTCTTTGGTTAGGTTTATTCCCAGGTATCTTATGGTTCTTGGTGCACTAGTAAATGGATTCGATTCCCTAATTTCCTTTTCTGTATTTTCATTATTAGTGTATAAGAAACCCACTGATTTCTGTACATTGACTTTGTATCCTGCCACTTTCTGAATTGTTGTATGAGTTCCAGTATTTTGGGGGTGGATTCTTTTGGGTTTTCCATATAAAGAATCATGTCATCTGTGAAGAGATAGAGTTTGATTTCTTCATTGTCAATTTGGATACATTTTATTTCTCTTCTATCACAATGTGTTCTATCACATTGATTGCTTTGTGAATGTTAAACAATCCTTGTAGCCCAGGGATGAATCCCATCTGGTCATTGCGGATAATCTTTTTAATGTGCTGCTGAATCCTTTTGCTAGGATCTTGTTGAAAATCTTAGCATCCCTATTCATCAGTGATATTAGTCTGATATTCTCCTTTTTTGTAGGGTCTTTGCCTGGTTTGGGGATCAGCGTAATGCTGGCTTCATAGAAGGAGTCTGGAAGTTTTCCATCTATTTCAATTTTTTGAAACAGCTTCAGGAGAATAGGTGTTATTTCTTCTTTGAAACTTTGGTAGAATTCCCCAGGGAATCCATCAGGACCTGGGCTCTTGTTTTTTGGGAGGTTTTTAATCACCGCTTCAATCTCGTTACTAGATATTGGTCTATTCAGGTTGTCAATTTCTTCCTGGTTCAGTTTTGGGAGTTTATAGTTTTCCAGGAATGCTTCCATTTCATCTAGGTTGCCTACCTTATGGGCATATAACTGTTGACAACTTCTGATGATTGTTTCTACTTCCTTGGTGTTCATTGTGATCTCTCCCTTTTCATTCATAATTTTATGTATTTGAGCTTTTTCTATTTTCTTTTGCATTAGTGTCACCTATGGTTTATCAATCTTATTGATTCTTTCAAAAAACCAGCTTCTAGTTTTATTGATATGTTCTACTCTATCTCTGGTTTCTAAATCATCAATCTCATCTCTAATCTTGATGATTTACCTTCTTATGTGTGGATTTGGTTTGATTTGTTGTTGATTTTCCAGTTCTTAAGGTGTAGAGACAGCTGCTGTGTTCTGGATATTTCAATTTTTTTTTAAATTTACAGTCATCACCATTTTTTTTAAAGATTTTATTTATTTATTTGACAGAGAGAAATCACAAGTAGATGGAGAGGCAGGCAGAGAGCTAGAGAGAGAAGCAGGCTCTCTGCTGAGCAGAGAGCCCGATGCGGGACTCGATCCCAGGCCTCTGAGATCATGACCTGACCCGAAGGCAGCGGCTTAACCCACTGAGCCACCCAGGTGCCCCTGGATATTTCAATTTTTTTGAGGGAGGCTTGGATGGCTATGTTTTTCCCCGTTAGGACCGCCTTTGCTGTATCCATAAATTTTGGATCCAAGTGTCTTCATTGTCATTTGTTTCCATAATTGTTTCAGTTCTTCCTTGATCTGGTTGATCCAAGCATTCTTTTTTTTTTTTCAGGTAATACAATTTTATTTCACAGTTGTCTTTAAAAACACAAAGACACTATGTTCTTCATATAAAAACATTAGTACAGATAACTATACTTACTAGAAAATGATTATATAGACCCTCTCAAAGAAAAATCATACCATTATATGGTTTCAGACAAGTTGCTTAGGAAAAACACATCTGGACTAATTCCTAAAACATACCATAAGACCACCCTGCATCTTTTGGTTCAAAGTATAGATTACTGTCATCAGTACATGTTCCTGAATTCTTACAGATTTGATAATACACACATAGACTGGCTTGTAACTTAATGTTCCATTGGTTCATCAGCCTTTTCTGCAGGTTCATCAGCAGGTTGAGCAGGCTGTGCCTTTCTCTGCGGTCTTTCTTCAAGACCTTCCAGGAATGGAGATACATCATCATCATCATAAATCGTGAACTCCAAGTCTTTACCAACAATTCCAATGGAGACATTCTTTGTAGTTAGGTCCTGTTCTGCCGGAAGCGTCTCTCGTAAGGCACGCAGACCATGTTTCACCAGTTTATTTAAATTGCACTCCATAAATCCAGACATATGTCTCTCCAAGTAAGTACGAGCTGATTGAGAACGGGCTCCAATGGACATAGCTCTACAGTCAAAATAGTTGGCAGATGGACAGGTTTGGAAAATGTGAGGGCCCATATCATCATAACCAGCAATCAGCAGTCCAACACCATATGGTCTCCGGCCATATCGCTGGGTTGGTATCTGGGTCTTGCTTCCAATTAGAGATACAAGACGAGACACAGGAAGAGGTCTGTGAAATACAAATCTGGAATCCAAACACTCCTGGCGCATAAAATTACATAACAGTCTAGCATCAGCAGTAAGTCCCGCAATTGAGATACCAATATGGTTGTCAACATGGAGAATTTTTTTCTGATGAGCTGCAAGCTCTGATTGTGCTCTCTTTAGTGCAACCAACACTGCATGGGTTTTTTATTTCAGACCAACCGTGGCTGAACCTTGCTTGACAGCTTCCATTGCATACTCAATATGATGAATCCTGCCCTGAGGGCTCCAAACAGTGACATCATTGTCATACTGGTTGCAAAACAGGGTTCCGGTGCGGATCTGGCTGCGGCCTCCTGCAGAGGTGCGGAATCCGAAAGGTTGCCAAAACTACCGCTCCTGATCCAAGCATTCTTAAGCAAGGTGCTCCTTAGCTTCCAGGTCTTTGATTTCCTTCCATACTTTTCCTTGTGATTGCACTCCAGTTTCAAAGCTTTGTGATCTGAGAATGTGCAGAAAATAATCTCAGTCTTTTGGTATCAGTTGAATCCTGATTTGTGACCTAGTATGTGGTCTATTCTTGAGAAGGTTCCATGTGCACTTGAGAAGAATGAGTATTCTGTTGTTTTAGGGTGGAATGTTCTGTATATATTTATGAAGTCTATCTGGTCCAATGTTTCATTCAATGCTCTTCTTTTTTTATTGATTTTTTTGCTTTCATGATCTGTCTGTTTCTGAGAGAGGCATGCTAAATTCTCCAACAATTAGTGTATTCATATCAATATGACTCTTTGTCTTGATTAACAGTTTTCTTATGTAATTGGCTGCTCCCATATTGGGGGCATATATGTTTACAATTGTTAGATCATCTTGGTGGATAGTCCCTTTAAGAATGATGTAGCGTCCTTCTGGATCTCTGACTACAGTTTTTAGATTAAAATCTAATTTGTCTGAATCGCTACCCCAGCCTTCTTTTGAGGCCCATTGGCATGCAAGATGCTTCTCCATCCGTTCACTTTCAGTCTGGGAGTATCTTTAGGTTCAAAATCGGTTTCTTGTAGACAAAATATGGATGGTTCCTGTTGTTTTATCCAGTCTGCAACCCTGTGCCATTTTATGAGAGCATTTAGGCCATTCACATTGAGGGTGATTATTGATAGATACGTTTTTATTGACATCGTGTTACCTTTGAAGTCTTTCTTTGTGTATATTGTCTCTATATTTCATTCAATGCTATTCTTGGGCTTTTTCCTCCTTTAAAGAAGCCCCCTTAATATTTCCTGCAGTATCGGCTTGGTGGTTGCAGAGTCTTTTAAGCCTTGCCGGTTCTGGAAACTCTTTCTCTCTCCCTCCATTTTGAATGTCAGTCTTGATGGATAAAGTATTCTTGGCTGCATGTTCTTCTCATTTAGTGCCCTGAATATATCTTTCCATCCCTTTCTTGTTTGCCAGGTCTTTGTGGACAGATCTGACATTATTCTAAATTACTTTCCTCTGTATGTAAGGATCTTATTTGTCTTAACTGCTTTGAAGAGATTCTGCCTACCATTATAATTTTCATTATTACTATTAGGTGTCTCAAGGACTTTTGATTATCTGTAATCTTGGGGGGAATCCTTTTGGCCTCTAGTACATGAACGCTGGTTCCTTTCACGAGATTTGGAAAATATTCATGAAGAAATTGTTCCAGTTTGTCTTCTAGACTTATTTCTTTCTCCTCCTTTTCAGGGATTCCAATAATTCTGACATTGGAACGGTTTATGGCATCATTTATTTTCCTGATTCTGTTTTCTTGGCTTCTAAACTGTTCCAGGCTTTCTCCTGATCATTTCTCTCTATCTGATTGTCCTCCAGATCACTAATTCTATCTTCTCTCTCAGTTACTCTAGCGTTGAGAGAATTTAGATTAGATTGGAACTCATTGAGAGCATTGTGAAGCTCATCCCCGGTAGGTCTCAGCTCTTCCCTAATATTGAAAACATGATTTCTGGTCGTTTTCAGTTTGGCCCCAATCAATTCCTTTTGGTCACCCATGGCTTTATCAAAACTAGCTATTGCTTGGATGATTGTTAGCCTGAATTCTCTTTCTGACATATTGTCTAGGTTGATAGCCATTGGTTCTGTTGCAGAAGGTCCATCCTCTGTATTTTTCTTTTTTTGGGCAATCCTCTTCCTAGTCATTTTATTGAGAAATGGCTGAACGTATGTAGCTGTGTGTAACGACTGTGGTGCAGTCCAGGTACACCCTGGAACGCTTCTGAGCAATCAGGGTTCCCCACCCAAATGAGAAGAAAAATAAAAGAAAAAAAAAAGAGACAGAGAGATACAGGAAAGAAAGGGTAGATGAAAGAGAAGGTTTAGCCCAAATGGGCCCCAAGGTACGATTTATGAAGTAGACAAACAAAAAGAGACATAAAGACTGATACAAGTATATGACAAGAGAAATATATATATATATATGAAGTAAGAACCTCGTCAAAAAGAACACCCTGTGTAAGATTTTTATGCTATCAGGACAAACACAGAAACACTGGTGGAAGAAGATGGGAGAGTTCTTGTAAATTCTCAGTGTGTGCGAGGAAGGTTGTTTTGATTCTTCCTGGATGTATCTTGATATCTTTGTTAAAGGACTCAACTTTCCTAAGATAAAGGGGATTAAAAATTGGTTTACCTATAGGGGTAGTATTGATTGGGGAAAGGGGATTACTTTGAAGTTTAACTCTATATGAATATTAGAGGATAAAAATAAAAAGGAATAAACTAGACTAAACTAAACTAAAAAAAAGGAATTCAAAAAAATAGAAATGCAAAGGAAAAACAGGTGTATGTATCAAAAAGTTCAGGTTAGAAGATTATTTTTTATAAATTATTTATTTATTATTGTTATTATTTTTATTTTTTATAAACATATATTTTTATCCCCAGGGGTACAGGTCTCTGAATCGCCAGGTTTACACACTTCACAGCACTCACCAAAGCACATACCCACCCCAATGTCCATAATCCCACCCCCCTTTTTCCAACCCCCTCCCCCAGCAACCCTCAGTTTGTTTTGTGAGATTAAGAGTCACTTATGGTTTGTCTCCCTCCCAATCCCATCTTGTTTCATTGATTCTTCTCCTACCCACTTAAGCCTCCATGTTGCATCAACACTTCCTCATATCAGGGAGATCATATGATAGTTGTCTTTCTCTGCTTGACTTATTTCGCTAAGCATGATACGCTCTAGTTCCATCCATGTTGTCGCAAATGGCAAGATTTCATTTATTTTGATGGCTGCATAGTATTCCATTGTGTATATATACCACATCTTCTTGATCCATTCATCTGTTGATGGACATCTAGGTTCTTTCCATACTTTGGCTATCGTGGACATTGCTGCTATAAACATTCGGGTGCACATGCCCATTCGGATCACTATGTTTATATCTTTAGGGTAAATACCCAGTAGTGCAATTGCTGGGTCATAGGGCAGTTCTATTTTCAACATTTTGAGGAACCTCTCTGCTGTTTTCCACAGTGGGTGCACCAGCTTGCATTCCCACCAACAGTGTAGGAGGGTTCCCCTTTTTCCGCATCCTCACCAGCATCTGTCATTTACTGAATTGTTGATTTTAGCCATTCTGACTGGTGTGAGGTGATATCACATTGTGGTTTTGATTTGTATTTCCCTGATGCCGAGTGATATGGAGCACTTTTTCATATGTCTGTTGGCCATCTATATGTCTTCTTTGCAGAAATGTCTGTTCATGTCCTCTGCCCATATCTTGATTGGATTATTTGTTCTTTGGGTGTTGAGTTTGCTAAGTTCTTTATAGATTTTGGACACTAGTCCTTTATCTGATATGTCTTTTGCAAATATCTTCTCCCGTTCTGTCAGTTGTCTTTTGATTTTGTTAACTGTTTCCTTTGCTGTGCAAAAGCTTTTGACCTTGATGACATCCCAATAGTTCATTTTTTCCCTTGCTTTCCTTGCCTTTGGCTATGTTCCTAGGAAGATGTTGCTGCAGCTGAGGTCGAAGAGGTTGCTGCCTGTGTTCTCCTCAAGGATTTTGATGGATTCCTTTCTCACATTGAGGTCCTTCATCCATTTTGAGTCTATTTTTTGTGTGTGATGTAAGAAAATGGTCCAATTTCATTTTTCTGCATGTGGCTGTCCAATTTTCCCAACAAAAGACTCCACTTCAAAACTGCTAGAACTTGTACAGGAATTCAGTAAAGTGTCAGGATATAAAATCAATGCACAGAAATCAGTTGCATTTCTCTACACCAACAACAAGACAGAAGAAAGAGAAATTAAGGAGTCCATCCCATTTACAATTTCACCCAAAACCATAAGATACCTAGGAATAAACCTAACCAAAGAGGCACAGAATCTATACTCAGAAAACTATAAAGTACTCATGAAATAAATTGAGGAAGACACCAAAAAATGGAAAAATGTTCCATGCTCCTGGATTGGAAGAATAAATATTGTGAAGAGGACTATGCTAAAAGCAATCTACATATTTAATGCAATTCCTATCAAAGTACCATCCATCTTTTTCAAAGAAATGGAACAAATAATTCTAAAATTTATATGGAACCAGAAAAGACCTCAAATAGCCAAAGGGATATTGAAAAAGAAAGCCAAAGTGGGTGGCATCACAATTCCGGACTTCAAGCTCTATTACAAAGCTGTAATCATAAAGACAACATGGTATTGGCACAAAAACAGACACATAGATCAATGAAACAGAATAGAGAGCCCAGAAATAGACCCTCAACTCTATGGTCAACTAATCTTCGACAAAGCAGGAAAGAATGTCCAATGGAAAAAAGTCAGGTTAGAAGGTTATTATGGAATTTGATGTACTGTACAGCTCGCTGTGATGGTAAATAGTTTAAAACAATTACCTATGTGTGTAAAAAAAAAAAGAAAGAAAGAAAAAGAAAAAGGAAAAGAAAACCAGAATAGTTGGAACGAGAGAACAATAAAAGTTTTTCTATGAAGTAGTGGTTGTTCTCTTGTCTTTTTTTTTTTTTCCTTTTTCTGGTTGGTTTTCTGGGGGAGGGACCTGCCACTTGGGTTTTCAATCAATGATGTTCCCTGAGTTAAGTCTTCCCGCCCCCCTCAAGGGGATGGGCTCTGAGGCAACTGGTTTTTTCAGGCTTTTGTTGTCTGGAGCTTTTTATGTTTGTTCACTTTTTTTTTTCTCTCACCTTGACCACCTTTGATGGTTTTTGTAGTTTTAGAGGAAAACAAACCACACCCTGATCTCCCTCTCTGAGTGAAGCCTCAGTCTGGCTGCAGAGCCCAAATCAATCATCCCTTGGCCGCTGGCAGAGCAGGCTCCCAGTTGTGGTCCCCAGGGACACAGGATATTTTGCTTGTACCCAAAACCATGGCAGAAGCGGCTGTCTGGGAGCTCCAGACTGCCAGAGAAGTTCCAAGCAGTGATTACACCCTGAGATTTTCCCGCTGGCCTGGGGTGGGAGTGCCTGGTCTTTCTGGTCCAAGAGCACAGGGCTGGGGCCTGAGTTCAACTCTCTATGGGGAGGGTGCGGGGCAGGACTTGGACTCTGATGGCACAGCAGGGCACTCGCATGGGGACTGCAAAAAGGCTGTGCTTCTATTGGCTGGCGAGGCTCCCAGCCCCTCATGGGAGCCAGGAGCCATCCACTCTCAGGCATGCTGGTGGTTCAGGTACCAAGACCCGGTTTTTCTGCCACACTCTCTCTTGCTCTGCACCAAGGGTGGCTGTCCTGGGTCCGGGACATAAGCACTGACCCTAACACCCAGATTCCCACAATTTCCCTCTGGTGATCCTTTGCTCTTTTAGATTGCTTTCTACCAGACTCCCGAGTTAATGCTGGTCCCCAGACGCAGGGCACTCTCATATTGGGATATTACTTTCCAATGGGTAACCTCTGGTGGCTCCCTCCCCCTTTTGTTTATCTTCTGATATCAGTCCAAATTTCCCCCTTCGCTTTACCTGCCCACTGGCGTCTTCTGCTCCAGTAAAGATCCAGACATGTACAATTCTGATCTCAGGCTGATTTGGGGGTGATCACTCAGGTGATTGCGGAGTTCTTTGGAAGGTAACCAGCTCACTTTAGGGTACAGGTTGAAAGGGAGCCTCCTCCTACTTCCCCGCCATCTTGTCTCTCCTGACTTATAATTTAAAATTGTTTAGTGGATAACACAGTTAAAATTATGCTCAGGAAGTGGGATCCAAAATATAGAAATTATTAAACATTAGCAAACATGAATTGACATTGAAAAAATAAAATGAAATAATAAAAATTGAAGATATATATAAATATTTTTTAAGTGAGGATACTAATGGGGATATTGAATGAAGGGAATAATCCTTTAGAGAGCAATAACCCATCTCTGAATGTAAGCATTATGCTTTGATTCCAAAGAAAAAAGAGCATAAGACAGTTTTAGGTAACATGAAAATTCAAAAAACAGAGATAATGGACTGTAGTGTGTGTGTGTGTGTGTGTGTGTGTGTGTGTGTGTGTGTGTGTGTTGCATTCTCCATGGATTTAGAAATCGGTATAATGCTGGCTTCATAAAATGAATTTCAACTTGTTCCATATTTTTAACATTTTGAAGAATTTGAGAACAATTGTTAATTCCTCTTTAAAAGTTTGGTAGTATTTTCCACTGAAACCATTGACTGACTCTGGGATTTTTACTTTGGCAGATTTTTATTATTAGTTCAATATCTCTATCTGATTTTGGTCTGCTAATATTTCATCATTATTTTATCTTGCTTCATTGTATGATTTAGGAAATTTCTCTCTCTTCTATACCATATAAAATTGCTGGCATATAATTCATTATAGCAGTTTCTTATGGTGAAAGTGGACATCCTTATCGAGTTCCTGATCTCAACAGGAAGGGTGCAAGCTTTTTCCCATTGAGGATCATATTTGCTGTGGGTCTTTCATAGATAGATTTTATGAAGTTCAGAAAAGTTCCCTCTATCCCTGTATCTTGAAGCGTTTTAATCAGGAACGGATGCTGGATTTTTTCAAATGCTTTTTTGATTAAGAGGACCATGTGGTTTTTCTCTCTTCACATATTTGTTGTATCACATTGATTGATTTGTAAATGTTGAACCATCCTTGTAGCCCAGGGATGAATCCCACCTGGTCATGCTGGATAATCTTTTTAGTGTGCTATTGGATCCTGTTGGCTAGGATCTTGTTGAGAATCTTAGTATCCATATTCATCAGTGATATTGGTCTGAAATTCTCCTTTTTGGTAGGGTCTTTGCCTGGTTTGGGAATCATGGCAATGCTGGATTCATAGAAAGAGTCTGGAAGTTTTCCTTCTGCTTCAATTTTTTGAAACAGCTTCAGGAGAATAGGTGTTATTTCTTCTTTGAAAGTTTGGTAGAATTCCCCAGGGAATCCGTGAGGTCCTGGGCTCTAGTTTTTTGGGAAGTTTTTGATCACTGCTTTAATCTCGTTTCTAGATATGGGTCTATTCAAGTTGTCGATTTATCTGGTTTAATTTTGGTATTTTATAGTTTTCCAGGAATGCATCTATTTCATCTAGGTTGCTTAGCTTATTGGCATATAGAAGTTAATAATAACTTCTAATGATTGTTTCTACTTCCTTGGTGTTCATTGTGATCTCTACCTTTTCATTCATAATTTTATGAATTTGGGCTTTCTCTCTTTTCTTTTGGATTAATGAGGCCAAAGGATTATTTATCTTATTGATTCTTTCAAAAAACCAGCTTCTAGTTTCATTGATATGTTCTACTGTATCTCTGGTTTCTACCTCATTGATCTCTGCTCCAATCTTGATTATTTCCCTTCTTATGTGTGGAGTTGGTTTGATTTGTTGTTGATTCTCCAGTTCCTTAAGATGTAGAGACCGCTGCTGTGTTCTGGATGTTTCTTTTCTTTTATTTTTTCTTTCTTTTTTTTTTTTTTTGAGGGAGGCTTGGATGGCTATGTATTTCCCCCTTAGGACCGCCTTTGCTGTATCCCATATATTTTGGACTGAAGTGTCTTCATTCTCATTGGTTTCCATGAAATGTTTCAGTTCTTCTTTGATCTCCTGGTTGATCCAAGCTTTCTTAAACAAGGTGGCCTTCAGCTTCCAGGTGTTTGAATTCCTTTGGAACTTTTCCTTCTTATTGAGCTCCAGTTTCAAAGCATTGTGATCTGAGAATATGCAGGGAATAATCTCAATTTTTGGTATCTGTTGAGTCCTGCTTTGTGACCCATTATGTGGTCTATTCATGAGAAGGTTCCATGTGCACTTGAGAAGAATGAGTATTCTGTTGTTTTAGGATGGAATGTTCTGTATATATCTATGATATCCATCTAGTCCAATGTGTCATTCGATGCTCTTGTTTCTTTATTGATTTTCTGCTTCGATGATCTATTTCTCAGAGAGGAATGCTAAGTTCTCCTACTATTAGTGTATTCATATCAATATGACTCTTTATCTTGATTAACTCTTTTATTATGTAATTGGCTGCTTCCATATTGGGGGCAAAGATATTTACAATTGTTAGATCATCTTGGTGGATAGTCCTTTTAAGAATGATGTAGTGTGGGGGAGGAGTCAAGATGGCGGAGAAGTAGCAGGCTGAGACTGCTTCAGCTAGCCAGAGATCAGCTAGATAGCTTATCTAAAGATTGCAAACACCTGAAAATCCACTGGCAGCTCGAAGACAAGAACAGCAATTCTGGAAACAGAAAAACAACCACTTTCTGAAAGGTAGGACCGGCGGAGAAGTGAATCCAAAGCGACGGGAAGACAGACCCCGGGGGGAGGGGCCGGCTCCCGGCAAGCGGAGGAGCAATGGCGCACAAAATCAGGACTTTTAAAAGTCTGTTCCGCTGAGGGACATCACTCCAGAGGCTAAACCGGAGCGAAGCCCATGCGGGGTCAGCGTGGCCTCAGGTCCCACAGGGTCACAGAAGGATCGGGTGTGTCTGAGTGTCGCAGAGCTTGTGGGTATTGGAACGGGAAAGCCGGCTACAGAGACAGAGCCGACAGTAAGCTCACAGCTCGGTGTTACCTTGAACCGGTCGCAGGCTTGGTGAGCTTGGAGTGCGGCCGGAGGTCAGGCAGACGGGAGTAACTGGGCCCTATTCTCTGAGGGCGCACTGAGGAGTGGGGCCCTGGGCTCTCGGCTCCTCCGGGCTGGAGACCAGGAGGCCGCCATTTGTATTCCCGTCCTCCGGAACTCTACGGAAAGCGCTCAGGGAACAAAAGCTCCTGAAAGCAAACCCAAGCAGATTACTCACCCTGGCCCCGGGTAAGGGTGGTGCAATTCCGCCTGGGGCAAAGACACTTGAGAATCACTACAACAGGCCCCTCCCCCAGAAGATCAACAAGAAATCCAGCCTAGACCAACTTCACCTACCAAGGAGTGCAGTTTCAATACCAAGGAGAGCAGCAGAATTCCAGAGGAGGAGAAAGCCAAGCACGGAACTCATGGCTTTTTCCCTGTAATTTTTTTTTTTTTAGTCTTGCAGTTAATTTATTTTTTTTCTTTTTCATTTTTGTTGTTTTTTTTCTCGCCTTCAGGTAAATTTTTTTTTAACTGTTACCTTTTTCTTTTTTAACGATTTTTTACTAGTTTATCTAATATATATTTTTTTTCTTTTTTACATTTTTCTTAGGTGTTTTCTTTTTTTCTTTTCTTTTTTCTTTTTTTTTCTTTCTTCCTTTTTGAACCTCTTTTTATCCCCTTTCTCCCCCCTCACGGTTTTGGATCGCTTCTAATTTGGTTAAAGCATATTTTCCTGGGGTTGTTGCCAACCTTTTAGTATTTTACTTGCCCCTTCATATACCCTTATCTGAACAAAATGACAAGACGGAAAAATTAAACACACAAAAAAGAACAAGAGGCAGTACCGAAGGCTAGGGACCTAATCAATACAGACATTGGTAATATGTCAGATCTAGAGTTCAGAATGACAATTCCCAAGGTTCTAGCCGGGCACGAAAAAGGCATGGAAGATATTAGAGAAACCCTCTCGAGAGATATAAAAGCCCTTTCTGGAGAAATAAAAGAACTAAAATCTAACCAAGTTGAAATCAAAAAAGCTATTAATGAGGTGCAATCAAAATTGGAGGCTCTCACTGCTAGGATAAATGATGCAGAAGAAAGAATTAGTGATCTAGAAGACCAAATGACAGAGAATAAAGAAGCTGAGCAAAAGAGGGACAAACAGCTACTGGACCACGAGGGGAGAATTCGAGAATTAAGTGACACCATAAGACGAAACAACATTAGAATAATTGGGATTCCAGAAGAAGAAGAAAGAGAGAGGGGAGCAGAAGGTATACTGGAGAGAATTATTGGGGAGAATTTCCCCAATATGGCAAATGGAACGAGCATCAAAATTAAGGAAGTTCAGAGAATGCCCCTCAAAATCAATAAGAATAGGCCCACACCCCGTCACCTAATAGTAAAATTTACAAGTCTCAGTGACAAAGAGAAAATCCTGAAAGCAGCCCGGGAAAAGAAGTCTGTAACATACAATGGTAAAAATATTAGATTGGCAGCTGACTTATCCACAGAGACCTGGCAGGCCAGAAAGAGCTGGCATGATATTTTCAGAGCACTAAACGAGAAAAACATGCAGCCAAGAATACTATATCCAGCTAGGCTATCATTGAAAATAGAAGGAGAGATTAAAAGCTTCCAGGACAAACAACAACTGAAAGAATTTGCAAACACCAAACCAGCTCTACAGGAAATATTGAAAGGGGTCCTCTAAGCAAAGAGAGAGCCTACAAGTGGTAGATCAGAAAGAAACAGAGACCATATACAGTAACAGTCACCTTACAGGCAATACAATGGCACTAAATTCATATCTCTCAATAGTTACCCTGAATGTTAATGGGCTAAATGCCCATGTCAAAAGACACAGGGTATCAGAATGAATAAAAAAACAAAAACCATCTATATGTTGCCTCCAAGAAACTCATTTTAAGCCCGAAGACACCTCCAGATTTAAAGTGAGGGGGTGGAAAAGAATTTACCATGCTAATGGACATCAGAAGAAAGCAGGAGTGGCTATCCTTTTATCAGATCAATTAGATTTTAAGCCAAAGACTATAATGAGAGATGAGGAAGGACACTATATCATACTCAAAGGGTCTGTCAAACAAGAAGATTTAACAATTTTAAATATCTATGCCCCCAACGTGGGAGCAGCCAACTATATAAACCAACTAATAACAAAATCAAAGAAACACATCAACAATAATACAATAATAGTAGGGGACTTTAACACTCCCCTCACTGAAATGGACAGATCATCCAAGCAAAAGATCAGCAAGGAAATAAAGGCCTTAAACGACACACTGGACCAGATGGACATCACAGATATATTCAGAATATTTCATCCCAAAACAACAGAATACACATTCCTCTCTAGTGCACATGGAACATTCTCCAGAATAGATCATATCCTCGGTCCTAAATCAGTACTCAACCGGTATCAAAAGATTGGGATTATTCCCTGCATATTTTCAGACCACAATGCTTTAAAGCTAGAACTCAACCACAAAAGGAAGTTTAGAAAGAACCCAAATACATGGAGACTAAACAGCATCCTTCTAAAGAATGAATGGGTCAACCGGGAAATTAAAGAAGAATTGAAAAAAATCATGGAAACAAATAATAATGAAAATACAACGGTTCAAAATCTGTGGGACACAACAAAGGCAGTCCTGAGAGGAAAATATACAGCGGTACAAGCGTTTCTCACGAAACAAGAAAGGTCTCAGGTACACAACCTAACCCTACACCTAAAGGAGCTAAAGAAAGAACAAGAAAGAAACCCGAAGCCCAGGAGGAGAAGAGAAATCATAAAGATCAGAGCAGAAATCAATGAAATAGAAACCAAAAAAACAATAGAACAAATCAATGAAGCTAGGAGCTGGTTCTTTGCAAGAATTAATAAAATTGATAAACCCCTGGCCCGACTTATCAAAAAGAAAAGAGAAAGGACCCAAATAAATAAAATCATGAATGAAAGAGGAGAGATCACAACTAACACCAAAGAAATACAAACTATTATAAGAACATACTATGAGCAACTCTACGCCAATAAATTTGACAATCTGGAAGAAATGGATGCATTCCTAGAAACATATAAACTACCACAACTGAACCAGGAAGAAATAGAAAGCCTGAACAGACCCATAACCAGTAAGGATATTGAAGCAGTCATTAAAAATCTCCAAACAAACAAAAGCCCAGGGCCAGACGGCTTCCCGGGGGAATTCTACCAAACATTTAAAGAAGAACTAATTCCTATTTTCCTGAAACTTTTCCAAAAAATAGAAATGGAAGGAAAATTTTCAAACTCATTATATGAGGCCAGCATCACCTTGATCCCAAAACCAGACAAGGATCCCACCAAAAAAGAGAGCTATAGACCAATATCCTTGATGAACACAGATGCGAAAATACTCAACAAAATACTAGCCAATAGGATTCAACAGTACATTAAAAGGATTATTCACCACGACCAAGTGGGATTTATTCCAGGGCTACAAGGGTGGTTGAACATCCGCAAATCAGTCAATGTGATACAACACATCAATAAAAGAAAGAACAAGAACCATATGATACTCTCAATAGATGCTGAAAAAGCATTTGACAAAGTACAGCATCCCTTCCTGATCAAAACTCTTCAAAGTGTAGGGATAGAGGGCACATACCTCAATATCATCAAAGCCATCTATGAAAAACCCACCGCAAATATCATTCTCAATGGAGAAAAACTGAAAGCTTTTCCGCTAAGGTCAGGAACACGGCAAGGATGTCCATTATCACCACTGCTATTCAACATAGTACTAGAGGTCCTAGCCTCAGCAATCAGACAACAAAAGGAAATTAAAGGCATCCAAATCGGCAAAGAAGTCAAATTATCACTCTTCGCAGATGATATGATACTATATGTGGAAAACCCAAAAGACTCCACTCCAAAACTGCTAGAACTTATACAGGAATTCAGTAAAGTGTCAGGATATAAAATCAATGCACAGAAATCAGTTGCATTTCTCTACAACAACAGCAAGACAGAAGAAAGAGAAATTAAGGATTCAATCCCATTTACAATTGCATCCAAAACCATAAGATACTTAGGAATAAACCTAACCAAAGAGACAGAGAATCTATACTCAGAAAACTATAAAGTACTCATGAAATAAATTGAGGAAGACATAAAGAAATGGAAAAATGTTCCATGCTCCTGGATTGGAAGAATAAATATTGTGAAAATGTCTATGCTACCTAAAGCAATCTACTCATTTAACGCAATTGCTATCAAAGTACCATCCATCTTTTTCAAAGAAATGGAACAAATAATGCTAAAATTTATATGGAACCAGAAAAGACCTCGAATAGCCAAAGGGATATTGAAAAAGAAAGCCAACGTTGGTGGCATCACAATTCTGGACTTCAAGCTCTATTACAAAGCTGTCATCATCAAGACAGCATGGTACTGGCACAAAAACAGACACATAGATCAATGGAACAGAATAGAGAGCCCAGAAATAGACCCTCAACTCTACAGTCAACTAATCTTCGACAAAGCAGGAAAGAATGTCCAATGGAAAAAAGACAGCCTCTTCAATAAATGGTGCTGGGAAAATTGGACAGCCACATGCAGAAAAATGAAATTGGACCATTTCCTTACACCACACACAAAAATAGACTCAAAATGGATGAAGGACCTCAATGTGCGAAAGGAATCCATCAAAATCCTTGAGGAGAACACAGGCAGCAACCTCTTCGACCTCTGCCGCAGCAACATCTTCCTTGGAACAACACAAAAGGCAAGGGAAGCAAGGGAAAAAATGAACTATTGGGACTTCATCAAGATCAAAAGCTTTTGCACAGCAAAGGAAACAGTTAACAAAATCAAAAGACAACTGACAGAATGGGAGAAGATATTTGCAAACGACATATCAGATAAAGGACTAGTGTCCAGAATCTATAAAGAATTTAGCAAACTCAACACACAGAGAACAAATAATCCAATCAAGAAATGGGCAGAGGACATGAGCATACATTTCTGCAAAGAAGACATCCATATGGCCAACAGACACATGAAAAAGTGCTCCATATCACTCGGCATCAGGGAAATACAAATCAAAACCACAATGCGATATCACCTCACGCCAGTCAGAATGGCTAAAATCAACAAGTCAGGAAATGACAGATGCTGTCGAGGATGCGGAGAAAGGGGAACCCTCCTACACTGTTGGTGGGAATGCAAGCTTGTGCAGCCACTCTGGAAAACAACATGGAGGTTCCTCAAAATGTTGAAAATAGAACTGCCCTATGACCCAGCAATTGCACTATTGGGTATTTACCCTAAAGATACAAACGTAATGATCCAAAGGGGCACGTGCACCCGAATGTTTATAGCAGCAATGTCCACAATAGCCAAACTATGGAAAGAACCTAGATGTCCATCAACAGATGAATGGATCAAGAAGATGTGGTATATATACACAATGGAATACTATGCAGCCATCAAAAGAAATGAAATCTTGCCATTTGCAACAACATGGATGGAACTAGAGCGTGTCGTGCTTAGCGAAATAAGTCAAGCAGAGAAAGACAACTATCATATGATCTCCTTGATATGAGGAAGTGGTGATGCAACATGGGGGTTTAAGTGGGTACGAGAAGAATAAATGAAACAAGATGGGATTGGGAGGGAGACAAACCATAAGTGACTCTTAATCTCACAAAAGAAACTGAGGGTTGCTGGGGGGAGGGGTTTTGGGAGAAGGGGGTGGGATTATGGACATTGGGGAGGGTATGTGCTTGGGTGAGTGCTGTGAAGTGTGTAAACCTGGTGATTCACAGACCTGTACCCCTGGGGATAAAAATATATGTTTATAAAAAATAAAAAATTAATTAAAAAACAACAAAACAAAACAAAACAAAACAAAAGAATGATGTAGTGTCCTTCTGGATCTCTGACTATGGTCTTTAGTTTAAAACTTTATTTATGTGATATGAGAATCGCTACCCCAGCCTTCTTTCGAGGCCTATTGTCATGACAGATGCTTCTCCATCCCTGCACTTTCAGTCTCGGTGTATCTTTAGGTTCAAAATCGGTGTCCTGTAGCCAACATATGGATGGGTCCTGTCGTTTTATCCAGTCTTCAACCCTGTGCCATTTTATGGGCGCATTTAGGCAATTCACATGGAGAGCGATTATTGATAGATACATTTTTATTGATATCGTGTTACCTTTGAAGTCTTTCTTTCTGTTGATTGTCTCTATATTTGTGTTCAATGCTATTATTAGGATTTTTCCTCTTTTATAGAACCCCCCTTAATATTTCCTGCAGTGTTGGCTTGGTGGTCACAGAACTTTTTAAGCCTTGCTGGTCTTGGAAACTATTTCTTCATCCATTTTGAATGTCAGTCTTGCTGGATAAAGTATTCTTGGTTGCATGTTCTTCTCCTTTAGTGTCCTGAATATATCTTGCCAGCCCTTTCTGGCTTCCCAGGTCTCTGTGGACAGGTCCAACCTTATTATGATCAGCTTTCCTCTGTAAGTAAGGAGACTTTTTGTCCCAGCAGCTTTCAAGAGATTATATCTACAATTGTGATTCTTCAATTTGACTATCAGGAGCCTTGATGTTTTTTGGGAATGTATAATCTTGAGTGGAGATCTTTCGGCCTCTAGTACATGAATGCAGGTTCAATTCGCAAGATTGGAAATATTTTCATGAAGTTCTTGTTTCACTATATCTTCTAGACTTCCTTCTTTCTCCTCCCCTTAAGGGATTACAAAAATTCTAACGTTGGAACATTTCATGGCATCATTTTTTTCCCTGATTTTGTTTTTGTGCCTTCCAAGCTGTTTGTTCCAGGCTTCCTCCTGATACTTTCTCTCTGTTTGTCCTTCAGATCACCAATTCTATCTTCTGTCTCAGTTACCCTAGCTTTAAGAGAGATTATATTAGATTGGAACACATTGAGAGCATTGTGAACCTCCTCCCTGGTAGCTTTAAGCTCCGCCCTAACATTGTGAACATCCTGTCTGGACGCTTTCAGCTCAGCCCTAATCAATTCCATTTGGTCATCCATGGCTTTCTCCAACCTAGCTATTGCCTGGATAATTGTTAGCCTGAATTCTCTTTCTGACATATTGTCTATGTTGATAGCCATTAGCTCTGTTGCAGAAGGTCCATCCTCTGTGTTTTTCTTCGGTTGGCATTCCTTCTCCTAGTCATTTTGGTGAGAGATGACTGAACAGATGTTGCTGGATATATCGACCATGGTGCAGTCATGGTGCACCCTGGAAGGTTTCTGAGCAATAATGATTCCCCACCCAAATGAGAGACAAAAGAAAAGAAAAAGAAAAGGAGAGAGAGAGGAAAGAAAGGGAAGTTGAAAGAGAAGACTCAGCCCAAATGGGCCCCAAGGTAAGATTTATGAAGTATACATACAAAAACAGACAAACACAAAGACTGATAAAAGTATATGGCAAGAGAAAATATATATATATGCAAATAAAGGAATAGCCTCGTCAAAAAGAACCCCAAGTGTAATATTTATATACTATCAGTACAAACACAAAAAACACAGAAACAGTGGTGGAAGAAAAAGATGGGAGAGTGGTGTAAATTATCAGTGTGGGCGAGGAAGGTTGTTTTGATTCTTCCTGGATGTATCTTGATTTTTTTTTTTTTAAGAACTCAACTTTTCTAAGATAAAAGGGGATTAAAAACTGGTTTACCTGTAGGGGTAGTATTGATTGGGGAAAGGGGATTGCTTTGAAATTTAACTCTATATGAATATTAGAAAATAAAAATAAAAAGGAATAAACTAGACTGAACTAATTAAAATTTTAAAAAATTCAAAAAATAGAAATACCAAAGAAAAACACAGGTATATGTATCAATAAGTTCAGGTTAGAATGTTATTATGGAATTTGATGTACTGGATAGCTCACTGTGATGGTAAATTGGTTAAAAAATTATCTATATAAAAAATGAACCAGAATATTGGGAATGAGTTAAAAATAAAGTTGTCCTGTGAAGTAGTGGTGATTGCTCTCTTGCAGGCTTTTTTTTTTCTTGATTTGTTTTGGGGGGAGGGGCCTGCCATGTGGGTTTTCAGTCAATGATGTTCCCTGAGTTAAGTCCTCCTGCCCCCCTCAAGGGGGTGGGCTCTGAAGAAACTGTTTTTTTCAGGCTTTTGTTCTCTGGCGGTTTTTATGTTTGTTCCCTTTTTTTTTCTCTCTGTCTCACCTTGACCGATTTTGATGTTTTTTGTAGTTTTAGAGGAAAACAAACTACACCCTGACCTCCCTCTCAGAGAGAAGCCTCAGTCTGGCTGCAGAGCCCAAATAAGCTCCCCTTTGGCCTCTGGCAGAGCAGGTTCCAAGTTGCAGACCCTGGGGACACAGGATCTTTTGCTTGCACCCAAAAGAAGGGCAACAGCGCCTCTCTGGGCAGCTCCAGACCCCCAGAGAGATTCCAAGCAGTGATCACACGCTGAGATTTTCCCCACTGGCCCCAGCTGGGAGTGCCTGGTTTTTCTGGGTCTAAGAGCACCTGGTTTGCGTGCACCTCTTTCAGGGGAGGCTGTGGTTTGCGCACGTGTTTCAGGCTCTGAGAAAGGGGCACAGGGAGGAAAGCATCAGACTGGGCCTTCACTCACCTCTTTCAGGGGAGAGTTTGGGGAGCTCGTCTTAGGCTCTGAAACAATGGCGCTGTTCACAGAGTGCCTGCCTGGCCTTTGTGTACCTCTTTTAGGGGAGAATGAGGGACGTGTGCATCTCAGGCTATATAGCAGGGCTTGCGCATTCTGTCCTCTGGCGAGCCTCCCAGCCCCTCACAGGAGCTGGACCCCATGGGTTCTTGAGCATGCTGGTGGTTCAGGGATCAAGACCTGGTTTCTCTGCCGCACTCTCTCTGGCTCAGTGCCAGGGTAGGCTGTCCTGGGACTGGGGACTTAAGACCCTATTCCACAATTTCCACACACACACCAGTGATCCTTTGCTCTTTTGGAGTGCTTTCAACCAGTCTCCAAGCTAATGCTGGTCCCCAAACACAGGGCACTCTCGCTCATATAAGTGGTATTACTTTCCAACCAGTCGCCTCTGGAAGCTTCTTTCCCCTTTTGTTTATCTTCTAATATCATTTTGTCATTCACACTCCACTTTACCTGCCCACTGGCATCTTCTGCCCCTGTAGAGATCCAAACGTGTATAATTCTGATCTAAGGCTGATTTCTTGGGTGATCGGAATCCTTTGGTAGGTAATCAGCTCACTTTAGGGTACAGGTTTAAAAGGCACCTCCTCCTACTTCCCTGCCATCTTGTCCCCCCTATATATTTATTTTGAAGTAAACATTTTCATTGTTTCAAGAAGTCCGCCCCTCAAAGTGACACGAGTTAGACAAGAGGCCATTGTATTAAGTGTCATAGTCTTTGTCTACACAGCAGTACATATGAAGTGTTATGTGTGATCCAGTCTCTGTAAAAATGATTGTCTCATTGAACATCATTATGAATCAAAGGTATGTGTTATTTTCTTAAACTGGGCATGAAACTAAATTTAAATCATATTTATAAAAAAACAAAGAAAACATAATTAAATATCCTTACTAGAAATTTCAGATTAAAAAAAAAGACACTGACTGTTAAATTCTATAGAGAGTAAAACATGTTAATTTATAACAAAACTACATAGCAAAGAGATACATCTATTATATCAATTTTTAAATTATCCTAAGTCTGTAATATATTGTATAATATGGTGATAACACAAGTACTCAATAGAGTATGAAGATGTAGGTTGCAAATAGGATCAAAATATAGTCCTCAAAATAAAAAGATAATGCCAGGCACACCTTTGAATTGGATCAATATTATTATTTAGTATTAGCAAAAAACCCTGTTTAGAGATAAAATTTTCACTGGGAACAAGC
The DNA here is from genome assembly GCF_964662115.1 of Mustela nivalis. Taxonomy (NCBI): domain Eukaryota; kingdom Metazoa; phylum Chordata; class Mammalia; order Carnivora; family Mustelidae; genus Mustela; species Mustela nivalis. The sequence continues at coordinate 6,849,205 of NC_139022.1, read as the reverse complement.
CTGGAGCTGGAGCTGGATATTAAAGAGGGCATGGAGCAATGGGTGTGGTACATAAACAATGAAACTTGGAACACTAAAAACATAAAATAAAATTAATATAAATAAATAAATAATCGTAATTATGATTGTCTGTTTTGTGTGTGTTGAGTTTGAGGAGTTCTTTATAGATCCTGTATATCAACCTTTTGTCTGTACTGTCATTTGCAAATATCTTCTCCCATTCCGTGGGTTGTCTCTTTGTTTTCTTGACTGTTTCCTTTGCTGTGCAGAAGCTTTTGATTATGAGAAAGTCACAAAAGCTGATCTTCACTTTTGTTTCCTTGGCCTTTGGAGTCATATCTTGAAAGGAGTTGCTGTGGCTGATATCGAAGAGCTTAACTATCTATGTTCTCCTCTAGGATTCTGATGGATTCCTGTCTCACATTGAGGTATTTTATCAATTTTGAGTTTATCTTTGTGTATGGTATAAGAGAATGGTCGAGTTTCATTCTTCTACATATAGCTGCCCAGTTTTCTCAGCACCATTTATTGAAGAGACTTTTTTCCACTGTATATTTTTTCCTGTTTTATCGAAGATTATTTCCCCTAGAGTTGAGGGTTCATATCTGGGCTCTCTACTCTGTTCCACTGGTCTATGTGTCTGTTTTTATGCCAGTACCATGCTGTCTTCGTGATCACAGCTTTGTAGTAAAGCTTGAAATCAGGTAAACTGATGCCCTCCTTTTATTTTTGTTTTTCACATTTCCTTAGCAATTCAGGGTTTCTTCTGATTCCATACAAATTTTTGGATTATTTGTTCCAGCTCTTTGAAGAATACCCGTGGAATTTTGATTGGAATAGCATTAAAAGTATAGACTGCTGAGGCAGTATAGACATTTTAACAATGTTTATTCTTCTGATCCAAGAGCATGGAATGGTCTTCCATCTTTTGCATCTTCTTCAATTTCTTTCATGAGTGTTCTGTAGTTTCTCGAGTACAGATCCTTTAACTCTTTAGTTAAGATTATTCCCAGGTATCTTATGGTTCTAGGTGCTATAGTAAATGGAATTGATTCTCTAATTTCCCTTTCTGTATTTTTATTATTAGTGTATAAGAAAACCACTGATTTATGTACATTGACTTTGTATCCTGCCACGTTCTGAATTGCTGTATGAGTTCTATAGTTTGTGGGTGGAGTCTTTTGGGTTTTCCATATAAAGAATCATGTCATCTGGGAAGAGAGAGAGTTTGACTTCTTCATTACCAATTTGGATACATTTGATTTCTCTTTGTTGTCTGATTGCTGTTTCTAAGACTTCTAATACTATGTTGAACAAGAGTGGTGAGACTGGGCATACTTGTTGTGCTCCTGATCTCAACAGGAAGGATGCAAGTTTTTTCCCACTGAGGATGATATTTGTTATGGGTCTTTCATAGATAGATTTTATGAGGTTCAGGAATTTTCCCTCTATCCCTATACATTGATGTGTTTTAATGGGTAACGGATGCTTGATTTTATCAAATTCTTTTTCTGCATCAATTGAGAGGACCATGTGGTTCTTCTCTCTTCCTTATTAATTTGTTCTATCACATTGATTGATTTGCGAATGTTGAACCATCCTTGTAGCCCAGGGATGAATCTCACCTGGTCATAGTGGATAATCATTTTAATGTTCTGTTGGATCCTATTTGCTAGGATATTGTTGAGAATCTTAGCATGCATATTCATTATTGATATTGGTCTGAAATTATCCTTTTTGGTAGGGTCTTTGATTGATTTGGGGATCAGAATAATTCTGGCTTCATAGAAAGTGTCAGGAAGTTTTCCTTCCTCTTCACTTTTTTTAAAACAGCTTCAGGAGATAGGTGTTATTTCTTCTTTTAAAGTTTGGTAGAATTCCCCAGGAAATCCATCAGGTCGTGGGCTCTTGTTTTTTGCGAGGTTTTTGATCACCACTTCAATTTTGTTACTAGATATTGGTCTATTCAGGTTGTCAATTTCTTCCTGGTTCAATTTTGGGAGTTTATCCTTTTCCAGGAATGCATCCATTTCATCTAGGTTGCTTACCTTATGGGCATATAACTGTTGATAATAACTTCTGATGATTGTTTCTACTTCCTTGGTGTTCATTGTGATCTCTCCCCTTTTATTCAAAATTTTATTTATTTGAGTTTTTCTCTCTTTTCTTTTGGATTAGTGTCTTATTGACTCTTTCAAAAAACCAGCTTCTAGTTTCATTGATACGTTCTACTGTATCTCTAGTTTCTACCTCATCGATCTCAGCTCTAATCTTGATGATTTCCCTTCTTATGTGTGGAGTTGGTTTGATTTATTGTTGATTCTCCAGTTCTTTGAGGTGTAGAGACAGCTGGTGTTTTCAATTTTTTTGAGGGAGGCTTGGATGGCTATGTATTTTCCCCTTAGGACCACCTTTGCTCTATCCCATAGGTTTGGATTGAATTGTTTTCATCCTCATTTGTTTCCATGAATTGTTTCAGTTCTTCTTTGATATCCTGGTTGATACCAGCATTCTTAAGCAAGGTGGTCTTTAGCTTCCAGGTGTTTGAGTTCTTTCCGAACTTTTCCTTGTGATTGAGCTCTAGTTTCAGATCACTGTGATCTGAGAATGTGCAGGGAATAATCTCAGTCTTTTGAAATCAGCTGAGTCCTGATCTGTGACGCAGTATATGGTATACTCTTGAGAAGGTTCCATGTGCACTTGAGGAGAATGAGTATTCTGTCGTTTTAGGGTGGAATGTTCTGTATATATTTATGAGGTCCTTCTGGTCCAATGCGTCATTCAATGCTCTTGTTTCTTTATTGATTTTCTACTTCAATGATCTGTGTATTTCTTAAAGAGGCATGTTAAGATCTCCAACGATTACTGTATTCATATCAATATGACCCTATAATCTTGATTAACAGTTTTCTTATGTATTTGGCTTCTCCCATATTGGGGGCATAGATATGTACAATTGTTTGATCATCTTGGTGGATAGTCCCTTTAACAATGATGTAGCATCCTTCTGTATTGCTGACTACAGTCTTCAGTTTAAAATCTTATTTATCTGATATGAGACTCGCTACCCAGCCTTCTTTTGAGGTCCATTGTCATGAAAGATGCTTCTCCATCACTTCATTTTTAGTCTGGGCGTATCTTTAGGTTCAAAAAGATTCTCTTGTAGACAACATATGGATGGTTCCTGTCGTTTTATCCAGTCTGCAACCCTGTGCCGTTTTATAGGTGCATTTAGGCCACTCACATTGAGGGTGATTATTGATAGATACATTTTTATTGACATCATATTACCTTTGAAGTCTTTCTTTCTGTATATTGTCTCTATATTTCTGTTCAATGCTATTCTTGGGCTTTTTCCTCCTTTCAAGATGTCCCATTAATATTTCCTGCAGTATCGGTGTGGTGGTTGCATAGTCTTTTAAGCCTTGCCGATCTTGGAAACTCTTTATCTCTCCATCCATTTTTAATGTCAGTCTTGCTGGATAAAGTATTCTTGGCTGCATGTTCTTCTCATTTAGAGTCCTTAATATATCTTGCCAGCCCTTTCTGGCTTGCCAGGTCTCTGTGGACAGGTCTGTCATTATTCTTCTGGGCTTTCCTCTGTACATAAGGATCTTTTTTGTCCTAGCTGCTATCAAGAGGTTCTGCCTACAATTATATTTATTCATTCTTACTATTAGGTGTCTTGAGGACTTTTGAGAATCTGTAATCTTTGGGGGAAACATTTTGGCCTCTAGTACATGAACGCTGGTTCCATTCACGAGATTCGGAAAATTTTCATGAAGAACTTTTTCCACTATATCTTCTAGACTTCTTTCTTTCTCCTACCCTTCAAGGATTCCAATAATTCTGAAGTTGGAACGTTTCATGGCATCATTTATTTCCCTGATTCTGTTTCCGTGGCTTATAAGCATCCAGGCATGCTCCTGATCCTTTCTTTCTATCTGTTTGTCCTCCAGATCATTAATTTTATCTTCTGTCTCAGTTACTCTATTGTTGAGAGAATTTAGATTGGATTGGAACTCATTGAGAGCATTGTGAAGCTCATCCCTGGTAGCTTTCACCTCTTCCCTTATATTGAAAACATGATCTCTGGTCGTTTTCATTTTGTTCCTAATCAATTCCATTTGGTCACCCATGGCTTTCTCCAACCTAGCTATTTTTTTAATAATTGTTAGCCTGAATTCTGTTTCCGACATATTGTCTATGTTTATAGCTTTTAGCTCTTTGCAGAAGGTCCATCCTCTGTATTTTTCTTCTCTTGGGCATTCCTCCTCCTAGTTATTTTGTTGAGAGATGGCTTAATGGATGTAGCTGGGTGTATCGACTGTGGTGCAGTCAAGGTGCACCCTGAAACGCTTCTGAGCAATCAGGGTTCCCCACCCAAATGAGAGGAAAAAGAAAAGGAAAAGAAAAAAAAAAGAGAGAGAGGGAGAGAGACAGGAAAGAAATGTGAGATAAAAGAGGTTTAGCCCAAATGGGCCCCAAGGTAAGACTTATGAAGTATACAAACAGACACAGACAAACAAAAAGATTGATAAAAGCATATGACAAGAGAAAAATATTATATACATATGTATATTTGCATATATATTATATATATGCAAACATATATTTGATATATATATATATATATATATATATATATATATATATATGGAAATAAAGGAAGATCCTCATCAAAAAGAACCCTGAGTGTAAGATTTATATACTATCAGGACAAACACAAAAACACAGAAATACTGGTGGAAGAAAACGTTTGGAGAGTGGTTGTAAATTCTCAGTGTGGTTGAGGAAGGTTGTATTGATTCTTCCTGGATGTACCTTGATATCTTTTTAAAGGGCTCAACTTTCCTAAGATAAAGGGGGGTTAGGATTCGGTTTACCTATAGGGGTGGCATTGATTGGGGAAGGGGGATTACCTTGAAGTTTAACTCTACTTGAATATTAGAAAATAAAAATTTAAAAAAGCGATAAACTGGACTAAACCAAACTAAAATTAAAGAAAAAGAAATTTTAAAAATATAAATGCAAAAGTAAAACACAGGTGTATGTATTAAAAAGTTCATGTTAGTAGGTTATTATGGACTCTGATGTACTGGACATCTCACTGTGATGGTAAATAGGTTAAAAAATTATCTATATAATAATAAAAAAAATCTATATAAAAAACATGAGCCAGAATAGTTGGATCAAATTAATAATAAAAATTGTCCTATGAAGTAGTGGTGGTTGTTCTCTTGTGTGGTTTTTTTTTTTTTTTTTCCTTTCCTGGTTGGTACTCTGGGGGAGGGGCCTGCCACGTGGGTTTTCAGTCAGTGGAGTTCTCTGAGCTACATCCTCCTGCCACCCACCCTCATGCAGGTGGACTCTGAGGAAACTGTTTTTTTCAGTCTTTTGTTCTCTGGAGGTTTTTATATTTGTTTTTATATTTGTATATTTGTTTTTCTCTCTCACCTTGACCATTTTTGACGGTTTTTGTACGTTCAGAGGAAAGCAAACTTCACCCTGACCTCCCTCTCTGAGAGAAGCCTCAATCTGGCTGCAGAGCCCAAATAAATCCCCCCTTGGCCACTGGCAGAATAACTTCCCAGTCACGGTCCCTGGGGACTCAGGATTTTTTGCTTGTACCCAAAACCACGGCAGCGCCAGCTGTCTGGGCAGCTCCAGACTGCCAGAGAAGTCCCAAGTAGGGATTGCACACTGAGATTTTCCCGCTGGCTTGGGCTGGGAGTGCCTGGTCTTTCCAGTCCGAGAGCACCCCGCTGGCGCCTGTGTGCACCTGTCTCAGGGGAGGGCGCGGGGCAGGACTTGGACTCTTATGGCATGGCAGGGCACTCGCGTGGTGACTGCAAAAAGGCTGTGCTTCCATTGGCTGGCGGGGCTCCCAGCCCATCACGGGAGCTGGGCGCCAGGCACTCTCAGGTGCGCTGGTGGTTCAGGGACCAAGACCTGGTTTCTCTGCTGCACTCTCTCTGGTTCTGTGCATGGGGTGGATGTCCTGGGTCTGGGGACTTAAGCCCCTGACCCTAACACCCTGATTCCCGCAATTTTCCCCCCGTTGATCCTTTGCTCTTTTTGAGTGCTTTCTACCAGACTCTGGAGTTAATGCTGGTCCCCAGATGCAGGGCACTCTCCTATTGGGATATTACTTTCCAGTGGGTCACCTCTTGTGGCTCCCTCTCCCTTTTGTTTATCTTCTGATATCAGTCCGACATTCCCACTCCACTTTACCTGCCCACGGCGTCTTTTGCTCCAGTAGAGATCCAGACATGTGTAATTCTTATCTCAGGCTGATTTCGTGAGTGATCGGAGTTCTTTGGAAGGTAATCAGCTCACTTTAGGGTACAGGTTGAAAGGGCGCCTCCTTCTACTTCCCCGCCATCTTCTAAATTGCATGTCCTTTCTATCATAAATTTCATTTTTTTTTCTTTTGTGTAATGTATTTAATCATATAATTAAATGAAAAAGACTTATTTACTTCTAGTGGATAAAGGTAATTGTATAAAAGCAAACTTTTACAAAAATATTCAATGATTACTTTGTATTATTTGAAAAGATTTGAAACTTTATTCTGTGTACTAAACATTTTATTTACAATATTGAACTAATACTTCAAGATATACTTTATAATGACACATGTTTCATCATAAATATACCAAGGACTTATATATGAAAAACTTTTCCTTTTCTTTCTTCCTATTCTTCCAAATTTGTTCACTTAACATACATCAGATTCACACACATACAAGAAGTGTCATTGTGAAAATGTTATAAAGCCAAACATCCATGTCATCAGAGTAAATATGTGCATGCCTTATAAACACAAAATAGATTAATTCTTACATAAAAACATTCTTGGAAAAGAGAAAGACTTATCAGGAGTCTGATGTGTGTCTTTACTCTCCTTTGCCCCCTATAGGGTGGAAAACATGCAGGGATTGAATTCTTCTTCATGGCATTCTCTGACACCAGAGAGATCCAGGTTTTATATGTCTTTCTGTTTTTACTTATTTACTTGGTCTCTTTTGTGGGAAATCTCATTATTGCTCTGATCACACTGGATCACTGTCTTCACAACCCCATGTACTTCTTCCTGAAGAACTTATCACTTTTTGATGCCTGCCTCATCTCCATCACACTTCCAAAATTTATCCTGAACTCTCTATCCCACAGAAACACCTTTTCATTCTCAGGCATATTATAGGTGTTATTGGTGATCCACTTTGATGGGTCTGAGGTTTTCCTTCTAACTACCATGCCCTATGACCACTATGTGGCCATCTGTCACCCACTGTGCTATGATGTCATCATGAACAGGAGACCATGTATGAGGATGACAGCTGCCTCCTGGTTTCTTGGGAGTTTCTTTGTGGTCTTATATTCAACTGGTACTTCCTCTTTATCTTTCTGTGGCTCCAAAAATTTCCTCAGTTTTTCTGTGATGTCCTCTCCCTAATGAAGATCTCTTGCTCAAACTCTCATGTCACCATAAATATTAGTGTGGCAATTGGGGTTATATATGCACTTTTATGTTTAGTGTCCATAGGATTTTTCATATATTTACATTTCCAATAGAGTGCTGAGAATGCCATCATTACAAGGGTGGTCAAAAGTTGTTTCCACTTGTTATGCCTCATCTCACAGTTATAACATTTATTGTGACTGGCACTATTGCCTCTCTGAAGCCAGTCCTTGATTCTCCACATATTGTGGATTTTTTGGTGTCTGTGTTCTATTCTGTGTCCCAATATCCTTTTTTAAATAAAATATTCACTTTATTTAAAAGTACTAAAGTAAAGTTAATATGTTCATGCTTATCAATAATCATTCATTATCTCAGCACCTCCAAGAATAGCATATTCATTATGTGGTATCTATCCTTCTTTGAACCTCATAATATATAACCTAAGGAACAAGGAAATCAAGGCAGCTGTGAATAAGTTTCTATGGAAATTAAGTCACACATTTTATGGGGAAAGATAATAGAACTAGAATCTATAAAGCTGAATTCCACATTTGAATATGTATAATTTTATAATCTAGGGTTGACATCAATATCCTTTTTTAAAAATGATTTTATTTATTTACTTGACAGAGATCACAAGTAGGCAGAGAGGCAGGCAGAGAGAGAGAGGAAGAAACAGGCTCCCTGCCGAGCAGAGACCCCTGATGCGGGGCTCTATCCCAGGACCCTGTAATCATGACCTGAGCCGAAGGCAGAGGCTTAACCCACTGAACCACCCACGTGTCCCAATATCCTTTTTTTTTAATAAAATGTTCACTTTATTTAAAAGTACTAAGATAAAGTTAACATGTTCATACTTATCGATAATCATTCATTATCTCAGCACCTTCAAGAATAGCATATTCATTATGTGGTATCTATGCATGCAAATTAAATTTCAGAAATACAATGACAGTTTTTCAAATTGCTTACTGAAGATGTTTATGTACTATTTTTTGAATATGTGAATATATTTCTTGACATGGCATAAGGGAACTCAGTAGTTGTAGTTGAATTAAGAAGCATGAGATGAAATGATTATCCCAGACTACATAAGGGTCCTAACCTAATCATGAAAGTGGAGTATTTCCAGACTTTGCTAGAGGGAGATATGTCAAAGGAAGTGTGTTCTTCCATTATTGGCTTTTTGGAAGGAAAGAGGTCGAGACAACATAGACAGAGGCAACCTCTGGAGACTGAAAAAAACAAAAAAACAGGAACAGATAGTTCACTGGAGATCCAAGAAAAGAATGCAGCCATACCAACTGTATCCTCATCTTAGTCCAGTGTGATTGGTGTTGGATTTCTAAAGTATACCACTTTAAATAAAAACATGCTATTAGGGGCGCCTGGGTGGCTCAGTGGGTTAAGCCACTGCCTTCGGCTCAGGTCATGATCTCAGGGTCCTGGGATCGAGTCCCACATCGGGCTCTCTGCTCAGCAGGGAGCCTGCTTCCTTCTCTCACTCTCTATCTCCTGCCTCTCTGCCTACTTGTGATCTCTATCTGTCAAATAAATAAAATCTTTAAAAAAAACCATGCTATTAAACCACAGAATTTGTGTAAATTGGCTACAGAAGTCACAAAAATTTAGCAAAATCATTAAGTACTTGTCTTCTAAAATATCTCTTAAATGAGAATTTCTTTAGAATACAAATATAAACTGAAACTGAAGGTCTTGGATAAGGGTAAAAACTAATAAAAATAGCAGACAGATATCACATATTTATATTTTTTAGAATAATTTAGATTGTATTCCTCTTTATTTACTAGATTTTATCCACTACCATTTTGATTTTATATGGAAAATGTCTATCCATTATAAATACATACATACATACACACACACACACTAAATAAATAAATAATATGCTTTTAATAATTGGCCTTAGTATTATGAAATTGGATTTTTAATATCTTATTCTTTCTAGACTTAATTTTGTTACTTTTATTATTAGTTTACAATTAATTACTTATGTTTTTCCACCAATAATTTGTTAATTCATGTGTGCTATTTGTTTTTGTGACTCAATATATAAAAATTAACTACTGCCAACTGTAGAGCTACCTGTAAGAGAGGGCAGGAGTGCAGTTTTTTGGGAAAACCTGGCAGAGTATGATGGGATGTGCTGTACTATGTTTCCCAAGGACAAGGTGGTGACTCCAAGATGATCTAAGAAGAACCAGAAAAAAAGATAAGAAGAATGAAGGAGGTGAATTTGTTGCTTTTGGGTTTTGAGGAGTCAGTGAAGGGCACCACTGCAAGCAGATGAAGATCATCCATGAGAATAGCTACTGAGAGTAAAAATGCTGTCAGTAACATACAGTCCTCTGCAGCAACACCATCCAGTCCATTATGGCCATTGTCAAAGCTTTGGGCAATCTACAGATTAATTTTGCCAACCGCTTCTGCACAGATGAGGCTAGGAGCCAACACATATGATTAGGCAGACAGCTCTATCTGGAATAAATTGAGGACCTGAACAAGTGTAAGGATACCGCAGTGATCTATACACACCTCACCTGCACTAACAACACCAAGAACATTTAGTTGATGTTTGATTCTCTGACCAGCTTCATAATGGACAACAACATGAAGGACTGGAGCCTCTTCTGAGTCCTTCATCCTCCCTGGATGAGTCATCACCAACTCTGCTTCCCACAGCTCCTGAGGAAAATGGGAAAAAGAGGACCAAACTCCCCAACTGCCCCCCAACCCATTGGGCCACTTTTCCAATTTTCTACACCTTGTTATTGGGTCCCTGAGCCCTCCCTCAGCTCCAGAATTTCAGAAGAGAAGCTGGCACAGACCTCCCTGTCTCAAGCCAGCACATGGTACAGTAGTTGGTGCAGGGAATGAGCATGATAACCCCTTCCTGGGCATCTTTTCTGGTTTTAACTATTGTCTTGTTCTATGATTGAATAGGGAAGCACATGCTGAGTCTCCAAAGGATTGTGGAATGGGGGTCACTCACTTCCCCACCTTGGGAACTCTGGCTTTGCTAAACAGAAACCCTTGGAACAGCCCAATACCAAATGTTTATAGCAAACCTCTTGCCCTTCTTATCCCTCCCTTGGTTCCAAAACTCCAAAGGAAAAAGCAAAAGAAATATGAGAGACCACTATTCCTGGAGATTATATGTTCGATTTTATAACGAAAAAATGAAAAAAATAATGAAAGTAAAGAGGAAAACAAAGACAAAACTGGAAACCTAGAAAAAAAATTATAGAGAAAATCTATTTAAAACTGCATATTGTGGCTATAACCCACCCAGCAAACTTACAGTGATTCCATATTTTGAGTGTGTCTGAGGGTTTTCACCCATCACTGTGGTAACTTCACCCTTTACTGGCAGCATCTCTGTCCTGCCCTTTATAGAACTGGATTCAAGTTCAGTTCCAGCCAATTGCCAACATCATCAATGGTTATATCACACTGACCCTGATTTCTGGTTCAATTAACCTAAATGTAATTCCTCAGCTCTAACTTAAGAATCACCACTACCTGCTGAGGGGCATACTCCTTCTTTCCTTCACATATCCACTTTTTGTTTGTTTGTTTGTTTTTTAAATTCTACATATTAGTGAAAACATACGGCATTTTCCTTTCCTGACTTGTTTCACCCAACATGGTACTCTAGCTCCATCCATGCCTTTGCAAATGATGAGATTTCATCATTTTTTTTTGGCTGAGTAATATTCCATTCACGTTTGTTTCTCTATCAATTGATGGGCATTTAGGCTTTTTCTATATTTTGGTTCTTGCTGATAATGTTGCCATAAGCATCAGGATGCATACATCCCATCAAATTAAGTAATCTGGGTGAATATATAAGAATGAAATGGCTGAATCATATGTTAGTTCTATTTTTAACTTTTTGAGGAACCTCCATAATGTTCTCCAGAGTGGCTGCACCAGTTTGCATTCCTACCTACAGTGCAAGAGAATTCCCCTTTCTCCAGATCCCCACCAACATTGTTGTTTCCTGTGTTATTGATTTAACACATTCTGAGAGGTGTGAGTGATATCTTATTATAATTTTGATTTGTATTTACCTGGTGAAGAGAGGTGTTGAGCACATTTACATGTGTCTGGTGGCTATATGTATGCCCTCTTTAGAAAAATGTCTATTCATGTCTTCTGTGGGGCTGCTTTTCTAATTGATTTTCCAACTTGGGTTTGGTCATAAGGAGCATTAGGGTTAAAGTCTGGCTAAGGTCAGTGTGACATTTTCAGTTGCCAATATTCTCATCACAGGAACATTATTTTCCCTTCTGAAATCATAATTTCATAAGTGGAGTCCTTTATAAAATTCATACTTTTAGTTATATGACATTTCTTTTCACATATTAAATGATATTTGGCATCTATCACTACTTTCATTTGTTAAACTCAATATCATTTATCCATCCATAAGTTGATGGACATGTGGGCTTTTTCCATAATTTGGCTATTATTGATAATGGTGCTATAAACAGCAGAGTATATATACCCCTTTAAATTAGTGTTTTTGTATTCTTTAGTAATACCTAATAGTGCAGTTACTGGGTCATATTGTAGTTTTATATTTAAATTTCTTAGAAAACTCCATGCTGTTTTTCAGTGGCTACACCAGTTTGCATCCTACCAACAATTCAATAATGTTCCCCCCATCCACATCCTTGCCAAAGATTGCTGTGTCTTGTATTGTGGATTTTATGTGTGTGAGTTAACGTCGTCATAGTTTCAATTTGTACTTTCTCATGATGAATAGTGTCGAGCATCTTTTCATTTGTCTATTGGCCAGGTGTATATCTTCTTTGTAGAAAAGTTAACTCATCACTTTACCTTTTTAGAAGTTGCATTACTAAGTTCTTTATATAATTTGGTTAACAACACAGAGTGGGATGGGAGAAGTGTAGGGTGAAATAGGTGATTTTTTTTAAGGACTGCACTTGTGAGTACCACTGTGTTGTATTTAAGTGTTGAATTACTAAATTGTATGCTTGAAACTAATATTATACTGGATGCTAACAAACACTAAATAAAAACTTAGAACATTAATAAAATGAACAAAGATAACTTCAATATGATTTATTGAACATTCCAATTATTTCATCCAACATGAGATGCATAATTTGTCAGAGATTGTATTTTGATATGTCCTTGTTAATCTCTGGATTGCACTCAAGAAATTGCACTTGGGTTATTCTGATCAAGAACCTATTTGTGTTTTGTTCAAGGCACCTACATTGGTATTATACACAGTGTTTGCTATGGATGTGTCGCAGTATTTATTTTACCTCTGCTTGGGGGCATTGTGTTGCCTTCCCTACCCTTTGACTCCCTCTCTTCCAAAGCCAGTGTCCTCTTGAACTATTTCCAGATTTCTGTAGCCATACCAAAGCTAGGATGTTTCATTTGTTTGGATACCGGTGTTTATGGATATCTAACTACCTAACTTTTTTTTTTTGTCTTTGAACTTCATACTGGGTCCAGTATAAGATCCCAGAGGCTGATCTGCAAATCAAGCTACTTACTTTTGTTTGTGTGTGAGACCCTGTGTTCAGGATTGGGCGACATTTCTAAGAGAAATATTGGGGGTGGGGTGGGGTGGGGTTGGTTTCTTTTCTTTTTTTTTTTTTTACCTGATTTTGGGGATGGAGGGGAATCCTATTTTTTACAGTATATTTGTTTTTTCATTAACATTTCCTTTTAGCCTTGAATTTTTACTAAATTTCCTCCTGACTTAAAAATCTTGTTTCTAGCTTCGCCCGGCGTCCCAACCGCTGCTCGCAGGCGACTCTCCGGCCCGCGGAGCTTCGGAGCTTCCCGCGGCTGGGCCCGGCGGGACGGCGTGAGACAGCTGCTTGGCGTCCCAGGTAGCCGAAAAAGGTCCAGGTCTGACGGTGGAGGAAGGACTGGAGAGGTTGCTGGGGAAATTGAGAGATCCATTTAACCAAAGCAGAGATGTCGGCTTATTTATAGGAATTACTTGAAGCCAGAGTCATGGTGGATGTAGGAAAGTGGCCAATCTTCACTCTGCTCTCCCCTCAAGAAATTGCATCTATTCGGAAAGCATGTGTCTTTGGCACCTCAGCCAATGAAGCACTGTATGTTACCGACAATGATGAGGTAAGAATCTCTTAAAACCCAGTGTGGACTGGAGGAGTCAAGATGGCGGAGAAGTAGCAAGCTGAGACTGCTTCAGCTAGCCGGAGATCAGCTAGATAGCTTATCTAAAGATTGCAAACACCTGAAAATCCATCGGCAGACCGAAGAGAAGAAGAACAGCAATTCTGGAAACAGAAAAACAACCACTTTCTGAAAGGTAGGACCGGCAGAGAAGTGAATCCAAAGCGACGGGAGGATAGACCCCGGGGGGAGGGGCAGGCTCCCGGCAAGCGGCGGAGCAACCGCACACAAAAACAGGACTTTTAAAAGTCTGTTCCGCTGAGGGACATCAGTCCAGAGGCTAAACCGGGGCGAAGCCCACGCGGGATCAGCGTGGCCTCAGGTCCCGCAGGGTCACAGAAGGATCGGGGGTGTCTGAGTGTCGCAGAGCTTGCGGGTATTGGAACGGGAAAGCCGGCTACAGAGACAGAGCCGACAGTAAGCTCACAGCTCGGTGTTACCTTGAACCGATCGCAGGCTCGGTGAGCTCGGAGCGCGGCCGGAGGTCAGGCAGACGGGAGTAACTGGGCGCTGTTCTCTGAGGGCGCACTGAGGAGTGGGGCCCTGGGCTCTCGGCTCCTCCGGGCCGGAGACCAGGAGGCCGCCATTAGTGTTCCCATCCTCCGCAACTCTACGGAAAGCGCTCAGGGAACAAAAGCTCCTGAAAGCAAACCCGAGCAGATTACTCACCCCGGCCCCGGGTAAGGGCCGTGTAATTCCGCCTGGGGCAAAGACACTTGAGAATCACTACAACAGGCCCCTCCCCCAAAAGATCAACAAGAAATCCAGCCGAGACCAAGTTCACCTACCAAGGAGTGCAGTTTCAATACCAAGGAGAGCAGCAGAATTCCAGAGGAGGAGAAAGCCAAGCACGGAACTCACGGCTTTTTTCCTGTGATTTTTTTTTAGTCCTGCAGTTAATTTAATTTTTTCTTTTTCTTTTTTTTTTTCTTTTTTTCTTTTTCTTCTCGCCATCGGGTAAAATTTTTTTTTTTTTTAACTGTTACCTTTTTCTTTTTTAAAGATTTTTTACTAGTTTATCTAATATATATATTTTTTCTTTTTTACATTTTTCTCAGGTGTTTTCTTTTTTTTAAAAAAATTTTTTTTCTTTTCTTTTTTTTCTTTCTTCCTTTTTGAACCTCTTTTTATCCCCTTTCTCCCCATTCACGATTTTGGACCTCTTCTAATTTAGTTAAAGCATATTTTCCTGGGGTTGTTGCCACCCTTTTAGTATTTTACTTGCCCCTTCATTTACTCTTATCTGGCCAAAATGACAAGACGTAAAAATTCAACGCAAAAAAAAGAACAAGAGGCAGTACCAAAGGCTAGGGACCTAATCAATACAGACATCGGTAATATGTCACATCTAGAGTTCAGAATGACAATTCTCAAGGTTCTAGCCGGGCTCGAAAAAGGCATGGAAGATATTAGAGAAACCCTCTCGAGAGATATAAAAGCCCTTTCTGGAGAAATAAAAGAACTAAAATCTAACCAAGTTGAAATCAAAAAAGCTATTAATGAGGTGCAATCAAAAATGGAGGCTCTAACTGCTAGGATAAATGAGGCAGAAGAAAGAATTAGTGATATAGAAGACCAAATGACAGAGAATAAAGAAGCTGAGCAAAAGAGGGACAAACAGCTACTGGACCACGAGGGGAGAATTCGAGAATTAAGTGACACCATAAGACGAAACAACATTAGAATAATTGGGATTCCAGAAGAAGAAGAAAGAGAGAGGGGAGCAGAAGGTATACTGGAGAGAATTATTGGGGAGAATTTCCCCAATATGGCAAAGGGAACGAGCATCAACATTCAGGAGGTTCAGAGAACGCCCCTCAAAATCAATAAGAATAGGCCCACACCCCGTCACCTAATAGTAAAATTTACAAGTCTCAGTGACAAAGAGAAAATCCTGAAAGCAGCCCGGGAAAAGAAGTCTGTAACATACAATGGTAAAAATATTAGATTGGCAGCTGACTTATCCACAGAGACCTGGCAGGCCAGATAGAGCTGGCATGATATTTTTAGAGCACTAAACGAGAAAAACATGCAGCCCAGAATACTATATCCAGCTAGGCTATCATTGAAAATAGAAGGAGAGATTAAAAGCTTCCAGGACAAACAACAACTGAAAGAATTTGCAAATACCAAACCAGCTCTACAGGAAATATTGAAAGGGGTCCTCTAAGCAAAGAGAGAGCCTACAAGTGGTAGATCAGAAAGGAACAGAGACCATATACAATAACAGTCACCTTACAGGCAATACAATGGCACTAAATTCTTTCTCTCAATAGTTACCCTGAATGTGAATGGGCTAAATGCCCCTGTCAAAAGACACAGGGTATCAGAATGGATAAAAAAACAAAACCCATCTATATGTTGCCTCCAAGAAACTCATTTTAAGCCCGAAGACACCTCCAGATTTAAAGTGAGGGGGTGGAAAAGAATTTACCATGCTAATGGACATCAGAAGAAAGCAGGAGTGGCAATCCTTACATCAGATCAATTAGATTTTAAGCCAAAGACTATAATAAGAGATGAGGAAGGACACTATATCATACTCAAAGGGTCTGTCCAACAAGAAGATTTAACAATTTTAAATATCTATGCCCCCAACGTGGGAGCAGCCAACTATATAAACCAATTAATAACAAAATCAAAGAAACACATCAACAACAATACAATAATAGTAGGGGACTTTAACACTCCCCTCACTGAAATGGACAGGTCATCCAAGCAAAAGATCAGCAAGGAAATAAAGGCCTTAAACGACACACTGGACCAGATGGACATCACAGATATATTCAGAATATTTCATCCCAAAGCAACAGAATACACATTCTTCTCTAGTGCACATGGAACATTCTCCAGAATAGATCACATCCTCGGTCCTAAATCAGGACTCACCCGGTATCAAAAGATTGGGATCATTCCCTGCATATTTTCAGACCACAATGCTCTAAAGCTAGAACTCAACCACAAAAGGAAGTTTGGAAAGAACCCAAATACATGGAGACTAAACAGTATCCTTCTAAAGAATGAATGGGTCAACCGGGAAATTAAAGAAGAATTGAAAAAAATCATGGAAACAAATGATAATGAAAATACAACGGTTCAAAATCTGTGGGACACAATAAAGGCAGTCCTGAGAGGAAAATATATAGCGGTACAAGCCTTTCTCAAGAAACAAGAAAGGTCTCAGGTACACAACCTAACCCTACACCTAAAGGAGCTTGAGAAAGAACAAGAAAGAAACCCTAAGCCCAGCAGGAGAAGAGAAATCATAAAGATCAGAGCAGAAATCAATGAAATAGAAACCAAAAAAACAATAGAAAAAATCAACGAAAGTAGGAGCTGGTTCTTTGAAAGAATTAATAAAATTGATAAACCCCTGGCCTGACTTATGAAAAAGAAAAGAGAAAGGACCCAAATAAATAAAATCAAGAATGAAAGAGGAGAGATCACAACTAACACCAAAGAAATACAAACTATTATAAGAACATACTATGAGCAACTCTACGGCAATAAATTTGACAATCTGGAAGAAATGGATGCATTCCTAGAAACATATAAACTACCACAACTGAACCAGGAAGAAATAGAAAGCCTGAACAGACCCATAACCAGTAAGGAGATTGAAACAGTCATTAAAAATCTCCAAACAAACAAAAGCCCAGGGCCAGATGGCTTCCCGGGGGAATTCTACCAAACATTTAAAGAAAAACTAATTCCTATTCTCCTGAAACTGTTCCAAAAAATACAAATGGAAGGAAAACTTCCAAACTCATTTTATGAGGCCAGCATCACCTTGATCCCAAAACCAGACAAGGATCCCACCAAAAAAGAGAGCTATAGACCAATATCCTTGATGAACACAGATGCGAAAATACTCAACAAAATACTAGCCAATAGGATTCAACAGTACATTAAAAAGATTATTCACCACGACCAAGTGGGATTTATTCCAGGGCTGCAAGGTTGGTTCAACATCCGCAAATCAGTCAATGTGATACAACACATCAATAAAAGAAAGAACAAGAACCATATGATACTCTCAATAGAGGCTGAAAAAGCATTTGACAAAGTACAGCATCCCTTCCTGATCAAAACTCTTCAAAGTGTAGGGATAGAGGGCACATACCTCAATATCATCAAAGCCATCTATGAAAAACCCACCGCAAATATCATTCTCAATGGAGAAAAACTGAAAGCTTTTCCACTAAGGTCAGGAACACGGCAGGGATGTCCATTATCACCACTGCTATTCAACATAGTACTAGAGGTCCTAGCCGCAGCAATCAGACAACAAAAGGAAATTAAAGGCATCCAAATCGGCAAAGAAGAAGTCAAATTATCACTCTTCGCAGATGATATGATACTATATGTGGAAAACCCAAAAGACTCCACTCCAAAACTGCTAGAACTTATACAGGAATTCAGTAAAGTGTCAGGATATAAAATCAATGCACAGAAATCAGTTGCATTTCTCTACACCAACAGCAAGACAGAAGAAATAGATATTAAGGAGTCAATCCCATTTACAATTGCATCCAAAACCATAAGATACCTAGGAATAAACCTACCCAAAGAGACACAGAATCTATACTCACAAAACTATAAAGTACTCATGAAAGAAATTGAGGAAGACACAAAGAAATGGAAAAATGTTCCATGCTCCTGGATTGGAAGAATAAATATTGTGACAATGTCTATGCTACCTAAAGCAATCTACACATTTAATGCAATTCCTATCAAAGTACCATCCATCTTTTTTAAAGAAATGGAACAAATAATGCTAAAATTTATATGGAACCAGAAAAGACCTCGAATAGCCAAAGGGATATTGAAAAAGAAAGCCAACGTTGGTGGCATCACAATTCCGGACTTCAAGCTCTATTACAAAGCTGTCATCATCAAGACAGCATGGTACTGGCACAAAAACAGACACATAGATCAATGGAACAGAATAGAGAGCCCAGAAATAGACCCTCAAATCTATGGTCAACTCATCTTCGACAAAGCAGGAAAGAATGTCCAATGGAAAAAAGACAGCCTCTTCAATAAATGGTGCTGGGAAAATTGGACAGCCACATGCAGAAAAATGAAATTGGACCATTTCCTTACACCACACACAAAAATAGACTCAAAATGGATGAAGGACCTCAATGTGCGAAAGGAATCCATCAAAATCCTTGAGGAGAACACAGGCAGCAACCTCTTCGACCTCAGCCGCAGCAACATCTTCCTAGGAACAACGCAAAAGGCAAGGGAAGCAAGGGAAAAAATGAACAATTGGGATTTCATCAAGATCAAAAGCTTTTGCACAGCAAAGGAAACAGTTAACAAAATCAAAAGACAACTGACAGAATGGGAGAAGATATTTGCAAACGACATATCAGATAAAGGACTAGTGTCCAGAATCTATAAAGAACTTAGCAAACTCAACACCCAAAGAACAAATAATCCAATCAAGAAATGGGCAGAGGACATGAACAGACATTTCTGCAAAGAAGACATCCAGATGGCCAACAGACACATGAAAAAGTGCTCCATATCACTCGGCATCAGGGAAATACAAATCAAAACCACACTGAGATATCACCTCACACCAGTCAGAATGGCTAAAATCAACAAGTCAGGAAATGACAGATGCTGGCGAGGATGTTGAGAAAGGGGAACCCTCCTACACTGTTGGTGGGAATGCAAGCTGGTGCAGCCACTCTGGAAAACAGCATGGAGGTTCCTCAGAATGTTGAAAATAGAACTGCCCTATGACCCAGCAATTGCACTATTGGGTATTTACCCTAAAGATACAAATGTAGTGATCCAAAGGGGCACATGCACCCGAATGTTTATAGCAGCAATGTCCACAATAGCCAAACTATGGAAAGAACCTAGATGTCCATCCACAGATGAATGGATCAAGAAGATGTGGTATATATACACAATGGAATACTATGCAGCCATCAAAAGAAATGAAATCTTGCCATTTGCGACAACATGGATGGAACTAGAGCGTATCATGCTTAGCGAAATAAGTCAAGCAGAGAAAGACAACTATCATATGATCTCCCTGATATGAGGAAGTGGTGATGCAACATGGAGGCTTAAGTGGGTAGGAGAAGAATAAATGAAACAAGATGGGATTGGGAGGGAGACAAACCATAAGTGACTCTTAATCTCACAAAACAAACTGAGGGTTGCTGGGGGGAGGGGGTTTGGGAGAAGGGGGTGGGATTATGGACATTGGGGAGGGTATGTGCTTTGGTGAGTGCTGTGAAGTGTGTAAACCTGGTGATTCACAGACCTGTACCCCTGGGGATAAAAATATATGTTTATTAAAAAAAAAAAATCTTGTTTCTAATCTGGGAATTTGAAATCTTGGTACTTAATGTTACTCCAATGAACTTAATGAACTAAGTTTAATATACCATAGAACAGATGGCTCTCCATTAGATTCTATCCTCAAAACGTCATATTACACCTAAATAATATTATCTTTCATAAAGATTTTATTTATTTATTTGACAGACAGAGATCACAAGTAAGCAGAGAGACAAGCAGAGAGACAGGGGAAATCAGGTTTCCTGCTAATCAGAGAGCCTGATGCAGGGCTCAATCCCAGGACCTTGAGATCAGGATCTGAGATAAAGGTAGAAGCTCAACCCACTGAGCCAACCAGGTGCCCTCTAAATAATATTACCTGTGAGTATTCAATAAGTAAATACATATAATCCAATTACTGTGCCTAGAAGAAGTACTCAATGATAATAATAATGATTAATAATATTCTTTCTAGCAAGACACAAAAATACAGTCAATTATTACTACAAATTTGAATTATATGCTCTTACAAAATGAAATGATTTATTTCATAGTTTGATATGTGTAGTCATATATTCATTTTTATATTTGTCTTATTTACATTATGGTGGTTTCATGTGTCAGTTGTATTAATAAAGAGGAGTCAAAATAAAACGGATTTTAACTTCTACTTTGATATTATCTTCTGAATTCACACACTATGAAATTAAAATTCATAGCTAAATGATATACTTAGTTAAAAATGACTGGCAAAAAGATCCATTCTTAAGTATACTTAT
Source organism: Mustela nivalis (assembly GCF_964662115.1). Lineage (NCBI taxonomy): Eukaryota > Metazoa > Chordata > Mammalia > Carnivora > Mustelidae > Mustela > Mustela nivalis. The sequence continues at coordinate 6,828,439 of NC_139022.1, read as the reverse complement.
TATGTGTACTTTCAGTTATATTCGTTTTTTTCTTTTTTTAAGATTTTTTTAAAATTTATTTTTTGTTTATTTTCAGCATAACAGTATACATTATTTTTACACCACACCCAGTGCTCCATGCAATCTATGCCCTCTCTAATACCCATCACCTTGTACCCAACCTCCCACCCTCCGCCCCTTCAAAACCCTCAGATTGTTTATCAGAGTCAATAGTCAATCATGGTTCTCCTCCCCTTCCAATTTCCCCCAACTCCCTTCTCCTCTCTATATCCCCATGTCCTCCATGATATTTGTTATGATCCACAAATAAGTGAAAGCATATGAGAATTGACTCTCTCTGCTTGACTTATTTCACTCAGCGTAATCTCTTCCAGTCCCGTCTATGTTGCTAAAAAGTTGGGTATTCATCCTTTCTGATGGAGGCATACTGCTCCACACTGTATATGGATCACATCTTCCTTATCCATTCGTCTGTTGAAGGGCATCTTGATTTTTTCCAAAATTTGGCGACAGTGGCCTTTGCTGCTATAAACATTGGGGTACAGACGGCCCTTCTTTTCACTACATCTGTAGCTTTGTGGTAAATACCCAGGAGTGCAATGGCAGGGTCATGGGGAAGTTCTATTTTTAATTTCTTGAGGAATCTCCACACTGTTTTCCAAAGAAGCTGCACCAACTTGTATTCCCACCAACAGTGGAAGAGGGTTCCCCTTTCTCCACATCCCCTCCAACTCATGTTGTTAACTGACTTGCTAATTTTGGCCATTATAACTGGTGTAAGGTGATATCTCAATGTGGTTTTAATTTGAGTCTCCCTGATGGCTAGTGATGATGAACATTTTTTCATGTGTCTGAAAGCCATTTGGAGAAGTGTCTGTTCATATCCTCTACCCATTTTTTTTATATAATTGTCTGTTTTGTGTGTTTTGAGTCTGAGGAGTTCTTTATAGATCCTGGATATCAACCTTTTGTCTGTACTGTCATTTGCAAATATCTTCTCCCATTCCGTGGTTTGCCTCTTTGTTTTCTTGACTGTTTCTTTGGCTGTGCAGAAGCTTTTGAGCTTGGTAAAGTCTCAAAAGTTCATTTTCGCTTTTGTTTCCTTTGCCTTTGGAGACATGTCTTGAAAGAAGTTGCTGTGGCTGATATCGAAGAGATTACTGCCTATGTTCTTCTCTAGGATTCTGATGGATTCCTGACTCTCGTTGAAGTCTTTTATCCATTTTGAGTTTATCTTTGTGTACGATGTAAGAGAATGGTCGATTTTCATTCTTCTATATCTAGCTGTCCAGTTTTCCCACACCTTTTATTGAAGAGACTGTCTTTTTTCCACTGTATATATTTTCCTGTTTTTCGAAGATTATTTAACCATAGGTTGAGCGTCCATATTTGGGCTCTCTACTCTGTTGCACTGGTCTATGTGTCTGTTTTTATGCCAGTACCATGCTGTCTTGGTGATCACAGCTTTGTAGTAAAGCTTGAAATCAGGTAATGTGATGCCTCCAGTTTTATTTTTTGTTTTTCAACATTTCATTAGCAGTTTAGGGTCTCTTCTGATTTCATACAAATTTTAGGATTATTTGCTCCAGCTTTTTGAAGAATACCCGTGGAATTTTGATCACAATGACATTAAAAGTATAGATTGCTCTAGGCAATATAGACATTTTATCAATTTTTATTCTTCCAATCCAAGAACATGAAATGGTCTTCCATCTTGTTGTGTCTTCTTCAATTTCTTTCATGAGTGTTCCATAGTTCCTCAAGTACAGATCCTTTACCTCTTTGGTTAGGTTTATTCCCAGATATCTTATGATTCTTGGTGCTATAGTAAATGAAATTGATTTTCTAATTTCCATTTCTGTATTTTTATTAAAATTGTATTAGAAAGCCACTGATTTCTGTACACTGAGTTTGTATCCGGCCACGTTGCTGAATTGTTCTATGAGTTCTAGTAATTTGGGGGTAGAGTCTTTTGGGTTTTCCATATAAAGAATCATGCCATCTGCAAAGAAAAAAAGTTTGACTTCTTCCTTGCCAATTTGGATACCTTTTATTTCTCTTTGTTGTCTGATTCCTGTTGCTAGGACTTCTAAAACACAGAAACACTGGTGGAAGAAAAGGATGGGAGAGGGGTTATATATTCTCAGTGTGGGTGAGGAAGGTTTTTTTGATTCTTCCTGAATGTATCTTGATATCTTTGTTGAAGGACTCAACTTTCCTAAGAGAAAGGGGGATTAAGAATTGGTTTACCTATAGGGGTAGCATTGATTGTTGAAAAGGGTTTACCTTGAAGTTTAAATCTACTTGAATATTAGAAAATAAAAATTTAAAAAAAGAATAAACTAGACTAAACTAAACTAAAATTAAAGAAAAAAGAAATTTAAAAATAGAAATTCAAAAGCAAAACACAGGTGTATGTATCAAAAAGTTCAGTTTAGAAGGTTATTATGGAATTTGGTGTACTGGACATCTCACTGTTATGGTAAATAGCTTAAAAATTATCTATATAATACTAAAAAATATCTATATCAAAAAATGAGCCAGAATCGTGGGATGAAATTAATAATAAAAGTTGTCCTATGAAGTAGTGGTGGTTGTTCTCTTGTTGTCTTTTTTTTTTTTTTCCTTTCCTGGTTTGTTTTCTGGGGGAGAGGCCTTCCACATGCGTTTTCAGTCAATGATGTTCTCTGAGGTGAGTCCTCTGGGCCCCCTCAACGGGGGTGGGCTCTGAGGAAACTGTTTTTTCCAGGCTTTTGTTCTCTGGAGGTTTTTATAATTGTTCACTTTTGTTTTTCTCTCTCGCCTTGACTGCTTTTGATGGTTTTTGTAGGTTTAGAGGAAAGCAAACTGCACCCTGACCTCCTTCTCAGAGAAAAGCCTCAGTCTGGCTGCAGAGCCCATATAAATCCCCCCTTGCCACTGGCAGAGCAGGTTCCCAGTCGTGGTCCCTGTGGACTCAGGAGTTTTTGCTTGTACCTAAAACCACATCTGTGGTGGCTGCCTGGACATCTCCAGACTGATGGAGATGTTCCAAGCAGCGATCGTACACTGAGATTTTTCCACTGGCCAGGGCTGGGAGTGCCTGGTCTTTCTGGGTCTGAGAGCACGGGGCTGGTGCCTGTGTGCGCCTCTCTCAGGGACAGGTGCAGAGCGCAACTCAGACTCTGATGGCATGGCAGGGCACTCGCTTGGGGACTGCAAAAAGGCTGTGCTTCTGTTGGCTGGCGAGGCTCCCAGCCTCTCAGGGGAGCCGGGCCCCAAGTGCTCTCAGGCATGCTTGTGGTTCAGGGACCGAGACCTGGTTTCTCTGCTGCACTTTCTCTGGCTCTGCGCCAGGGGTGGCTGTCCTGGGTGTGGGGACTTAAGCTCTAGTCTCTAAAACTCGATTTCCACAATCCCCCCCCCCCGTGATCCTTTGCTCTTTTTGAGTGCTTTTTACCAGACTCCCGCGTTAATGCTGGTCTCCAGACCCAGGGCACTCTCATATTGTGATATTCCTTTCCAATGGGTCGCCTCTGTTGGCTACCTCCCCCTTTTGTTTATCTTCCAATATCAGTCCGAATTTCCTACTCCACTTTACCTGCCAACTGGCAACTTCTGCCCCTGTAGAGATCCAGACATGTATAATTCTGATCTCAGGATGATTTCATGGGTGATTGGAGTTCTTTGGAAGGTAATCAGCTCACTTTAGGGTACAGGTTGAAAAGGCGCCTCCTCCTACTTCCCCGCCATCTTGTCTCCAACTCAGTTGTATTAGTTTTTAATTGTCTTCATCTGATCTTCCTAGTCCTTTATGAAACCTTGGGAGGTTATTAGGAGCTCATGATAAGTAGCTGGATAACTTCACATTAAATATAATACACCTAATAGCTTATCATTCATATGTATAAAAGGGGAGAATATATCTCAACTAGACAACTCAACTGCATAAGATGACAGGTGGCAAAACAATTAACAAATATCTACTTTAAGTTAAAACCTAAATAAATATTTAGTATGAATTTTCCTTGTGAGACTAATCACTGGCATTCAAAATATATAACCTCTGCCTTTAGCTGAGTAGTTGTATAAAAACAATGCGCCAATTAATATCCTGTTAGTGATGGACTTTTTGTATATCCCCAGTATTATCTCACGATACATTTCTTCTATTCCTTGCTTCTGAGAAATCTTATTTAAATAATTTTGGATATTTTCAAATACATTTTTGCATATATTGAGATATTATTAACAAATATATGTGTGTGTGTGCTTTTTGTTTTTTTATTAAAAAATAAATTTATTCTGCTAAGGTAATCAATCATATTAATTGATTTTGGTATGCAGAAACATCCTTGTATTCTAAATGGATATAATCCTTTCAATGTGCTGGTAAATTTAGTTTGCTAATATTTTGTTAAAGAATTTGAATCTATGAAGGAGAGGAGAAGAGAGTTGGGAGAAATCAGAAGGAGAGAAGAACCATGAGAGACTGTGGACTCTGAGAAACAAACTGAAGGTTTTGGAGGAGAGTGAGTGGAGGGTTGGGTGACCTGGTGGTGGGTATTAAAGAGGGTATATATTGCATGGAACACTGGGTGTGGTACATAAACAATGAATCCTGAAACACTGAACAAATAAAGTAAAAAAAAAAAGAATTTAGATCTATGCAAGTTCTGAAGGAAGAAATGAGAATGAGAACCAAGAAAATACCAATTGCAGAATTTAATACTGAACTTTCAATAACGTATAACATTCAACAGGAAAACAAAAAAGGAACAGTAGATGTAAATAACATTATAGACCAAATGAACCAAAAAGACACACACAGATCATCACACACATCAGCAGAATACAAATCCTTCTTAAAGCACAGTGGAACTTCCTCTAGAATAGATCCCATGTTATGTTCAAAAATAAACCTTAACAAATCTAGGCCTGAAGTAATACCAAGAATCTTCTTTATCACAATGGAATAAAACAATAAATCAATAAAGGATGGAAAACTAAATATATGGAATTAAACTGTAGAATCTTGAACCACCAATGATCCAAGAAAATTATAAAATATTTTAAGACAACAGAAATTATTTCAAAAGGAATCAGCACTGCAAAATTTGTGGGATGCAACACAAATACTTCCAGGATGGAAATTTATTGCATTATATACTCACATAAAACAGATTATCTCAAATCAGCAGCCTAAATTTACTACTAAGGAAACTAGGATATGAACAAACTAAATTCTACATTTTCAGAAGGAAAAACATAGTGAAGATTAGAGAAAAGATAAATGAAATAAGGGATAGAAAAAAGAAAAGAAAAGAAAACCCTAAGTTATGGTTTCTAGAATGAAAAAACAAATCTCCAAAACCTTCACCAGACTTAAAAAAAAAGACTCAAACACTAAAATGATAGGCAAAGCAATGCAATTGTTGCTACAGAAATAAAATCATTATGTGCCTCGTTGACTCTGCCAGTTAAGCACTGGCCCTTGGCTTAGGTCATGATCCTAAGGTCCTGGGATTGAGCCTTTCATTGGATACCCCACTCAGTGGTGAGTCTGCTTCTTCTTCTGTCCCTCCATCTGCTTTTGCTCTTTCTCTCCTGCTCTCTTTCCAATAAACAAATTAAATATTTTTAAAAAGAAATTAAAAATACTATAAGAAACTGCTGTAAAGAATTATATGCCAGCTAATTAGCTGATATGGGAGAGAAAGAATTTTTCTAAAACATACAATGAAGCAAGACAAAATCATGAAGAAATAGAAAATATTAGCAGACCAAAAACAAATAGGGATATTGAATTAATAATAAAAATCTCCCAAAAGTAAAAATCCCAGAGTCAGCCAATGGTTTCAATGGAAAACTCTACCAAACTTTTAAAGAGGAATTAACAATTCTTCTCAAACTTCAAAATTTTAAAAATATGGAACAATTTAAAATTAATTTTGTGAGGCCTGCATTACACTAATTTCTAATGCCATGGAGAATGCAACACACACACACACACACACACACACACACACAGAGTCACACACATGTGTACACTACAGTCCATAATCTCTGTTTCTTGAAATTTCACTTTACTGAAAACTATCTTATGCTCTTTTCATTTGGAGTCAATGATTAATGCTATATTCAGGGATGGATTATTGTTCTCTAAAGGATTCTTCCCTGAATTCAATATCCTCATTAGAATCCTCACTTTAAAAAAAATTCAATTCATATCTTCTATTTTTATTCTTTCATTTTATTTTTTAAATGTTAATTCATATTTTATAATGATTAATAATTTCTGCATTTTGGCTTCCATTTCTTGAGCATGTCTTTAACTATGTTATCCATTAAGCGATTTTAAATAATTAGCCAGTATTTCTATAGGATATTTAAATTTATATAAACAGTTATATTAATTTTATAATTAATATATAGATGTGATCATAGCACATATAGATGGAATAATATTCAATCATGTATTTTTATGTACTCAGTATATACATTTCTCTACATAACAATGCATAATATTGGTAATAATTCTTTTAAACAATATATGGTTAATTTGAAAGAAAATTATGAAGAGAGAACAATTATATAGTTTAAAATTAGTTACTTACAATATTGAATATTCTGTTTTTGTTAAATATTTTATTTACTTGAGAGAAAGAGAGAGAGCACAGCTGGGGTAGGGAGAGAATCAAGCATACTTCCCTCTGAGGGTGGAGCCTGATGAGGGGCTTTATTTCACAACTCTGAGATTACAACCTGAGCCAAAATCAAGAGTTAGATGCTTAACCAACAGAGCCACCCAGGTACCCTGATACTAAACATTCTCATTTAAATTTCAGAAAATAGTGTTTTCTCATATTTTATAATATTTTTATCTCATATATTTATGATTTATTTGCACTGTATAGAATTATGAAACATTTACAAATGTTACATTGTGAATTGTTATGTCTTCATCAAGTAACTATACTATAGTTTTGTTTTTTTTTACTTTGTATTCCACATTTGCTTATCTTAACATGTTTTTTGTCTGTTTTTATATAAAATATAAAATTATGTGTTTCATGAGATATGTTTAATGCATCAGAAATCTATGTGTGGATTCTTTCTATACTTAGTATATATCGCCATTATAAATTGGAACAAGAGAAACTAAACAAGAGAATAAATACAGAACATCTGGTTAAGTTACATGAAGCCTAAAATAAATGATTAACAGTTGGACATTGTGGCATTTTGGGGATTTGGAGTTTTCTGTCAATACAAAACCACCTCCTAACTGACCCCAAGGACACGTTATTTCTTTTTCCCTACTTGAAGGCTATATCCTAAATGGCCTATATCTCTGAAGCATTCCAAGAGGAAGATTATCAAAGCACAATTATGGCTTATAATCTTAGGGGTAATCTTGAAATCAATTTGCTAGTGTATTTTGAGGATTTTTATATGTATGTTCATCAGGTACATAGGTCGATAATTTTTTTCTTAGTGTCCTGGTTTGGCTTTGTTATCAAGGTAATTTTAGTCTTGTAAAATTAGTTTGGAAGTGTTCCCTCCTTTTCAAATTTTTCTGTGAGACTTTTAAAAGGCTACTTATTTAAATGCTTAATAGAATTAATCAGTGAAGCTACTTGGGCCTGAACTGTATTTTGTTTGGAGATTTTTGATTATAGATTTATTTTCATAAGAACTAGAGATTTATTTAAAACTTCTATTTCTTCATGATTCAGACTTGATAAACTGTATGTTTCTAGGAATTTACACATTTCTCTTAAATTGTCTAATTTGTTGGCATACAATTGTTCATAGTAGTTGTTTAATCCTTTGTATTTCCATTGTAACTCCTCTTATATGTGATTTTATTTATTGGAATCTCAACCCTCCTTTTTGCAGCCTAGCTAACGTTTCTTCAATTTTGTTTATCAAAAACAAAACAAAACAAAACAAGAAACTTCTTTCATTGAGCTCTTCTATTTTTTTCTTCTCACTATTTCATTTATTTCTGATCTGATTTTGTTACTTCCTATTTTCTTCTACCTTTTAAATTATTTTATTTTTTTAGTTTTAGTTAAATTTTTTAAATTTTTTAATTATTTTTTTTAATTTTATATTTTTAATTATTTTATTCCTTTTTCTAGTTTCTTGAGGTATAAAGTTAGATTGTTTTTTGTTAATATAGGCATTTACCAATGCAAACATTCCTCTCAGATTTTGTTTTGCTGCATGCTATATTTTTAAATATTGTGTTTATACTTAATTTGTTTCAAGATTGCTTTAATATCACTATATATTTCTTCCTTTAACCTTTGAATGATCAAGAGTGTGTTGTTCCATTTCCACATATTTGTGATTTTACAGTTTTTTTCCTGTTGTTGATCTATAGTTCCATTACATTTCTGTTGGAACGGACACTTGGTATGATTTCAATCTTCCTAGACTTGGCTTCTTTTATCATCCAATATGTAATATATCCTGGAAAATGTCCCATGTGCAATTAAGAAGAATGTATATTCCTCCTGCTACTGGATATACTATTCTATATAGGGCAAAAACAGTGTCAAAAAGAGACACATAGATGAAAGGGATATAAAAATAAATCCATTTACAGTTGTTAGGGCCGATTCCACATTAAAACCTGTTAAACCCCTAGGGCCTGCCTGGGCCTGCTTAGCCAGAGTGACTCCATGTTGCCTAGGTAGCCATTTTGTTGTTGCTATGTTGCCTAGGTAGCCACTTTCTTGTTTAATAAATGCCTCAGCAGTTAGTGATATCGGTTCCAGGTAAGCCTTGCTAAAACACACACCTAAAATAAGGCCAGACAGCTAAAAGACATTCAGTCAGCCAAAGCCACATACATAGAGGTCTGCTGTTGTGCCCTATAAAAACTAGCCTGTAAAACCAAGGGGGGTCACTCTCTTCAGAGGCAGCACTGGCCGGTCAGTCTGACTTCTAATGCTTAGCATAGAATAAGGCTTTGCATAACTTTCACTTTTTCTCAGCCTCGTTCTTTTGATAACAGACTCAACACAGTCAACTATTATTTGAAACAAATTTGAAAAATACACCGTGGGGAAAGGATAGTCTCCTCAATAAATAATGATAGAACAATGGATCTCAATATGAAAAATAATAAAATGATATTCTATCTTATGTAATTTACAGTATTAATCTAAAATGAATTCAATATTAAATGTAAAACCTTAATCCATTAAACCCCTGGAAGAAAACATGGTAAAAATTCCTCAATATTGGTCTTGAAAATGATCTTTTGGATAAGACACCTAAAGCAATAATAAGTAAGTAGTACCATTTCAAACTAAAAAGTATCTACACAACAACAACTACACCAAGAAAAACACAACAAAGTGAAAAGAAAATATACAGAATGGAGAGAGGGAAGCAAGATGGTGGAAGAATCTGTCCTCATTTCATCAGGTCCCTTGAATTCAGTAATCCATATATCAAATCATTCTGAACACCTGTGACTTCAATCTGGGATCTAAGAAAAGAATTGGTACAATTCTACAAAATGAATGCTGACCAATTTTTGCAAGGTAGGCGGTGCAGAGCGGTGAATATGTGGAGGTATATTGGTAGACAAACTGGGGAGAAGGAGACTCTGGAAGCTGGCTACAGAAAAGTGATATAGAAGTGGAGTGCAAAATCAGAACTTTTAGAAGTCTGCTCCTGAGAAAGATGCCCCTGGCTGAAAAGTGATCAGGTGGCAAATTGGCGCAGAATTCGAGGTATACACTATGGTTTCAGGATCCCTGTCATTACAGAAGGAATTGGGGTGTTTTAGCTGGCAGATTTCTCGAGCATTGCATCAGGGAAACTGTCCACAGTCAATTAGCTCAGGAATGTAGTCTCAGCTTAGGTTGCCACAAAGTAAACCTCTGTGGGATTGGAGTATTGCTTTATGTGAAAGGGGCCTGCAAAGGACATAAATGTGGTGACCCTTCTCCTTTCTTCCAGGGGGGAGTTGTGCAGGTCTATTCACAGTTGAGTGACTTCACTCCATGTGCGGTGTCCACAGGTGGCAGTCCTCTTGTGAACCACTTCCCTCCCTGGAGAGGATCTCAATAGTTTGCCCTTTAGGAGTGTGCAGAGTTTGGCCTACATAAAATGAAAATTGTTATTCCCTGAGGGTTTACTGAAGATATGGGGCTCCTATCTTTCAGCTCCAGGGCTGGAGATCAGGCACCACTTTTCTCATTTTCATCATCTAAGCTGGGTGGAAAGCCTTCATGGAACAAAAGCCAACCTGAAGTATCTTACACTGCATCCGGGGTGGTACAAAGCCACCCAGTCAAGAGACCTGAGAATTAGAGCAGCAGACCACTCTGCTAGAAGACCAGCTGGAGCATCACAGGAATACAAAGTTCATGGAGGACACATAACTGTAAGATTCCAGTGCTAGGGGAAAATACTATACAGTATTTGAGGTATAAGAGTCTCATGACTCTTTCATCTTTCAGTTTAGAATGTACTTTTTGTATTTTTTTTTCTTTTCAACTGACTTCTTATTTTATCAAATCATTGTTTTTAAGTCTCTTCTTACCTGTCATTATTACATTTACATTTTATACATATATACTTCATTTTTTGCTTCTTTCACTGTATTCAACTTTATTTTTTGTGTTTATATACATACAAAAAATAAAATTGAATTTTTATTTAATTTAATAGAGTATTCATTTAATTTCAATTTATTGAATAAAAATAAAATATATATACACTTTTTACTTTCTTTAAATTTTTTGGATTTAATGTCTTCTAACAAACAGAACAAAATAAACACAGGCCCAAGTAGATCATTCTGTTTTGTGGACTTAAGAGACAATATTCTCTCTTTTTCCCCTTTTCTTTTCCTTTTTAAAATTTTTTTTTCTTGTCCTTTTCTGTTTGTTTGTTTTTCCTATGTGGATTTGTTTAATATGTATTTTGATTGGTTTGTGGTTGATTTTTTTTTATTTTGTTCTCTCTTTCATCCATTATTCTCTAAGCAAAATGACTATGAGGAAAAATTCACAGCAAAAGAATAATCAAGAGTTAATAATCTCTGACACACATCTAATCAATATGGATATAAGTAAAATGTCAGAGCTAGAATTCAGTGTAACCATTATGAAGTTACCACCTGGGCTTGGAAAAAGCATAAAAGATTCTAGAGAACCTCTTAGTCCAGCAATAATATCTAAATGAGTTGAAATTAAGAAAAAAAAAAAACTTTAACTGAGATGCAGTCTAAAATGGTACATGAGGCAGAAGAAAGAGTCAGTGACATAGAAGACAATATGATGTAAAGGAAGGAATCTGAAGAAAAGACAGAAGGACATCTAACAGACCATGAAGGGACACTTCAAGATATCAGTGATAACATAAGGTAAAACATTAGGAGAATCATTGGTTTCACAGAGGAAGATGAAAGATAGAAAGTTAGAAGGTATACTTAGCAAATAATACCTGATAACTTTCCTAATCTGAGAAACAAAGCAAGCATTTAAGTACAGGAGATGCAGAGAAACCTCTCATGATCAATAAAAATAGATCAATACCCCCACACAATACATGGAGGCTAAAGAGCTTCCTACTGTAGAATGAAGGATTCAACCAGAAAATTAAAGAAGAATTAAAAACAAACCATGGAAACTAGTAAAAATGAAAACACAACGGCTCAAAACCTTTGGGATATATAGATCAATGGTGGTCCTAAGAGAGAAAGATATAGCAATACAAGCCCTTAAAAAAATAGAAAAAAATCTCAAATACACAAGCTAACCTTACACCTAAAGGGGCTGGAGATATAACAGGAAGTAAAGCCTAAATCCAGTAGAAGAAAAATAGTAAAAATTAGAGCAGAAATTAATGAAAGAGAAACCAAAAGAACAGTGGGATATATTGATGATACTAGCAGCTGGTTCTCTGAAATAATTAATAAATCATAAATCCCTAGCCAGCCTTATTATATAGAAAAGAGAAAAAAACAAATTAATAAAACCATGAATGAAAAATTAAAGAGTACAACGAACATCAAGGAAATACAATTTTAAAAGCATATTATGAGCAATTAAATGCAAACAAACCAGAAAATCAGCAAGATATGGATGCATTTTTGGAAATTTATAAACTACCAAATCTGAAACAGGAAGAAACAGAAGACCTGAACAGACACATAATCAGCAAGGAAATTGAAGCAGTAATCAAAAAATCTCACAACACTCAAGAATCCAGGACCAGATGCCTTCCTAGGGGAATTCTACAAACATTTAAAGAAGAAAAAATACCTACTCTTCTGAAGCTGTTCACCACTCTGTTTTCCAAAGTGACTGAACCACCTTGCATTCCCACCAACCAAACGTGTAAGAGGGTTCACCTTTCTTCACATCCTCTCCAACACCCATTCTTTCCTGTCTTGCTAATTTTGACCATTCTAACAAGTGTAAGTTGGTATCTCAATGTGGATTTAATTTAAATCTCCCTGATGGCTAGTGATGATGAACATTTTTTCATGTGTCTGATAGCCATTTGTATGTCTTCATTGGAGAAGTGTCTGTTAATATCTTCTGCACATTTTTTTTTTTTGATATGATTGTCTGTTTTGTGTGTGTTGAGTCTGAGGAGTTCTTTATAGATCCTGGATATCAACCTTTTGTCTGTACTGTCATTTGCAAATATCTTCTCCCATTCCGTGGGTTTCCTCCTTGTTTTCTTGACTGTTTCCTTGGCTGTGCAGAAGCTTTTGAGCTTGGTAAAGTCTCAAAAGTTCATTTTCGCTTTTGTTTCCTTTGCCTTTGGAGACATATCTTGAAAGAAGTTGCTGTGGCTGATATCGAAGAGATTACTGCCTATGTTTTCCTCTAGGATTCTGAAGGATTCCTGTCTCAGATTGAGGTCTTTTAACCATTTAGAGTTTATCGTTGTGTACAGTGTAAGAGAATGGACGAGTTTCATTCTTCTACATATAGCTGCCCAGTTATCACAGCACCGTTTATTGAAGAGACTGTCTTTATTCCACTGTATATTTTTTTCCCATTTTGTCGAAGATATTTTGCCCATTGAGTTCAGGGTCCATATCCGGGCTCTCTACTCTGTTCCACTGGTCTATGTGTCTGTTTTTATGCCAGTACCATGCTGCATTGGTGATCACAGCTTTGAGTAAAGCTTGAAACCAGGTAACGTGATGCCCCCCATTTTATTTTTGTTTTTCAATATTTCCTTAGTGATGCGGGGGCTCTTCTGATTACATAGAAATTTTAGGATTATTTGTACCAGCTCTTTGAAATATACCGGTGGAATTTTGATTGGAATGGAATTAAAAATATAGATTGCTCTAGGCAGTGTAGGCATTTTAACAATGTTTATTCTTCTGATCCAAGAGCATGGAATGGTCTTCCATCTTTTTGTGTCCTCTTCAATTTCGTTTATGAGTGTTCTGTAGTTCCTTGAGTACAGATCCTTTACCACTTTGGTTAGGTTTATTCCCAGGTATCTTATGGTTCTTGGTACTATAGTAAATGGAATCGATTCTCTAATTTCCACTTTTGTGTTTACATTTCTGGTGTATAAGAAAGCCACTGATTTATGTACATTGACTTTGTATCCTGCCATGTTGCTGAATTGCTGTATGAGATCTGGAAGTTTGGGGGTAGAGTCTTTTGAGTTTTCCATATAAAGAACCATGTCATCTGCAAAGAGAGAGAGATTGACTTCTTCATTGTCAGTTTGAATATCTTTTATTTCTCTTTGTTGTCTGATTGCTGTTGTTAGGACTTCTAATAATATGTTGAACAGGAGTGGAGAGAGTGGGCATCCTTGTCGTGTTCCTGATCTCAATGGGAAGGCTGTAAGATTTTTCCCATTGAGGATGATACTTGCTGTGGGTCTCTCATAGATTTTATGAAGTTTGGGATTGTTCCCTCTATACCTATACCTTGAAGAGTTTTAATCAGGAACAGATGCTGGATTTTGTCAAAGGCTTTTTCTGCAACAATTGAGAGGACCATTTGGTTCTTCTCTCTTTTCTTATTTATTTTTTCTATCACATTGATTAATTTGTGAATGTTGAACCATCCTTGTAGCCTAGGGACGAATCCCACCTGGTCATGGTGGATAATCATTTTAATGTGCTGTTGGATCCTGTTTGCTAGGATCTTGGTGAGGATCATAGCATTCATAGTCATCAGGGACATTGGTCTGAAATTCTCCGTTTTGGTAGGGTCTTTGCCTGGTTTGGGGATCAAAGTAATGCTGGCTTCATAGAAAGAGTCTGGAAGTTATCATTCTGTTTCAATTTTTTGAAACAGCTTCAGTAGAATAGGTGTTGTTTCTTCTTCGAAAGTTCGGTAGAATTCCCCAGGGAATCCATTAGGTCCTGGGCTCTAGTTTTTTGGGAGGTTTTTGATCACTGCTTCAATTTTTTACTAGATATCAGTCTATTCAGGTTGTCAATTGCTTCCTTGTTCAATTTTGGGAGTTCGTTGTTTTCCAGGAATGTATCCATTTCATCTATGTTGCTTAGGTTAATGACATATAACTGTTGATAATAACTTCTGATGATTATTTTTACTTCCTTGGTGTTAGTTGTGATCTCTCCCTTTTCATTCATAATTTTATGAATTTGGGCTTTCTCTCTTTTCTTTAGGATTAGTGTGGCCAATGGTTTATTGATCTTATGAATTCTTTCAAAAAACCAGCTTCTAGTTTCATTGATACATCCTACTGTATCTCTGGTTTCTACCTCATTGATATCAGCTCTAATCTTGATGATTTTCCTTCTTATGTGTGGAGTTGGTTTGATTTGTTGTTGATTCTCCAGTTCTTTAAGGTGTAGAGAAATCAGGTGTATTCTGGATTTTTCAATTTTTTTGATAGAGGCTTGGATGGCTATGTATTTCCCCCTTAGGACCGCCTTTGCTGTATCCCATAGGTTTTGGACCTAAGTGTCTTCATTCTCATTGGTTTCCATGAGTTGTTTCAGTTCTTCTTTGATCTCCTGATTGAGCCAAGCATTCTTAAGCAAGGTGGTCTTTAGATTCCATGTGTTTGAGCTCCTTCAGATCTTTTCCTTGTGATTGAGCTCCAGTTTCAATGCACTGTGACCTGAGAATAGCAGGGAATCATCTCCATGTTTTGGTATCAGTTGATTCCTGATTTGTGACCCAGTATGTGGTCTATTCTGGAGAAGGTTCCCTGTGCACTTGAGGAGAATGAGTATTCTGTTATTTTAGGGTGGAATGTTCTGTATATATCTATGAGGTCCATCTTGTCCAATGTGTCATTCAATGCTCTTGTTTCTTTTTTTTTTTTTTAATTTTATTTGTTTATTTGACAGAGAGAAATCACAAGTACACTGAGAGGCAGGCAGAGAGAGAGAGAGAAGGAAGCAGGCTCCCTGCTGAGCAGAGAGCCCGATGAGGGACTCGATCCCAGGACCCTGAGATCATGACCTGAGCCGAAGGCAGCGGCTTAACCCACTGAGCCACCCAGGCGCCCAATGCTCTTGTTTCTTTATTGATTGTGTACTTTGATGATCTGTCATTTTCTGAGAGAAGCGTGTTAAGATTTCCTACTATTAATGTATTCGTATCAATATGACTCTTTATCTCGATTAACAGTTTTCTTATGTAATTGGCTGATCCCATATTAGGGGCATAGATATTTACAATTGTGAGAACATTTGGTATATAGTCCCTATAGGAATAATGTAGTGTCCTTCTGTATCTCTGACTGCAGTCTTTAGTTTAAAATCTAATTTATTTGATATGGGAATCGCTACCCCAGCCTTCTTTTGATGCCCACTGGCATGAAAAATGCTTCTCCATCCCTTAACTTTCAGTCTGGGTGTGTCTTTAGGTTCAAAATGGGTCTCTTGTAGACAACATATGGATGGGTCTGGTCGTTTTATCCAATCTGCAACTCTGTGCCATTTTATGGGCGAATTTAGGCCATTCATATTGAGAGTGATTATTGATAGATACGTTTTTTTATTTTATTTTATTTTATTTATTTGACAGACAGAGATCACAAGTAGGCAGAGAGGCAGGCAGAGAGAGAGGAGGAAGCAGGCTTCCCGCTGAGCAGAGAGCCCGATGCGGGGCTCGATCCCAGGACACCAGGATCATGACCTGAGCCGAAGTCAGAGGCTTTAACCCACCGAGCCACCCAGGTGCCCCGATAGATACGTTTTTATTGACATCATGTTAACTTTGAAGTCTGTCTTTCTGTAGATTGTCTCTATATTTCTGTTCAATGCTATTCTTAGGATTTTTCCTGTTTTATAGAAACCCCCCCCCCTTAATATTTCCTGAAGTGTTGGCTTAGTGGTCCCATACTCTTAAGCCTTGCCAGTCTTGGAAACTATTTATCTCTCCATCCATTTTGAATGTCATTCTTGCCGGATAAACTATTTTTGGCTGCATGTTCTTCTCCTTTAGTGCCCTGAATATATCTTGCCAGCCCTTTCTGGCTTGCCAGGTCTCTGTGGACAGGTCTGATGTAATTCTGATGGGCTTTCCTCTCTAAGTAAGGAGCCTCTTTGTCATAGCAGCTTTCAAGAGATTGTATCTACAATTATGATTCCTCATTTTGACTGCCAGGTGTCTGGATGATTTTTAGAATCTATAATCTTGGGTGGAGACCTTTCGGCCTCTAGTACATGAACACTGTTTCCATTCACTAGATTGGGAAATTTTCATGAAAAACTTCTTCCATTATATCTTCTACACTTCTTTTGTTCTCCTTCCCTTCAGGGGTTCTAATAATTCTGACATTGGAAGTTTTCATGGTATCATTTATTTCCCTGATTCTGTTTTAATGGCTTCTAAGCTATTTGTTCCATGCTTCCTCCTGACCCTTTCTCTCTATCTGTTTGTCCTCCAGTTCACTAATTCTATCTTCTGTCTCAGTTATCTTAGCTTTTAGAGAATTTAGATTAGATTGGAATACATTGAGAGCATTGTCAACCTCATTTCTGGTGGCTTTCATTTCTGCCCTAAGATTGTGAACACCATCCTGTTCACTCTCAGTTTTGCCGTAATCAATTCCCTTTGGTCATCATGGCTTTCTTCAACTAGCTATTGCCTGGATAATTGTTAACCTGAATTCTCTTTCCAACATATTGTCTATGGTCCCATATTGTCTATGTTGATAGCCATTAGCTCTGTTGCAGAAGGCCCATTCTCTGTATTTTTCTTCTGTTGGGTATTTCTCCTCCTAGTCATTTTGGTGAGAGATGACTAAACGAATGTAGCTGGATGTATCGACTGTGGTGCAGTCAAGGTGCACCTTGAAATTCTTCTGAGCAAGCAGGATTCCCCACCCAAATGAGAGAAAAAAGAAACGAAAAAGAAAAAAAGAGAGAGAGTGATACAGGAAGAAAAGTGTAGATATAATTGAAGGTTCAGTCCAAATGGGCCCCAAGGTAAGTTTGATGAAGTATACAAAAAAAAAAAAAAAAAAGACAAACACAAAGACTGATAAAAGTACATGAGAAGATATATATATATATATATGTGTATATTGAACGTGTATATATATATATATATATATGTGTGTGTGTGTGTGTGTGTTTGTGTGTGTGTATATATATATATATATATATATATATATATATATATACTGATAGTATATAGTATATAAATCTTATCCTTGGGGTTCTTTTTAATGAGGTTCTTCCTTTATTTGTATATACATATATACATGTATATATGTATATACAAATAAAGGTCTCTGTGGACAGGTCTGACGTTATTCTGATGGGCTTTCCTTTGTAAGTAAGGAAACTATTTGTATATGGTTATACATATACATATATGTATATACAAATAAAGGAAGAACCTCATAGAAAAGAACCCCAAGGATAAGATTTATATACTATCAGGACAAAAACAAAAACAGATAAACCCTGGTGGAATAAAAAGATGGGAGAATGGTTATAAATTCTCAGTGTGGGCAAGGAAGGCTGTTTTGATTCTTCCTGGATGTATCTTGATATCTTTGTTAAAAGACTCAATTTTCCTAAGATAAAGGGGGATTAAAAATTGATTTACCTGTAGGCGTAGCATTAATTGGGGAAAGGGGATTACCTTGACGTTTAAGTCTATCGGAATATTAGAAAATAAAATAAAAATGGAATAAAATAGACTAAACTAAAATTAAAAAAAAATAAAACATAGAAATGGAAAAGAAAAACATAGGTGTATGTATCAAAAAGTTCAGTTTAGAAGGTTATTATGGAATTTGATGTACTGGACATCTCACTGTGATGGTAAATAGGTTAAAAATTATCTATATTAAACAAATGAACCAGAATGGTGTGAAGGAGTTATAAATAAAAGTTGTCTTATGAAGTGGTGGTGGTTATTCTCTTGTTTTTTTGTTTTTTTTTTTTTTTTTTCCTCTCCTGGTTGGTTTTCTGGGGGAGGGGCCTGCCACGTGGGTTTTAAGTCAATGATGTTCTCCGAGTTAAGTCCTCCCTCCCTCCTCAAGGGGTTGGGCTCTGAGGAAACCGTTTTTTTTCAGGCTTTTGTTCTCTGGAGGCTTTTATGTTTGTTCAATTTTTTTTTCTCTTGCCTTGACCGCTTTTGATGGTTTTTGTAGGTTTAGAAGAAAGCAAACTGCACCCTGACCTCCGTCTCAGAGAGAAGCCTCAGTCTGCTCCCCTGTGGGTGCTTCAGGGTCCATATAAATTCCCCCTTGGCCACTTGCAGAGCA
This sequence comes from Mustela nivalis, assembly GCF_964662115.1. Taxonomy (NCBI): domain Eukaryota; kingdom Metazoa; phylum Chordata; class Mammalia; order Carnivora; family Mustelidae; genus Mustela; species Mustela nivalis. The sequence goes on along the minus strand of NC_139022.1, from coordinate 6,809,737 downwards.
GGTTCTGAGTCGCAGTCCCTGGGGACGCAGGATCTTCTGCTTGTACCCGACCACCAGAGAAATTCAAAGCAGTGATTAAACAGTGAGGACTTCCTGCTAGTCCGGGATGGGAGTGCCTGGTCTTTCAGGGTCTAAGAGTGCTGGGCTTGCGCGCATCTCTCTCAGGGGAGTGTATGGGTCATGCGTGCCTCAGGATCTGATAGTAAGGCGCGGGTTCAAGAATACCAGGCTGGGCATTTGCGCACCTCTCTCATGGAAGGGTTTCGGGCATGTGCGCATCTCAGGCTCTGGTAGAATGGCACAGGTCTAAGAATGCTGGCCTGGGCCTTCATGCACGTCTCTCAGGGGAGGGTGAGGTGCGCGTGTGTCTCAGGATCTGTTAGCATGCCTTGGCGTTCTGACATCTGGCGAGGCTCCAGCCCCTCACAGGAGCCAGACCCCACTCGTTCTCGAGGGCGCTGGTGGCTCAGGGACCAAGACCTGGTTTCTCTGCTACACTCTCTCTCGCTCAGTGCCAGGGGAGGCTGTCCTGGGTCTGGGGACTTAAGCCCCTGTCCCTAACCACCCTGATTCCCACAATTCCCCCCCACCATGATCCTTTGTTCCTTTTGAGTGCTTTCAACCAGTCTCCAAGTTAATGCTGGTCTCCAGACACAGGGCACTCTCGTATTAGGGGTATTACTTTCCAAATGGTCTGCTTTACCTGCCCAGTGGCGTCTTCTACCCATGTAGAGATCCAGACGTGTATAATTCTGATCTCAGGATAATTTCATGTGTGATTGGAGTTCATTGGTAGGTAATCAGCTCACTTTAGGGTACAGGTTGAAAAGGCGCCTCCTCCTACTTCCCTGCCATCTTGTATCTCCCGGTTCAAACCTGTATTAGTCAGCCACTGGTGCCATATGGAAATGCCACAGACTGCATAATTAATTTTTTTTTTCAACCTTTAAATTTTTTATTTTTTTATAAACATATATTTTTATCCCCAGGGGTACAGGTCTGTGAATCACCAGGTTTACACACTTCACAGCACTCACCAAAGCACATACCCTCCCCAATGTCCATAATCCCACCCTCTTCTCCCAAACCCCCTCCCCCCAGCAACCCTCAGTTTGTTTTGTGAGATTAAGAGTCACTTATGGTTTGTCTCCCTCCCAATCCCATCTTGTTTCATTTATTCTTCTCCTACCCACTTAAGCCTCCATGTTGCATCACCACTTCCTCATATCAGGTAGATCATATGATAGTTGTCTTTCTCTGCTTGACTTATTTCGCTAAGCATGATACGCTCTAGTTCCATCCATGTTGTCGCAAATGGCAAGATTTCATTTCTTTTGATGGCTGCATAGTATTCCATTGTGTATATATACCACATCTTCTTGATCCATTCATCTGTGGATGGACATCTAGGTTCTTTCCATAGTTTGGCTATTGTGGACATTGCTGCTATAAACATTCGGGTGCATGTGCCCCTTTGGATCACTACATTTGTATCTTTAGGGTAAATACCCAATAGTGCAATTGCTGGGTCATAGGGCAGTTCTATTTTCAACATTTTGAGGAACCTCCATGCTGTTTTCCAGAGTGGCTGCACCAGCTTGCATTCCCACCAACAATGTAGGAGGGTTCCCCTTTCTCCACATCCTCGCCAGCATCTGTCATTTCCTGACTTGTTGATTTTAGCCATTCTGACTGGTGTGAGGTGATATCGCATTGTGGTTTTGATTTGTATTTCCCTGATGCCGAGTGATATGGAGCACTTTTTCATGTGTCTGTTGGCCATCTGGATGTCTTCTTTGCAGAGATGTCTGTTCATGTCCTCTGCCCATTTCTTGATTGAATTATTTGTTCTTTGGATGTTGAGTTTGCTAAGTTCTTTATAGATTCTGGACACAAGTCCTTTATCTGATATGTCGTTTGCAAATATCTTCTCCCATTCTGTCAGTTGTCTTTTGATTTTGTTAACTGTTTCCTTTGCTGTGCAAAAGCTTTTGATCTTGATGAAATCCCAATAGTTCATTTTTGCCCTTGCTTCCCTTGCCTTTGGCGTTGTTCCTAGGAAGATGTTGCTGCGGCAGAGGTCGAAGAGGTTGCTGCCTGTGTTCTCCTCAAGGATTTTGATGGATTCCTTTCGCACATTGAGGTCCTTCATCCATTTTGAGTCTATTTTTGTGTGTGGTGTAAGGAAATGGTCCAGTTTCATTTTTCTACATGTGGCTGTCCAGTTTTCCCAGCACCATTTATTGAAGAGGCTGTCTTTTTTCCATTGGACATTCTTTCCTGCTTTGTCGAAGATGAGTTGACCATAGATTTGAGGGTCTATTTCTGGGCTCTCTATTCTGTTCCATTGATCTATGTGTCTGTTTTTGTGCCAGTACCATGCTGTCTTGATGAGGACAGCTTTGTAATAGAGCTTGAAGTCCGGAATTGTGATGCCACCAACTTTGGCTTTCTTTTTCAATATCCCTTTGGCTATTCGAGGTCTTTTCTGGTTCCATATAAATTTTAGCATTATTTGTTCCATTTCTTTGAAAAAGATGGATGGTACTTTGATAGGAATTGCATTAAATGTGTAGATTGCTTTAGGTAGCATAGACATTTTCACAATATTTATTCTTCCAATCCAGGAGCATGGAACATTTTTCCATTTCTTTGTGTCTTCCTCAATTTCTTTCATGAGTACTTTATAGTTTTCTGAGTATAGATTCTGTGTCTCTTTGGTTAGGTTTATTCCTAGGTATCTTATGGTTTGGGATGCAATTGTAAATGGGATTGACTCCTTAATATCTCTTTCTTCTGTCTTGCTGTTGGTGTAGAGAAATGCAACTGATTTCTGTGCATTGATTTTATATCCTGACACTTTACTGAATTTCTGTATAAGTTCTAGCAGTTTTGGAGTGGAGTCTTTTGGGTTTTCCACATATAGTATCATATCATCTGCGAAGAGTGATAATTTGACTTCTTCTTTGCCGATTTGGATGCCTTTAATTTCCTTTTGTTGTTTGATTGCTGAGGCTAGGACCTCTAGTACTATGTTGAATAGCAGTGGTGATAATGGACATCCCTGCCGTGTTCCTGACCTTAGTGGAAAAGCTTTCAGTTTTTCTCCATTGAGAATGATATTTGCGGTGGGTTTTTCATAGATGGCTTTGATGATATTGAGGTATGTGCCCTCTATCCCTACACTTTGAAGAGTTTTGATCAGGAAGGGATGCTATACTTTGTCAAATGCTTTTTCAGCCTCTATTGAGAGTATCATATGGTTCTTGTTCTTTCTTTTATTGATGTGTTGTATCACATTGACTGATTTGCGGATGTTGAACCAACCTTGCAGCCCTGGAATAAATCCCACTTGGTCATGGTGAATAATCTTTTTAATGTACTGTTGAATCCTATTGGCTAGTATTTTGTTGAGTATTTTCGCATCTGTGTTCATCAAGGATATTGGTCTATAGCTCTCTTTTTTGGTGGGATCCTTGTCTGGTTTTGGGATCAAGGTGATGCTGGCCTCATAAAATGAGTTTGGAAGATTTCCTTCCATTTCTATTTTTTGGAACAGTTTCAGGAGAATAGGAATTAGTTCTTCTTTAAATGTTTGGTAGAATTCCCCCGGGAAGCCATCTGGCCCTGGGCTTTTGTTTGTTTGGAGATTTTTAATGACTGTTTCAATCTCCTTACTGGTTATGGGTCTGTTCAGGCTTTCTATTTCTTCCTGGTTCAGTTGTGGTAGTTTATATGTTTCTAGGAATGCATCCATTTCTTCCAGATTGTCAAATTTATTGCCGTAGAGTTGCTCATAGTATGTTCTTATAATAGTTTGTATTTCTTTGATGTTAGTTGTGATCTCTCCTCTTTCATTCATGATTTTATTTATTTGGGTCCTTTCTCTTTTCTTTTTGATAAGTCGGGCCAGGGGTTTATCAATTTTATTAATTCTTTCAAAGAACCAGCTCCTAGTTTCGTTAATTTGTTCTATTGTTTTTTTGGTTTCTATTTCATTGATTTCTGCTCTGATCTTTATGATTTCTCTTCTCCTGCTGGGCTTAGGGTTTCTTTCTTGTTCTTTCTCCAGCTCCTTTAGGTGTAGGGTTAGGTTGTGTACCTGAGACCTTTCTTGTTTCTTGAGAAAGGCTTGTACCGCTATATATTTTCCTCTCAGGACTGCCTTTGTTGTGTCCCACAGATTTTGAACCGTTGTATTTTCATTATCATTTGTTTCCATGATTTTTTTCAATTCTTCTTTAATTTCCCGGTTGACCCATTCATTCTTTAGAAGGATACTGTTTAGTCTCCATGTATTTGGGTTCTTTCCAAACTTCCTTTTGTGGTTGAGTTCTAGCTTTAGAGCATTGTGGTCTGAAAATATGCAGGGAATGATCCCAATCTTTTGATACCGGTTGAGTCCTGATTTAGGACCGAGGATGTGATCTATTCTGGAGAATGTTCCATGTGCACTAGAGAAGAATGTGTATTCTGTTGCTTTGGGATGAAATATTCTGAATATATCTGTGATGTCCATATGGTCCAGTGTGTCGTTTAAGGGCTTTATTTCCTTGCTGATCTTTTGCTTGGATGACCTGTCCATTTCAGTGAGGGGAGTGTTAAAGTCCCCTACTATTATTGTATTATTGTTGATGTGTTTATTTGATTTTGTTATTAATAGGTTTATATAGTTGGCTGCTCCCACGTTGGTGGCATAGATATTTAAAATTGTTAAATCTTCTTGTTGGACAGACCCTTTGAGTATGATATAGTGTCCTTCCTCATCTCTTATTATATTCTTTGGCTTAAAATCTAATTGATCTGATATAAGGATTGCCACTCCTGCTTTCTTCTGATGTCCATTAGCATGGTAAATTCTTTTCCACCCCCTCACTTTAAATCTGGAGGTGTCTTCGGGCTTAAAATGAGTTTCTTGGAGGCAACATATAGATGGGTTTTGTTTTTTTATCCATTCTGATACCCTGTGTCTTTTGACAGGGGCATTTAGCCCATTCACATTCAGGGTAACTATTGAGAGATATGAATTTAGTGCCATTGTATTGCCTGTAAGGTGACTGTTACTATATATGGTCTCTGTTCCTTTCTGATCTACCTCTTGTAGGCTCTCTCTTTGCTTAGAGGACCCCTTTCAATATTTCCTGTAGAGCTGGTTTGGTATTAGCAAATTCTTTCAGTTGTTGTTTGTCCTGGAAGCTTTTAATCTCTCCTTCTATTTTCAATGATAGCCTAGCTGGATATAGTATTCTGGGCTGCATGTTTTTCTCGTTTAGTGCTCTAAAAATATCATGCCAGCTCTTTCTGGCCTGCCAGGTCTCTGTGGATAAGTCAGCTTCCAATCTAATATTTTTACCATTGTATGTTACAGACTTCTTTTCCCGGGCTGCTTTCAGGATTTTCTCTTTGTCACTGAGACTTGTAAATTTTACTATTAGGTGACGGGGTGTGGGCCTATTCTTATTGATTTTGAGGGGCGTTCTCTGAACCTCCTGAATTTTGATGCTCATTCTTTTTGCCATATTGGGGAAATTCTCCCCAATAATTCTCTCCAGTATACCTTCTGCTCCCCTCTCTCTTTCTTCTTCTTCTGGAATCCCAATTATTCTAATGTTGTTTCGTCTTATGGTGTCACTTATCTCTCGAATTCTCCCCTCGTGGTCCAGTAGCTGTTTGTCCCTCTTTTGCTCAGCTTCTTTATTCTCTGTCATTTGGTCTTCTATATCACTAATTCTTTCTTCTGCCTCATTTATCCTAGCAGTGAGAGCCTCCATTTTTGTTTGCACCTCATTAATAGCTTTTTTGATTTCAACTTGGTTAGATTTTAGTTCTTTTATTTCTCCAGAAAGGGCTTTTATATCTCTCGAGAGGGTTTCTCTAATATCTTCCATGCCTTTTTCGAGCCCGGCTAGAACCTTGAGAATTGTCATTCTGAACTCTAGATCTGACATATTACCGATGTCTGTATTGATTAGGTCCCTAGCCTTCGGTACTGCCTCTTGTTCTTTTTTTTGCGTTGAATTTTTACGTCTTGTCATTTTGGCCAGATAAGAGTAAATGAAGGGGCAAGTAAAATACTAAAAGGGTGGCAACAACCCCAGGAAAATATGCTTTAACCAAATTAGAAGAGATCCAAAATCGTGAGTGGGGAGAAAGGGGATAAAAAAAGGTTCAAAAAGGAAGAAAGAAAAAAAAAGAACAAAGAAAAGAAAAAAAAAAGAAAAGAAAAAAATTTTTTAAAAAAAGAAAACACCTGAGAAAAATGTAAAAAAGAAAAAATATATATATTAGATAAACTAGTAAAAAATCGTTAAAAAAGAAAAAGGTAACAGTTAAAAAAAAAAAAATTTACCCGAAGGCGAGAAGAAAAAAAAAAAAAATGAAAAAGAAAAAATTAAATTAACTGCAAGACTAAAAAAATCACAGGAAAAAAGCCATGAGATCCGTGCTTGGCTTTCTCCTCCTCTGGAATTCTGCTGCTCTCCTTGGTATTGAAACCGCACTCCTTGGTAGGTGAACTTGGTCTAGGCTGGATTTCTTGTTGATCTTCTGGGGGAGGGGCCTGTTGTAGTGATTCTCAAGTGTATTTGCCCCAGTCGGAATTACACCGCCCTTACCCGGGGCCAGGGTGAGTAATCCGCTCGGGTTTGCTTTCAGGAGCTTTTGTTCCCTGAGCGCTTTCCGTAGAGTTCCGGAGGATGGGAATACAAATGGCGGCCTCCTGGTCTCCGGCCCGGAGGAGCCGAGAGCCCAGGGCCGCACTCCTCAGGGCGCCCTCAGAGAACAGCGCCCAGTCACTCCCGTCTGCCTGACCTCCGGCCGCGCTCCGAGCTCACCGAGTCTGCGACCGGTTCAAGGTCACCCCGAGCTGGGAGCTTACTGTCGGCTCTGTCTCTGTAGCCGGCTTTCCCGTTCCAATACCCGCAAGCTCTGCAACACTCAGACACCCCTAATCCTTCTGTGACCCTGCGGGACCTGAGGCCACGCTGACCCCGCGTGGGCTTCGCCCCGGTTTAGCCTCTGGAGCGATGTCCCTCAGCAGAACAGACTTTTAAAAGTCCTGATTTTGTGCGCGGTTGCTCCGCTGCTTGCCGGGAGCCGGCCCCTCCCCCCGGGGTCTATCTTCCCGTCGCTTTGGATTCACTTCTCTGCCGGTCCTACCTTTCAGAAAGTGGTTGTTTTTCTGTTTCCAGAATTGCTGTTCTTCTTCTCTTCGATCTGCCGATGGATTTTCAGGTGTTTGCAATCTTTAGATAAGCTACCTAGCTGATCTCTGGCTAGCTGAAGCAGTCTCAGCTTGCTACTTCTCCGCCATCTTGACTCCTCCCCTCTGACCCATTAATTTTTAACATCTTAATATAATTTTATTTTTTTCAGTGTTCTAAGATTCACTGTTTATGTATCACACCCAGTGTGCCATGCAATACATGCCCTCCTTAATAGCCACCACCAGGTTCACACATCCTTCATATCTCTCCACTCTAAAACTTAGTTTGTTTCTCAGAGTCCGCAGTTTCTCATGCTTCCTCTCCCACTCCAATTTCCCCAAATTACTCTTCCTTTCCTTCTTGTAATGTTCTACGAGTTATTCCTTATTCTCCACAAGTAAGTGAAAGCATATGATAATTGATTTTCTCTGCTTAACTTATTCCACTAAACATGATCTCCTCCAATCCAATCCATGTTTGTACAAAAGTTGTGTATTCATTCTTTTTTAATGGCTAAGTAATATTCAGTTGTGTGTATGTACCATATTTTCTTTACTATTCATCTGTTGAAGGTCATCTTGGCTCTTTTCATACTTTGGCAAATGTGGTCACTGCCATTATGAACATTGTGGTTCAGATGACCCTCCTTTTCACTTCATCTGTATCTTTGGGATAAATACTCAGAATTGCAATTGCAGGGATATAGGATAGTTCTGTTTTTAGTTTTTTGAGGAATCTTCATACTTTTTTTCAAAAATGACTGCACTAATTTGCATTCCCACCATCAGTGTAAGAGGTTTCCCCTTTCTCCACATCTCCAACACATTTTGTTTACTCTCTTATTAATTTTGGCCATTCTAACTGGTGTAAAGTGATATCTCAATGTGGTTTCGATTTGAATCTCCCTGATGTCTAGTGATGATGAACATTTTTCATGTGTCTGTTAGCCATTTTCATGTTTTCTTTGGTGAAGTGTCTGTTCATGTCTTCTCCCCATTTTTTGACGTGATTATCTGTTTTTTTGAGTGTTGAGTTTGAGTTCTTTATAGATCTTGGGTATCACCCCTTTGTCTGTAGTGTCATTTGCGAATGTCTTCTCCAATTCTGTGGGTTGCATCTTTGTTTTGGTGACTGTTTCTTTTGTGGTGCAGAAGATTTTTATTTTGAATTCCCAAAAGTTTATTTTTTCTTTTGTTTCCTTTGCTTTTGGAGATGCATCTTAAAAGAGGTTGCTGTGAGTGATGTTAAAGAGGTTACTGCCTATATTCTCTACGATTTTGAAAGATTTCTGCCTCATGTTGAGGTCTTTTAACCATTTCAAGTTTATATTTGTATATGGTGTGAGACAATGGTCGAGTTTCATTCTTCTACATATAGCTGTCCAGTTTTCCCAGCACTATTTATTGAAAAGACTGTCTTTTTTCCACTGAATATTTTCCCTGCTTTGGGTACACAAAATAATGGATAGCCAAAACAATCTTGAAAAAGCAAAGCATAACTGGAGGAATCACAATTCTGGGGGGAAATGCCTCTCTTTAACAACCGATGTTGGGAAAAGAGGACAGATAATGCAGAAGAGTGGTACTGGACCACTTTTTCATAATACACACAAAATAAATTCATAATGGACAAAATACCTAACTGTGAGACAGAGAACAATCAAAATTCTAGAGGATAACAGAGACAGCAATGTCTTTGATTTCAGCCACAGCAACATCATACTGGACACATCTCTAGAGACAAAGGAGATAAAAGCAAACATGTACTATTGGGATTTCATTGAGATAAAAAGTTGCACATGAAGGAAGCAACCAAAAAAGCTTAAAGACAACATACGCAATTGGAGAAGATATTTGCATATATTTTATCAGATAAATATTAGTATCCAAGATGTATAGATGATTTATCAAATTCAACAGACAGAAAACAAATAATCCAGGTAGGAAATGGGCAAAACACATTAATTGATTTTTTTTTCTCAAAGACATAGATACAGCTAACAGACATATATAAAGATGCTCAACATCACTCATCATAAGGGAAACACAAATCAAAACTACAATGACACATTATCCCCACAACATTCAGTGTTGCTACAATTAACAACTCAGGAAACAACAGATGTTGGCAAAGATGTGGAGGAAGGGGAATCCCCTTACAATGTTGATGGAAATGTAAACTAGTGTAGCCACTCTGGAGAACAGGAGGACAGTTTCTCAAAAAGGTTAAAAATAGGGGAGAGAGGGCAAGATGCCAGAGAAGTAGAAGAACCTGTCTCAACCCTTCCTAAAGTGAGCTAGTTATCTACCAGAAAACTCTGAACACCCATGAAGTCAGTATGAGATAAGTGGGAGCTCATAATAACCCTAAGAAGGTGGCTGTGGACATGCTTTTCTAGTAAGAGGTTGCAGAGGGGGAGTCTGTGTGCTCTGGACCACTCAGAGGGATGGAGCAGATTGAGGATATTCTCTGAGATGGAAGACTGGGTGCAGTATGCTTTTCTTTAAACCTACAAAGAGTCATGAAGGTAAAAAACAAAATCAAAAACAAAAACAAACAAACAACCAAAAAACCCTCCAGGGAACAAAAACCTGAAAAACAAGTTTCAAAAGAGCCAAGCCCCTTGTAGGTAGCAAGAGTACTCAACCCAAGCAAAATTGCCTGAAAAACAATGTGGCAAGCCCGTCCCCCAGAAAGCCAGCAAGAAAAAAAGAAAGAAAGAAAGAAAGAAAGAAAAACTAGAGGACAATGACCAAGAGTCCCCATAGAACTGTAAAACCCCGATGTCAGGGCATAAGAAAGTATTAACCTCCGGGTATTGCTCTAAAACCTGTATATTTCATAGATACTTCTTCTATTTTTAATTTATTTTCACTATTCTCCTTCTTTTTATTTTTTAAGCTATTACCCATTAGAAAAAAGGATCAACAGAAAAAATTTTCATAATAATCATTTAACTTAAACGTTTTTATATAAAGATTTTTAAATTTATTTTTATTTATTTTCAGCATAACATTATTCATTATTTTTTCAGCACACCCAGTGTTCCATGCAATCCGTGCCCTCTATAATACCCTCTATAATACCACCACCTGGCTCCCCCAACCTCCCATCCCCTGCCCCTTCAAAACCCTCAGATTGTTCTTCAGAGTCCATAGTCTCTCATGGTTCATCTCCCCTTCCAATTTCCCCCAACTCTCTTCTCCTCTCTAACTCCCCATGTCCTCCATGCTCTTTGTTATGCTCCACAAATAAGTGAAACTATATGACAATTGACTCTCTCTGCTTGACTTATTTCACTCAGCATAATCTCTTCCAGTCCCGTCCATATTGCTACCAAAGTTGGGTATTCATCCTTTCTGATGGAGACATAATACTCCATAGTGTATATGGGCCACATCTTCCTTATCCATTTGTCCGTTGAAGTGCATCTTGGTTCTTTCCACAGTTTGGCGACCATGGCCAAACATTGGGGTACAGATGGTCCTTCTTTTCACTACATCTGTATCTTTGGGGTAAATACCCAGGAGTGCAATGGCAGGGTCATAGGGAAGTTCTATTTTTAATTTCTTGAGGAATATCCACACTGTTCTCCAAAGAGAGTGCACCAACTTGTTTTCCCACCAACAGTGTAAGAGGGTTCCCCTTTCTCCACAACCCCTCCAAAACATATTGTTTCCTGTCTTGCTAATTTTGGCCATTCCAAAAGGTGTAAGGTGGTATCTCAATGTTTTCTTTTTTCTTAATTTATTATTTTTATTTTCAGCATAACAGTACTCATTATTTTGCACCACACCCATTGCTCCATGCAATCCATGTCCTCTATAATACCCACCATCTGGTACCCTGACCTCCCACCCCCTGCCGCTTCAAAATCCTCAGGTTTTTTTCAGAGTCCATAGTCTCTCATGGTTCACCTCCCCTTCCAATTTTCCCCAACTCCCTTCTCCTGTCTCCCCATGTCCTCCATGCTATATGCTCCACAAATAAGTGAAACCATATGATAATTGACTCTCTCTGCTTGACTTATTTCACTCAGCATAATCTCTTCCAGTCCCATCCATGTTGCTACAAATGTTGGGTATTCATCCTTTCTGATGGAGGCATAATACTCCATAGTGTTTATGGACCACATCTTCCTTATCCATTTATCCGTTGAAGGGCATCTTGGTTCTTTCCACAGTTTGGCGACCATGGCCATTGCTGCTATAAACATTGGAGTACAGATGGCCCTTCTTTTCACGACATCTGTATCTTTGGGGTAAACACCCAGGAGTGCAATGGCAGCGTCATAGGAAAGTTCTATTTTTAATTTCTTGAGGAATCTCCACACTGTTCTCCAAAGAGGCTGCATCAACTTGCATTCCCATCAACAGTATAAGAGGGTTCCCCTTTCTCAACATCCCCTCCAGCACATGTTGTTTCCTGTCTTGCTAATTTTGGCCATTATAACTGGTATAAGGTGATATCTCAATGTGCTTTGAATTTGAATCGCCCTGATGGCTAGTGATAATGAACATTTTTTCATATGTCTGATAGCCATTTGTATGTGTTCATTGGAGAAGTGTCTGTTCATATATTCTGTCCATTTTTTCATATGATTGTCTGTTTTGTGCATGTTGAGTTTGAGGAGTTCTTTATAGATCCTGGATATCAAGCTTTTGTCTGTACTGTCATTTGCAAATATCTTCTCCCATTCCGTGGGTTGCCTCTTTGTTTTCTTGATGGTTTCTTTTGCTGTGCAGAAGCTTTTGATCTTGATGAAGTCCCAGAAGTTCATTTTCGCTTTTGTTTCCTCTGCCTTTGGACACATATCTTGAAAGAAGTTGCTGTGGCTGATATTGAAGAGATTACTGCGTACGTTCTCCTTTAGGATTGTGATGGATTCCTGTCTCACATTGAGGTGTATTTGAAACTCCCTGAGGTCTACTGATGATGAACATTGTTTCAAGTGTCTGATAGTTATTTTTATGTCTTTATTAGAGAAGTGTCTGTCCATATATTCTGCCCATTTTTTTTATATGATTGTCTGTTTTCTGTGTGTTGAGTTTGAGGAGTTATTTATAGATCCTGTATATCAACCTTTGTCTGTACTGTCATTTGCAAATATCTTCTCCCATTCCATGGGTTGCCTCTTTGTTTTCTTGACTGTTTCCTTTGCTGTGCAGAAGCTTTTGATTTAGAGGAAGTCCCAAATGTTTATTTTCACTTTTCTTTCCTTTGCCTTTGGAGAAATATCTTTAAAGAAGTTGTTGTGGCTGATATCAAAGAGATTACTGCCTATGTGCTTTTCTAGGATTCTGATGGTTTCCTGTTTCACATTGAGGTTTTTTATCCATTTTGAGTTTATCTTTGTGTATGGTGTAAGAGAATCGTCATGTTTCATTCTTCTACATATAAATGCCCCATTTTCCCAGCACCATTTATTGAAGAGACTGTCTTTTTTCCACTGTATATTTTTTCCTCCATTTTCGATGATTATTTGCCCATAGAGTTGAGTGTTCATATCTGGACTCTCTCCTCTGTTCCCCTGGTCTATGTGTCTGTTTTTATGCCAGTACTATGCTGTCTTGGTGATCACAGCTTTGTAGTAAGGCTTGATCAGGTAACATGATGCCCCCCATTTTATTTTTGTTTTTAAACATATTCATAGTGATTCGGGGTCTCTTCTGATTCCATATGAATTTTTGGATTATTTGCTCCAGCTCTTTGAAGACTACCAGTGGAATTTGGATCTAATGGCATTAAAAGTATAGATTTATCTATGCAGTATAGACATTTTAACAATATTTATTCTTCCGATCCAAGAGCAAGGAATGGTTTTCCAGCTTTTGTGTCTTCTTCAATTTCTTTCATGAGTGTTCTGTAGTACCTCGGGTACAGATCCTATACCTCTTTGCTTAGGTTTAATTCTAGGTATCTTATGGTTCTTGGTGCTATAGTAAATGCAATTGATTCTCTAATTTCCCTTTCTGTATTTCCATTGTTAGTGTATAAGAAATCCTCTAATTTCTGTACATTGACTTTGTATCCTGCCACGTTGCTGAATTGCTGTATAAATTCTAGTTGTTTGGGGGTGGAGTCTTTTGGGTTTTCCATATAAAGAATCATGTCATCTCCGATGAGAAAGAGTTTGACTTCTTCCTTGCCAATTTGGATACCTTTTATTTCTCTTTGTTTTCTGATTGCTGTTGCTAGGTCTTCTAAAACGATGTTGAACAAAAGTGGTGAGAGTGGGCATCCCTGTCGTGTTCCTGATCTCATCGCAAAAGTCTACAAGCTTTTTCCCATTCAGGATGATATTTGCTGTGGGTCTTTCATAGATAGATTTGATGAAGTTCAGGAATGTTCCGTCTATCCCTATATTTTGATGTGTTTGAATCAGAAATGGATGCTGGATTTTGTCAAATGCTTTTTCTGCAATGATAGAGAGGACTATGTGGTTCTTCTCACTTCTCAAATAATTTGTTCTATCTCATTGATTAATTTGCGAATCTTGAACCATCCTTGTAGCCCAGGGATGAATGCCACCTGGTCATGGTGGATAATCTTTTTAATGTGCGGTTGGATCCTCTTTGCTAGGATCTTGTTGAGAATCTTAGCATCCATATTCATCAGTGATATTGTTCTGAAATTCTCCTTTCGGGTAGCGTCTTTGCCTGGTTTGGGGATCAGGGTAATGCGGTTTAATAAAAAGAGTCTGGAAGTTTTCCTTCTGCTTCAATTTTTTGAAACAGCTTCAGGAGAATAGGTGGTATTTCTTCTTTAAAAGTTTGGTAGAATTCCCCAGGGAATCCGTCAGGTCCTGGGCGCTTGTTTTTGTGGAGGTTTTTTATCACTTCTTCAATCTCGTTACTAGATATCTGTTTATTCGGATTGACAATCTCCTCCCGCTTCAAATTTGGGATTTTATAGTTTTCCAGGAAAGCATCCATTTAATCTAGTTTCCTTTGGATATTGGCATAAAACTGTTAATAATAACTTCTGATGATTGTTTCTACTTCCTTGGCATTAGTTGTAATCTCTCCCTTTTCATTCACAATTTTATTAATTTGGGCTTTCTCTCTTTTCTTTTGGATTAGTGTGACCAACGGTTTATCGATCTTATTGATTCTTTCAAAAAACAGCTGCTAGTTTCATTGATACCTCCTACTGTATCTCTGTCTTCTACCTCGTTGATCTCAGCTCTAATCTTGATGATTTCCGTTCTTATGTGTGGAATTGGTTTGATTTGTTGTTGATTCTCCACTTCCTTAAGGTGTAGAGACAGCTGCTTTGTTCTGGATTTTTCAATTTTTTTTTAGAGAGGCTTGGATGGCTATGTATTCCCCCCGTAGGACCGCTTTTGCTGTATTCCATAGGTTTTGGACCAAAGTGTCTTCATTCTCATTAGTTTCCATGAGTTGTTTCAGTTCTTCCTTGATCTCCTGGTTGATCCAAGCATTCTTAGGCAAGGTGGTCTTTAGCTTGCAGGTGTTTGAGTTCCTACTGAACTTTTCCTTGTTATTGAGCTTCAGTTTCAAAGCATTATGATCTGAGCATATGCAGGGAATCATCTCAGTCTTTTGGCATTGGTAGAGTCGTGATTTGTGACCCAGTATATGGTCTATTCTTGAGAAGGTTCCATGTGCACTTGAGAAGAATGATTATTCTGTGGTTTTAGGGTGGAATGTTCTGTATATATCTATGGTGTCCATTAGTCCAATGTGTCATTCAATGCACTTGTTTTTTTATTGATTTTCATCTTTGATGATCTGTCTATTTCTGAGAGATGCATGTTAAGAACTCCTACTATTAATGTATTCATATCAATATGACTCTTTATCTTCATTAACAGTTTTCTTATGTAATTGGCTGCTCCCTTATTGGGGCATAGATATTTACAATTGTTAGATCATCTTGGTGGATAGTCCCTATAAGAATGATGTAGTGTCCTTCTGAATCTCTTACTACAGTCTTTAGTTTAAAATCTAATTTGTCTAATATGAGAATCGCTACCCTGGTCTTTTTTTGAGGCTCATTGGCATGAAAGATTCTTCTCCACGCTTCACTTTCAGTTTGGGTGTATCTTTAGGTTCAAAATGGGTCTCTTGTAGATAATATATGGATGCGTTCTGTCATTTTATCCAGTCTGCAACCCTGTGACATTTTATGGGCGAATTTATGCCATTCACATTGAGAGTAATTATCAGTAGATACGTTTTTATTTATATCATGTTACCTTTGAAGACTTTCTTTCTGTAGATTGTCTCTATATATCTGTTCAATGCTATAATTAGGATTTTTCCTCTTTTATAGGAACCCCCTTAATACTTCCTGCAGTGTTGGCTTGGTGGTTGCTTAGTCTTTTAATCCATGCCGTCCTGGAAACTCTTTATCTCTCCCTCTATTTTGAATATCAGTCTTGCTGGATAAAGTATTCTTGGTTGCATGTTCTTCTCATTTAATGCCCTGAATATATCTTGCCAGCCCTTTATGGCTTGCCAGGTCCCTGTGGATAGGTCTGATGTTATTCTGATGGGCTTTTCTCTGTAAATAAGGAGCCTCTTTGTCCTAGCTACTTTCAAGAGATTATACCTACAATTATGACTCCAGAATTTGACTATCAGGTTCCTTGTTGTTTTTTGGAATATATAATCTTGGGTGGAGGGTTTTTGGCCTCTAGTACATGAGTGCTGGTTCCATTCATGAGATTGGGGAAATTATCTTGAAACTTGTTCCACTATATCTTCTAGACTTCTTTCTTTCTTCTCCCCTTCAAGGGTTCCAATAATCCTGACATCGGAATGTTTCATGGCATCATTTCGTCCCCTGATTCTGTTTTCCTTGCTTCTAAGCCTTTTGTTCCAGGCTTCCTCCTGATCCTTTCTATCTGTTCGGCTTCCAGGTCCCTAATTCTATCTTCTGTCTCAGTTACCCTAGCTTTGAAAGAATTTAGATTAGATTTGAACTCATTGAGAGCATTGTGAACCTCAGCCATGATAGCCATGGTAGCTTTTAACTCCACCCTAACATTGTGAAGATCATCTCTGGTTGCTTTCATCTCAGCCCTAATCAATTCCTTTTGGTCATCCATGGCTTTCTCCAACCTAGCTATTGCCTGTATAACTTTTAGCCTAAATTCTCTTTCTGACATATTGTCTATGTTGATAGCCATTAACTCTTTTGCAGAATGTCCATCCTCTGTGTTTTTCTTCTGTTGTGCATTTCTCCTCCTAGTCATTTTGGTGAGAGATGACTGAACAAATGTAGCTGGATATATTGACCAAAGTACAGTCAAGGTGCACCCTGGTCCCTTCTGAGTAATCAGGATTCCCCACCCATACGAGAACAAAAGAACAGAAAAAGAACAAAAGGGGGAAAAAAAGGAAAGAGAGAGAGAGACAGAAAAGAAAGGGAAGATGAAAGAGAAGATTCAGCCCAAATGGGCCCCAAGGTAAAATTTTTGAAGTATACAAAGAAAAACAGACTAACAGAAAGACTGATAAAAGTATATGACAAAAGAAAAAAATATATATATAAAAAAAATATATATATATATGAAATATATATAAAAATATATAAAAATATAAAATATTATATAATATATAAAAATATACATATAAAATATATATAAAAATGTATAAAATATATATTTTATATATAATATATATTAAATATATAATATATATTATATAATATATATTATATATAATATATAATAAATATATATTTATAATAAATAAATTTATATTTAAAATATATATAAAAATATATAAAATATATATTTTATATATATTTAATAATATAAATAATAAATATATATTTATAATAAATATATATATATAATATATAATAAATATATATAAAATATATAATATTATATTATATAATATATAATATATATATTGAATATTCATATATATTCATATATTTGAATATATAAATATATATATAATTTTTGAATATTTATATATATTATATATATAATATATATAATAAATATATATTTATAATAAATATATATATAATATATAATAAATATATTTATTATATATTATATATATATTTATTATAAATATATATTTATTATATATTATTAATTATTAATTATATATATATATAATATATATATATAATATATATTATATATTATATTTATAATAAATATATATATAATAAATATATATTTATAATATATATTTATTATAAATATTATTAAATATATATGAAATATATATTATATATATTTTATATATTATATATGTATTCATATATATTTTTATATATATTATGTATATACAATATATATTATAAAATTATAAATAATAAATATTATAAATTATAAACATTATATAAAATATATATTTTATACATTTTTATATATATTTTATATATATATTTTATATATTATATAATATATATTTTATATATTTTATATATATTTTATATATATATTTATAAATAAATTTATAAATTTATATATTTATATAATTGTAAATTTATAAATTTATTTATATATTTATAATGTTATAAATATTTAAATATTTATTTATTTATAATATATTACAAATATATAAATAAACTTATATTTATAAATTATATTTATATTTATAAATTATATATATAAATTTATATTTATAAATATAAATTTATATTTAAATATAAATAACAATATAAATAAATATAAATATTTATATTTATAATATAAATTTATATTTAAATATTTATTTTTTTATAATATATTATAAATATATAAATAAATTTATAAATTTATAATTATATAAATATATAAATTTATAAATTTATTTAAATATATATATAATATATATAAAATATTTATAAAATATATAAAATATATATTATATAATATATAAAATATATATATAAAATATATACAAAAATGTATAAAATATATATTTTATATATAATATACATAATTAATATATATAACATATATTTATTATGTATATTATATATAAAATATATATATTTTATAAAATATATATTATATAATATATAAAATACATATATAAAATATATAAAAAAATGTATAAAATATATATTTTATAAAATATATCTATTTTATATATAATATATAATTATTATATATATTATATATAAAATAGATATATTTTATAAAATATATATTTTATATATTTTATATATATTTTATATATATATTTTTTCTTTTGTCGTATACTTTTATCAGTCTTTCTGTTTGTTTTAAAATATATAATATATAATATATATATATTTATATATATATAAAATATATTTAAAAATATAATATATTTTTAATATAATATATATTATATAATATATATTTAAAAATATATATTATATAATATATATTATATAATGCATATTATATTAAAAATATATTATATTTTATAATATATTTTATATATATATAAATAAATATTATATATATATATAAATAAATATAATATATTTATATATATATTTTATAATATATTTTATATATATATAAATAAATATTATATATATATAAATAAATATAATATATGTATATATATATATAAAATATAATATATTTTATATATATTATATATTATATAACATATTATATAATATATAATATATATTTTTAAATATATAAAATATATTATATTTTATAATATATTTTATATATAAATAAATAAATATATATATATATACAAATAAAGGAAGAAGCTCCCCAAGAAGAACCCCAAGTGTAAGATTTATATACTATCAGAACAAAAACAAAAACACAAAAATAGTGGTGGAAGAAAAAGTTGGGAAAGTGGTTATAAATTCTCAGTGTCGGGGAGCAAGCTTGTTTTGATTCTTTCTGGATGTATCTTGATATCTTTGACTCAACTTTTTTAAGATAAAGAGGGATTAAAAATTTGTTTACCTATAGGGTAGTATTGATTTGGGAAAAGGGATTACTTTGAAGTTTAACTCTATATGAATACTAGAAAATAAAAATAAAAAGGAATAAAATAGACTAAAATAAACCTGGTGATTCACAGACCTGTACCCCTGGGTTAAAAATATATGTTATAAAAAATAAAAAATTTAAAAACTAAACTAAAATTTTAAAAAAATATTCAAAAAATAGAAAGCCAACGAAAAACACAGGTGTATGCTTCAAAAAGTTCAGGTTAGAAAGTTATTATGGAATTTGATGTTCTGGACATCTCACTGTGGTGGTAAATAGGTTAAAAAATATATATATATATATAAGAAAAATGAACCAGAATAGTGGGGACTAGTTAAAAATAAAAGTTGTCCTATGAAATAGTGGTGGTTGTTTTCTTGTAGTCTTTTTTTTTCCTTTCTTGGTTGGTTTTCTGGGGCAGAGGCCTGTCACATGGAGTTTTCAGTCAATGGTGTTTCCTGAGTTAAGTACCCCTGCCCTCCTCAAGGGGGTGGGCTCTGAGGAAACTTTTTTTTTTTCAGGTTTTTGTTCTCTGGCATTTTTTAATGTTTGTTCACTTTTTTTTTCCTCTCACCTTGACCACTTTTGATGGTTTTTGTAGTTTTAGTGGAAAACAAACTGCACCCTGACCTCCCTCTCAGAGAGAAGCCTCAGTCTGCCTGCAGAGCCCAAATAAGTTACCCCTTGGCTGCTGGAAGAGCAGGCTCCAAGTCTTGGTCCCTGGGGACACAGGATCTTTTGCTTTTATCCAAAACCACAGCAGTGGCAGCTGTCTGGGCAGCTCCAGATGACCAGAAAGGTTCCAAGCAGCAATCACACACTGAGATTATCCCGCTGGCCTGGGCTGGGAGTGCCTGGTCTTTCTGGGTCTAACAGTGCCCGGCTTCTGGGCACCTCTTTCAGGGGAGGCTGTGGGTCATGGGCACATCTCAGGTTCTGATAACAGGGTGCAGGTCTGAAAGTACCAGGCTGGGCCTTCACGCACTTCTTTCAGGGGAGAGTTTGGGGTGTGCGTCTTAGGCTCTGAAACAATGGCTGGGGTCAAAGATCGCTGACTGGGACTTTGTGTCTCTCTCAGGGGAGGGTGGGGGTGCACCATCTCAGGCTCTATAGCAGGGCTTGCACGTTCTGTCATCTCACGAGTCTCCCAGCCCCTCACAGGAGCCGGACCCCACTCGTTCTCAGACGCACTGGCAGCTAAGGGAACAAGACCTGGTTTCTCTGCCATACTCTCTCTGGCTCAGCACCAGGGGAGGCTGTCCTGGGACCAGGGACTTAAGCTCCTGTCCCTACTCGCCCTGATTCCCACAGTCCTCCCCCTGACCCTGCAATCCTTTGCTCTTTTGGAGTGATTTCAACCAGGCTCCAAGTTAATGCTGGTCCCCAGATGCAGGGCACTCTCATTCATATTACGGGTATTACTTTCCAACTATTCGTCTCTGGTGGCTCCCTCCCCCTTTTGTTTATCTTCCGATATCAGTTCACCATTCCCACTCTGCTTTACCTTACCACTGGTGTCTTCTGTCCTTGTAAAGATCCAGATGTGTATAATTCTGATCTCAGGTTGATTTCATGGGTGATCAGAATTCTTCCATATGTAATAAGCTCACTTTAGGGTACAGGTAAAAGGCGCCTCCTCCTACTTCCCCGCCATCTTGTCCCACCTCAATTTAAACTTTTTTGATACATATACCTGTGTTTTTCTTTTGCCTTTTGATTTTTTAATATATATGCAGAGATAAGATTCAAGGTAATCTTATTTTCCCAATCAATACTACCCCTATATATAAGCTGGTTTTAATCCCACATTATCTCTGGAAATTTAAGTCCTTTAATAACTATATCAAGATATAACTAGGAAGAATCAAAATACACTTCCCTGCCCACAATGAATATTTATAACTGCCCTCCCATCTTTTTATTCTGTCAGTGTTTCTGTTCTTTGTTTGTTTGTTTGTTCATTTGTTTTTTGGTTCTGAAATTATATAAATCTTGTACTTGGGGTTCATTTTGTCTGGATTCTTTTTTTTTTTTTTTTGGTTATAACTTTGTTAGTCTTTTTGTTTGTCCATTTTTGTCTGTGTACTTTTTAAATATTACCTTTGGGGCCCATTCTGGGTGGGTCTTCTCTCTCTCTCTTTCCTGTTTCTCTTTCTCTATCTCTCTTTTTTTTTCTTTCTTTTTGGTAGGGACTCTCCCAATTGCTCAGAACTGTTCCAGGGTTCTCCTTACCTGGATGATGGTTGATACATTCTGCTACACATCCCCTTGATCATCCCTCACAAAAAAGACTAGGAGAGGGAATTCCCAACAGAGGAAAAACTCAGATTATGTGTCCTCTCTAGCAGAGCTATTGGATATGGACATAAACAGTATGTTGGAAAGGGAATTCAGGATAACAATTATGCAGGCAATGGGTAGGTTTGAGAAAACCATTATTGACAATATGGAATCAATTAGGGAAGAAGTGAAAGCCACCAGGGAAGAAGTTAAAAATGCTATCAATGAGCTCCAATCTAATCTAAATTCTCTAAAAACTAGGTAACTGCAACAGAATAAATAGAACTAGTGATGTAGAATACAAACTGAGAGGGAAAAGTGTCAGGAAGAAGCCTGGAACAAATAGCTTAGAAGCCATGAAGCAGAATTAGGGAAATAAATGACACCATGAAACCTTGGAATTATTAGGATCCCTGAGAGGGAGGATAAAGAAAGAACACTGGAGGATATAGTTGAACAAATTCTCCATTAAAATTTTCCCAATCTGGTGAATTGAACCAGCCTTTGTGTTCTAGAGGCAGAAAGGTCTACTCCCAAGATTATAGAATCAAGAAAGGCCTCAAGACCCCTTACTGTGAAAATGATGAATCTTAATTTTAGACAGGACCTCTTGAAAGCAGCTAGGGGGAAGAAATTCCTTACATATATAAGAAAGCCCATCAGAATAATGTCAGACCTATCGGCAGAAACCTGGAAAGCTAGAAAGGGCAGGGAAAATGTATTCAGGGCACTAAATGAGAAGAACATGAGGCCAAGAATAATTTATCCAGCCAGACTGACATTCAAAATGGATGGAGAGATAAAGAGCTTCCAAGACCAGCAAGGTTTAAAAGAATATGTGATCTCCAAGCTGGCACTACAAAAAATATTAAGAAGGGGTTTACAAAAGAAGAAAGAACCAAAAAGTGTAATAGAACAGAAATTTATTGAGATAATCTATAGAAATAAGAACTTCATGCAAAACATAATGTCAATAAATACATATCTCTTGAAAATCACACACAATGCTAATGGTCAAAACACTTCCACAAAATGACACAGGGTTGCAGGTTGGATAAAACAACAGGAGCCATCTATATGTTGTGTATAAAAGACCCACTTTGAACCTAAGGCTACATCCAGACTGAAACTGAATGGTTGGAGAAATACCTTTCATGCCAATGGGTCTCAAAAAAAAAAATCAGGTGAAGCAATTCTCAAATCAGATAAATCAGATTATAAACTAAAGACTATAGCCAGAGATAAAGAAGGACACTACATCATTTAGAAAAGATCTATTCATCAAGATCTAACAATTATAAATATTTATGCCCCCAATATAGGAACAGCCAACTACATAAGACAACTTTTAATCAAGATAAAGGGCCATATTGATATGAATACGTTAATAGTAGGGGATTTTAACATGCCACTATAGACAGATCATCCAATCAGGAAATCAATAAAGAAACATGAATGTTGAATGACACATTGGAGCAGATGAACCTCGTAGATATTTACAGAACATTCCACACTAAAACAACAGAATACTCATTCTTCTCAAGTGAATATGAAACTTTCTCCAGAATAGACCATATACTGGGTCACAAATCATGACTCAACCAAAAAAGATTGAGATTCCCTGCAAATCACAACACTTTTAAACTGTAATTCAACCCCAGCAAAAAGACTGGAAGGAATTCAAACACCTGGAAGCTAAAGACCACCTTGTTTAAGAATCTGGATCAAACAGGAAATTAAAGAAGAACTTAAATGATTCATGGAAACCAATGAGAGTGAAGACATTTGGATCCAAAACCTATGGGATACAGCAAAGGTAGTCCTAAGGGGGAAATACTTAGCCATATAAGACTCCCTCAAAAAAAGAGCTGTAGAATCAATAACAAATTAACCCAACTCCACACACAAGAAGAGAAATAACCAAGATTGAGCAGAGATCAATAAGATAGAAACGAGAGATACAGTATAACACATCAAAGTAACTAGAAGCTGGTTCTTTGAAAGAATCAATGAGATTAATTAACTGCTGGCCAAACTAATCCAGAAGAAAATAAAGAGGACCCAAATTAATAAAATTATGAATGAAAAGGGAGAGATCATGACTAACACCAAGGAAATAGAAATAATCATCAGAAATTATTATCAACATTTATATGCCAATATGTTAAGCAATCTAGATGAAATGAATGCATTCCTGGAACTCTATAAACTTCGAAAACTGAATCAGGAAGGAATTGACAGCACGAATAGACCAATATCTAGTTACACGATTGAAGCAGTGATCAAAATCCTCCAAAAATACAAGAGCCTAGGACCTGACAGATTCCCTGTAAAATTCTACCAAACATTCAAAAAAGAAATAATACCCATTCTCCTGAAGCTGTTTTAAAAAATTGAAGCAGAAGGAAAATTCCAGACTCTTTATGAAGCCAATTTACCCTGATCCTCAAACCAGGCAAAGACCCCATCAAAAAGGAGAATTTCAGATCAATATCCCTGATAAATATGGATGATAAGATTCACAACAAGATCCTAGCTAATAGGACCCAACAGTACATTAAAGATGTTATCCACCATGAGGGTGGAGGGGTCACTATGGCGGAGGAGTAGCAGGCCGAGATGACATCAGGTAGCAGGAGACCAACTAGATAGTTTATCAAACCTTTCTGAACACCTCCAAATCCAACCAGAGATCAAAGAGAAGAACAACAATTCTACAAACAGAAAATTGACCACTTTCTGAATGTAGGACCCAGGACCTGCAGAGAAGTGAATCCAAAGTGACAGGAATATAGGCCATGGGGCGAAGGGCTGGCTCCCAGCAAGTAGCAGAGCAACAGAGCACAAAATCAGAACTTTTAAAAGTCTGCTGTACTGAGGGACATTGCTCCAGAAGCTAACCCAGGGTGGATCCCATGTGGGGCAGTGTAGTCTTAGGTCCTGTGGGGATACAGAAGGATCTGGGGTGTCTGAGTGTTACAGAGCTCACAGGAATTAGAGTGGGGAAGCCAGATACTGAGACAGAGCTGCAGAGTGAGCTCTCAACTCAGGGTTACCTTAAACTGTGGTCTGTGGCACAGTGAGGACCCTGTTCTTTGAGCAGGGACCTCACAAGTGGCAGACCCAGGGACAGCCCTCTGGAAGAGTAGCAGGGATCTGCTGGGTTTGGAGACTCCATGCATGCTGGCTGTAAGCCAGAGACAGAGATGCTTGGTCACAGGCTGGGTGAGCTTGGAGTGTGGCGGGAGGCCAGGGAGAAGGGAGTGTTTGAGTAATTTTTTCCAAGGTAGCTCTGAAGAGTGGGTCCCCAAGCTCTCAGCTCCTCCAGGCCAGGGATTGGGAGGCCGCCATTTTAATTCCCATCCTCTAGAACTCTCCAGAAAGTGTTCAGGGAACAAAATATCCCTAGAGCGAACCCGAGCAGAGTACTTAGCCCAGCCCTTGGCAAGGGCGGTGCAATTATGCCTTAGGCAAAGACACTTGAGAATCACTACAAAAGACCCCTCCCCCAAAACATCAGCAAGAAATCCACCCTTGACCAAGGTCAGTTATCAAGGAGAACAGCAGAATTCCAGAGGAGAAAGCAAAGCATGGAATTCATGGCTTTCTCCCGAGAATTCTTTAGTCTTGCAGAGTTAATTATTTAAAAAAAAAATTTTTTTTTCTTATTCTATTTTTCTAACTTTTACTCTTTCATCTTTTAACATTTTTTAACCAGTTTATCTTAACAATAACTTTTATTAAAAGAAAAAGAAACTTTTTGAGTGCCTGGATGGCTCAGTGGGTTAAGTTGCTGCCTTTGGCTCAGGTCATGATCTCAGGGTCCTGGAATCGAGTCCCACATCGGGCTCTCTGCTTGGCAGGGAGCCTGCTTCCCCTTCTGTCTCTCTTCCTGCTTGTGATCTCTCTCTGTCAAATAAATAAATAAAATATTTTTAAAAAAATCTTTTTGAACCTTCATTATTATAATCATTTTTTAACATTCATTGTATCTAGATTTATTTTTTGTATACACATAATGTTTTTTCTTCTAAAAAAATTCGGGGTGCAACTTCTAATAGATCAAAGTATACCCTAAATCTAGCAGAGGGATTTGTTCTCATCGCCAGCCTGAGAAAATACTCTCCACTTTATTTTCCCAACCAACTTAACAACTCCTTTCATAGAATTTTTTTAATTTTATCTTTATAGTAATATTCCATCACTTCATCATGTTTACTCTTATTTTGTATATATACATATACATATATATATATACATATATATATATATGTGTGTGTGTGTGTGTGTGTGTGTGTGTGTTTCTTTCTTTAAAATTTTGGGAGGCAGTTTCTTCTAAGAATCCAAAATACTCCCAAAATTAAGTAGATGGCTCTTTTCTATTCAACAGTCATATATATATATATATATATATATATATATATATATATATATATTCTTTTTAATTTTTTTCTTTCTTCTGTTTTTATTTTTTTCTGAAATTCTTCTTAGCCCCTTTCTTTCACACCCCACGATTTGGGCATATTTTCCTGGGGTCTTTGCCACCCTTTTAGTATTGTATACTCTCCTTCATATATTTTTATCTGGATAAAATGACAAGGTGGAAAAACTCACCACAAAAAAAAAAAAAAAAAAAAAAAACAAGAACAAGACACACTACCAAAGGCTAATCAATACAGGCATTGGTAATATGTCAGATCTAGAGTTCATAATGATGATTCTCAAGGTGCTAGTTGTGCTCTAAAAAGCCATGGGAGGTATTAGAGAAACACTGTCTGGAGAAATAAAAGCCCTTTTTGGGGGAAATAAAGGCCCTTTCTGGAGAAATAAAAGACCTAAAATCTAATCAAGCTCAAATTAAAAAAAAAAAAAAGCTGTTAATGAGGTGCAATAAAAAATGAAGGCTCTTACTGCTAGGATAAATGAGGCAGAAGAGAGAATTAGCGATATAGAAGACCAAAATAAAGAAACTGAGCAAAAGAAAGACAAACAAATACTGGACTATGTGGGGAGAATTCGAGAGATAAGTGATACCATAAGATGAAATAGCATTAGAGTAATTGGGATTTCAGAAGAAGAAAAAAAGAGAGAGGGGAGCAGAAGGTATACTGAGGGAAATATTTTGGAGAACTTCCCTAATATGGCAAAGGGTATAAGCATCAAAATCCAGGAGGTGCAGAGAAACCCCCTCAAAATCAGTAAGAAAAGGTCCCTACAACATCATCTAATAATAAAATTTACAAGTCATAGTGACAAAGAGAAAATACTGAAAGCAGCTAAGAGCAAGAAGTCTGTAACATACAATGGTACAAATATGAGATTGGCAGCAGACTTACCCCCAGAGACCTGGCAGGCCAGAAAGAAGTGGCATGATATATTCAGAGCACTAAACAAGAAAAATATGGAGCCAATAATACTATATACAGCTAGGCTATCATTGAAAATAGAAGGAAAACTTCCAGGACAAACTAAAACTGAAATAATTTGTAAACACCAAATCAGCTCTACAGAAAATATTAAAAGGGGTCCTCTAAGCAAAGAGAGAGCCTAAAAGTAGAAGATGAGAGAAGAACAGAGACAATGTACTGTAATAGTCACCTTACAGGCAATACAGTGACACTCAATTTATATTTCTCAATAGTTACCCTGAATATAAATGGGACTAAATGTCCCAATCAAAAGACACAGGGTATCAGAATGAATAAAAATACAAAACCCATCAATACTCTGTCTATAAGAAAGTCATTGTAGAACCAAAGAAACCTCCAGATTTAAAGTGAGGGGGTGGAAAACAATTTACCATGCTAATGGACACCAAAAGAAAGCTGGTGTGGCAATCCTTATATCAGATCAATTAGATTTTAATCCAAAGACTATAATAAGAGATGAAGAAGGACACTATATCATATTGAAAGAGTCTGTCCAACAATAGGATCTAACAATTTTAAATATCTATGCCCCTACCATGGGAACACCCAACTATATAAACCACTTAAGAACAAAATGAAAGAAAGGTATTCAACAATAATGCAATAATAGTAGAGGACTTTAACACCTCCCTCACTGAAATGTACAGATCATCCAAGCAAAAGATCAACAAGGAAATAAAGATCTTAAATGACACACTGGACCAGATGGATTTCACAGACATTTTCAGAACATTCCATCCCAAAGCAACATAATACACATGCTTCTCCAGTGCCCATGGAACATTTAGCAGAATAGATCACATCCTGGGTCAAAAATCGAGCCTCAACCAATATCAAAAGTTTGGGATCATTCCCTGTTTATTTTCAGACCACAGTGCTCTGAAGCTAGATCTCAATCACAAAAGGAAATTTGGAATGAACCTAAATACACGGACACTAAAAAGCATCCTTCTAAGGAATGAGTGGGTCAACCAGAAAATTAAAGATTTGAAAAAAAATTCATGGAAACAAATGATAATGAAAACACAACAGTTCAAAATCTGTGGGACAGAGCAAAGGCAGTCCTGAGAGGAAAATATATAGTGGTACGAGTCTTTCTCAAGAAATAAGAAAGGACTCAAATAAACAACCGAACCCTACACCTAAGGGAGATGGAGGGAAAAAAAAAACACAACAAAGAAAGCATAAACCCAATAGAAGAGAAATAATAAGAATGAGAGCAGAAATCAATGAAATAGAAGTCAAAAGAAGAATAGAACAAATCAATGAAACTAGGAACTGATTCTCTGAAAGAATTAATAAGATTGATAAACCCCAGGCCAGACTTAACAAAAAGAAAGGAGAAAGGACCCAAATAAATAAAATCATGAATGAAGGAGGACAGAGCACAGCTAAGACCAAAGAAATGCAAACAATTATAAGAACATATTATGAGCAACTATATGCCAGCAAATTTGACAATCTGGAAGAAATGGATGCATTCCTAGAGACATATAAACTAACACAATTGAATCAGGAAGAAATAGAAAATCTGAACCGACCAATAACCAGTAAGGATATTGAAGCAGTCATCAAAAATCTACCAACAAACAAAAGCCCAGGGCCACACGGCTTCCCAGGGGAATTCTACAAAACATTTAAAGAAGAATTAAGCCCTATTCTCCTGAAACTATTTAAAAAAAATAAAAATAGAAGTTAAACACCCAAACTCATTTTATGAGGCCAGCATTACCTTGATCCCAAAACCAGGCAAAGATCCCATCAATAAAGATAATTACAGACCAATATACTTGATGAAAAAAAGATTAGAAATTCTTATCAAAATACTAGTCAATAAGATCCAACAGTACATTAAAAGAATTATTCACCATGACAAAGTGGGATTTATCCCAGGACTGCAAGGTTTGTTCAACATCTGCAAATCAAACAATGTGATACAATACATTAATAAAAGAAAGAACACGAACCATATGATACTCTCAATAGATGCTGAAAAAGCATTTGACAAAGTAGAGCATCCTTTCCTGATCAAAACTCTTCAAAATGTAGGTATTGAGGGTACATATATCAATATCATCAAAGCCATCTATGAAAAACCCACAGCAAATATCATTCTTAATAAAGAAAAACTGAGAACTTTTCTGCTAAGTTCAGGAACACTGCAGGGATGTCCATTATCACCACTGCTATTCAACATAGTACTAAAAGTCCTAGGCTCATAAATCAGACAACAAAAAGAAATTAAATGTATCAAAATTGGCAAATACGTCAAACTATCACTCTTTGCAGATGATATTATACTTTATTTGGAAAACCCAAAAGACTGCACTCCAAATCTGCTAGAACTTGCAGAGGAATTCAGTCAAGTGTCAGGATATAAAATCAATGCACAGAAATCAGTTGCATTTCTCTACACCAACAACAAGACATAAGAAAGACTAATTAAGGAATCAATCCCATTTACAATTGCACCCCAAACCATAAGTTACGTAGGAATAAACCTAACCAAAAATTCCAAGAATCTATGTTCAGAAAACTATAAAGTACTCATGTAAAAAAACTGAGGAAGACACAAGGAAATGGAAAAATATTCCATGCTCATGGATTGGAAAAACAAATATTGTGAAAATGGCTATGCTACCTAAAGCAATCTACACATGTTATGTAATACCTATCAAAACCACAACCATTTTTTTCAAAGAAATGGAACAAATAGTCCTAAAAGTTATATGGAATCAGAAAAGACCTCGAATAGCTAGAGTAATATTTAAAAAGAAAGCCAAAGTTGGTGGCATCACAATTCGAGACTTCAAGCTCTATTGCAAATCTGTCATCCTCAAGACAGTATGGTACTGGCACAAAAACAGATACATAGATGAATGGAACAAAACAGAGAGTCCAGAAATTGACCCTCAACTCTATGGTCAACTAATCTTCGACAAATCTGGAAAGAATGTCCAATGGAAAAAAGACAGTTTCTTCTACAAATGGTATTGGGAAAATTGGATAACCACATGCAGAAGAATAAAGTTGGACCATTTACTCACACCACACACAAAAATAGACTAAAAATGGATGAAGGACATCAATATGAGAAAGGAATCTATCAAAATCCTAGAAAATAAAATAGGCAGCAACCTCTTCGACCTCAGCCACAGCAACTTCTTCCTAGGAACATCGCTAAAGTCAAGTGAAGCAAGGGCAAAAATGTACTATTGGGACATCATCAACATCACACACTCCTGCACAGTGAATAATTTTATCTTTTTCTCTATTTATCACTTGATGGACATTTGGACTCTTTCCATAATTTGGTTATTGTTGACAATGCTACTATGACATTGGGGTACATGTCTCTCTTCAAATAACTGTTTCTGTATTCTTTGGGAAATATATAGTGGTTTAATTGCTGGATGCAATATTTTTAACTTTTTGAGGAACCTCCATACTGTTTTCCAGTTTTGGATTGAAAGCATGAGATATTTATTTCCTTTTTCCACATTCTTCCAGCACTGGTTTCCTGTGTTGTTAATTTTAATCATTTTGACAGGTGTGAGGTGATATGATAGTAGATAAAACATGAATAACAATATTCCAAGGATAATCACATATTGTTAGAGTT
This sequence comes from Mustela nivalis, assembly GCF_964662115.1. Lineage (NCBI taxonomy): Eukaryota > Metazoa > Chordata > Mammalia > Carnivora > Mustelidae > Mustela > Mustela nivalis. The sequence goes on along the minus strand of NC_139022.1, from coordinate 6,779,293 downwards.
TCACTCCAAACTTAAAATGGAGCCACAAAAATACTATGTTGTATGACCAAAATGTCCCCCATAATCATGCCTTTCAAATTTATACGTTTCCACTTATCCTTGTCAAGTTCTAATAATTTGAGAGACATTGGCATCATTTGGTTTCAGTCTTTCAGCAATTTGGTATAATTGATCTAAGAGCTGAATATATTTCTTATTCTGAGCATCTCTTGAGACATGATGAGTCATTAGATTTCCTCCTTGCATAATCCATTTATGCATTTTCATGTGTCTACTTTCCTGTTATTTATTGCCCCCATCTATCACTGACTATTTTCCAGTATTTTCTGCTTTGGGGAGTAACATTAGATTCAGTCACTGTGCTTATCCATAGTGCTAGCAGCAATGCATACTATGGCAAACGCCATCCTCTCAGTGCACCTGTATTTAAATATGGTAGAGTTATATAGATAAAGAACTAAGGGACTATCTTAAATCATAGGCAATATATCTGTCTTCACTGTCAATCCTAATTTTTCCAAAGTGGTCAAGCCAGAATCTATTTCATTAAAGCCTTAGAAGTTCTGACAAAAACATTCAAAAGTATAGGTGGTTTTTTAATTAAGGATCATTTCTGATTCTGGCATCATGGTTGTAGCATTGGTCTTGGGATCTCTGGTTCTTGGAAGAAAAATAAGGTTGAAGTGACATAGAATAAGAGAAAAATATTATAATTTTACCAAAATTCTCCAACCCTATTCTACCCTGTAGGGAATTTCTTGTAGCCCTCTTTACATTCAGGAATGAAGTGTATGCCACCCTTTCATGACTCTACATCCTCCTATGTGAGATAAGAACTGATTCAATTTCCAAGTTGTCACATAAAGGTATGTTCTCTCCCTTTGTCCATTTTATGTTTACATATGCATATATCTTTAGTTCCCTACTGAAGTTCAGATGGAAAGACCCTGTTCCTTTCTGTGATTCTTTTTAATGATGAATTTGTGTTACCCTCATCTCAGGCAATTTGTTGCCACTTTTGGCATGGTACATTTTACCTTTCAACTCAGCCTTCCAAGCCAGAGTAAAGAAAGTAAAATTGTTTTATTACCTTCAAAGTTTGAGGGACAAGCAGAGGCTCGTATTAGTTTACACAATCTCTGAGAGGACCATATTGGGACCTTCATTTCAGTTCCATCATTGCCCACTTCACCCTTTCTATTTTTAAAATAAATTCCTATCCTGCTAAAATGACTTGCTTGGGTATCCCTTTGTTTTGTCTCATATATCATAGAAATCACTCTAATTCTTTAAAAATATATTTGATTAATTAATTTATTTGAGAGAAAGAGAGCATGAATGGAGAGAGGGTCAGGGGAAGAAGCAGACTCCCTGCTGAGCAGGGTGTCTGATGAGGGACTGGATCCCAGGACTCCTAGATCATGACTATCTATTCACTAACTGAGTGTTTCCATAAATTGGCTACTATTGATAAAGATGCTATAAATATCGGTGTTGGTATACCCCTTGCATTATTTGAATAAATATTCCAGTGAAATTGCTGGATCATAGGGTACTTCTATTTTTACCTTTTTTGGGAAACTTCCATACTGTTTTTCACTGTGGTTGTGCCAGTTTGCATTAGCAGTATGCAAGCACTCTCCATTTTCCACATCTTCACCAACTCATCTTTTTTTCTTACATTGCTGAATTTAACATTTCTGCATGGTGCAGAGTGATAAAGCATTGTAGTTTTGATTTTTTTTTTTCCTGATGATCAGGGATGTTGAACACATTTTCATGTGTCTATTGGCCATTTGGGGTATCTTCCTTGGAGAAATGTGTCTTCATGGTTGTTCAAGTTATTTAATTGAATTATTATTTTATTTGGTGTTAAATTTTTAAAATTATTTATATATTTGATATACTAACCTTTTATTTAATAAGTAATTTAAAAGTATCTTCTCCAATTCTATAGGTTCCTTTTTTTTTAAAAAAAATCCAATTTATTTATTTTAAGAAAAACAGTATTCATTACTTTACCACACCCAGTGCTCCATGCAATCCGTGCCCTCATAATTCCCACCACCTGGTACCCCAACCTCCCACCCCCTGCCACTTCAAACACCTCAGATTGTTTTTCAGAGTCCATAGTTTCTAATGATTCACCTCCCCTTCCAATTTACCCCAACTCCCTTCTCCTCTCTAACACCCCTTGTCCTCAATGATATTTGTTATACTCCACAAATAAGTGAAACTATATGATAATTGACTCTCTCTGCTTGACTGATTTCACTCAGCATAATATCTTCCAGTCCCGTCCATGTTGCTACAAAAGTTGGATATTCATCCTTTCTGATGGAGGCATAATACTCCATAGTGTATATGGACCACATCTTCCTTATCTATTCGTCCGTTGAAGGGCATCTTGGTTCTTTCCATAGTTTGGCGACTGTGGCCATTGCTGCTATAAACATGGGGGTACAGATGGCCCTTCTTTTCACTACATCAGTATCTTTGGGGTAAATACCCAGGAGTACAATTGCAGGGTCATAGGGAAGTTCTATTTTTAATTTCTTGAGGAATCTCCACACTGTTCTCCAAAGAGGCTGCACCAACTTGCATTCCCACCAACAGTGTAAGAGGGTTCCCCTTTCTCCACATCCTCTCCAACACATGTTGTTTCCTGTTTTGTTAATTTTGGCCATTCTAACTGGTGTAAGTTGATATCTCAATGTGGTTTTAATTTGAATCTCCCTGAGGGCTAATTATGATGAACATTTTTTCATGTGTATCATAGCCATGTGTATGTCTTGATTGGAGAAGTGTCTGTTCATATCTTCTGCCCATGTTTTGATATGTTTGCCTGTTTCATGTGTGTTGAGTTTGAGGAGTTCCTTACAGATCCTGGATATCAACCTTTTGTCTGTACTGTCATTTGCAAATATCTTCTCCCATTCTGTGTGTTGCCTCTTTGTTTTCTTGACTGTTTCCTTTGCTGTGCATAAGCTTTTGATTTTGATAAAATCCCAAAAGTTTACTTTCGCTTTTGTTTCCTTTGCCTTTGGAGACATATCTTGAAAGAAGTTGCTGTGGCTTATATTGAAGAGATTACTGCCTATGTTCTCCTCTAGAATTCTGATGGATTCCTGTCTCACGTTGAGGTCTTTTATCTATTTTGAGTTTATCTTTGTGTACGGTGTAAGAGAATGGTCAAGATTCATTCTTCTACATATAGCTGTCCAGTTTTCCCAGCACCATTTATTGAAGAGACTGTCTTTTTTTCACTGTATATTTTTTTCTGTTTTGTCAAAGATTTTTGGTAGATACCAAAACTTAGGCAGGTAAAAAATAATTTAAAAAATCAGGCATATCAGTTAATAGCAATTAACTGAATCAGTTATCAAAAAAACAAACAAACAAAAGAAAAACCCAACAAGCAAATATCCAGGATCAGATGGCATCATAGGCAAATTCTGTCAAACTTTTTTTAAAAAGATTTTATTTGTTTACTTGACAGAGTGGGAGAGCACAAACAATGGGGGACAGCAGACGATAGGTAGAAGAAGGATCCTCATCGAGCAGGGAGCTCAATGTAGGGCTTGATCTCAGAACCTGAGAGTAAGACAAACACCTAACTACTTGGCCTACCCAGGCTCCCCTCTACCAATCATTTAATAAAGAGTTAATACACATTATTCCCAAACTATACCAAAAGATATAAGAGAAAGGAAAACTTCCAAATTCATTCTATGAGGACTTTACTGTAATACCAAAATGAAATAGAAAAGAAAAACACAAGGCAATGACTGTGATAAATGTAAATGGAAAAATCCTCAGTAAAATACTAGCAAAACTAATTTTTTTCCCACCATGATCAAGTGGGATTTATTCCCAGAATGCAAGAGTGGTTGAATAACATGATGCAACACATCAATAAGAGAAAGGGAAAAATGTAATCACTTCAATAGATGAAGAAAATGCTTATGCCAAAGTTACTCCATTTATGATTAAAAACTCTGGACAAAGTAGGTTTAAAGGGAACATGTCTCAACATATTAAAGGCCTTATATATAAAAAAAAATCCACAGAGAAAATATTACAGAATGAAGAAAATCTGAGAACTTTTCCTCTAGGGTCAGGAACAAGATAAAGATGTTTACTATCACCACTTTTATTTAACATAGTATTGTAAGTCCTAGCCACGGAAATAAGACCACAACCCCACCCCCCAAACAAAAGAAGAGAACAAAATAAAAAAATCCAAATTCATAAAGAATTAAAATTTTCATTATTGGCAGATGACATAATATAGACTCTACCAACAAATTGCTGGAACAGATACAGAAATTCAGGAAAATGGCAGGATACACAGTCAATGTAAAGAAATATATTACATTCTTGTATACCAAAAATGAAGGAGCTGAAACAGAAATTAAGAAAATAGTCCTATTTTTAGCTAATTATTTGGTTTTGGGGTGTTGAGTTTAATAAGTTCTTTATGTATTTTGGATACTAACCTTCATCAGATATGTCAGTTGCAAACATTTCCCCCCATTACAATGCCTGCCTTTTAGTTTTGTTGATTATTTCCATTGCTATGTAGAAACTTTTCATTTTGATGAAGTCCAATCATTTATTTTTTACAATTGTACCAAAACAATAATGTATCTAGAAATAAACTTAGCCAAAAAGCTGAAAGACATGTAATCTGGAAATTAAAAACCACTGATTAGGAGAGCACAAGATGGCAAGAAGTAATAGGCGGCACCATTTCAAACTCTCCCCTAAAATGAGCCAAGGCAGTGGCTTAATCCACTTAGCCACCCAGGTCCCCATTACTTTGTTTTTAAATAAACACAAGTACTCACTAGGAATATGAGTGAGCAGGGGCACAGTATAGGAGCTGTGTAACATTTTAAACCCTGAATCTGACTAGGGATCATCACCCTTATACTTTATTACATGTAGATTTTCCAATGATATTTTTCTTCTTCCCAGAAATGTCTGAAAACTCAACTTCTTAAAACTAACATTATTAAAGGAATTGCTGTGCTGTAATGTTGAATCTGTGAACTTTCTAAAGGTAGTAGCTTCTGTGAAGTCTAACAGATGTCAAGCATCATTATTTTCTTTGAAAATTGAGACAAATATCATGGTGCTCCTGCAAGTTCCTTATGGTATCCTGGGGTACACCAACATACTGTTTGGGATCCACCAGTATAAGATATTTTACTCTAGGGTTTTGAATTTCCATGGCACATGATGCAAGAGTTTACCTGCTAAGTTCTTTTGAAATATTAAAATCAGTGCGCCAAAATATCTGTTAAATGTTGTCTCAAACTGTATCTCTATTGAGGAGTTTTTAAAAAACTCCTAGACAGTGTATAAAACTTTTTCACTATGTTACTTTGTGTAGGCTGATAGGAATTTTTAGAACCCTATTTCCCTTTAATCTTCACTCACAGGTTCCAATTTTTATTTCTTTAGTTATCTGTTTTTTTCCCTTTGATTACCTTCAATATCATTAACTTTCTTCAAGCCGTGTAGCATAAAAGAGAATTCAAAAGTGTAATAATAAAAGTACAGAACACAACTTTATAAGATTAAATCAGAAATTAGATATGGAAGACATCTTTAAGCCAATGAAATATCTTACCACTTTCACAGGTTATAAATACTAAAAATCATTTTGCCAAGATATTTTGGCTAGAACATAACCATATGACAAAATTTTGGAGGCTATCAGATTAAGAATATAGTTGTGAGGAGGGAGACAAGACAATGGGGAAGTGGGAGGAGGTGCCGTTTCAACCTATACCCTAAAGTGAGCTTATTACCTACCAAAGAATTCTGATAACCCATGAAATCAGCCTGAAATTAAAATTATACACTTCTGGATCTCTATGAGGGCAGAAGAAGCCAGTGGGCAGCTAAAGTGGAGTGGGAACAAGGGACTGATATCAGAAGATAAACAGGTGGAGGGAATACCCCAATATGAGAGTGTCCTGTGATTGGGGACCAGCATTAACTTGGAGTCTGCTTTAAAGCACTAAAAAAGAGCAAAGGATCATGGAGGGAAATTGTGGGAATTGGGTGCTTAAGCCCACTGACTCAGGACAGCTACCAATGGCACTGAGCCAGAGAGAGTGCAGCAAAAAAGCCAGATCTCTCTCCCCGAGTCACAGGTGCCTGAGAGCCTTTGGGTGGCAGCTCCCTCATGGGTGAGGGAGCCTCACCAGCTGGCAGAACCACAGACTTTTGCACTATTCCGGCCCACAGGCACCGAGAGATCAGAGTCTGAGTCATTCCCCACACCCTCCCCTGAGAGAGGTGAGTGCAACACCCTCCCCTGAGAGAGGTGAGTGCAGACACCAGTCGGTGCTCTCTTGGACCCCTGAGAGTCTGAGCACTCCCATCTCAGACCAGCATGAAAATCTCAGTGTGCTATCACTGCTTGGGACCTCTCTGGCAGTCTGGAGCTGCCCAGACAGCCAGGGCTAGTATTTCTCATAGTTTTGGGTACAAGCGAGAGTTCCTGTGACCCCAGAGACCATGACTGGGAATGTGCTCTGCCAGTGGCATAAGGGGAATTTATGTGCTCTGGAGAACCCAGAGGGGAACAGACTGCGGTTTCTCTCTGAGAGGGAGGTCTGGGTGCAATTTGCTTTCCTCTAAACCTCCAAAAACCATCAAAAGCCACCAAGGGGAGAAAAAACAAATGAAAAAGGAAACAAACAAACAAATACTCCATAGTACAAAAGCCAGAAAAACTGGTTTCTTCAGAGCTCACCCCCTTGATGGGGGTAGGAGGACTTAACCCCTGGAAACCCACGTGGCAGTCCCCGCCCCCAGAAAGGCAACCAAAAAAAAAAAAAAAAGGACAACGACCACTAATTCATAGATACATTTATTTTTTTATTCATTCCCACTATTCTGGTTATTTTCATTATTTTAAATATATAACTTTTTAACGTATTTATCATCACAGTGAGATGTCCAGGACATCAAGCTCCATAATAACCTTTTAATCTGAAGTTTTTGATACATAAACCTGTGTTTTTATTTTGCTTTTCTATTTTTTAAAATTTTTAATTCAATTTTATTTTATTTTATTCTTTTTTAAGTATTTATATAAAGATAAGCTTCAAGGTAAGCCCCTTCCCCCAATCCATGCTATCCCTAAAGGTAAGCCAGTTTTTAATCCCCCTTTATCTTAACAAAGTTGAGTTCTTTTTTATTTAAACAGAGAGAGAGAGATTTTTTTAAAGATTTTATTCATTTATTTATTTGACACAGAGAGAGAGAGAGATCACAAGCAAACAGAGCACCAGGCAGAGAGAGGGGGGAAGCAGGCTCCCTGCTAAGCAGAGTCTGATGTGGGGCTCAATCTTAGGACTGTGAGATCATGACCTGAGCTGAAGGCAGAGGCTTAACCCACTGAGCCACCCAGGTACCCCAGGAAGGTAGAGTCCTTTAACAAAGATATTAAGATAGATCCAGAAAGAATCAAAATAATTCTCCTCACCCACACTGAAAATTTATAACCACTCTTCCATCTTTTCCTTCTGCCAGTGTTTCTGTGTATTTGTTTTTGTCCTGGTAGTATATAAATCTTATACTTGGGGTTCTTTCTGAAGAAGTTATTTTTTGTTTTTATTATTTATCTATTTATTTATTTTTCTCTTGTCATCTAATTTTGTCAGTCTTTTTGTATGTTTGTTTTTGTTTGTATACCTCATAAATCTTACTCATTGGGCCCATTTAGGCAGGGCGCTGTCTTTTATTTTACCCTTTTTTTCCTTGTCATTCTTTCTCACTCTCTCTCTCCTTTTTTTTCCTCTTTTTTTTTCTTTCTTTTGAGTGGGGACTCTTGATTTCTCAGAAGTGTTCCAGGGTTTACCTTATCTGCACCACAGTTGATTCATTCAGCTACACATCTGTTCAGCAATTTCTCACAAAAATTACTAGGTGGAGGAATGCCCAACAGAAGAAAAATTCAGAGACTGGGCCTTCTGCATTAAAGCTATTGGATATGAACATAGACAGTATGATGGAAAGGGATTTCAGGCTAACAATTATCCAGGCAATAGCTAGGTTGAAGAAAGCCATGGATGACAAAATGGAATTGATTAAGGCACAAGTGAAAGTCACCATGGATGACGTTCACAATGTTATCAGTGAGTTCCAATCTAATCTAAATTCTCTAAAACCTAGGGTTACTGAGGAAAAAGATAGAATGAATGATCTAGAGGACAAAGAGATAGAGTAAAAGGATCAGGAGAAGGCCTGGAACAAACAGCTTAGAAGCCATGAAAACAGAATTAGGGAAATAAATGACACCATGAAACATTCCAACATCAGAATTATTGAAATCCCTGAGGCGGAGGAGAAAGAAAGAAGACTAGAAGCTATAGTTAAACAAATTCTCCATGAAAATTTTCCCAATCTTATGAATGTAACCAGTGATCACATACTAGAGGCAGAAAGGTATACCCCAAAGATAATTGAATCTAGAAAGACCTCAGGACACCTGATAGTAAAATGATGAATCATAATTGTAGACAAGAACTCTTGAAAGCAGCTAGGACAAAGAAGTTCCTTACATACAGAGGAAAGCCTATCAGAATAATGTTAGACCTGTCCACAGAAACATGGCAAGCCAGAAAGGGCTGGCAAGATGTATTCAGGGCAACAAATGAGAAGAATATGCACCCAAGAATATATTATCCAGCAAGACTGACATTAAAAGTGGATGGAGAGATAAAGAGTTTCCAAGACTGGAAAGGTTTAAAAGAATATGGGACAACCAAGCAAACACTGCAGGAAATATTAAGGGGGGTTCTATAAAAGAAGAAAAATCCCAAGAATACCATTGAACAGAACTTTATGGAGATGATCTACAGAAACAAAGACTTCACAGGTAACAATGTCAAAAACAAAAACAAACAAAGAAACAAAAAACGTAACTCTCAATAATCACGCTTAACGTAAATGTCCAAAATGAACCTGTAAAATGACACAGTGTTGCAGATGGATAAAAAGACAGGACCCATCCATGTATTGTTTATAAGAGAGCTATTTCGAGCCTAAGGATACACCCAGACTGAAAGTGAAGGGATGGAGTAGCATCTTTCATACCAATGTGCTTCAAAAGAAGGCTGGGGTAATGATTCTCATATCAGATAAATTAGATTTTAAACTAAAGACTCTAGTCAGATATACAGAAGGACACTACATCACTCTTAAAGGGTCTATCCACCAAGAAGATCTGCCAATTGTAAATATATATGCCCCCAATATGGGAGCAGCCAATTACATAAGAAAACTGTTAATCAATATAAAGAGTCATATTGATATGAATACATTAATAGTAGGAGATCGTAAGATGCCTCTATCAGTAATAGACATATCATCCAAGCAGAAAATCAATAAAGAAACAAGAGCATTGAATGACACATTGGACCAAATGGACCTCATATATATATATACAGAATATTCCAATCAAAAATAACAGAACACACATTCTTTTTGAGTGAAAATGGAACATTCTCCAGAATAGACCACATACTGAGTCATAAATCAGGACTCAACAGATACTAGAAGACTGACATTATCCCCTGCACATTCTCAGATCACAATGCTTTGAAACTGGAGCTCCATCACAAGGAAAAGTTCAGAAGGAACTCAAACACCTGGAAGCTAAAGACCACCTTGCTTAAGAATGCATGGATCAATCAGGAGATCAAAGAAGAACTGAAATAAGTCATGAAAACCTATGAGAATGAAGACACTTTGGTCCAAAACAATAGGGATACAGCAAAGGCAGTCCTAAGGGGGAAATACATAGCCATCCAAGCCTCTCTCAAAAAAATGGAAAAATCCAGAATACACCAGCTGTCTCTACACCTTAAAGAACTGGAGAATCAACAACAAATCAAACCAACTCCACACATAAGAAAGGAAATCAGCAATATTAGAGCAGAGATCAATGAGGTAGAAACCAGAGATATAGTAGAACGTATCAATGAAACTAGAATCTGACTCTTTGAAAGAATCAATAAGATCAATAAACCATTGGCCACACTAATCCAAAATAAAAGAGGGAAAGCACAAAATAATAAAATTATAAATGAAAAGGGAGAGATCACAACTAATGCCAAGGAACTAGAAACAATCATCATAAGTTATTATCAACAGTTATATGCCAATAAGTTAAGCAATGTAGATGAAAAGGATGCATTCCAGGAATACTATAAACTTCCAAAATTGAACCAGGAAGAAATTGACAACCTGAATTGACCGATATCTAGTAACAAGATTGAAACAGTTACCAAAAACCTACTGAAATCTAGAGCCCAGGACCTAATGGATTCCCTGGGGGAATACTACCAAACTTTCACGAAGAAAAAACACCTATTCTCCTGAAGCTGTTTCAAAAAATTGAAGCAGAAGGTAAGCTTCCAGACTCTTTTTATGAAGCCAGCATTACCCTGATCCCTCAGGCAAGATCTCCACAACAAAGGAGAATTTCAGACCAATATCCCTGATGAATATGGATGCTAAGATTCTCAACAATATCCTAGCAAACAAGATCAAACAGCACATTAAAAAGATTATCCAGCATGACCAGGTGGGATTCATCCCTGGGCTACAAGGATGGTTCCACATTCGCAAATCAATCAATGTGATAGAGCAAATTAATAAGAGAAGAGAGAAGAACCACATGGTCCTCTCAACTGATGCAGAAAAAGCTTTTGACAACATCCAGCATCTGTTACTGATTCAAATGCTTCAAAGTTTGGGATAGAGGGAACATTCCTGAACTTCATCAAATCTGTCTATGAAAAACACACAGCAAATATCATGCTCAATGGCTTAAAGCTCACAACCTTCCCGTTGATATCAGATACAGAATAAGAATGCCCAGTCTCACCACTCTTGTTCAACGTAGTCTTAGAAGTCCTAGCAACAGCAATCAGACAACAGAGAAATAAGATATCCAAATTGGCAATGAAGAAGTAAAAATCTTTCTCTTCACATATGACATGATACTTTACATAGAAAACCCCAAATACTCCACCCCCAAACTACTAGAACTCATACAGCAATTCAGGGATGTGGCAGGATACAATTCAATGTACAGAAATCAGTTGCATTTTTATACATTAACAATGAAAATATAGAAAGGGAAAATAGAGAATCAATTTCATTTACTGTAGGACAAGAACAATAAGATACCTGGGAATAATCCTAACCAAAGAGGTGAAGGATCTGTATTCAAGGAACTACAGAGCACTCATGGAAAAAACAGAAGACACAAAAAGACTGAAGACCAGTCCATGCTCTTGGATCAGAAGAATAAACATTGTTAAAATGTCTATATAGCCTGGAGCAATCTATATTTTTAATGCCATTCGGATCAAAATTCCACCAGTATTTTTCAAAGAGCTGGAGCAAATAATCCTAAAATTTGTATGGAATCAGAAGATACCCTGAATCTCTAAGGAAATGTTGAAAAAGAAAAACAATACGATGGCATCTCGTTGCCAGATTGCAAGCTTTACTACAAAGCTTTGATCACCAAGACAGCATGGTACTGGCATAAAAACAGACACATAGACCAGTGGAACATAGTAGAGAGCCCAGATATGGACTCCCTATTCTCTGGTCAAATAATATTCGACAAAGCAGGAAAAAATATACAGTGCTAAAAAGACAGTCTGTTCAATAAATGGTGCTGGGGAAATTGGACATCTATATGTAGAAGAATGAAACTCGACCATTCTCTTACACTGTACACTGAGATAAACTTGAAATGGATAAAAGACCTCAAGGTGAGGCAAGAATCCATCAGAATCCTAGAGGAGAACATAGGAAGTAATCTCTTCGATATCAGCCATAGCAACTTCTTTCATGATATGTCTCCAAAGGCAAAGGAAGCAAAAGTGAAAACAAACTTTTGGGACTTCATGAAGATCAAAACCTTCTGCAAAGCAAAGGGAACAGTCAACAAAACAAAGAGGCAGCCCATGAAATGGGAGAAGATATTTGCAAATGACAGCTCAGACAAAAGGTTGATATCCAGGATCTATAAAGAACTCCTCAAACTCAATACACACAAAAAGACCATCATATAAAAAAATGGGCAGAAGACATGAACAGACACTTCTCCGAAAAAGGCATACAAATAGCTATCAGACACATGAAAAAATGTTCATCATCACTAGCCATCAGGGAGATTCAAATTAAAACCACATTGAGATACCACCTAACACCAGTTAGAATAGCCAAAATTAGCAAGACAGGAAAGAATGGGTGTTGGAGAGGATGTAGAGAAAGGGGAAACCTCTTACACTGTTGGTGGAAATGCAAGTTGGTATAGCCACTTTGGGGAACAGTGGAGATTCCTTAAGAAATTAAAAAATAGAGCTTCCCTATGACCCTGCAGTTGTACTACTGGATATTTACCCCAAAGATACAGATGTACTGAAAAAAAGAGCTATATATATCCCAGTTTTTATAGCAGCAATGGCCATAATTGCCAAACTGTGGAAATAACCAAGATGCCCTTCAATGGACGAAATGATAAGGAAAATGTTGTCCATATACACTATGGAGTATTATGCCTCCATCAAAAATGATGAGTACCCAACTTTTGTATCAACATGAACAGGACTGGAAGAGATTATGATGAGTGAAAAAAGTCAAGCAGAGAGAGTCAATTATATTGTTTCACTTATTTGTGAGGCATAAGAAATAACACGGAAGATATGGATAGATGTACAGGAGAAGGGAGTTTGGGGAACCTGGAATGGGAGATGAACCATGAGAGACTGTGGACTCTGAAAAACAATCTGAGGGTTTTGAAGGGGTGGGGTGTGGGAAATTGTGTTAGCCTGGTGGTGGGTATTATGGAGGGCACGTATTGCATGGAGCACTGGATGTGGTGTGTAAACAATGAATTCTAGTACACTGTAAAGTAATTAAAAATAAAAATTTATAAAAAGTCAATTCTACCAATAAGAATATAGTTGTGAAAATAAGAATATAAGAATATAGTTGTGAAAATTCTTGCTTTTTAAATATCTATGATACAAACATAGTATATTAAATTTAAATATATATCATTAGACCTTCTTGTTGGCCTTGTACAAAACTGACCATAACTGTCATACATTTCTTATGGACACATTTTATTTACAAATGAATACCAAGTAACACTGTTCAGGCAGGTTTCCCAGGAAATCTTATACTGGTTTTCTAACTTCAACATATTTTTTCCCTCAGGAAAAAGAAAACAGAAAACTGGTTTTAAAATCAGCCAACTTGCCTGAGTTGCTCAGGTCATGATACTAAGGTCCTGGGATCGAGACCTGCTTCAGGCTCCCTGCTCATCAGAGAGCCTGCTGCTCCCTCTCCCACTCCCCTGCTTGTGTTACCGCTCTTTCTGTCTCTCTGTCAAATAAATAAATTATTTAGGAGTCAAATTTCTAACTTACTCTAATTCACATAGATTGCATATTTTGTATTAATGACTATGTCGATTTTCAAACATCAACTAGTATTCCAATATTAACAGAGCAGAGATCAAAGACAGCATACTTTGTTTGATATGTAAATGTGCTCAACATTTTATGAAGCAACTGTAGACCAAGAGTAGAATCAGAAAACCACAAGACTTCAAGCCAGACAGTATGTAACTGTAACAGACTTGGAAAACTAAGTTTATTTCCACTAGATTAAGAATATTCATATTTAAACAGTACATCTGTATGCATCAGAACTTTGCCTTAAAGGACTTCACATATAGGGAAGTATTCTTATATTAGATGTTTAATCATAAGGAATTCTTTAAGAGGTATCATATTACTAGTACCCCCAAATGCTACTTCCAGGTTGGAAATTGGGAGGCCACAATTTCAGAGTGTCTGTTCTTCTCTTCCTATGACTTCTTTCACTAACGCGTTTTCTTTTTCCTTCTGGAATCCATCTGCATAGCAATTTTAAGTTTGTGACCAACATTTATCACCTACAAACTTTGAAGTTAATCTCCATTTCCAAGTTTCATAAACATTCTGGAAGTATAATATCTGAAATGTTATGGGAAAGCCAGATGGTACTAATAGCTAGCAGACAGCATAATTTCTACTCATTTTAATACATATGCATGCATAGTTCAATTCTTCCATATTGTACCATATAGATTTTCCCCTTTAATAGGGTAAAAAGAACAAGAAAATTTTATCCATTTATGGTTAATACTGTCTCATTGAATGAGTATCTACTTTTTGATGTCATAAAGTAGAAAGATACAATAGTTAGATTATAAGAGGATGATAAATCAGATAGAAGACAGTGGTCCTCCATCATTCCATTCTAATTGTCCTGATTCCTATGCAGGGCTTACTATGTATGTGTGTGTGCATGTGCGTGTGTGTGTGTGTGTGTGTGTGTGTGTGTGTGTATGTATGTACATATATATATAATGGCCTCAACTAATCCCCTCATAATTCTGTAAGGTATATAATAATATTACTATTTCACCATGAATACTTATATTCAAGTAATTATCAGATCTGCTTAAAATCAAGTAAAGTTATAACTGGGATTTCATATTATATTGCTCTGTCCTTTCAAAAAAAGAAAAATATTAAATATACATCATTTTTAATTTTCAAAAGCTATCTTTAACTTAGAGCCAGTGTTAAACCTCAAGTAATTAAAAATATCTAAAACACAGATACGTGTTCCAGAAGTTGGTGTTCTTCTATAACATGTCTTAGGCATGCTTATTTTCAATATTTCAAGGGTTAAAAACCTTAGGTTTCAATTTATAAAGGGTAAACCCTGGCCTCAGTGCTATTAGAGACATCTTGAGTATTATCATTTAAAAAAAATCCACAGGTCCTCATATCAGGTAGGAGAAGAATCAATGAAACAAGATGGGATTGGGAGGGAGACAAACCATAAGTGACTCTTAATCTCACAAAACAAACTGAGGGTTGCTGGGGGGAGGGGGTTTGGGAGAAGGGGGTGGGATTATGGACATTGGGGAGGGTATGTGCTTTGGTGAGTGCTGTGATGTGTGTAAACCTGGTGATTCACAGACCTGTACCCCTGGGGATAAAAATATATGTTTATTAAAAAAAAATAAAAAAAATTTAAAAAATTAAAAAAAAATCCACAGGGATTTCAAAAGATAAAGTTATCTTGCTTTTGGATTCATTTTCTATTAATATGATGATTTACAACTTAATGGGAAGCTGTATTTCCAGTTTTTTCAAGGACAAATTCATTTAGTGTAGCTTAAAACTGAAAATAAAAATAGTTCAATTAGTCATCAATATATACAGAAATATTGTACCTAAGAAAGTCCTTACTGAGTGACTTTTACAAGAGTATAACAGGATCTTGAAATTCAAGATTTCAAGGAATGTCTATCTGTACATGCATTCTCCTATGGCAAAGGAGGTATCTTATAGATAAAACCAAAATTTCATTGTAATTTGAATATAAATTCAGATTTCAGATATTCCAAAAAAACTTAAAAAAAAGAAGATTCATTGTATATGCATAAAACTAGTTATATAAATTACTCTTCTTCTGAATCTTATTTTTTATTTGATAGTTTAGACTCAGCATAATAAAACTGCATTCCTTAATTTTATTTTTATTTTTTCAAAGATTTTTTTTTATTTATTTGACACAGAGAGAGATATAGAGAGAGAGATCACAAGTAGGCAGAGAAGCAGGCAGAGAGAGAAGAGGAAGCAAGCTCCCTGCTGAGCAGAGAGACGGATGCAGGCCTCGATCCCAGGACCCTTAGACCGTGACCTAAGCTGAAGGCAAAGGCTTAACTCACTGAGCCACCCAGGCGTCCCCTTAATTTTAATTAATCAAGTCTAGTCATTCTAGTAAATGCAATATATGCAAAGCATTTGTTTTAATTGCACATTTAACTTGTATATAAATCAAAATGTATTTGAAGGCCCCCTTTATACATATATACAGTATGTAACATATAATGATGCATATATTTGATCTGGAAGATAGGGTTGTTCCCAAATAGAGCTGTTCAAACAGAAAACCTGAGCATATTTCCTTGGTAGAAATATGTACCTCTTGAGAGTTTGTAATACACAAGTGCACTTGGGAGCAATTGGATCTTGGCTTGAGCAGGAGAGAGGTATTGATAATAGATTGCTGCTGTTAGCTTTTAGTGTGAAGGAGAAGACATAAAGCAAGAGTTATTTTTCCTACCATATAGCTCTGTCTCTTTATTTGCTGTAGGGCATCTAACCAAAAAGAACAGATTTCCCACCTGGTATATCATCTTGAAGGAAGAGTCCTTTCATGATTGTACTCTGATGGGATACACAAACAAGTGTTTTTGCCACCCCCCCCCGCCAAATTAGCCTCATTGCTTCATCAGAATAAGCATCCTTGCCAAGTCACAACTCCCATAATTGTTTTAAAAAGAAGCAGTTAAAAAAAAAAAAAAAAAAAAAAAAAAAGGAAAGACAAACCCCGGCTAACTGTGGAACACTGAACTCTCTCTCCACATTGCTAAAGTTCATGTTTTAGTATTTGCAGCCTTAGAGTCTGGTCAGCTGTATTGCAACATCAGCTTTACTCATCCTTGAGCACTGTGTATAAGGCAGAAACATCCAGGAATACTTTCATTTGAATGAAGAATCTCTCCACATGGTGGAGCTGAGCCTGCCTCTCATTGTACTGCTTGCCTTTTTGCTTTAAGGCCTCCACCTACCCTTGAGGATGTAATATTTCTCTTTCAGCTGGAGGATCTCAGCCAAAGACTCAACAGTGTTCAGGGCCTGGATCTCCTCTACAAGCTCCTCTCATTACCCCTCTTCATTTTCTGTCATAAATTTTAATACAAAGTCTTCAAACCACTGGACTGTTTCATCTCCAAGAGCATGGTGTAGTTTTCTTATGAGGAGGAGTAATCTCCCAAAAGTGAATAATGAACAGATAGCAGGTCACAATGACTTCAGGCTTAAATGAATTCAAAGTGAGAAGGGATTTGAATACTCACTTCTCTGCAGTGTTGAAAAGGACCCAGACATAGAGTTTTGGATCAAGCTAGTGTCTCAGTGTCTTCTTAGCCCAGTGCTATCCTGGGATGGAAGGCTCATGGTTTGAAAGATCCCAGGTCCCTATGGCTCTAGTGGACACATCAGTGCAATTCCCAGCAGGTTTGGAGGTCTCACCATCTAACACAAACTGGCAAGCCCAGTGTTTGAATGTCCTGTAGACTATGGAGAAAAAAGGATCTGTGTCCAAGGGCACATGGGGAACTTTCTCTCCAGATGGCTTCTTGGCCCTCTTCACAGCTGCATTGTTGGACTACAGGTCTAAGGGCACATGGTGAAACTGCTGTCCTGTTGCCTGCTTGGCCTATCAGACATCTCAATTATTAGTCTCCAGATCCAATGGTACATGGTGAGCCCACTGTAACCATATATGCATGATCTAGCACAGGGCTGATTTTTTGGCCGATAGGTCTAGGGTCCATAGTAAGCTGCTTACCAGGTGCCTGCTCAGCCTATCAGAAAGCTGAGTTGTTGGTATCCAGGTTAAATGGAACATGGTGAGCCTGTTATCAGCATGCCTACTGGCTTGAGCAGAGAGCGGAGTTGTTGGTTTTGAGCTCCTGGAGTCCACAGTGAGACTGTTATCCTGGTGTCTGCTTTGCTGATCAGACCACTCAGTTTTTATTTTACTGGTCCAAGGGCACATAGTGTGCCCACCCTCAATTTGACTGCTTGGCCTTGTGCAGAGCTGTGTTATTCTTATTGACATTAAAGAATACATGTTGAGGGACACCTGGGTGGCTCAGTGGGTTAAGCCTCTGCCTTCAGCTCTGGTAATGATGCCAGGGTCCTGGGATCAAGCCCCACATCGGGCCCTCTGCTCTGCAAGCAAGGAGCTTGCTTCTCCATCTCTCTCTGCCTGCCTCTCTGCCTACTGATCTCTTTCTATCAAATAAATAAATAAATTCTTACAAAAAAAAAAAACATGTTGAACCTTGTATCCAGGTACCTTCTTGGTCTAACAAAGTTCTGTGTTGCTGGTTCCCATGTCCAAGGTTACATGGTGATCCCACTCTCAAGTTATCTCCTGGGCCTAGCCCAGGGCTCCTTTGTTGGTTGACATGTACAAGGTCACATGGGAAGCTTACTCTCACAGGGGATGCTTGACTTAATAGAGAGCTGATTTTATTGGTCTCGAGGTAGAAAGGAAGTTGTTCTCCAGGTGTATGCTTGGCCTAGCCCAGAGCTCCAGTCTTGTGCTCAAGGTTTAAGGGCACATGGTGAATCTACTGTCCATGAGCCTTCTTGACCTTGTAAAAAATCTGATTATTTTAGTTGCCAGGTCAGGGGGCACATGTTGAGACAGCAGTCAAGTTATTCCTTAGCTTGTTGCAGAGCTGTGTTATTTGTCTCCAGCTCCAAGGGCACATGGTGACCCTGCTATCAAGGTGCCCCCTAGGGCAAACAAAAAACTGAATTGCTTGTCTCCAGGTCCAAGGGCACATGGTAATCCACCTGTCTAGGTGACTTCTTGTCTTAACCCAGAGCTCCTTTATTGGGCTCAAGGTCCAAGGGCTCATGTTTAGCTATACTCAAAGTGCCTGCTTAGGCCCTCAGTCAACTCAGGTTTTGGTCTCAAGGTCTAAGGGTACATGGTGAACCTCTTCTCTTGGTGTC
The DNA here is from genome assembly GCF_964662115.1 of Mustela nivalis. NCBI lineage: Eukaryota > Metazoa > Chordata > Mammalia > Carnivora > Mustelidae > Mustela > Mustela nivalis. Next base: position 6,760,580 of record NC_139022.1, on the reverse strand, counting down.
TGCTTGTCATAGACCAGAACTCATTTATTGGTCTTTAGGTCCAAGGGTCCTTGGTGAGTCTGATGTTCCAGTTTCCTGCTTGGCCTAGTAGAGACCTGTTTTTGTTTGTTTGTTTGTTTGTTTCCAGGTCCATGGGCACATGATGAGCCATCTTTCAAGTTGCCTACTTGGCTTGTCACAGATCTACATTGTTGGTCTCCAGGTCTGAGGGCACATGGTTGATCCACTGTCAGCATGCCAGCTTAACCCAAGACACAGCTCCATTATTTTCCTCCAGGTCCAAGGACAAATAGTGAGCCCAATCTCATGGTGCCTGCTTCACCAGGCAAAGAGAAGACTTGTTTGTTTCCAGGACCAAAGGTACATGGTGAGCCTCCTTTCTAGGTGTCTGCTTGGACTAGGCCAGAACTCCTTTATTGGGCTCAAGATCTAAGGGCACATATTTAGCCCACTGTCAAGGTGCCTGCTTACACTATCAGACAGCTCAGTTGTCAGTCCTCAGGCCCAAGGATACATGATGATCCTGGTGTCGAGGTGAGTTTGGCCAAGCAAAGAGCTGAGTTGTTCATCTCGAAGTCCTGGACACCTCCTGCCTAGGTGTCTGATTGATCTAGGCCAGAGCTCCTTTCTTTGGCTCAAAGTCCAAAGTCACATGATATGCTCACTGTCAAGGTGCTTGCTTAACATATCAGAGAGCTCATTTGTTGTTACCCTGGTCCCTGGTTAAATGGTGAGACTGCTGTCAAGTTGCCTACTTTGTCAAGCAAAGAGCTGAATTGTTTGTCTTGAGGTCAAGTGCACATGGTTAGCCTGCTTAACAGGGGCCTATGTGACCTAACAGATACCTTGAATATTGGTTTCCAGGTCCAAGAACATATGCTGATCTTCCTCTCCTGGTTCTTTGGGTGCCCATTTGGCCTAGAAGAAATCTGAATTGTTAGTCTCTTTGTCCAAGGGCACATGCTGAGTCTGCTGTCAAGAAGCCTTCTAGTAGAAGGCTAGATCTAGTAGAGAGCTGAATTTTTGGACACCAGATCCAAAGGCATATGAAAATGCTTCTGTGTAGGTGAGTCATTTTCCCAACACAGAGTTTGGATGCCGGACTCATGGATTCTTGGCAATTGCCAAGAGTTTTCTCTGGACTTATTTGTCTTGTTCTGCACTGGGCTGGCCTGCTTGAGGTAAGTGGGCTCCTTGTCCACATGGTGTTTGGATGACGCATATGTCCAGTGTCAATGGTATCAGAAGGCACCCAGTCTATTTTTCCTGGGGGATGTTCTGTTGTGAAGGCTGAATTTCTGTGAGTTATGCTGTGTTTGAGGGTTTATCATCTATGGGCTCTGGGTTGGGCAGGTTTCTAGGGAATTAGTTTGTGCACGGGTGAGCTGGTTCATACAGATCATGGTCTGAGGACCAATGATCCAATGACTCACACTGCATCTAATGATGCAGTGGTTCCTTATCCAAGTACCTTCTTGTTTTATAAAATTCCCTGTATGCCAGGTGTCTGGAGACATTCCAGAATCTCTACATCTTTTGGTCAGCTCTGTGTTCAGAGCCTTGCAGGGCCAGGTTGGAGGATTCCAGAGTAGCAGTGTGTCAGTGTTCCCTCAGGACGTGGACTCACCTTCACTATACTGAGCACATTTGTGACTCCAGAGGTGTGGGGCCCAACTGGCTGAGAATCCACAGTACTCTGATTTTCAGCGTCCTACTCCCATGTGCCAAATGAGAATGTTTCCCTGAGGACCTGGGCCATTCTCTTACAGCAAAATGGCTCTAGTCTCACCATTCATAGGTTCAAGGACTCTCTGGACCACAGAGGGGCACAAACATAGATGCTAACATGAAGGTGGTGTGTAGAATATTGGAGAGATGTCCAGGGCAGGAGAAGTGGGCAGGAGGCTTGCCATGGGCATGGGAAGAAACAGGCATGGGTGTCGAGGAAGAGCAGAAACAACTGTGAGTGAATGACCACCTCTCCTCTCATTGCAGCCTGGGCTGTTGCCAAGCTTTTTATAACCACCCTGGGACATCAAAATGCCTTCTTCATGCGAAGTCACCACCATGTGATGTCACTACTCTTCCCTGGACAATCACCAGGGATTTCTCAAATTGGTTTCACTCTGGTGAACTAATCACTGGGCAGGCTAGCTGATAAATTACTTATGGCTTTCTCAGTAACACCCCTGACTTATATCATCACCTGGAAACCATGTTTTAGAGGAAAAGAAGTAAACTCTCTTTCAAGATGAAAAATTAATGTTTGGGTTGTATTTATAGTGAAAGTCATGGTGAGGCTGAAAGACTCAACAAATACAAAGCTAAATGTGTCACTCAGAGACACCATTAATTAAAATAATGATAGGGATATTAATGAAGACATGGGCCATTAGACCACAAGAAAGTTCACAGTTTCACATAAGTCAGACAACATAGCAATAGAGTAAATGCTTCTCTCAATGCATCCATCAAGGATTAAATATAAGTAGAGAAAGAAATAGGCATTATGTTTGGTACATCTTCCCACAATAAACCTCAACCTAGAAGGGATAAATCTGTGTCAAAAGTAACTATCTGCTTGCCAATATCATAGTGGTATTCAACTCTCATAGAAGCAAGGCAACCAAATCCAGCCTGTGACCAGGTTCAGAATCTTCATTTCCAGCATAAAATCAGAATATTCTGAGTGGAAGAATTAAATTTGCCTCATACCTCAAAAACAAATGCATACTTATCAAATCCCTCTGAACACTGAAGAAATCAATCAGAGATGTGAGAATACAAATGTTGCAAGGCCAGAAGTAGAAAAGTGACCACCATTTGGAAGGTGGGAGATTGCAGACTGGTTCTGGTTTGACATAGCTGATGATACAATGGAATGGATGGAATCTGATTGAGGAAGATACTGCAAAGTATTGTAAACAGTAGAGTAGAAAATAAGGACTTTTAAAAGTCTGGATAAAGATGATGTGATATATAGATACAATGGAATACTACTCAGCCACTAAAAGAACTGAAATCTTACCATTTGCAATGATGTAGATGGAACTAGATGGTATAATGCTAAGTAAAATAAGTCAGTCAGAGAAAGACAAATATGATTTATATCACCTTTCTAATTGTCATGAGGTAGTATCTCACTGTGGTTTTGATTTGTATCTCCCTGATGCTGAAGGATGTGGAACATCATTTCCCAATCCTCAGGGAGAACACAGTCAGCAAACTGTTGGACAAATTCTTGCTAGACACATCTCCAAGGCAAGGAAACCAAACCCAAAATGAACAATTGGGACTTCATCAAGATAAAATACTTATTCACAGCAAAGGAAATGGTTGACCAAACCAAAAGATAAGATCAAAAATAGGAGACGATGCTTGGGCAGCATAATTCCTAACACGTGTGCATTCCTATATGGAGAATGGGGGACACCTGGAACTCCCCAAAGCCCCCAGATGTCATGCAGATGTTGGGGTACAATTGGAGCACTGAGATATAGATGAATGGGACCAAGGAATCTTACTGACATTAGATGAGAAGGGAGAGATGTGAGAGCATTTTAGTTTGGGTAAGAATCAAGGAGCCTGAAAGCTGACTTATCTTAATACACAGGAAGACTCTGGGTGCCACTCTTTAGCTGCTCAACCTTTCAGAATAGATTACGTGTGATTTTCCAGCCCCAGGAAGAATGCAGCTCCTGGTTTTGCCAGATCGCATGTGATCTTGGGTCAGATCTCACATGATCTCAGCCTAAATCTCGTGAGATGTCATTTAAGCCCCATGAGACCTCAGGTCATGCAGCAAAGTCTAGGGTCAAAACTCTTGAGGTTTCTGGCCAAATCTCTCAGGCCCTTGGAAGGAACTTGCATACCCAGCAGAACCTGTTTTATGCCCATCAGGTAGGTGGGTACCCACATCTCATGAGACCTCAGTCCAAATCTCATGATATCTCAGACACATCTCATGTGACATCTATATGAATCTGAGGTGATCATAATCTAAATCTGTTGAGATCTTAGTCCACATATTGTGACATCTTAAGCACATCATATGTAATTTCTACCCCAATATCATGAGATTTTATTCCAAATCTCATGAGAATGTCTGTCCAAACCTCAAGAGATCTCAGTACAAAACTTGTGAGAACTCAGGCACTTCTCACAAAAATTTTACCAAAATCTCATGAGAACTCCTTCCAAATATCATGAGATCTCAGGGAAATCTCATGAGATCTCTGTCCAAATATCATGAGATCTTTGCCCATTTCTCATGAAAGGAAAGAAGGGCAAGATGGTGGAAAAGTAGGAGACCCTGTTTCAACTGGCCCCCTGAATTGAGCTAAGTATCTACCAGAACACTGAGAACACCCGTGAAATCAGCCTGAGATATAAGTTTATATACTTCTGGATATCATGGGGACAGGAGATTATCAGGGAGAGGTACAGTGCAGTGGGAGTGCACAGACTGATACTGGAGAATAAACAGAAGGGGGAGGGAGCCACTGGAAGTTACCCATTGGAAAATAATACCCCAATACAAGAGTGCCCTGTGGTTGGGGACCAGCATTTACATGGAGTCTAGTTAAAAGCACTCAAAAAGAAAAAGAGTCTTAAGGGGCATTTGGAGAAATCAGGCAACCACAGGCACAGAAACAAGCCCACAGTCCCAAGGCTGATGCCCATCCATGTCTGAGAGAGCTCAGCAGGGGCTCCAGTTGGTTGTCCCTGAACGTTTGGCTTTCTACTGCTTCCAGAACCACTGGGGTTGTGTGTACCCCTTCCTGCACCTGAGAAAGCCTGGCTCAGGCTCCTGCCAGAGTTCTCTGGGCTCACAACCTTCTACAACCTGTCTACAGCTAAGTCTGTGTGTGATCATGGACTCTAGACAGCTGTCCAAGCAATGTAGCCACCAGGATAGGGCTCACCTGGACAAATATCACTCATGGTTTTGGTGCCATGGGGGTGTCAAGATAAGCAGGGACCTCAGGCAACCACTGAGATTGTGGCCGTGGGGTGCACAATGTCTGTGGGAGGTTTTGGTGTTCAGCAGAATTTGCAGAGGAGGAGTCTGTATTTTCTGGACTACCTAGAAGGGAGAAGATGGAGGCCTCTCTCTGAGGTGGAGTTTTGGGTGCAGATAGATTCTTTCTTTGCTCTGACCCCCTGAAAGGGCTCAAAAATTGCCAAAGAACAAAAACCTCCAGAGAACAAAAGCCTCAGAACCCAGTTTCCACAGAGGCCAGCTCTTTGATATGGGGCAGGGCAGCCCAAGTAGGACTGACTGAAAAACAATGCAGCAGGCCCCTCTCCCAGAAGACAAGCCATAAGAACAAGAGGACAATAATCACAAGGTCCCCATTAAAGTGTAAACCCCAACATCAGGAAAAAAATAATATTTTATGCTCCCAGTATAGAAACAAAACCTATATATTTCAAAGATACATTTTTAAAAAAATTCTTTCACATGATTCTTATTATTTTCTTTTTAAACCTACTTAGAATTACAACTAGATGTTTAATAGAAGATATTACATAATAATTTTTAAGTTGAATTTTTTCCATACATATACATGTGTTTATTTTTTATCTATATATAGATATAGATATAAGCTTCAATGTAATCCCTTATTCCCTATTCAATAATTTCCCTATATATAAATCAATTTTAATTTTTCTGTATCTTTAGAAAGTTGAACCCTTTAACAAAGAAAATAGGATATACCCATGAATAACCAAAATAAGTTTTCTTGCCCACAGTGAGGGTTTATAACCACTTTCCTATCTTATTCTTCTTTTTTCTTATTTTTTTTTCTTTTCAGTGTTTCAGAATTCATTGTTTATGCACTACACCCTGTGTTCCACGCAATACATGCTCCCTTAATACCCACCACTAGGCTCAGGCAACACTACGCTCCCTTCCCTGTGAAACCCTCAGGTAGTTTCTCAGAGTCCTCAGTCTTACATGGTTCATCTCCCTGTCCAACATCCCCCAACTCACTTCTCATCTCCATCTCCCCATGTCCTCCATATTCTTTCTTATGCTCCACTAGTGAATGAAACCATATGATAATTGACTCTCTCTGATTGAATCATTGTAAGTATAATTCTTATAAACATAATTTCCTCCAGTCCCATTCATGTTGACATAAAAGTTGGGTATTCTCTTTCTGATTGAGTCATAATACTCTATAGAGTATATGGACCACATCTTTCATGTCCATTCATCCGTTGAAGGGCATCTTGGTTGTTTCCACAGTGAGACAACCATGGCCATTGCTGCTATGAACACTTGGGGGAGAGGTGGCCCTTCTTTTCACTACATCTGTATCTTTGGCATAAATACTCAATAGTGCAATTGTAGGCTCATAAAGAAGCTCTATGTTTAATTTCTTAAGGAATACCCACAATGTTTTCCAAGGTGGCTGCACCAGCTTGCATTCCCACTAACAGTGGAATAGGGCTCCCCTTTCCTCACATCCTCTCCAAAACACGTTGTTTCCTGCCTTGCTAATTTTGGCCATTCTAACTGGTGTGAGGTGGTATCTCAATGTGATTTTGATTTTAATCTCCCTGATGGCTAGTGATGATGAACATTTTTTCATGTGTCTGATAGCCATTTGTATGTCTTCATTGGAAAAGTGCCAGTTCATGTCTTTTTCCCATTTTTTGACATGATTATCTGTTTTGTGTTTCTTGAGTTTGAGGAGTTCTTTATAGATCTTGGATATAAATAACAAAAACACAAAAAGTGTCATGTGTGAATATCTTCTCCCATTCTGTGGGTTGACTCTTTGTTTTGTTGACTGTTCCCTTTGCTGTGCAGAAGCTTTTGATCTTCCCAAAAGTTCATTTTCTCTTTTGTTTCCTTTGCCTTTGGAGACATGTCTTGAAAGCAGTTGCTGGGGCCCATTCTGATAGATTCCTGCCTCATGTTGAGGTCTTTTCTCCATTTCGAGTTTATCTTTGTGTATGATGTAAGAGAAAGGTCGAGTTTCATTCTTCGACACATAGCTGTCCAATTTCTCCAGCACCATTAATTGAAGAGATTGTCGCCTTTTTAACTGTATATTTTTTTCTACTTTCTCAAAGAGTACTTGACCATAAAGGTGAGGGTCCATATATGTGTTCTATACTCTGTTCCACTGGTCTACGAGTCTGTATTTGTGCCAGTACCATGCTCTCTTTCTGATCATAGCTTTGTAGTAAAGCTTAGATTCAGGCATTTCTTCAGCATTTCTTAAGCAATTAAGGGCCTATTCTGATTCCACTCAAAGTTTAGGATTGCTTGTTCCAGCTCTTTGAAAAATGCCCGTGGAATTTTGATCAGAATGGCATTGAAAATATAGATTACTCTCAGTAGTATAGACATTTAAAAAAAATGTTTACTCTTCCAATATATGAGCATGGAGTGGTCTTCCATCTTTTTGTTTCACCTTCAATTTCTTTCATTAGTGTTCTGTAGTTCCTCAAGTACAGATCCTTTACCACTTTGGTTAGGTTTATTCCCAGGTATTATTTTTAATTTTTTAAAAGATTTTATTTATTGATTTGGTGGAGAGAGAGATCACAAGTAGGCAGAGAGGTGGGAAGAAAGAAAGAGAGAAGCAGGCTCCCTGCTGAGCAAAGAGCCCAATGCAGGGCTTTATCCCAGGACCCCGAGATCATGACCCTAGCCAAAGGCAGAGGCCTAAGTGACTGAGTCACCCAGCCGCCCCCTATTCCCAGGTATCTTTATGGTTCTTAGTGCTATAGCAAATGGAATCGATTCTCTAATTTCCCTTTCTGTGTTTTCATTGTTAGTGTATGAGGAAGCATTGTATCCTGCCACATTACTGAATTTCTCTATAAGTCTAGTACTTTCAGGGTAGAGTCTTTTGGGTTTTCCATATTAAAGTATCATGCCATCTGCGAAGAGAGAGTTTGACTTCTTCATTGCCAATGTGAATACCTTTTATTTCTCTTTGTTGTCTGATTGCTGTTGTTAGGACTTCTCATACTATGTTGAACAAGAGTGGTGAGAGTGGGCATCCTTGTTGTGTTCCTGATCTCAATGGGATGGTTGTGAGCTTTTTCCCATTGAGGATGATATTTGCTGTGGGTTTTTAATAGATAGATTTTATGAAGTTGACGAATGTTTCTGCTATCACTTTATTTTGAATCATTTTAATCAGGAACAGATGCTGTATCTTGTCAAATGTCTTTTCTGCATCAATTGAGAGGACCATGTGGTTTTTCTCTCTTCTCTTTTTGATTTGTTCTCCCACATTGGTTGATTTGCATCCCATGGATAAATCCCATATGGTCATGGAGTATAATATTCTTAATGTACTGTTGGACCCTTTTAGCTAAGATCTTGTTGAGAATCTTGACATCCATATTCATCAGGGATACTGATCCAAAATTCTCCTTTTTGGTGTGTTCTTTGCCTTATCTGAGGGTCAGTGTAATACTGCCTTCATAAAAAGAATATGGAAGTTTTCCTTTTGTTTCTATTTTTTGAAACAGCTTCAAGGGAATAGGTATTACTTCTTCTTAGAATGTTTGGTAGAAATCCCCAAGGAATCCGTCATGCCCTGGTTTCTTGTTTTTTGGGAAGTTTTAATCACCACTTCAATCTAGTCTTCTAGGTTGTCAGTTTCTTCCTGATTCAGTTTTGGAAGTTTATAGGTTTCCGGGAATGCATTCTTTTCTTCTAGGTTGCTTAACTTATAAGCATATAACTGTTGATAATAATTTCTGATGATTTTTCTATTTCCTTAGTGTTAGTCGTGATCTCCCAATGTTCATTCATAATTTTACTAATTTGGGTCCCCTCTCATTTCTTTTGGATTAGTTTGGCCAATGGTTTTTTGGTCTTATTGTTTGATAAAGGAAAAAAAAAAACAGCTTCTATTTTTTTTTTTTTAAAGATTTTATTTATTTATTTGACAGAGAGAAATCACAAGTAGATGGAGAGGCAGGCAGAGAGAGAGAGAGAGAGAGAGGGAAGCAGACTCCCTGCTGAGCAGAGAGTCTGATGCGGGACTCGATCCCAGGACCCTGAGATCATGACCTGAGCCAAAGGCAGCGGCTTAACCCACTGAGCCACCCAGGCGCCAAACAGCTTCTATTTTTATTGATGAGTTCTACTGTATCTCTAGTTTCTATCTGATTGATGTCTGCTCTGATCTTCATTATTTCCATTATTGTGTGTGGGGTTGGCTTAATTTGTTGTTGCTTATCCAGTTCTTTAAGGTGTAAAGAGAGCTGGTGTATTCTGAATTTTTCAATCTTTTAGAGGGACACTTGGATGGCTACGTATTTCCTACTCAGGACCGCCTTGCTGTATTTCATAGGTTTTGGACTGAAGTGTCTTCATTCTCATTGGTTTCCATGAATTGCATAAGTTCTTCCTTGATCTCCTGGTTGATCCAAGCATTGTTAAGCAAGGTGGTCTTTAGCTTCCATGTGTTTGAGTTCCTTCCAAACTTTTTCTTTTGGTTGAGCTCCAGTTTCAAAGCATTGTGATCTGAGAATATGCAGGAAATAATCTCAGTCTTTTGGTATTGGTTGAGCCCTGATATGTGACCCAGTATGTGGTCTATTCTGCAGACTGTTCTATGTGCACTTAAGAAGAATGAGTATTCTGTTATTTTAGGTGGCATATTCTGTATATATCTATGAGGTCCATCTGGTGAAATGTTTCATTCAATGCTCTTGTTTATTTATTGATTTTATGCTTGGATGATCTGTCTATTACTGATAGTGGCATGATAAGATGTCCTTCAATTAATGAATCCACATAAATTTGACTCTTTCTTATGATTAACAGTTGCCTTCTGTAGCTGGGGTCTCCCATATTGGGGGCATAAATATTTACAATTGTTAGATCTTCTTGGTGGCTAATCTCTATAAGAATTATGTAGTGTTCCTCTGTATCTCTGACTACAGTCTTTAGTTTAAAAACCTAATTGGTCTTATGTAAGCATAGCTACCCCAACATTCTTTTGAGGCCCATTGGCATGAAAGATGCTTCTCCATCCCTTGACTTTCAGTCTGGATGTATCCTTGGGTTCAAAATAGATCTCTTATAGACAACATATGGATGGGTCTTCTCATTTTATCCATTCTGCTCCCCTGTGCTCTTTTATGAGAGTTTTTAAGCCAATCTCATTGAGAGTGATTACTGAGAGATACTATTTTATTGACATCTTATTACCTGTGAAGTCTTTGTTTTTATAGATTGTCTCCAAAAATTTCTGCTCTATGACACGTTTGGGTTCTTTCTTATTTTATAGAACCCCCTGTAATATTTCCTGCAGTGTTGGCTTGGTGGTGGTATACTCTTTTAAACCGTGCTGGTCTTGGAAGCTCTTTATTTCTCCATCCATGTTTAATGTAAGCTTTGATGGATAAAATATTCTTGGATGCATGTTCTTCTCATTTAGTGCCCTGAATATATTTTTCCAGCCCTTTCTGGCTTTCCAGGTTTCTGTAGACAGGTCTGATGTTATTCTGTTGGACCTACATCTGCATGTAAGGAATCTCTTCCCCTTAGCTGATTTCAAGAGGTCCTGCTAAATAATGATTCATCTGTTTCATGATCAGTTTAACCATCAGGTGTTTTGAGGTCTTTCAAGATTCTATGATCATGGGTGAAGACCTTTCTGCATTTAGAACATGAACTTTGGTTCCATCCACCAGATTGGGAAAATTTCCATGGGGAATTTGTTCAACTGTATCTTCTTTTATTCTGTGTTTTTCCTCCCTGTCAGAGATTCCAATAAATATTTTGTTGGGACGTTTCATGGCATCACTATTTCCCTAATTCTGTTTTCATGGCTTCTAAGCTATTTGTTACAGGCCTTCTCTAGATCTTTGTCTCTAAAAGTTTGTCCTCTAGATCACTAGTTCTATCTTCTGCCTCAGTTACCCTAGCTTTGGAGAATTTACATTAGAATAGAACTCATAGAGAGCATTGTTAACATTATGCTTGGTGACTTTCACCTCTGCCTTAATCAATTCCATTTTCTCATCAAAGGCTTTCTCCAACCTAGCCATTGCCTAGATAATTGTTACACTGAACTCCTTTTCCAATATACTGTTTATGTTCATATGCAATAGCTCTGAACTAGAGAGCACAGTCTCTGAAATTTTCCTCTGATAGGTATTCCTCCTACTACTCATTTTGGTGAGAGATGGCTGAGGGGATGTGTAGCTGAATGTATCAACCATGATCCAGGCAGGGTGCACCCTGAAATGTTTCTAAGCAATTGTGAGTCCCCACCAAAAAGAAATTAAAATAGAGAGAGAGAGAGAGAGAGAGACAGAGAGGAGAGAAAAAATAAAAGAGGGAAGACCCAGGAAGAATGGACCCCAAAGTTAAAGATTATAAGCTATACAAACAAGAACAGACAAATAAGACTGACAGAAGCAAATGACAACAAAAAGAACCCAGCCAAAATGAACCCCAAATATAAGGTTTATATAATACCAGAACAAAAAGAAATACACAGAGACAGTGACAGAAAAAAAAAAAAAAAGATGTGAGGGTGGTAATTAATCACCAGAGTGGGGAGAATGGTTATTTTCATTCTTCCTGGGTGTATCTTGATATCTTCGTTAAAGGACTCAACTTTCCTGAGATAAAGAGAGATTAAAACTGCTTTATATATAGGGGTACTATTGATTGTGGAAAAGAGGGTAACCTTGAAGCTTATCTCTATGTGAATATTAATAAAAAAATAGAAAAGTGAAAGAAAGCCACAGTTTCTATCGAAAAAGTTCAAGTTAAAAGGCTATTATTTGGGGGAGACAAGATGGCGGGGAAGTAGGAGGAGGCGCCCATTCAACCTGCACCCTAAAGTGAGCTGATTACCTTCCAAAAATCTCCAATCACCCACGAAATCAGCCTGAGATCAGAATTATACACGTCTGAATCTCTACTGGAGCAGAAGACTCCAGTGGGCAGGTAAAGAGGAGTGGGAAAGTAGGACTGATATCATAAGATAAACAAAAGGGGGAGGGAGCCACCAGAGGCAACCCATTGGAAAGTAATATCCCAATACAAGAGTGCCCTGCGCCTGGGGACCAGCATTAACTCAGGAGTCTGGTAGAAAGCACTCAAAAAGAGCAAAGGATCACCGTTGTGGGGGGATAGCGGGTATCAGGGTGTTAGGGTCAGGGCTTAAATACCCAGACCCAGGACAGCCACCCCAGCTCAGAGCCAGAGAGAGTGCAGGTCTCCATCCCTGAAGCACCTGAGAGTGCATGGCGCCCAGCTCCTGTGAGGGGTTGGGAGACTTGCCAGCCAACAGAAGAACAAACTTTTTGCAGTCCCCACACAAGTGCCATGCTGTGCCATCAGAGTCCAACTCATGCCCCACGCCCTTCCCCCAGAGAGGTGCACATAAATGCCAGCTGGTTGCTCTAGGACCAGAAAGACCAGGCACTCCCAGCCCCGGCCAGCAGGAAAACCTCAGTGTGTAATCACTGCTTGGAACTTCTCTGGCAGTCTGGAGCTGCCCAGACAGCCACCGCTGCTGTGGTTTTGGGTACAAACAAAAAATCCCGAGTTCCTAGGGACCACAACTGGGAACCTGCTCTGGCAGCGGCCAAGGGGGGATTTATATGGGCTCTGCAGCCGGACTGAGGCTTCTCTCTGAGAGGGAGGTCAGGGTGCAGATTGCTTTCCTCTAAATTTACAGAAACCATCAAAAGCGGTGAAGGCAAGAGAGAAAAACAAAAGTGAACAAATATAAAAACCTCCAGAGAACAAAAGCCTGAAAAAAAAAGAGTTTCCTCAGAGACCACCCCCTTGAGGGGGGCAGGAGGACTTAGCCGAGAGAACTTCAGGGACTGAAAACCCATGAGGCAGGCTCCTCCCCCAGAAAACCAACAGGGAAAGGAAAAAAAAATACGACAAGAGAACAACCACCACTACTTCATAGGACAATTTTTATTATTAATTCAATCCCACTATTCTGGCTCATTTTTTATATAGTTAATTTTTATTATTATATAGATATTTTTTAACCTAACGGTAAATCTGACTACAGAGACAGAGCTGACAGTAAGCTCGCAGCTCAGGTTTACCTTGAACCAGCCGCAGGCTTGGTGAGCTCGGAGCGCGGCCAGAGGTCAGGCAGACAGGAGTAACTGGGCACTGTTCTCTAAGGGCGCACTGAGGAGTGGGACCCTAAGCTCTTGGCTCCTCTGGGCCGAAGACCAGGAGGCCGCCATTTGTATTCCCGTCCTCCAGAACTCTACGGAAAGCACTCAGGGAACAAAAGCTCCTGAAAGCAAACCCGAGTGGACTACTCAGCCCGGCCCCTGGTGAGGGCGGGGCAATTCCACCTGTGACAAAGACACTTGAGAATCACTACACCAGGTCCCTCCCCCAGAAGATCAAAAAGAAATCCAGCCAAGACCAAGTTCACCTACCAAGGAATGTGGTATCAATAGCAAGGAGAGCAGCAGATTTCCAGAGGAGGAGAAAGCAAAGCAAGGAACTCATGGATTTCTCCCTGTGATTTTTTTAGTTTAGCAGTTAATTTAATTTATTTTTCATTTTTTTCTCTTTTTTTAAAACTTTTACCCTTTTCTTTGTTTAACGTTTTTTAACTAGTTTATCTAATATATATATATATATATATATATATATATATATATATATATTCTTTTTTATATTTTTCTTTTTTCATTTTCTTTTTTAAAATTCCTTTCTTTTCTTTTTTTTTTTATTTCTTCTTGAACCTCTTTTTATCCACTTCCCCCCCCCCCACGATTTGGGATATTTTCTGATTTGGTTAAAGCATATTTTCCTGGAGTTGTTGCCACCCTTTTAGTATTTTACTTGCTCCTTCATATACTCTTATCTGGACAAAATGACAAGATGGAAAAATTCACCACACACACACACAAAAAAGAACAAGAGGCAGTACGGAAGGCTAGGGACCTAATCAATACAGACATTGGTAATATGTCAGATCTAGAGTTCAGAATGACAATTCTCAGGGTTCTAGCTGGGCTCAAAAAAAGCATGGAAGGTATTATAGAAACCCTCTCAGGAGATATAAAAGCCCTTTCTGGAGAAATAAAAGAACAAAAATCTAACCAAGTTGAAATAAAAAAAAAGCAATTAATGAGGTGCAATAAAAAATGGAGGCTCTTACTACTAGGATAAATGAGGCAGAAGAAAGAATTAGTGATATAGAAGACCAATTGACAGAGAATAAAGAAGCTGAGCAAAAGAGGGACAAACAACTGCTGGACCACGAGGGGAGAATTCGAGAGATAAGTGACACCATAAGACGAAACAACATTAGAGTAATTGAGATTCCAGAAGAAGAAGAAAGAGAGAGGGGAGCAGAAGGTATATTGGAGAGAATTATTGGGGAGAATTTCCCCAATATGGCAAAGGAAATGAGCATCAAAATTCAGGAGGTTCAGAGAACGCACCTCAAAAACAATAAGAACAGGTCCACACCCTGTCACCTAAGTAAAATTTACATGTCTCAGGCACAAAGAAAAAATCCCGAAAGCAGCCCAGAAAAAGAAGTCTGTAACATACAATGGTAAAAATATTAGATTGGCAGCTGACTTATCCACAGAGACCTGGCAGGCCAGAAAGAGCTGGCATGATATTTTCAGAGCACTAAACGAGAAAAACATGCAACCAAGAATACTATATCCAGTTAGGCTATCATTGAAAATAGAAGGAGAGATTAAAAGCTTCCAGGACAAACAAAAACTGAAAGATTTTGCAAACACCAAACCAACTCTACACGAAATATTGAAAGGGGTCCTCTAAGCAAAGAGAGAGCCTACAAGGGTGACATCAGAAAGGAACAGAGACCATATACAGTAACAGTCACCATACAGGCAATACAATGGCATTAAATTCATATCTCTCAATAGTTACGCTGAATGTTAATGGGCACAGGGTATCAGAATGGATAAAAAAACAACATCCATCTATATGTTGCCTCTAAGAACTCATTTTAAGCCTGAAGACACCTCCATATTTAAAGTGAGGGGGTGGAATAGAATTTACCATGCTAATGGACATCAGAAGAAAGCAGGAGTGGCAATCCTTATATCAAATCAATTAGATTTTAAGCCAAAGACTATAATGAGAGATGAGGAAGGACACTATATCATACTGAAAGGGTCTGTCCAAAAAGAAGATATAACAATTTTAAATATCTATGCCCCCAACATGGGAGAAGCCAACTATATAAACTAATTAATAAAACAATCAAAGAAACACATCAACAATAATACAATAATAGTAGGGGACTTTAACACTCCCCTCACTGAAATGGACAGATCATCCAAGCAAAAGATCAGCAAGGCAATAAAGGCCTTAAACGACACACTGGACCAGATGGACATCACAGATATATTCAGAACATTTCATCCCAAAACAAGAGAATACACATTCTTCTCTAGTGCACATGGAACTTTCCCCAGAATAGATCACATCCTCGGTACGAAATCAGGACTCAAACGGTATCAAAAGATTGGGATCATTCCCTGAATATTTTCAGACTCCAATGCTCTGAAGCTAGAACTCAACCACAAGAGGAAGTTTAGAAAAAACCGAAATACAAGGAGACTAAACAGCATCCTTCTAAAGAATGAATGGGTCAACCGAGAAATTAAAGAAGAATTGAAAACAAAATCATGGAAACAAATGATAATGAAAATACAACGGTGCAAAATCTGTGCGACACAACAAAGGCAGTCCTGAGAGGAAAATATATAGCGGTACAAGCCTTCTTCAAGAAACAAGAAAGGTCTCAGGTACACAACCTAACCCTACACCTAAAGGAGCTGGAGAAAGAACAAGAAAGAAACCGTAAGCCCAGCAGGAGAAGAGAAACCATAAAGATCAGAGCAGAAATCAATGAAATAGAAACCAAAAAGACAATAGAGCAAATCAACAAAACTAGGAGCTAGTTCTTTGAAAGAATTAATAAAATTGATAAACCCCTGGCCAGTCTTATCAAAAGAAAGATAAAGGACCCAAATAAATAAAATCATGAATGAAAGAGGAGAGATCACAACTAACACCAAAGAAATACAAACTATTATAAGAACATTAGGAGCAACTCTACACCAATAAATTTGACAATCTGGAAGAAATGGATGCATTCCTAGAAACATATAAACTACCACAACTGAACCAGGAAGAAATAGAAAGCCTGTACAGATGCATAACCAATAAGAAGATTAAAACAGTCATCAAAAAACTCCAAACAAACATAAGCCCAGGGCCAGATGGCTTCCCCGGGGAATTCTACCAAACATTTAAAGAAGAACTAATTCCTATTCTCCTGAAACTGTTCCAAAAAATAGCAATGGAAGGAAAATTCCAAACTCATTTTATGAGGCGAGCATCACCTTGATCCCAAAACCAGACAAGGATCCCATCAAAAAAGAGAGCTATAGACCAATATCCTTGATGAACTCAGATGCAAAAATTCTCACCAAAATACTAGCCAATAGGATTCAATAGTACATTAAAATGATTATTCACCACAAACAAGTGGGATTTATTCCAGAGCTGCAAGGTTGGTTCAACATCCGCAAATCAGTCAGTGTGACACAACACATCAGTAAAAGAAAGAACAAGAAACATATGATCCTCTCAATAGATGCTGAAAAATCAATTGACAAAGTACAGCAATCCTTCCTGATCAAAACTCTTCAAAGTGTAGGGATAGAGGGTACATACCTCAATATCATCAAAGCCATCTATGAAAAACCCACCGCAAATATCGTTCTCAATGGAGAAAAACTGAAAGCTTTTCCGCTAAGGTCAGGAACAGGGAAGGGATGTCCATTATCACCACTGCTATTCAACATAGTACGAGAGGTCCTAGCCTCAGCAATCAGACAACAAAAGGAAATTAAAGGCCATCCAAATCGGCAAAGAAGAAGTCAAATTATCACTCTTTGCCGATGATATGATACTATATGTGGAAAACCCAAAAGACTCCACTCCAAAACTTCTAGAACTTGTACAGGAATTCAGTAAAGTGTCAGGATATAAAATCAATGCACAGAAATCAGTTGCATTTCTCTACACCAACAACAAGACAGAAGAAAGAGAAATTAAGGAGTCAATCCCATTTACAATTTCACCCCAAACCATAAGATACCTAGAAATAAACCTAACCAAAGAGGCACAGAATCTATACTCAGAAAACTATAAAGTACTCATGAAAGAAATTGAGGAAGACACAAAGAAATGGAAAAATGTTCCATGCTTCTGGATTGGAAGAATAAATATTGTGAAAATGTCTATGCTACCGAAAGCAATCTACACATTTAGTGCAATTCCTATGTTTTTCCAAGAAATGGAACTAATAATTCTAAAATTTATATGGAACCAGAAAAGACCTTGAATAGCCAAAGGGATATTGAAAAAGAAAGCCAAAGTTGGTCGCATCACAATTCCGGACTTCAAGCTCTATTACAAAGCTGTCATCATCAAGACAGCATGGTACTGGCACAAAAACAGACACATAGATCAATGGAACAGAATAGAGAGCCCAGAAATAGACCCTCAACTCTATGGTCAACTAATATTCGACAAAGCAGGAAAGAATGTCCAATGGAAAAGAGACAGCTCTTCAATAAATGATGTTGGGAAAATTGGACAACCGCATGCAGAAAAATGAAATTGGACCATTTCCTTACACCACACCAAAAATGGACTAATAATGGATGAAGGACCTCAATGTGCAAAAGGAATCCATCAAAATCCTTGAGGAGAACACAGGCAGCAACCTCTTCGACATCAGCCACAGCAACATCTCCCTAGGAACATCGCCAAAGGCAAGGGAAGCAAGGGCAAAAATGAACTATTGGGATTTCATCAAGATCAAAAGCTTTTGCACAGCAAAGGAAACAGTTAACAAAATCAAAAGACAACTGACAGAATGGGAGAAGATATTTGCAAACGACATGTCAGATAAAGGACTAGTGTCCAAAATCTATAAAGAACTTAGCAAACTCAACACCCAAAGAACAAATAATCCAATCAAGAAATGGGCAGAAGACATGAACAGACATTTCTGCAAGGAAGACATCCAGATGGCCAACAGACCCATGAAAAAGTTTTCCATATCACTCGGCATCAGGGAAATACAAATCAAAACCACAATGAGATATCACCTCACACTAGTCAGAATGGCTAAAATCAACAAGTCAGGAAATGACAGATGCTGGCGAGGATGCGGAGAAAGGGGAACCCTCCTACACTGTTGGTGGAAATGCAAGCTGGTGCAACCACTCTTGAAAACAGCATGGAGGTTCCTCAAAATGTTGAAAATAGAACTGCCCTATGACCCAGCAATTGCACTACTGGGTATTTACCCTAAAGATACAAACGTAGTGATCCAAAGGGGCACATGCACCCGAATGTTTATAGCAGCAATGTCCACAATAGCCAAACTATGGAAAGAACCTAGATGTCCATCCACAGATGAATGGATCAAGAAGATGTGGTATATATACACAATGGAATACTATGCAGCCATCAAAAGAAATGAAATCTTGCCATTTGCGACAACATGGATGGAACTAGAGCGTGTCGTGATTAGCGAAATAAATCAAGCAGAGAAAGACAACTATCATATGATCTCCCTGATATGAGGAAGTGGTGATGCAACATGGGGGCTTAAGTGGGTAGGAGAAGAATTAATGAATCAGGATTGGATTGGGAGGGAGACAAACCATAAGTGACTCTTAATCACACAAAACAAACTGAGGATTGCTGGGGGGAGGGCAGTTGGGAGAAGGTGGGTGGGGTTATGGACATTGGGGAGGGTATGTGCTTTGGTGAGTGCTGTGAACTGTGTAAACCTGGTGATTCACAGACCTGTACCCCTGGCGATAAAAATATATGTTTATAAAAAATAAAACATTTTAAAAAATGCAAAGGATCATGGGGAGAAATTGTGGGAATTAGGGCAATTAGGGACAGGGGCTTAAGTCCCCTCACCCAGGACAGCCTCCACTGACTCTAAGGCAGAGTGAGTGCTGCAAAGAAACCCAGTCTTGGTCCCTGTGATGCCAGCATGCCTGAGAGTGTCTGTCTGGATGGCAGCTACAGTGAGGGTGAGGGAGCCTCACCAGCTGAGAGCAACACAGCTTTTTGTACTCTCTGTGTGCTTGTCTCAGGACCAGAGTCTGAGTTTTGCCCCCACCCAGAGAGGGTGTGTAGGTGCCAGCTGGCAGAACCACAGCCTTTTGCACTTCCCAAGAGCACGCCACACTACCAGAGTCTGATTTGCACCCCACACGGCACCCTGAGAGAGGTCTGTGCAGGCACCAGCCAGAGCTCTCTGGGACCAGAATCTGAGTCACACCCCATTCCACCCACCTCCCAGAGGTCCATGCAGGCATCATCCAGCACTCTCTAGGACCCCGAGAGTCTGAGCCTGGGTCAGGGGGAAAATCTCAGTGTGCTATTCATCCTTGGGACCTCTCTGGTGGTCTGGAGTTGCCCAGAGAGCCATGGCTATCATGGTTCTGGGTACAAGTGGGAGTTCCTGTCACCCCAGTGACCGTGACTGGGATCTTGCTCTGCCATCGACCAAGGGGGAATTTATGTGCACTGGGGCACCCAGAGGGGAACAGACTGAGGCTCTCTCTGAGAGGGAGGTCTGAATGCAGTTTGCTTTCCTGTAAACCTCCTAAAACCATCCAAAGCTGCCAAGGGGGGAGAAAACAAAGGAAGAAATGAACAAATAAACCTCCAGAGAACAAAAGCCTGAAAAACTGGTTTCCTCAGAGCCCACACCCTTGATGGGGTCAGGAGGACTTAACTCTAGGGACATAGCCTTTAAACGCATGCAGCAGAACCCTCCCCAAGAAAGCCAATTAAAAAAAAATTAAACATAAAAGACAAGAGGACAACCACCACTATTTCATAGATAAAACTTTTATTTTCAATTCATTCCCACAATTCTGATTTTTTAATATAAATTTGTAACCTATTTACCATCACAGTGAGATGTCCAGTATATCAAATTCCATAATAACCTTCTAACCTGAACATTTGATACACATACCTTTCGTTTTCTTTCACTTTTCTATTTTTCAATTGTTTAAATTTTAGTTTAGTTCTTTCTTTTTTTTTTAATATTCCTATAGAGTTAAGCTTCAAAGTAATCCCCTTTCCCCAATAAATGCTACCTGCATAGGTAAACCAATTTTTAATCCCCCTTTATCTTAGGAAAGTGAGCGCTTTAACAAAGATATCAAGATGCATCTAGGAAAAATCAAAATAACCTTCCTCGCCCACATTGAGAATTTATAACTACTCTCCCATCATTTTCTTCTGCAAGTGTTTCTTTGTAGTTGTGTTTGTCCTGATATTATATAAATCTTATACTTGGGGTTCTTTGTGTATATATATATATATATATATATATATATATATATATATATATAAAAGCCTGATAAAAGAATATGACAACAGAAAAAAACATATATATATATATATATATATATATATATATATATGTTTTTTTCTGTTGTCATATTCTTTTATCAGGCTTTTTTTCTGTTTATATTTGTATACTTCATAAAACTTACCTTGGGGCCCAGTTGGGATGAGCCTTCTCTTTTATTTAATCTTTCTTTTTTCTCTTTCTTTCTCTCTTTTGTTCTTTTTTCTTTCTTTTGGGTGGGGACACTTGATTGCTCAGAAGCATTCCACGGTGCACCTTGCGTGCTCCATGGTTGATACATTTAGCTACACATCCGTTCAGCCATCTCTCAACAAAATGACTAAAAGGAGTAATGCCCAACAGAAGAAAAATTTAGAGACTGCTCCTTTTGCAACAGAGCTAATGGGTATGGACATAGACAATATGTCAGAAAGTGAATTCAGGCTAACAATTATCCAGGCAATAGCTAGGTTGGAGAAAGCCATGGATGACAAAAGGTAACTGATTAGGGCAGAAGTGAAAGCCACAAGGGGTGATGTTCACAATATTATCAATGAGTTCCAATCTAATCTAAATTCCCTAAAACAAGATTAACTGAGACAGAAAATAGAATTACTGACCTGGAGGACAACAGATAGAGAAATACAGGAGGAAGCCTGGAAATAGCTTACAAGCCATGAAAAGAGAATTAGGGAAATAATTATTGGAATACCTGAGGGGGAGGAGAAAGAAAGAAGGCTAGAATCTATAGTTAAACAATTACTCCATGAAATTCTCCAATCGCATGAATGTAACCAGCATTCGTGTACTAGAGGCAGAGAGGTCTACCACCAAGATCATAAAACCTAGAAAGACCTCATGACATCTGATAGTTAAATGATGAATCATAATTGTAAACAGAAGCTCTTGAAAGCAGCTAGGACAAAGAAGTTTCTTACATACAGAGGAAAGCTCATCAGAATAAAGTCAGACCTGTCCACAAAAACCTGGCAACCCAGAAAGGGCTGGAAAGATGCATTCAGGCTAATAAATGAGAGTAACATGCAGTCAAGAATACTTTATCTAAAAAAAAAAAAAAAGAATACTTTATCCAGCAAGAATGACATTCAAAATGGACGGAGAGATAAAGAGCTACCAAGACTGGTAAGATTTAAAAGAGTATATGACACTGCAGGAAATATAAAGGGGGGTATATAAGAGGAAAAATCCTAAAAATATAATTGAACAAAAATATATGGAGACAATCTACAGAAAGAAAGACTTCAAAGGAAATGTGCTATCAATAAAAATGTATCTCTCAAGAATCACTCTCAATGTGAACGGCTTAAATGTGCCCATAAAATGAAACAGGGTTGTAGATTGGATAAACAGATAGGACCCATCCATATATTGTCTATAAGAGACCCATTTTGAACATAAAGATACACCCAGACTGAGGTGAAGGGATGGAGTAGCATTGTTCATGTCAACGGGCCTCAAAAGAAGGCTGGGGTAGTGATTCTCATATCAGATAAATTAGATTTTAAACTAAAGACTATAATCAGAGATACAGAAGGACACTAAATAATTCTTAAAGCATCTATCTACCAAGAAGATCTAACAATTGTAAATATTTATGTCCTCAATATGGGAACAGCAAATTGCATAAGAAAACTGTTAATCAAGATAAAGAGTCATATTGATATGACTACATTAATAGTAGGAGATCTTAGCATACCTCTCTCAGAGACTATTCTCTGCATATTCTCAGATCACAATGCTTTGAAACTGGAGCTCCATCACACGGAAAAGTTCCGAAGGAACTCAACCACCTGGAAGTTAAAGACCACCTTGTTTAAGAATGGTTGTGTCATCCAGGAAATCAAAGAATAACTGAAATAATTCATGGAAACCTATGAGAATGAAGACACTTCGGTCCAAAACCTATGGGATACAGTAAAGGCGGTTCTAAGGGGGAAATACATAGCCATCCAAGCCTCCCTCAAAAAACTTGAAAAATCCAGAACACACCAGCTATCTTTACACCTTAAAGAACTGGAGAATCAACAACAAATAAAACCAACTCCACACATAAGGAGGGGAAT